>NC_053113.1:17343903-18091403 GCF_010015445.1 Perca fluviatilis | reverse complement strand
CTACATTTCCCATAATACAACTCAATAGTGCCCCTTGTTAGACTCTCCCTGCCGGTAAACAAACACATTATAGAAAGTCAATTTGTTTGTAACGCAGGATTTCTGTTATAAATGTAGTCTCCAACCTTGATGATCTTTATGACATCATCAGGATTATGTCTTCTCCAGAACCAAAGAAGACATTATTATACTATTATAACTTCTAACAACTAAATGATCTTCTAAAACCGATGGAAGAACTAAACCCTTTAATTAAAGAAGGTATATGACATACTGTCTTTCAATGAAAAAATATAAATAAATAATCACACAAATACATAAATGCAAACAAATTCATGTCAAGTTTTCCTCAATGTCACCACTTGTTGCAGTTCAGACGAACACTGGGCTGGTTTCTTTTTTTCAGAGCTATTTTAGTACTTTACAGTGTAACGTTTAAGTGTCAAAGAGCTGTTTTCTGATTGGCTGAGGGACTCTGATTAACTGCTGTACTCTAATTGGTTGTAAGGTGTGTACAGGTTGTGTGACCGGCTGTCTTTCTTACCTCTCTAATTGTCATGTCATCCTCCACATCTACGTCGTCCTGTAGACCAGAAGCGACAGGAGAGCGGTCAGTACAGAAAATAAAGATATTCAGTGTACACTCCAAACACAGTAAAATGAAGAAACCAAAAGTGTACAACACAAATACAGAAGCAGTGAAAGAATGGTAAACAAATAGTATCTTAACAATAGTGTCCAGTTGGTTATTATCTTCAACACTTATTTGTACTTTTCAACTGCGCAACACTGCGCACAGAAGGTGAAATGAAATATGCAAAACACATAATCACCCATGCATCACATAATGAGTGTGATACAGCCACATCGTCGTGAGACAGATGGACAAAAATATGATGTGTGACTAAAGGAGTGACTACAGTACATTTAATGAGTGCGGGGGATGTGATGTATGAGATGTCAGAGCAGATGATCATTATAATGACGGATCTGTGGCGCACTCAAGAGCTCGCAGCTCATAACTGACAGGCTGCAGACGCTGTTCGACAAGCTGGAGTCAAACTAGCAACCCTGTGCTTTGCAGAGGACCACGGAAAATACCGTAGAAAGCTGGGTAATGGAAATAAACTACTGAGTGTGTGTGTGTGTTTGTGTGTGTGAGAGAGAATGTTACCGCAGGGTGTATATGCAGCTCTCTGTGTGTGTGATGGGCTGTGAAATATGAGTGTTTAGTCATGTGCTTGAGTACAGGTACTTTCTTTCTCAGGATTGAATGCAGGAGAACATGTATGCGTGTGTGTGTGTGTGTGTGTGTGTGTGTGTGTGTGTGTGTGTGTTGGAGAGAGAGAGAAAGGCAGAGTGAGTGAGACCCAGGGGCTGATGGGAACCCTGAGCTCATTTATCCTCATCGCTGTGGTGGCCGACCTGTTGGTAACCCTAGCAACTGTTGCCGCTGGGTAGAAAGAGGTGCCCTACTGTAGCATTATGCAAGCACAGGCCAGACGTGCCTGACGTTGATGTCCCCCCCACACCACACACACACACACACACACACACACACACACACACACACACACACACACACACACACACACACACACACACACACACACACACACACCACTTTATCTCTGCTGTCTCACTTATCATTCTGCTTGTCACAAGGGCACTCTAAATGTCGCCAAGACACACTGGTGTTCCAGGGGTAAAATGTAAACTAATGACAAATGCAAAGATCAAATCACTGTGTGTGTGTTTGGGTGTGTGTGAGTGTTTGCAGAAGAAGGTGTTTTTTTGAGATACAGAGAGAAAGAGCGAGAGGTTGGACTTTGCATGCAAAATAGGTGCTTTCAGAGCGATTAGCTGCTCTATTAAGAGAGCAAATCTCTGCTTCTGGATACATGAGTTAGGCAGTGTGTTGGCTTGTGTGTACGGGAAGTGGGAGAGTAAACTTTGTGAGTCCGCATACAGCTGACAGTGAAATCAGAGCAACCGTGTGGGCATATTCAAATGGAATTTGAATGACCGTGTGTGTGTGTGTGTGTGTGTGTGTGTGTGTGTGTGTGTGTGCGCGCAGATGCATGTGAGAGGCTCCAGCGTACTGACAATAGGCCGATAAAGCTGCATTGCTTGCTACATGGTTTCCGTGACAAAGATTAGAAGGGTCTGTTGCTCTTCCTTTCCCTCCATCCAGTGAGCCAATCACCCAATCAGTGGCAACCATCCAAGATGAGGTCAGTGGGGAACACACACAATCTACCACCAAAGAATGCTGTATCATACACACACACACACACACACACACACACACACACACACACACACACACACACACACACACACACACACACACACACACACACACACACACACACACACACACTGTAGGATTATGTCTTCTGCTAAAAAATTTATAATGTAGAGAGTTTTATGATTGTGGAAATCTGGATAAAAAGGAGCCTTCCCTCCAGGATACTTCATTTTTTCAGCCCACAGTAGATAGAAAGTGTGGTGGTAAGGCTTTCTTTACACTTCCAATTTTGCTTAAAGTAAGGCTTAACATCTTTGTCTTCGAATCTAAATCCAAAAGCCTCTGCTTTAAAAGGGTCTGCTTAGAAAGTTTCGATTTTATGTAGCCAGGTTTTGAGGTACCATATCTGGAAATTCTGCTGCCACCCTAATACAATGGAATAGAGTAGAATTTTATCAACAAAGTAGGATTGCTTCTTGCACAGTATTCACAAGTGCTGACCACAGAAGGACTCCTAAATCAACAACAAAAAAAGTAGATTACGGAACTCTGAGAGGTTGGTGTCAATATTCTTCAAAACTCCTGTGTGTAACTAGGCGTTCTGCACGGGATCCATTATCTTTTCTGAATTGAACTGTATTTGTGATGCCCAAAGCATTTGAAAACAGCATTTGAAAAACCTCAAAAGCAATGTCTTTTTCCAAAACCAATGTCCTGGATACTCAGGATTTTCCACAGGCCTCATTGTTGACAATTTGTCTTTGAGACCATTTCTTTGGTAACAAGACTTACGATATGCTATATTTTGGCACAGTGGTGCTTTGACCTAAATGCTGACATCAGAATGTTAACATCACAATGATACGGCTAGCATGTCAAAGCAATAATCCTCATCCATCCAACAGTTTTCAATATAAGGAAAAGCTAGGTCATCATCATTAGGATACATTGTCTGGGAATCATGAGTATCTGTACAAACGTCCCGATACATCAAGTGAACATTTTGAAATTCACCAAAGCCAGTATTCTATTCTACTGTATCCTCTACGGACAGTGAATATCTGTGGCATTGCTAAAAGTAGTAAAAGACATAATTTCTTTTTTCAAGACAAATGGCTTTCACATGTGATCCGCATTAAAACAAACTAATCCGCACACATTTTAAAAATTGAGTTCTCAAATTACCTTGCGTTTTTAGCCTACAGTTTTATCTTAACATTTTTATAAACAGGTCCAACCCTTCTAATGAACGATATTTATATCTATGACGGGCTTGACTCCTCTGCATCAATGTCTTTGAACTGCAATCAATGTATTAAGCTCTATGGAAAAGATACCCTCATTACCCTCATTACATTCATCTAACCATGCAAACATCAGACGAAACACAGAGTGAAATACCAGGCAAGCAAGCATTTTATCATTACACTCTGTTTGCTCCTCTCCGTTGATGTCCATCAGTACCCCGGTCCCAATTCAAACTTTGTGGACAAAAGTTTACAAATATACTCCCATATAATAAGAATAAAAGAACTGTGGTTGGTTGAATACAGATATACTGAACGTGATGGAGCGAAAAAGTATCTAAAGTCTGAATTGTAAATTGACAGACACAAGTTTACAATTCTATGCAATAGGGTTACCAGATAACTGAGAAAGACTAAAGCAGTATTATCAGTATTATTCATGAGGCCAGAGGTAACACCAAACAAATCTGAACACATTAAGAAGCTAGTTGGTGTAAATAATAGTGGATCATCAAAGCAACTATAGTTAAAGCTGAATGGGAAAATAACTCTGGATCCACTGAAGCCTTTAACAGATACTTTACAGACTCTGTAAACGAGATTACTCAAAGTTTCACTGAGTTAGATGAAAAAGTTCTAGTGGACTGTAAACTCCAAACTTCCAAACTTCTAAGAAACATCTCTGAGCATGAGGTAGTAAGGATAATTAACAGACTGAAGATTTCCAAAGCCAAAGATTGCTATTGCATGGATTCTATAATGCTCAAGTCTCTAAAGGATTCCTTAGCCCTACCCATTACAAATATCATCAACCTCTCAATCTCTCAAGGGAATTTTCTGAAAGCATGGAAAACTGCTATTGTGTCACCAATTTTTAAAGCAGGAGATCACCAGCTTGTCTGTAATTACAGACCTATTAGTATTCTGCCTGTTGTATCCCAAGGTGATAGAGAAGTGGGTGTCTGAGCTGATCAGTCTGTCTTTTATTTGAACAGCAGTGACTTCACCTTTCTTCCAATGCAATTTGGTTTTAGAGCTCAACACTTCACAGAAACTGCTACCCTATACCTTCTGGAAAACATTAAATCCATGACGGATAAAGGTGGTACTGTTGGGGCTATTATTTTTTTGGGATCTTATAAAGGCTTTCGATACTGTGAATCATTGAATACTTATTAGCAAATTACTTTCTTTCAACTTCTCAAATGATACTATTAAGTGGAATCATATTTAAAAGGAAATAACATAATATGTTAAGGTTCATACTCCTAAATCTAGTGCCTATAAAACTTACGCTGGTGTTGCACAAGGTTATATACTTGTGCCACTGTTGTTCAGCCTTCATGTTAATGATCTGACTTTGGTTTGTCCTGACGTAGAAATACAGTTATATGCTAATGATGCAGTGATTTATGTGCACAGCTGCACAAAGCAGCAGGCTGCCTCTAAACCAGGGGTCACCAACACGGTGCCCGCGGGCACCAGGTAGCCCCGAAGGACCACATGTGTAGCCCTCAGGCCTGTTCTAAAAATTTAAATTGAATATTGATATTGTCTGTTTCCCACCTTGTTAAGTCATTGTTGACAATTATTGTGAGAAATCATTAACATGATCAGTGTCTTCACATAGATAAGTATCATTAATCATTAATAATCATATATAACTAAAGGCAAGCTGAGCACATTTGTTATTTCAGAAGAGTGTATCAAACTGGTAGCCCTTCGTATGACTCAATACCCATGAAGTAGCTCTCAGTTTCAAAAAGGTTGGTGACCCTTGCTCTAAACTTACCAGTGCAATGAGCCATATAAGATGGCTTGACAAATCAGGTCTTAAATACAATTTTAGTAAAACTGTTGGTATGATCTTTTCAAAGCGACCATGTAGCACTCCTGACCTAGATGTATTGATATCAGGGCAAAACTTGCAAGTTGTGTGTAAATACAAGTATCAGGGTGTCTGGATTGATTCAAACCTGTTCTTCAAATCTCATGTAAAATGTATATACAAAAGCATTAGATTAAATTTGAGTAACTTGAGATTTGTCAGACAATCACTCAGCTTTAAAACTGCTATTATGTATATGAATGCAATGATTATCTCACATTTTACTTATTGTTTGACTAGCTTTGCTCAGGCTAACAAATCCACAAGGAAACCATTTGAAACTATAAACATACTCTAAAAGTTATTGATCAGAAACTCAACAGTTATCACAGCTGTCAAATTTTAAATAGACATACACTTTTAAGTTGGGAAAACCTAAGTAAATATAGTAACCTTTGTCTAGTTTATAAGATCTTACACAACACTGCTCCGCCACCATTGAAAACATTTGTTGTTCAGAGAGCAGGATCTCAGGTTACCAGAGGTACCACAAGAGGGGACTGTAACATTCCCACTCGAAGAAGTGCTTTTGGTCAGTCAGCGTTATCTGTAACAGCATCTAAAGACCGAAATATGTTGCCAATACAGATAAGAGAAGTATATACTTATCGTCCTTTTACTGGTCAGCTGAGGAACTGGCTTATTGATAACCACATGTGTGCACATTAGATTGCTGAATGCCTGTTGACTTTTGCTGCCTGCCTGCAGATTTGTTTTGTCATATTGCTTGTTGTATGATGATGTGTTGTTTTTAATTTTTTTATGTTGCCATTTTTAAAGTGGCCAGGGAGAACAGATGGAAATTAGCCTGCTGAGCTAAATATGGCTCATTTACATTTGCTTTGCTGTTCATTAATGAGCATTTTCCCTGTTAAATAAATAACTAAATAAATGAAATTAAATTCCATTATTACTGTTCTTAAAGAGATATTTTGCTCATTTTAATACAGTTCTGTGTCATAGCTGTGTGGGCAGTGTGCTCAGATGAACGGTGTGGCTTCCCCTCCATGGTCACAACGCTAAGATCTGTCATTTCGTGTCTTCCGCCAGGTGTGTACACCTCGGCTGCTCCGAGCTCCGTGCACTGCCGCCACAGAGGGAAGCCACACACTGTTAATCTGCACACATTGCCCACACAAAGATGACACAGAGCAGGATGGAAGTCGGCAAAGTATCCCTTTAGATAACACAGATGATCTCAAACATAAATGGACTATTAGTGATACACTTTTATTGATCAGGCTCTGATGCTACAGTGTCTGTTGGATGCAGCATGTCTAGATGTGTGAATTCTGAAGTTGACATAATTATCATTAGAACCCTAAACTCTGTCCTCTGAACAGCAGTTTCAATTGGTACAGTGATGACAAAAGACACTATTAAGTTTATCCCTCATGCGTATGCTTAATGCAGTGATGTTGGCTGTTTCTCTAACTGCTGCCTGCACCACACTGAATCGTGCATCAGGGAAACATTGCAACAATAATTACTTATCACTCATGTGCAGGCAATTAACTGCTGGTTTTCTTGCTGATGATGCTCCCTTTGCCTATTGCTTTCAAATTAAATTACTGCCTTATCTGTGTATCTGATTAGATTGCAGAGACTTTAACACAATTGTGAAATATCATTAATGACTTTGTGCAAACTACAGTGGTGCGAGCAATAATGATGTGCTGTGAACTGTGTCTTAACAGCATTGGGAAAAGTTGTGGTTATTTCATCTTAATTATCGCACTGTGGTATAACCCCGATTGTTTGGTAAACAAACCTGAGATCACTAGCTGCACCTTGGAAACATGGGAATATCTGAGTGAAAACCACCCAAAGTTCTTTTTAATATTGTAAGTCCTTGCATTGATACTTTAAAAAATGCGATGAATTCTTCAACCTGAAAGATTCTGATATCAAGCAACAAATCAATTCATAAAACAAATACAGTCAGTATGTCACACTCATCTTCTCCAGATAAGTTCACTCACTCTCCCTCTACTGTGTTGTCTAAAATGATTCAGGAAATGAAAACTCCATCCTGTCCCCTGAATATTCTACATATCAGATAAGTGAAGGACAATTTTAATGGAGTCAGTGTCTTTGTTCTACAACTTAGAAATTGCTTTCATTGAACCTACTCTGAAAGTGCTAACACTACTTGACCCTATTGATTTTAATAATTAACTCTATCAAAATCCCCCTTTCTTGCTATATGGTTCTTGAATAAGTGTCCTATACGGTAAACTCTTCTATTTATGAATGAGGACTGTTTGAGTTGACGGTTTGTTACTTTATTAGCCAATTGTTTACCTCGTCATTACTAAATCTTGGGATGACTTTGGCTTGTTTATGTGATAAAATGTGTGTTTCAAAGTTGGTAGTATTCATGTAATTCAGATACAGTGTGAAACATCCAATTATGCTAACCTAATTTAGTAATTTAGTCAGAAGTTATTAGCATTAAGTTTTGTAATTTAAATGTATAATATTATTATATATTTTTTGTGAAATGTTATTTTAAATCTCAGTTGTTTACTTCATTATTAAACAGCATGATACAGAAATATCCCATTAACTCCTCACTTTAAATGGGTTTAGCAAGCTAATGCTAGTTTTAGCCGTTGGTTCAGTTTACACCTGGCAAATGCTAGGTGTGAATATTTAGTCACAACTTATTATAGTAACTGATTTATGTGGTGCAATCTGTTTCAATTTAGTGATGAAGTGTGAATCTAAATTTAGTAAATAATTATGCTACCAATAGGCTCATTTCAAACTTGCTGGTGCAAATCCAAAACATCATCCATTTCCTAAATTTTTTTGCTGATGCCACTAACATACAGTACCAGTCAAAAGTTTGGACACACTTTCATTTTAGCTGTGTTCTGAACAATTGAAAGAAAGACATTGTACTTTCTTCTAAACTGCACATTAGCCATTTATAATAGAATGTCCCTAAAGTGTATGCAGCTGGATGCCAACAACAGTGAAATGTGTGTAATTGGCCTCGCCAGACTAGGCTCCAGATGTCATAGGGACTTAGCTCATTATCTCCCTGCATCACTTATGATTGTGAATTCTGCTGTTATTTTTCATAATAAAGCTGGATAAACATGTCAAAACAGTTAAAAGATTGACAAGGTCAAATAATTCCTCTTAAGTCATTCATTCTTTCCTTTACATCAATCTTCTTTATTTTTTACAAAAATCAGTCACCAAAGATGTAACAGGCTCTAAGATCTGCTGTTCTCTCCTTAAATTCTCTATAATATTCTTTGATTGCTGTCAAAGGTGGACAACTAACAATACGCATATCTAGTACACAAACCACCTCCTTCACCTGTTTTTGACCCTGGGCCTTGTTTTCCCTTGCTCTCCACAGTAGGGGATACTGATGCAGTGGAGTTTGAACAGCCAAATAGAATTTAGGCACACGCGCACGCGCACACACACACACAACACACACACACACACACACACACACACACACACACACACACACACACACACACACACACACACACACACACACACACTCCAAATTGTTACGGAGACAGAGTACACATACTGTATCCCTGTCAACTTCTCCATGTCAAGAAAGAAAGACAGCTTTTGCCCAACAATCTCGAGAAACTAAATATTAAAAAAATAACAAAGAAATAAAGAGGGAGAGGCAAGGTGCCAAAAAAACTGAGCCCACAAACTATCATAAATAAAGCATGGAGGCATTACGAAGACGAAAGAGTGGAGGGAAAATAATGAGAAAAACAGCCAGGATAGACCTAGAGGCTGGATGGCATCATTTCTCTGCAACAGACTACTGATGTCATTTACTCTGCATCAATATTTCATAGCCTAGATGGAAGGAGAAGAGGGGAGTGGAGGGTGGAGTTGTATGACAGATACAAAAAGGGCTTTGAAAAAGTCGTAAAGATGGACCAAGAGCATGAAGCAGAGATTAAACCAGATTCAGAAACAAAGAATGAAATAGGAACTGTGAGAGTGGAGCTGAAAGAAAGGGAGTAGAGGTGTAATAACTTGATTTCTCTTCCGCCACGGGGGTGTAATTCGGTAGCCATGGGAGAAAAAATTGATACATTTGTTTGTCCATATTTCTGCTCGGGCCCACAGAGCCTCAACGGTTGCTCCACCACATACACTTACACACTGCTGAGAGTTAATAATAACTGCTGATGACAGGGGGAACAAGCCTACAGGCTTAGTGCACTGTAAATGCACATGCACCATGTGCTACAGGGGTTTATTACTAATTAGTTAACTGCAAGGCAATAATGACTAACATTTCCACACAAAAATTCACTGCGCTACTAATGTACCATCTGTCTCTGCACGGACCATACAGTATGCTCCTCATGGGTACACTTAACAAATCACTGTACTTTATTAAATTAAAACCAGCTATGGCAAATGAGGGCCATTGAAAACTTGACTGATATCCACAAATTAATGCTAAACACTATACAAATGTATAGGTATTTCTATTTCATCCCAGGAAATAAAAGGTTTCTACTGAGGCGGATCTTCATTGTGTAACTACTCAGGGATAAAAAAGTTCCAGTGTATGCAGGGGATAAACGTGCTGAAATGTAACCTTATGAACTTATTACTGTAGCTTTCATGTTACAACTATTTTAGGAGATAGATTTGTTCACCAAGTGCTTAATATAAAATATTTAATGTAGCTGTTGTATCTTTCTTATCAGAAACAAGTGTAAGAATGCAATAGAGTCAGATTTTTTTTCTGACATTTTAATGTTTTTTTAAATCACATTTTATTTATTATTTTTAGTGTTCTATTATGTTATTTGTTTTTCACTATATTTTTCATATTTCATTATCTCCCTACATTATAGTCTGGCACAAGGTATTTTTGGTGGAAAATACAAAATTCCTTTCATTCGAGTTTAAATGTAATATATTTACTGTAATAAATAAAAAAAATGACCCCAATGCATCATCAGATATTTAGGAGACACGCTAAGTTGAAATACTAGGTTTTCTGACAACAATGCTAATGACAGTATTTTCTCCTTTTGAAATGTTCGCTCTGTGACGGAATTTCTGTTTGTGGTCTATCAACTGCCCAGTTTGACAGCCAGGCCAGGTTGCCAGATATACCTGTAAAAATGTAATCCCATCATGCTACAGCTGTAACGGTAGTACAGCCATGAAAGCAGCAAACAAACTAACGGGATCAACGGAGATCGATTCTACCGACCTAAAAAAAAAAAAGGCATGTTTCTAACAGTTTTGTGACCAGAGATGTAACAAACCTCGGGTAAACAGTGGAGATGTATTTGAAAGATGGAGACAGCCTAGAGCCCAAAAGGACACAGAGTTGGCTAATTTTCTCCTGAACAGGTAAGCATTAGCTTCAGGCTAATTTATCACGGCTACAAGGGACAGGCATTTTATGTCATTTCAACAATCGTGTACTCACATTAAATTATAGTACCCAAGTTGGTTACTCGCAAAAACAATTGAGACAGCCAATAAAGTGATCCTGACTGGTCCTGGCTAACGCTGTCATGTTAACCCTGCTAACGGCTAACGTTACTGGAGGACCAGGAAAGTTTACAACGTGTAGCATGTTCAGCAGCCGTAGCTGACAATGGTGAGTTATTTTAAGCCAAGAGAGGGAGGCTGTGAATTGAGAAGAGAGGACCGTGAGTTTGCGGTGTGTTTAGCGATTGTTACCGTAATTCTAAACCAATAAAGTGTGTTCAGTTGGGTGGAGAGGACAGCATGGTAGTGTTATTTTTAGCGGCTCCTACCATAATTCTAAGCCGAGGAAATATGTCTGTCCGTCGGGTGGAGAGGACGGCGAGGTTGTTGTGTTTTTAGCAGTTCCTACCGTAATTCTAAGCCAAAAAAAGTGTCTGTCAGTTGGGTACAGAGCTCTGCGTGAGCACGGGCTTTTATGACTGTCAATATAGCCAGCATCTAACGTTAGCTACTCCGCTGTGCTGTTAAGTAATGTCTGGCTATGTGAGACAAGTGTCTAGCAACATTGTTGTGGATGCTGCGGTCTCAACCTGGCAACCAACGTGAACTTCGAGTCTGGGGAGGAGGGGGTGGGGGGAGACGACTCTCTCCAGTATTTTCAATTTGTACTACAGTAACTATTTTAAACACTAGCTGTCAGTATTACATATTGCACCTTTAATGTATTTAGTCTTTTGTTTTAAAATGGTCAAATTTAGAGCAAAAATATTAGATTCAGCCTGAAAACCCGCCCCTATTTTTTGTAATATTTTATAAATGCACACTCATTTTATAAATCAATCACACAATTCCTTGAATCATATTCACAGCACCTTTAACCCCATTTCTGTTTCATGTGGTAAATTTACACTTAATAAATGTCTGTTTTTCCTCAGATTTATTGACCGTATCACATATTTCAAATCACACGAAGCCCCCATGTAATATTAGTCCTGTGTGAATAGGGTTTTATTTTGGTAGGGGTGCCAAGAAACCATCTACAGGACTATTGGATGTCCCTGGACCCCTACTGTACTGTACCTACTAATAAGCTTAATAAAACAAGTTCCAGGAATAATGCAGCATGCTGTGGTAAATCAATAACGAATTTAATCCCTTTTGAATTTCACCTAAATGAAAACTGTAGTGTAACAGTTATGGCTTATGAAGTTTTTTAAGATTCTAACCTTTAATATAGCACCCCATCGAGACAATCAATGTGTTTGTAAGCCGACTGAGTGCAAACGTGCTGTGATTTTGCACAGACATTGCCTCAAAAACAGACAGACCATGTAATGAGCAGCACTTCTATTGTAAATGTGTGAAACTAGTACATTTTGTTTTGATTTATCTTTTTCATTACTACAACTGAAGAAATGTGTTTCGTCATTCAGTTCCCTTTGGTTTAATAAAGTCTCCGTGGTCTTTTGCTGCCACACAACACAAGCATGGTGGCGTCATGGTGTGAAATACACACCTGAGGGTTCACATTTCACGCCACCAAATGAAAAAACACTCCCAGCGCTCTGTTACTCATTTTGTATTTTTCATTTAGTTCCTCAAGGCAAGTCTGACTTTTGCTGTAACTGTGCAGCATGGATTGTGTTAAGGAACCAAAGTGCAGAATTTTGGGCAAGTTTTTGGGGGGTTTATAGCCGAGACTTCCGATTTAATGGGAGCAGTGCATGATTTTAGAACCCAATCTTTTTTCTTACTTATCAACAAGATGAAGACTTCCCAGTGTAATTTGTCAGCTGTATACCACAGGTTTACAAATTGGCCTCGGCGCGACAGATCTGACAGCGCTCTGTGCTTGTGAATGATTGAAAATGTGTACAGATTTAAATAATTGTCAATGACATGTGAAACTAATGGAGCTCCTTAAGTGCCTCAAGTATTAATCATTAATAGTGATAATAGAGTTACACAGATAAAATAACGACTGGGAATAAGAAAGAAGAATAGTGTGTTTTTTGTATTATATTTACATTCAAGTGATGTTGGGGAAAAATACACATTTCCATAAAGTTCTGTGGTTAACATGTAGACCTTTTATAATGTGCAACTTTGCTGGATAAATAAATGAAGGTCACCCAATGCACTGGGCAGTAGCTTTTTGAGATCCCTATCTTTGAATGACCTGATTTTTGGTAGTTTGGTGTCTTGTAAAATATTGTCCCCTGGAAACTATGCATTTGTTTTAACTATTAGCCAAACAAAGGAAATGAACCATCTTTGTAAAAACACACATAATTTGCTGTTTGTTGATGTGTGTTCAAATTGAATGCAAAGCACATTTTAGATGCTGTGTTCATAGTGCATACATTTCAATTGGATACAGAGTCAATGGAAAAACGTAGGCAGTGTTTGATGAAACTACTTGGAAAATATAACTAGTGAAGCTACAAGCTACTCCTTATTTGAAGAAGCAAAGCTACAGCAGCACTATACTTTTATTGCAAGTAGAGATGGTCCAATACCGATACCAGTATCTGTATCGGCTCCGATACTGCCTAAAACGCTGGTATCGGTAAGTACTGGAGTTTATGCACCGATCCGATACCACGTAATAAAGTCCTAAAGAAAATCTACGTTAATGTAATTTATTTATGTTCTTTTTCCGTTATAACTGACTGCTGACTGTCAAACTGGATAATAAAAGAAAGTTCTGTGGCATTCATTGTTTGTGTTTGTTCATGTTTTACAAATAGTTTAACCTGAGCCAGACAGACAACAAAGATAGAAATCATATCACATCCATACATGGATAGTAGTATACAGCTGTTAAAACATAATAAAATATAAGACACACTGGTATCGGATCGGTACTCGGTATCGGCCGATACGCAAGTTCAGGTATCGGAATCGGTATCGGGAAGCAAAAAATAGTATCGGGCCATCTCTAATTGCAAGTAGCAAGCTACATTACAAGCTACAGTATGTATGGTATTATATAACTGTTGGGGGATCAAATGCATCATCATTATTTTGTGGAGTAATTTATTACACTACAAAACAAGTCAATATCTGTCAGAGAACCCGGCTACTTAGTTGAACAAGAGTAGGTCAAAACACTACAGTGGTATATAGTGCAGCTTCTCTACATGTATCATTGCTACTACCCAACACTAAACGTGACTGGGCACAAACAGACACAAATTAGCTGTAGCCAGTGCGAACTGATTTAAAAATGCATTCGCATGAGTTGTTTCACCTTGAGCAAAATATTTGGGCTTATCCCAGAGAACAGAGAAGACATTTTTGGGATCAATCAGAAAAATAAACTCACACAAACACATGGTCCTTGTGACGGACTAACTAATGTCATAACAGGTGGTGCATTGGTTGTTTGAGATAAATAAACACAGACTGAAAAAACAATCTGGCAGTCTAATTTACCCTAATAATGCGAGGCAAATTCACTTCGGTATGAACATAGCTTTATGTCATTCTTGATATACAGTAGTACCAAAACTTATGATTCTCTAATGTCTGGATGGTGGCAATGAATCAGTAGAAAGGTGTGGCAAAATTGAATAGCTGTGACTTTAACAAACAGTGTAAAACATTATTAAGACAAAGATCCACTGTGTGTAAGAAAGCAAGTATTGAATTGAAAGTCAATTTCTGGCCTTGCATTGTAATACTGGAATTGAAAAAGAAATGTTAGGAAGAATAACGTGGATAACATGCTCACCCCAAAGTAACTCTTTAAGTTGGGTGGTGGCTCCTAGTGAATGGAATGACATTATAGGTGAAAAACAATCTCATGATGATTTACAAACTTAATGTGAGAAAAGCTAGATTATGAATAAATCATTGATGCTGATTAACGGACAAAGATAAAATGTGTGAATTTGTCTGAATGCATGATTAGGCAATGCTTAATGGTGTTTGAGTTTCAGAAATTGAGTCTAATAATTTGTCATTCAACGCTGGATGTTCTTGTATCGGGGAATCATTTTTCTCAATTCCTTATCAGACGGTTGTTTCATTGATTGGCATGCACCGCTGCTGGAGTCGATGTGGTTGCTTGTAATTGGACAGCAGGCTGCATGCTAGTTTGTGGTGATATTTTCCAATACCTCCCAGGACTTCTCATACATCATCATCTCATCTGAGCTGGTGCTGGAATGCGGTCATTCAAATACCTGCCTGTTCCTAATTAAGAGTCTCTTATCTGGATATTAAACACTGCATGCACAGAGGAAGTCGCCCCTCTAACCCCCCCCACTCCACCCCTGTAAACACATGGAATACCACAGTTTCTTTCATCAATTACAACAAAGGCGATGGGATTTTAAGTCACTCCAGGAACAAGGCCTGCCCTGTGAGGCTGTCACTGATTGGACACCTCGGGTGACACAGCTGATGATGGACAGCATAGCATGCTTGGTTGAACAGCCTCGTCCTTGTAGACCACTTGACCACAACTCAACCACATCTTGATTTTAACGGTAATTTGACCATAGTTTTACCAGATGGAATTTGCTTTCTAAAGGCTATCCTCAGGTTTGACAAATTAAAACATATCAACAAGGGGTGTTAAATTACTCTTTAGATTTTGAAAAATTTTGGTCTCCATTAGTAGTTGTTATGTTGCATTATCTTGTGTTTTATATAACTCTAAAGCTGGTCTAGCATTTGTTTGTGGTTTTATCATTGCTTTATTTGCCTACCTTTTTAAACTCTGCCTTAAAGGAACACGCCGACTTATTGGGAATTTAGCTTATTCACCGTAACCCCCAGAGTAAGACAAGTCGATACATACCCTTCTCATCTCCGTGCGTGCTGTAACGCTGTCTGATGGCTCCAGCATTAGCTTAGCCCAGCACAGATCCTGCAGGTAACTGGTTCCAACTAGCCTACTGCTCCAAATTGTGACAAAAGTGACAAAATAACGCCAACATGTTCCTGTTTACATGTTGTGATTTGTAGAGTCACAGCGTGTATTAAGCAACAGAGACACAGCCATCTTCTATCTGTAAAACAAATCGGGAACTATATTCTCAGACAGGCTTGCTGCGAGCATATCACTCCGCGCAAGTACTATATTCTTCCGCCTGAGAATATAGTTCCCGGTTTGTTTACGGTTAGAAGATGGCTGTGTCTCATGTTACGTTGTTTTTTGTACATGCTGTGACTCTACAAATCACAACATGTAAATAGGAACATGTTGGCGTTATTTTGTCACTTATTCGGAGCAGTAGGATTACTGGAACCATTCACCTACCTGTTCTGTTATGGGCTGATGCCGCTGGAGACGTCAGACAGCTTTAAAGCACGCACGGAGATGAGAAGGGTATGAATCGACTTGTCTTACTCTGGGGGTTACGGTGAATAAGCTAAATTCCCAATAAGTCGGCGTGTTCCTTTAAATACATGTAATAGGCTTCACATAATGTAGAGTATCAGTTGGTACACTCACTTCTTATTAGCAACCAAATTAAAATGGAAGTATAAACTAGAAACCACACGGTAAAAAATAAGTCCTCTAATAATTAGCAATTAGCAGTAGTGGTATATCAGTTGTCAAGTGTTCTCTATAACCTCAACTGACCAACAGACCAATGAAAAGAGGTTAAGCTGAATGGATCCTAGCCTTACCTAATCACGTAAGCAACTAGAAGCAGTGAAAGAACAGTAAGCGGGGTTACAGGTTGTACAAGGAGGAGGGTGTTCAACACTTTTTGGCACGATGGCACAGACTGGCTTTGGCAGAGCCTGGTCCAGATCTCAGACCATCGTCATTTGGGATTAGCCCTGGAATGGAATGGCGGAATGACAATCGGTTGATTGGCTGATGAACCTGTTGCCGGGTGGATTCCAGGCATATCGATAGCCATGATCGGTGGCTCTTACCACTACGGATATCCGGACTCGTTTGGGCGGCCTCCTGAGCTCTGGAGACATGGGGTTCTCCATGTTGTTGTTTTTCTTCCGGGCGATCAGAGACAAGCACACAACGTTAACAATAACGTCATCGCAAAAACACTTTAGTGCAACGCTTTGACATGACCAAATTTCACTGCAATACTTGGGGGGGGGGGAATTTAATTGAAAACGTATTTCTATGAAACAAGCCATTGGCAGGGCGGGGCAAGAGTAGTTTTTATATTGAGGCTGACTGAGATACTGTGTGTGTGTGATTGTGTGGGTAGTACTGAAATGTAGAGCGTGACAGAGAGAAATAGCATAGGACAGTCCCTCGAGGATTTCGCAGCCTTTTTTTGAGATTGTTGTGGCAGCTTTTGTAAAAGATTGCGATAAAAGTGTCTTTTGTATTTTTGTTGCAATGAAGTTGCGAAAGACAGTAAAATTGCAAAAAATTGATGCAACTTTTTTGTGGTATTTTTCTCACCTCCAGGGCTTCTGTGTCTGGACTGGCGCAGAACAGGTTCTTTAAAGCAATGCCCGAATGATCATGTGGACCTGAAAGAGAGACAGAGATTCATAAACAGTGAAATGATCAGACATCACTGGTCTCTCTGATACTTATGTCCCTTCTGTTTGCGGAACGTATCTTACTGGTCCCATCTAAAGAAGCATTACAAATACAGCTGCATCATCACTGCAGCACCTTCTGTGCATTTTTTTTGTTTCACTGTAATTGTGTATTTGACATACAGTACAGGCCAAAAGTTTGGACGCACTTTCTCATTCAATGCGTTTCCTTTTTATTTTCATGACTATTTACATTGTAGATTCTCACTGAAGGCATCAAAACTATGAATGAACACATATGGAATTATGCACTTAACAAAAAAGTGTGAAATAACTGAAAACATGTCTTATATTTTAGATTCTTCAAAGTAGCCAACCTTTGCTTTTTTATTAATAAGGGACAAAATTCCACTAATTAACCCTGACAAAGCACACCTGTGAAGTGAAAACCAATTCAGGTGACTACCTCATGAAGCTCAGTGAGAGAACACCAAGGGTTTGCAGCGCTGTCAAAAAAAGCAAAGGGTGGCTACTTTGAGGAATCTAAAATATAAGACATGTTTTCAGTTATTTCACACTTTTTTGTTAAGTACATAATTCCATGTGTTCATTCATAGTTGTGATGCCTTCAGTGAGAATCTACAATGTAAATAGTCATGAAAATAAAGAAACACATTGAATGAGAAGGTGTGTCCAAACTTTTGGCCTGTACTGTAGGTTGGATTATATGTTGATAACTGGCTGCAATTTCCTGTTGCTAATAAAGCAATTCTGTCACGTACAATTCTTAACATACAATTATTTATAAAGTAAAGATGACTCATTTACTGTTACATAGTTTGATGACAAAAATGCACAAATTCGACCCCCTCAAGCCAAAAATATAGGGTGGTTTAAAGTAAACGGAAATTGAATAAAAAAAAAAGCAATGGATTGTGGCATTGTCTATTGTATGCAGATAGAACCGAAAACATGAAAAGTAATGCAGTTTTTGTAATGTCATCAACTGTTAGTATTAAGAAAGCAGTTGTGCTATGATTGACTATCTGTTCCTCTTGGGGGAAAAAATGTTCTAGTGTTTTGATCGAATGATTTGAGTCAGGTTTGTCGTGTTTTGATGGAGTTACTTTATGAAGAGAACGTTTTTTTGCATTTTGAAATGTAGAGTTGGTATTTAATGAACAAAATGTGGTTTACACAATTTGGCTAATTGTGTGAGGTAGGTGGGTTGCTGTGTTAAGAGTTATGAAAAAGTGTGTGGGGGTGTGTAAGTGTGTTTCTTACCGGTGGGGATCTCGGTGGATCGCTCCACCACGGAGGATCTCTTCAGTGCAGGTTTGAGGGGCTTCAGAGGGACTGGACGAGTAGGGCTTAAGGATGAGTCCTCAGTAGAGATCTACACACACACACACACACACACACACACACACACACACACACACACACACACACACACACACACACACA
This sequence comes from Perca fluviatilis, assembly GCF_010015445.1. Lineage (NCBI taxonomy): Eukaryota > Metazoa > Chordata > Actinopteri > Perciformes > Percidae > Perca > Perca fluviatilis. The sequence goes on along the minus strand of NC_053113.1, from coordinate 18,072,607 downwards.
CACACACACACACACACACACACACACACAGGCATAAGAAACAGCACTCAAAACTCACAAATCCCGATCCCGCTTAAGAGATCAACCCCCTCTTTCTCTTTCTGCACTCATTAGACAAATTGATGTTCTTCAGACTGATGAGATGGAGGCAAATCAAAAGGGGGAAACAGTAGGAAAGAAAAGAAACCAGCGGGAGTTGAGAGCTAAAAAATAAAAAGGGTTCTTGTGTTGGCCTTAATGTAAAATTTCATGACTTTAATGACTTTCCATGCTGACCTACAAAATATTTTTATGGGTTATGTTAATGTCTTTCTGAAGTGAACTGAAGGGAACATTCTGCTTTCAGCCATTACATGTTTCACAGATCAAATACTGTAAATCTAGAAATATATTCAGCTGTAATTCTGTGAAGTTGCTTCGTCACCTGGCGTCGGCGCTGTTGGTGAGAGGGATCACTCTGATTGGCTGTTCAGCTAAACGAATCAGTGAATGAGAAGAAAAGCATAAGGGAGGAAAGCAAACGACTAGTGGCAAACGACTGATCAATCCAATACAAGATTGGGCTGTCAAAACTGTCCAAAAATTACATTTGAATATTCCTACTTAAACAAACACATAGGTTCGAACTTTTCAAATCTCAATTTTTTCCCCATTATGTCCATAAGAAGGCAAACGTACAACCAGAAGCAGAACTACTTGTATAGATACTGTATATTTATTTCAACATGAACATGTCTTTTAAAAGATCTGCATACCTACACATATCAGTCAGCATTTTGAAAAACCTTAGTCAAACCAAGTGGAATACAATACTTGCATGACTGTAAGAAACTAATTTAAAAAGCATTAAGGAAAGCAGCACAGGACAAAATGGAGAAAGTGGGAAAAAAGGGAGGAAAAAGACGTAAAAGTCAGAGAAGTGAAGAAAATCACACACACACACCTTCCTCCCACCCCCACATCCATCCATGCCTGAGGGTGTTTTACCTAGAGCACTACGTTGCAGGACCTGGAACCAATTTTGACATTTACCTTAAACTATGGCTGCCTATTACCCTTCTTTGTCACTCACTCACTCACTCACTCACACACACACACACACACACACACACACACACACACACACACACACACACACACACACACACACACACACACACACACACACACACACACACACACACACACACACACACACACACACACACACACAATCTCATTATTGTTATTGATGGCTTAATAACGAATGTTAATACCGCTCTAAGCTGTCCATCTGTCACACACACAAACACACTGTTTCAGAATACTTCTCGCACTTTTACCGTCCTTATTCCAAACTTCTTTTACTGCAGCAGATTAATGACTTTGAATCAGACCCTGTAATGTTTGTCTTGCTAAAGTTATTATTCTCTTCTGTCTTTCTTTTCCCTAAAATATCTTCTCAATTTTTACTGTCAAACCATAAAAGTTCAGGTAAACTAATATAGGATGTGTTCCTCTAGTAGATGTTGAAAAGGGAGGATGTCACAAAGAATCCAGCTGCATAAAAAATGTTACTCTTACAAAGCTAGTCTTTGCCATGCTAGTGGCCTTTATGGCTAGCAGCCGTTTGGTCAGTCGACCACTTCGGTCCAGACTGAAATATCTCAACAACTATTGGACGTATTGCCTTGACATTTGGTACAGACATTAATGTCCCCTCAGAATAAAATGTAACTTCACTCTAGTGATTCCTTAACTTTGCGTTTAGCGCCATCATCAGGTCAAAATTTTAATTTGTCCACTAGTTTGGTTTAAAAAAAAAAAGCTAATTTCCTTGTTTTTTTAGTCATAGTGAGGTTACTGCTCATGCAGAACTCTTCAGCAGCTTTTCTTCACCTTATGAAACAAAACGTTTAATGTTACATTTTGAAGGAATTTCTTCCTGTGGCTTTGAAAATAACGAGTGAAGAAACGAGAAAGCTTTGACTGGCTGGAAACATTTTTGACATGCTCTGTCCACTGTGTCCTCTGACCTGAAAGCGGACCTCCTGACTGGCCCGGTGGCTGCTGTTCTCGCTGCTGTCGTTTGACACGACCGACAGGCGTTTCTTATCCTCGACGGCTCGTTCCCTGATGTACTCTAGTCGTCTGGGGCGGCCGAGCTGCAGGGAGAGCAGCGCCTGGAGCTGGGCGCGCTCGATGGAGCCCAACAGGATCATGGACTCTGGGAGACGAGACAGAGAAAGGAGTTGAGGAGGAGAAGAAGAAGAACAGGAAGAAGGAAAAAAGTGGAAGAGAATAGAAGGGGTGTAGAGCAGTTTTGTGGAAGATACAGGTATAGATAAAAAGAAGAAATGGGAGGTAAGAAGAAGGAAGGAAATAAAGAAGGCCAAGGAGGATGAGAAGAAACAGTAAAACATGTTTTCAGAGAGAAGAGTAACGCTGCATGAGATTACAAACATACGTTGCAGCATTGCAGAGAGCTCAGCTGAGTTACATAACAAGAGCCCCAGAATGCAGTGGATGTGTATTAACTAGTGCATGTATGTGTGTGTGTGCGGTGGGTGTGTGGGTAGCAGCTTGCTTGCTTTAAGTAATTGCCTTTGTGACAGTACGTGCTGATTATGTATTTGGTTAAATGCCGCAGCTAATTGTTCCTGCACGATTGCATAATTGAGACAGCGTTGGAATACCAAATTTGCACTTCAGTGAGGTGGCGAGTTCAGTGGCATCAGCAAGCTGTCCCCAGAAAAAAATTGTCAATCAATCAATCACTTTAATGAGCATGCCACCGAGGTCGATGGGATTAGTTTTTGGTACAGACTGGAAGGGACGCTCTGTCCAAACAACATCTGCAACATTGAACACAGACATCAATATTACAACAGACACAGAGATCAGCACACTGTATTCACACACTGTATACTACTGTAACACAATTATTTTTGTATTGTTGTTTTCACACTGTCTGGTGATTACTTTGGACAATACACTACTTTCTACTTCTTCCTATTGTAAAACATTAAAGCTACAGTTTAGGGAGTAATACAGTTGTCAATGTAACATCTATCCAAGTTGAACTATCTAAAAATTATAAGCTTAATAAAATGGCAGGAAAGTTTGTTTCTACCTTGTTGATTTAGTATTTCCTTTGATTTAATCAAACAATGTGATAGGGGACAGCACTGTTTGGCTTTCTCTGAATCATTTATTTACATGTAAATGAGGGTTAAAGGTATCTTTGACTGTGGAGGTTTGACTTCCTGCTAAAATCTTCTCAAAACTGCATTACACATTAAGCACTAGCACTGTATACAGTCACTTATTGTGGAGAAAAAGTGAAGCCCTAAATGTTTTCCTGAATAATTGAAAACAACTTTATGTCAGGGTTAAAGCTGCATCATGAGATATTTTATGGCAACGTGGGGCAGCAACCAAGCTGTAAACACAACACTGACAAAGTATGACCTCATACAGTTGTTTTGGTGATTTGCTTATTTAAACATCCAGCAGACATAAAGATGTCATTAGCATAACTTTGGAAAACCTTGGTTTCTGCACCTGGCAAATGCAAGCCCAATTATAACTCTCCTTTAAGCTCTACTTTGGTCTCCATCAACTCCAAAGAGAAATATCTGGTTGTTTACCACTAAGTAGTCTGCGGTTTCACCAAGGCAAATTCCACGTAAGTGTTGATAAGATCAGAGTTGTGGGACGGAAAACCAAAACAATGAGCTGATGATATACAGTGAATTATACTAACATAATACAAAGAGGGATAGTGTAGTGAGTTACTATAAGTAGTAATACTTTTCCTCTGCACAGCATTGGCATGTGTTTGTGTCTCACCAGTTGATTCCACTAGTGCCAGAGTCTTGAGGTGACCCGTCAGTAGCACATTATGCAGGTCTCTGTAGCTGCAGTTGAGTGTGATGTACCGCACGTCCCGCACCATGATGTCCTCCACACGAATATTATACTTCCTGAGAGGAGAAAACGGAAAGGAGAAAAATAAATTTGCGGTGGAAGATGAGAGGTAGAAGGATGGATCCATTAAAGAATCAAATATTTCCCTGATTAGTCTAAACAAATACCCTACAATGCTGATTATTAAAAATTGACAGTGACAGTAATGCTTTGGCAATACTTTTTCTGCCAAATTATCATGCCACTAAAGTTAGTGGACTACAATTTCAGCTTGGTAAGTGCAGTTTTCATTAAAAATTTGCTCTGCACGAATCTATAACCACTCTCCTTCATACTCAACGCTGACAACATCCTTCCTTCAGCTGACTGGTCGATTCAATAACACCATACACTGTCGACACTTCATGCGGATGTTAGCGGTGATGGCAATGTGTACAGTAGGGGGAAGTGGGTGACATTGTATAAGCAGATCTCGCCTCAGCAGAATCGTACGCCCCGGTACACCAGTCATAAACACTCAGCTTTCTCTTCCTGCCCGAGCTTGCCAAAACCTGCTAACATGACAGCAGCCACTCCGTGGTTTCGGCTGCCAAGCCCTGCAGTCGTGCCAGGACACAGGCTCCGGCCAAGCCTCCGCTTCTTGTTGTGGTAACAACTCAATGCACTAAATGCACTGACCTCTCTTGGAATATAAAGTTAATTTGATGACCATCCACCTCCATCTCCACTTCAATACAACAGAGCACAAAGTTGTTCTAGGCCGTTATACATCAACAGGAAATGGCACCAACAGAATGCTGTGCTACAACAAAGCCTAATAGAAAGGTTCTCTATAGGTCCTAATGTAGTGCTGTAATACAACACTAGATCATGTATCAAATGCTCCCTATTAACAGCATTAAAGGGTCAGTTCACCCAAATTACACAAATTATAGAATAATGATATATTAACTCCATCGTCAGACAAGAACATTGAAAGTGGAAGATTTGGCAAAACACCACATTGCGTTCTATGACAGTTTTTTTGTTTAGATTAAACAAAAATGATGTATTTAAGATTCTTCCTACAATATCTACGTTTGGAAACTAGAATAAACTAAGTTTAGGGAATTTTTGTCTCCCACATAAAAGTCAAACTTGCTACACTCTTCTCCTCTAAGGCATTCGTGACGTTAAACTCGTGAACACATGAAAAGTGAAAGAGCTTGAATTAGATGTTCAAATGCTGCATATTGTACATTCCCACCACTGGACACTTGGCTAATCGCTACATGAAGTGGTCGCGCTTGTTGGATTGTCAGTTTCAGTTACAAAAATTGTCAGACACAACCCCGCCTTCCCCCCTCATTTCAACATCAGCAAGTTATGGGAGGGATCAGACAAGCACTTTGTTTGACGAATATAAACCCCTTTCCTTTATGGCATACTTCATAAAGGGCACGCTACTTCCAGATTGGCACAGAACGTAAGTGGAGAGATGCAGAATCGCCCAATATGTACGCAATATCTAGGGACGTGGGCTGGGCATATAGCCATGCACATTTGGTTTAGGGTGCTCATGGCATTGAAAAATTACATCACAGTTAAGATTTTCATTGGAATTGAGCACCACAAATCAGGATTGAATTGTGTAGCTGTTGCTCTTTGTCTTTTAAGTCACAGTGACTATTATTAGTCATATTAACGCCCCAGTTCTTTTTCAGATTCTTTTCTAAATAAACCCCAAATGAACAATCGTATTACTTCTTGCATTAGAATATATACATATTTACCAAATCACACATGGATAAAAGGTTGAATCACTACTGCTTTCTATCAGTCAGTGATAGAATTTAAAAAAATATATACGTAAAAACAACCTTTTAAAAAAATATCCCCATAAAGATGGATTGGCAGCCTCTTTTCATTTGCTCGTGGATCTGAGAGAATAACGTATTGCATACCTCTGAACTGGCCTTAACCACTGTCAAGACTAATTTCCCTCGGGATATCACATATAGTTGATGAAATCGGATTGGTTTCTTCTTAATTTAACCTTACTCCCTGCAAGGCTCGGAAATACATCTGATCAGTTTGGGGAATCTTGCTTTAAGCCTGAGTTTATAGATTTTCAGCCAAGATAAACAGTCATATAGGGTTATAAATCCAGGCCTACAGCTCATCAATATTGTCCAGAGTAGTCTGGAGAGGCTCAGGGCGTTTATATATATGTGTGTGTGTGTGTGTGTGTGTGTGTGTGTGTGTGTGTGTGTGTGTGTGTGTGTGTGTGTGTGTGTTAATGGGGGTGTATGTAGGGGAAGCCAATAAAAGGAGGCTTGTACTGAACCAAAGAAAATATGATCATCTCCTGTGGCTTTGCTGACAGACAGACAGACAGAGACAAAGTGATGTTATGTAATTGTTCCCACACATTTTAAAATGTCACTCCAATGCTGACGATGGATCAGTCAAGAGACATGAAAAGAGACTGGTGGAAGAGGTTTAATATGTGCTACTGGGTATGATTAGAGAGTGGGTAAAAGCATGCCTGTATTGGAAATATATATGTGATCTGTGTGTGTGTGTTTTTTCATATCTGCAAAAGCTATACATAAATAAAAGATAAGAAATCTAATTCTCTCCATGTCCGTGTGAGTGTATAAGCAAATGTACATCACACATCAGGAATTACACACGTGTGTGTGTGTGTGTGTGTGTGTGTGTGTGTGTGTGTGTGTGTGTGTGTGTGTGTGTGTATGGTTGCGTGGGTGTAAGATGAATAATATGAGGGGCCATCTGGAACATTATTCACAATAACTTCACACACATACAAGTGAAATTCTCTCACGCACACTACTGAAATGCTTTCATATACCCTACTGAAAAATTATATTCTCACATGCTATACTAAAACCTCACACACAACTAAAACATTCTCATAAACACTAGTGAAATACTCCCACGCAATACCGAAACACTCTCATATACACTACTGAAAAGCTCTTATATACACAACTGAAATGTTCTCATATACACTATTGTAAATGAAATCCTGTTTCAGTTGTGTAGAGGAGAGCGTTTCAGTAGTGTATATAAGAGCGTTTCAGTATTGCGTGTGACAGCGTTTCAGTAGTATTTATGAGAGGGTTTCAGTATTGCGTGTGAGAGCGTTTCAGTATTGTTTATGAGAGCTTTTCAGTTGTGTGTGTGTGTGAGATTTCAGTATAGTATGTGAGAGTATGTCACTTATATGTGTGTGAGGTAATTGTCAATAATGTCCCAGATGACCTCTCATAGCATAACTTCCACTTTTGAGTAAAGAACACATTCAGCTTGGAGGGGGCTATGCTACCTACAGTCTCACCCAGCCCCCCCACCCCTCCTTCGCTCTCGTATGCTGCAGTAATATAACACACACAAACACACACACATAAAGTCCTGGTGATGGAAACTAGTTTGAGAGGCAGAAGGGTTAAAAATTAAGTTAGTAAAGTATGGAGGGAAGAAGGAGCTTTCTGCATCGTGACTCAAGTTCATATTGTGTATGTTATCAAATATAGATGATTCAAGATTCCATTTTTGTGTGGATGTTTGTGTGTGTAGACTGAATGTGTTTACACTAACACACACATACAAACACATAGGGGAAATTCATGACAGTTTTCTCAATCATCTTTACGCCTCGCCAGCTTTTGATATTTCGAAATGTATGTCAGGGAAATTTGATGTCTTTTGATGATAGATGATCATGTCATGATGCATTTTAACTTAGCATGCATGCACAAACACTCAATCTCTCACACACACACACACACACACACACACACACACACACACACACACACACACACACACACACACACACACACACACACACACACACACACACACACACACACACACACACACACACACACACACACACACACACACACACACAGTTTCTCAATCATCTTTAGTCCTGGGCAACTTTTAACATTTGGTAACTTTGTGTTTATGAGCAAGCAGAAATTATTTGATTTTTTTTCACGTTTTCCTGATTACATTTCTGATTCAATTCACTTGAATTTGCTTCAATTATTAATATTTTATGACTATTTACATTGTAGATTCTCACTGAAGGCATCACAACTATGAATGAACACATGGAATTATGTACTTAACAAAAAAGTGTGAAATAACTGAAAACATGTCTTATATTTTAGATTCCTCAAAGTAGCCACCCTTTGCTTTTTTTGATAGCGCTGCAAACCCTTGGTGTTCTCTCAATGAGCTTCATGAGGTAGTCACCTGAAATGGTTTTCACTTCACAGGTGTGCTTTGTCAGGGTTAATTAGTGTAATTTTGTCCCTTATTAATAAAAAAGCAAAGGGTGGCTACTTTGAAGAATCTAAAATATAAGACATGTTTTCAGTTATTTCACACTTTTTTGTTAAGTACATAATTCCATATGTGTTCATTCATAGTTTTGATGCCTTCAGTGAGAATCTACAATGTAAATAGTCATGAAAATAAAAAGGAAACGCATTGAATGAGAAAGGGTGTCCAAACTTTTGGCCTGTACTGTATGTAAAATCACATCAATATGCAATAGACTTATCACGCCCACATACATACACGTGCAGGTGTACACCCGTGAACATACACACACATATATTTCCCTTAAAATTAGTTTTTGTGCCATTTATGAATCAGATCATTTAAAAGCAGAGCTGGAGCACGAGAATGGCGAAGCCAGCTTGGACGACAACGGTTAAAATATTAAAGCCAGAAGAACTTACAAGCATTATACATTCCTGGAAAACCTTGTCTAATGTCGAAAAACTATGAAAATATAATCCAAGTTGTAATAAAAAAGTATTATCCTGTTGTTCCCGTGGATATGTCTTTTTTATATTCAGCTTAAATGCAAACAGTTGAGTGAATAAATGGATGGACTTAAAATGGAGTAGCTGGGAGTCCTTAACTACAACACCCCCCTCTTAAAGGGGGTCATATTATGCTAATTTTCAGGTTCATAATTGTATTAGAGGTTGTACCAGAATAGGTTTATGTGGTTTCATTTTCAGAAAACACCATATATTTGTCATACAGTGCCTTGCGAAAGTATTCGGCCCCCTTGAACTTTTCGACCTTTTGCCACATTTCAGGCCTCAAACATAAAGATATAAAACTGTAATTTTTTGTGAAGAATCAACAACAAGTGGGACACAATCATGAAGTGGAACGAAATTTATTGGATATTTCAAACCTTTTAAACAAATAAAAAACTGAAATATTGGGCGTGCAAAATTATTCAGCCCCCTTAAGTTAATACTTTGTAGCGCCACCTTTGGCTGCGATTACAGCTGTAAGTTCGCTTGGGGTATGTCTCTATCAGTTTTGCACATCGGAGACTGACATTTTTGCCCATTCCTCCTTGCAAAACAGCTCGAGCTCAGTGAGGTTGGATGGAGAGCGTTTGTGAACAGCAGTTTTCAGTTCTTTCCACAGATTCTCGATTGGATTCAGGTCTCGGACTTTGACTTGGCCATTCTAACACCTGGATATGTTTATTTGTGAACCATTCCATTGTAGATTTTGCTTTATGTTTTGGATCATTGTCTTGTTGGAAGACAAATCTCCGTCCCAGTCTCAGGTCTTTTGCAGACTCCATCAGGTTTTCTTCCAGAATGGTCCTGTATTTGGCTCCATCCATCTTCCCATCAATTTTAACCATCTTCCCTGTCCCTGCTGAAGAAAAGCAGGCCCAAACCATGATGCTGCCACCACCATGTTTGACAGTGGGGATGGTGTGTTCAGGGTGATGAGCTGTGTTGCTTTTACGCCAAACATAACGTTTTGCATTGTTGCCAAAACGTTCGATTTTGGTTTCATCTGACCACAGCACCTTCTTCCACATGTTTGGTGTGTCTCCCAGGTGGCTTTTGGCAAACTTTAAACGACACTTTTATGGATATCTTTAAGAAATGGCTTTCTTCTTGCCACTCTTCCATAAAGGCCAGATTTGTGCAGTATACGACTGATTGTTGTCCTATGGACAGAGTCTCCCACCTCAGCTGTAGATCTCTGCAGTTCATCCAGAGTGATCATGGGCCTCTTGGCTGCATCTCTGATCAGTCTTCTCCTTGTATGAGCTGAAAGTTTAGAGGGACGGCCGGGTCTTCGTAGATTTGCAGTGGTCTGATACTCCTTCCATTTAAATATTATCGCTTGCACAGTGCTCCTTGGGATGTTTAAAGCTTGGGAAATCTTTTTGTATCCAAATCCGGCTTTAAACTTCTCCACACCAGTATCTCGGACCTGCCTGGTGTGTTCCTTGTTCTTCATGATGCTCTCTGCGCTTTACACGGACCTCTGAGACTATCACAGAGCAGGTGCATTTATACGGAGACTTGATTACACACAGCTGGATTCTATTTATCATCATTAGTCATTTAGGTCAACATTGGATCATTCAGAGATCCTCACTGAACTTCTGGAGAGAGTTTGCTGCACTGAAAGTAAAGGGGCTGAATAATTTTGCGCGCCCCACTTTTTCAGTTTTTTATTTGTTAAAAAAGTTTGAAATAACCAATGAATTTCGTTCCACTTCATAATTGGGACCCACTTGTTGTTGATTCTTCACAAAAAATTACAGTTTTATATCTTTATGTTTGAGGCCTGAAATGTGGCAAAAGGTCGAAACGTTCAAGGGGGCCGAATACTTTCGCAAGGCACTGTATATATCATCTTTCACCCTGTGTGTTGAGCTCTCTGTTTTAGCTACAGAGTGAGGCATGTCACTTCTGTACCATCTTTGTTGGGAGTCACACATGCGCAGGAAGTACTACTAGCTTGTCAGTTGCAGAGTATGAGGGAGTGCCATGCCGTATGCACGTTCGTCACGGAAGTAAAGGCTGGACTACAACAGAACTGTTTGGAGCAGTTTATGAACAGTGTTTTCTCTGGAAGACGGTAAGTCCCTTTGGGGTGGACTTTAGGCTTTTTCACTTTGTAAACCTATAATATGTACAAAAAAGATATATAACACAATAAAGGAAAGGGAAAAAGCCAAAAAGCATAATATGAGCACTTTAAAGCAAATATTTGCACTTATTAACATCATACTATTAATGATCCTGAAAGGCATTGGGAGCTTGCATGGCCGTTCCTGTGCTTGTGTCCACAGTGTTTTAAGTGTTTTCTGCATTATATAATTAGCCAATAGATAATAACCAACTATGCAATAGCTCATTGAAAACACAACTGATATTACACACAGCTTTCTCTCTTTTATTTATTCTCTCAGACACACACACAAACACAGGCAGGACAGGAGAGTGAGGACGGGATGGAGAGGCCAAAAGGTTGCAGTGGATAATAAAGAGAGACAGACGAGAAGAGAGCAGCAGAGAAAGCGTGAGAGAGGAATAGATAACGAAAAGATGGATAGTGTGGGTCAACTGAGGTCCTGATGTAGAAAGGGAACGACTCAAACGGCAGACAGAGATGAACATATGGAGGATGAAATGAAAATGTCCTCATTACTCCCAATTTGCGGATGATGCATCCAAACTATTATCTCCACCTAATGATTTGTCAACATGCATAACAATAATTGTTTCCAAACAATTAAATAAAAAGTGCTTCTGTGTGGTTTCACTGAGCTCAGAGGACATGAAGCAGCTGGTTATCCCCTTCAGTATTGTGTGGTTGGTATAAATTAATAATGGGAGCGAAAGCAATTAAAAGCCATATAATGGTGAACCATTGAGCCAGGCACCTCAACCCTTGTTTGTATTTTTGTAAAGCAAAATCCTCTGATTCCAGATGTACTCTGAAAGCACAAAGGTTTGCTATTTGGAGTTCAAACACCTACATCAAAAGCAATATTTAAAACCATTAAGACTCACTGTGCACTCAGCTTTACCTATTAACACATCACAAGACTGGCAACATTTATACAGTAAGCCATTAGGTGACTAATTAAACTTCCACAATGAAATAAATAAACCCCTGCAGAGCAAATAAACATAAACCTTCAACAACAGCCAAACCAAACTGATGGGGATTATATAGCCAACATGGCATGTTAACATGCTTAAGTTAGCTTGTTACACAAAATAGAATAGGCTACATGTTACCATACTCACTACAGTTGATGCAAAAAAACAAGTTGAAAGTTACACATGAACCCCATGGGTAGCATTTTTACATGTTATGATGCTAACATATCATGCTACTAAGTTAAACGTTAGCATGTTAACATGTAAAAATGTTGCCTGTGGGCTAAGTGAAGTTCAGCTAGCATACTGTAGCTCTCTCCAAAGGTAACACAATCTGCCTACTAGCATCTCTAAAGCTCAATAAGTAACATGTTATACCTTGTTTGTTTAATCTATCTTTGTACTAAGCTTAGCTATCTGGCTATAGCTATATTTACCATGGAGGTACAAGAGTAATAACGATCTTTTTATCCAAAAAATGCCAGACTATTCCTTTAAATGACACATACACCCACATAATGTATCTTGAAAAGCAAAGTGGAGCAGATGAGTTGTGTCATGTTGCATTGAACAATGCTGATGCAGAAATATAGCTTAAGGCTATGTTCACACACGTCTTTTTTGACAAGGAAAAGTTGACTAGAGCGCTTTTGTCATAAAAAAAAAGGAAGAAGCTGGCAGCGTTTTGGTTCCAAAAATCAGGCGAGAGCGTCTTTTGTTGCTATAACAACAGCTACTGCTACAGTATCCCAGAGCGCTATGTGGAGGAGCGCTAATGTTAGATAAAACAAAGTGGTGGAGCGAGCTAGAGAAAGAACAGAGAGAGAGAGTGGTGCTGATAACGTTACATAAAACAAAGCTAGTTCCCTGTACAGGGAGCACACGGTCATACCGTATAACTCGCTGTGCTCAGACTCAATTTTTTCTTGTTATGAAAACGACAGGACTGGCTACTCCGCTTGTCATTGGTCAGGTGTCAAAAAAGCGCTTGACGTAGGCCTAGGGTGTTTTTCAGTTCAGAAAAACAATTTTTTTTTTTTTAAACATGGTTTACTCCATAGGATTATAATGTAAAACAGACGCTGGCAGCTTTATGTACTTGATTGTGATTTTTGTGAAAAAAGTCCTGTGGCAAAAAATATCCAGCCGATTGCAGAAAGTGTACGTATTCGTCCTATGGGTTAACCCTACTCTCCCTTTTTCATCAATTTACATTCCAACGTCATGGGGCTGTAGCATGGCTATAAACATTCTTCGCTGATTTTCCATTGGTTTCAAACTATATCATGTCTTGGTTATCATAGATTTTCTGATGTGACTTTTTCTCTTGTTTGCACATCCTATGATGTTGTAATTTAGTTTGTCAATTCTTAGTTGCGCTATGTTTAATAATCAACATTTGCAATATTAATATTGACAAACATTTAGTTTTCCGTTCTGAAACAACATAATAAATGTGATGTAATGCTATTTGTGATGATAAGGGTATGCTTGTGTCTATCCAGCATGTTTCACTGTACGTACTCGTGGTGTCCCCAGCCCAGCTCTGGGAGGTAGGGCAGCTTCTTGATCCTGATGATTGAGTCATAGAGAGAGGGCTGCAGGGACTGTGCCACGGCGTTGGCCAGGATCACTGCTATCATCACCGGCAGGATGTGAGAGATCTGGCCAGTCAGCTCGAACACGATGACTGCGGTGGAAACCGTGTGGGTGACTGCACCTGATAAGGCCGCCGCACCTTTGGGTGGGGAAGAGCACAGTCAGATGAGCGAAAGAACAGAGAAGCATGGCAGAGATGCAATTGTTCATATCAGTGGTTTTCAAAGTGGGGTCTAGTGCTAAATAAAGGGAGTCCTTGAGGTTTCAGGGGCAAAAACAGTTTAATATTACCATGATTTCAAAAGGCAATACATGGTTTTACTATCCCATATATAATAGAGACAATGTTAAACAATACCAATGAATCAAGATCTTGACTAGTTGCTGATATTCCTCACTTTTAAACATCACTTCCCACCAGACCTGCTAATGCCTGAAAACAGACCGTCTCAATAATCGAGAATAGTGCCAAGAGTACGCAAAACACATTCTGTCTCAGATTTAAAATTAATTGCATTATGATATATTACTATTATGGAATATATTACTTTTGTCTCTTAGAGGCAGCTGTAAGATCCACCACGGACATTGGAATGGTCACTAATAGGTTAATGAATGTCACAGAATCTAACATACCTTTACTCTCCTAGAAAAGTATAAAAACCTATTAACATATCAAAATGACTATCCTAATCATGGGTTGCTGTTTCATCATCAGTATAGATGGTCATACAGGTTAGTTATGCTAGTAACATAGAAGAGTACACAAGTACAAGTACACAATAGCAATATTTCTATAAATCTGTTCAATACTACTGAATTTACTGTACAGCATTACAGATCCAATCCACAAAACCACACTTCAACTTCGGAAATCGACATACTCAAAGATTCTTCAAGTAGTCTTCATCCGGTTACCAGTTTTGTGGACCAGACCCAGCACTCTCTCATTTATCTACTCTCAGCCCAACACACCAAATTCACATTCCTCTCCACAAAATATTCCCTTATATGCCCATAAGGCAAAAATCTACTTATTTGGGTAGTTCAATACAAAAGGGAAGCTCAATATTTCCCACCAATAAAGTGTTGTGAAAAGAGCAATATAAAAGCTGCATCAGGATGGACAGAGCAGCATAGGGTGAAATGAGCCTTCATTGCTCAACAGAGCAAAATGGATGGAGTCCAATCCAATAAATGAGATGGAAAAAAAAAAATAGTAGAGCCTGAAAGCATTACAATAAAGTGAAAAGAGAGAGAAGAGCGGAGAGAAACAGATGGTGGGTGAGAGAGTCTACAATGGCTGGTTTCCTTGTTCTTTCCTGTAACTTAATTAAGCCTGTGTTTCTTTGCCTATCCTCCTCACGTAAATGCTACTGTTCCTCTGCCCATCCTAACATTTAGTCCTTAAAGTGAGCTCCGCTGTGAGATGAAAAAAAGGCTTGTATAGGGCTGAGTCATCAGCTACAGTGCACCACAACATCAGTAGCTCAGAAAAACAGCCGTCACAAACCTGAAGCAGTGGCATAATCAGCATGGCTGTCAACAAGTAGCACAGTGGAAGGACTCACAACAATGCATCTCATTAGACACGCAACTTCATTAGGGATGGAAGTGACGTGGTTATGAAGGGACAGCTGTTGTTTGCAAGTACATAACATATTTGTTCTGTCATAGGCCAAAAACATCAATATAACGTGTTTTTGTTCATAACAATGAATACAAAGAATAAGAACAGTAGCCCTGTCTGATTGTTTGCATGTTCCACCTGTTGGATAAAACCAGAATCTTATCTGATCTACTTTAACCTGCTTGTGAGTACCCCTTACTTAACCATCAATGCTTATCTTTCCTTTAGACTTAAAATGATAAATAGGCCAGTCTGATAGATCAACCAATGTTAGCTTATTGCAGAGATATCAGTGTCAGCGTATAGGCTATGTTACCAATAAGTAACAAGAAATGTAGTACGTGAATGCCAAAGACACATTTAAGGTCATTTAGAAACATGTCTCCATTACATAGTTTGTGCACCAGAACCAGCAACTGACACATTTATTGTTCAACTCTATCCTCTATTCTTGCCCAGTGGAAGAAAAATAAATTGTTTAGATTATGGATTTAAGTAAAACGCAGTCATAAATAATAAATTAAAACAATGGACAATTAGCTGAAATTGGTATCGGCCTTACAAATCCTGCATGAGTGGAGCTATAACCTTCTGACATTTTTATTTGTTATAGCCCATGCTGTGTTGAAGCACAATGCTTCATTAAAATGTGTTTTTTATGAATTTGTTTTGTAACATCTCACTTTGCTTCTTCAGTCATGTGTCTAGCATAACATTTATCATCGCCGATTTTCTCCATACAAAACATTTCATTTTGCTTTCACAAAAAATTACCCATTTTCCCTGTCAGTAATTTGATCATGAGAAGTTGGTTTATATTATCGGAGTATAAATAAAGTTTCCACCAAAAACTAAATTAAAGAGTTGCTATCAGTCCCGTGTTGGAAATCTACATATTAGTTTGGCATAATTAAGCAACTGTTAACCCTTGTGTTGTCCTCCGGGTCAAAATGAACACTGTTTTAAACACTGTTTTTACGTTTTTGTTGCTTATTTCAACGTTTTTGGCACTTTTTTTCCATTAAAACCAGTATATTCACCACTAGACCTATTTATTACGTTAGGACCCAAGCAGTGAAACTACAAGGGACGTATTGTTTTTGTAAGGATTATTATTATTCCGCACCTTCACTCGCATTTTTGAGGGGCTTAGCATGCTGGAAAACTCACAAAAATGGGCACACGTGTCAGGCAAAACCTACAAAGTTCTGTAGTGATTGGGCTTGAGCGACCCCTAAAGAGCTTTGGAATTCTGAAAAAAATGAGAAGTTAATATACAGGGAACATAGGTCTCATCTTGAAGTCCATGGAGGATTTTTTTGAAATTTTTCCACCTGACAGGAAGTCGGCCATCTTGGTTTTCGTGCGATATTTTGCCTTTTACGAACAGGTGTTTGAGGACTTTAGGATGCATGAAAACTCTTAAAATTTTGCAGCCATGTGCATAATAGTAAACTCTTTCATCTGAATTAACATTTAAGCTTGGGAGTAGTATGGTTGCTCTATAATGACCCCTAGTTGGTTTTAGCCCTTGGGCACATTTTTGATGGCCTCAATATATAGGAAAACTCACAAAAATTGGCGCCCACAAAAACACCTGGGAACTTTGCGAGACTGTACAGCGATTTGGCCTATACGTATAGGCGGGCTCCACAGCGCCCCTAATGCGTGGAAGGCCTTAACTTGGACATAGTTTGCTCCGATCTTCACCAGATTTAATAAAAATATTTCTCTAATCATTCCGGACATATTTCCCATTTACCTTCATTAGCTCCACCCAACCAGAAGGCAGCCATTTTTAAGTTATACATTTTTCATGTGTTTTAAATTCTTTCAAACTAGTCCTTGGCCGTGATTTCAATCTTCTTGAATCTTTGCATGTAGTATCTGTTGACCCTCATGACGAAAAGTTATTCAAAGAATTTTGATAGTTGAGCAAATTACAGCAACTTCCTTTCTAGACAGGAAGTTGCGTTATCTTGGCAACAATTATTCCGATTGGCCCAAAACTTGAAAATGTTGTTCCTCATGGCCGGTTTAGCATATGTGCCAAACTTGGCGGCAATTGGCCATTACATGGCACTGTTTTAATTTTCTTTCAATAATCAGCAAAATAGTGATATATGGGAAACCTACTTTGTCTAACTGCTCCTGGGGCGTGAGTCCGATCTGCACAAAAACTTGCATATAGACTCAGAGGACCCTCATGACAAAGAGTTATCAAAAGAATTTTGATAGCTAAAACAATGCGCAAGTTATGGAGGACCAACTTCCTGTAGGTAGGTGTCAAAACAGGAACGGTTGTATCTTGGCAAAAGTTATTCCGATTTACATGAAACTTAGAATGTGTGGTCTACATGTGATATTGCGTCCGCCAGTACCCCCAGGGCAAGGAGCGAGGGCCCGTCCAATGCTGCTTGCAGCTTTCATTTTAAACTTATTTTTTGAATTCATGGTCAATAAACCTCATTTATATGAAATTGTCTAATTTTTGTGTAAGAAAAAAACAGAAATTATGAATGATTTTGACTAATGGATAAGATCAGAGGAATGAAGGTAATGGCTAATCATAGATCTGTCAAAGTTTAGTCAGGATAATGCTATAAAATTGAATACAACACACAAAATTCTATGAAAATAGAGATCTGATCTTTAATTCCCTTTGTGAAGAGCGTATTATGGAACCATCCATGTTATTTTGGGGCAATTTGGTTAAAAGAAACCCAAATTTATGATATAAAAACTTTGAAAACGGGTAAAATTTGACCCAAGGAAAATATGAAGGTTAAGCAAACTCAACATTTCTTGCAGTGGCTTCACTGTAAAATCCCAGTGAGAACGCTCATATTTTCTCAATTTTCATATTTATTAATTAAATTAATTATATCAAGTGCATCATACTGACATTTTTTATCTAATACAGTTAAATCAAACAAAGATGAAACAAGGTTGAGACTCATGTAACTAACAGAAACAAAGTAATGACAAGGCTAAAATGACTATTTCTTAGCAGAAGTTTTAAATTATGCAACAAGTTACATTTTCAACTTCGAAAACGTTTAAGTGGGACATGAACACTTGCCAGCAGCACTATGAGATGTGAAAGTTTGTTGTTTCATCAGCTGGTGTCTGAGCTGTTTTGCAGCCATTTTTTATTTCATTTTGCTAAGACTTAAGTCCAGTGATCTTGTGAATGTAATTCAATTCGGTCTGTTTGTTTAATCATGGTCCCTTTAGAGTCTTAACTTGAAGCTGTACATTGAGGCACTGGGCTGTAGGGAATATTTATCTTGATTCATTTTCATAAAATATTTTACTTAAGTGGAAGCACCGATGCGTCACAGAAAGCTAATGAGAAGTAGATAAAAATGTGTGCAGAGTTACCATCTTGGAAAGACTGAATCATTTAAAAGCACTCGAGGTGGTTATAAGTGAGAAATATTTTTGTGAAGGTCCCAAAACTGCCACAACCCCCAATAATATTGATTTGAATCTGACAAAATGGTTTGTATAAGTTGGAGAAAAAACTGAAAATGGCTTTTATGAAAAAAGTGAAAGAAAAACATTAGAAAGTACTCAGAAGAGTAGTCAAGAAAGTGAGAATGTAGAGAGCGATAGGTGCCATGATTGTGTGTTTAACTTACCCACGACAGCGTAGCCTCCTGGCACTATGGGGTAGATGGTGCCATCTGTGTGAATGCCATCTGGGAACCAGGCTGCCATGCTTTCTCCAACCAGACGACCAAAAGCTGCCCCTGACACATGCACAAAGACACAGAGACTACAATCATTACTGGGCTTAATACTGGGAACAATAACTAACAGTTTTGTATTCTATGAATAGCATATATTGCATTGCTAAGGTTTATATTTCCACTTCTATCAAGTAAAAATGACTTGTGTCTCTGCTATTTCTTACATCAACTAGCTAGATGTTTGAATCTAAAAATTATTTACAAAGGAATAACACTGCAGAGTGGTGATGTAATAAAGTCTTTAAGAAACTCTGATTTCAGTTGTAGGAATGGTTCAATATATTGGGAAATACACGTTGTAAAATTTAAGAATATTACAGTTCACATGAATAGTACATTTTATCACTCCTCTTAAGTGAAAGAAATAGTTTGACGTTTTAGGGAAAAAGATTTTAAGCTCATATTCGAGAGTTGCATCAATCTTCTCATGCAGCTCTCAGCAAGAACTACTGTACCATCACTGGTCTAACACACACACAAATACACAAAGTCAAGCATACAAGGCTAGTTGCTTTTTACCAATGACAAATACTGGCATGAAGGCTCCGCAGGGCACTGGAATGGTGGTGGCCAGGGCAGACATCCAGAACTAAGAGACAAAAAAGAGGGAGATAAAGAAAGAGAAGACATGAAAAAAAAAAAGGGTGGCATTTCAATTAGCTTCAGAGTACCATCCTGTGTGCCCCTAGATGATAGCCAAGCTGAATCCTCTACCAGCAGTGAGGAGGCAGCCATGCGGAGCTTATTGCTGAGGTTAGATTGAGCTGTCACTTTCACTCTTCATTTGACAAAGACCCTGAAATGAACCCTGGGTAATGAGCGGGCTCTGCCGATTGGCCGACACTGTGCAAAGGGAGCGGGAGAGACTTCTAATTAGGAAAGACAAACAAAAAGGGAAATGTCACCACTGACAATGTGTGAGCATTATCGTAAGGTGTGAGTGTGTGTGTGTGTGTGTGTGTGTGTGTGTGTGTGTGTGTGTGTGTGTGTGTGTACCTAATATAAGCTTCCATATAAGTTCCACAGATATAAGTCTTAAAAGGCCGACATGCTTATTTTTGTGGAAGAAAAAGCTGCACTAATTGATTAGACTGTATTAAAACTATAATGATCAAAAATAACGTTCACACATAATAGTATGGACTCGTTATAGATCTTAGATCAGAGGTGTCATTAAAATTCTGTTTAAACTGCACAGCCAGTGTATTGATCAATCCTACAGTAAATATATGATCCATCATTATATCTTTGACGTTGGACATGGACAACACTGACTAAGCTAATTTTTAGGTCATGATCAGCATTTCATCATTAACTTGCGAGAAAACTACACACTTATTTTAAGGTTTTATGACTTCAATGGAGTAAATAAACAATGCAAAACAATCTAGCGGGCCAAATTTGCGAAATTTGTGATGTGAGGCAACATGTTGCCTCAAGCTCAATCTGAAGACTTTGAAACCCTTTCTGTTTGCCATTTTTTTCCCTGAGGTCATTTAGAGATGGTCATTCCTACACTTATGTGCTTCTTAAGTCTTTTAAATATACTGCTTTTGTCTTTGCTTTTGCTGCAAGGTGAGAATTTAAACCACTGGAGGTCAGCGAAAACAGGATTTTCAGGGGCTGTTAAGTTACTCTTTAAAAAGGAGCAGATGCACATTTGGGGAAATACACTTATTTGATTTCTTGCTGAGAGTTCGATGAGAAGATCGATACCACTCTCATGGTTCTACTGTATACATAAAGAAGTTAGCATAGCACGGAAATTGTTAAAATGGGGCAAAGGTAAGAAAGATCCATCACTCATCAAAAAGTACAGTATTATATAAGCCGTTACACAAACCTCAATCGCTGTAAAAATCTCATGGTTTCAAATAGACTTTTTAATTACACTCATTGCTCCGTCTCTCTCCATGTCTTCCGTTCTCTCCCTCTCTTACCGCTCCCTCTGCTCTGTCTATAGTTAGCTGTAATTAAGGCCGGCTGCCATGGTGAAGTAATGGATCTCCTTCTGTAACCCTACACTGCCGCCGTTTTCACAACCCACACTGCATGTACACACATATGTGCGTAGGTGTTCACACACACCCACGCACACATCATGACACTGACTCAGTGACAAAAATCAGAGCTCAACACTGCCAGTCGCTGGAGAGTAACAGACACACAACCAGTTGAATACACAAAATGAGCCTTATGGGAAAATAAGTCATGGGAATAATTATTTTTATAATAATTCTATTGGACTGTCCTTCCTCTTCCATCTCTTCCGCTCTTATTCTCTCTCTTTCACCCAGCCAGTAAAACCTCAATAAGAGCTAGAAAGTATAAAAGGATCTAGGAACTCATAACATAGGCTTAACTTTATTACAGAAACCCTGAACTCTGAGGAGAGTATGTGTATTTGTCTGTGGTACAGATCATCCCACACTAAGCAGGGAACAATGCAATTTAATCCAGTTGTAAATTTACAATCAGCCGTGAAACCCACAGTACTGAAACCAGCTGTCAACTGAAGTGTTTACTAAAGGCTCTACAGTGCAGTTGATCATACGTGTGTAGTAACAATCATAAAAATGTCCCCAAACAATAATTTTTATAGGTTTGTTGAAACACAATTGCTGAATTATATAATTGCTCGTAAAAAATATAGCAAACATGTTCAAATGGGTTGCTAACAAAAAAAATGTCAACATAATAAATAGTTTTAGAGAATTGCACTCTAAAAACAAATAACTGGTCACATATGTACATATAGTAATGCATTCTATGATAAGACAAATGTTTTTTGTCTCATTGACAATGAGCAGTTATTACTGAATCGTGTTACATATGCAAATCATAGACATGTTTTATGTCTGGATGTATTTCTTAAATAAATAACATCAGACCAGACACCCTCTCTGCAAAACTGCATTCTTATTCATAAAACCTGTTATTTTGTGGTGAATTTTCAGTACCAGTTCTTTTAGCCTAAAATAGTGGGATGACATTTTATTTGAACGCAGTTTTCTGTAATTTGACTAAAATGCTCATTCTTAGTTCTGACTAAAATTATACTAAAATGCCCATAGTTTTCTTTGACTAAGAGAAGACCAAAAATGTGCGTTTCAAAGACGAAACTGTCCATGATTTTTTAAGACGGAACTAAACTGGCCATGGATTTCAAGATAAGACCAAAAAATATATATGGTTTTCGTAGATCAAGATATGACTAAAAATGTCCATGGTTTAAGTCAACAAAAAATTGGCAAAAAATGAATAAGGAGGTTGACAAAATATGACTGAAACTAAAATAGTTGAAAAAAATTAACACTAGTGGATTTCTGTTCCTTTATTTGCTCACAATAAATCTAAAACTATGCACATCATATCTGTGTGTTCAGATTTGACTCAGTTTTGTTTTTTGACGCAAATTGTAGTACATTAATTGCCTGCCCGAGCTGTGTGCAACTATCGACCGTGTTGATAAGCAGAACAAATCTGTGGTCAAAACTACAATAACAGACTTCCTGTTAGTTTAGAGCACCTACAAACATCTGTCCCTTTTACCTCATGCAGTATAGTGTAATCTAAAACAGCTGCTAATTTACATAATAATGCACACAAGCACGCACAAGAGAACTTTGTGTTGCACTTTAGGCATTATCATTCTTCTTTTATCATTATACAGTACAGTATATTCTGTACACATTTAACTGTACATTTCTTGATTTGAAATTAGCAATTGTGCTGTGTCTTTTGTCTGGCAGTGTTTTGCATTGTTAAGGTATCCAAACCATGCTATTTAGTTTAAAAGCCAATAAATTGGTTAGGCCAACACAAGAAATACCAACCAAATGTGCAGTTTCATTCACTTTTATACATTATACTGCAGTTGTCATAAAGACGTGCATGAGAAGGGAGTCATTGTATCCTTGATTCTGCTCCTTCCAGCCTGATAATACATGTTTATATATAGCCAACAGTATATAATCAACTATGTCTCATTGTGTAAGGCTGGAGCCCAGAGAGATAACTAAACAGCTTGATCATTTGTCTATAACATAACGGTCAGGAAACTGCATCAATGTCACGCCATCAAAACCTACCTACCAAACAAAATCAGCATGATTCGATGTATAACTCAATGGTTATAACGCGGTCCTGCTGAAATCCCTACGAGAGTTTACAAGGCCTTTAAGCCAAAGTCCACAACACATTTACTATTCAAGGATAAAATCAGGTGGATGGTTTTAATGTCTGATTCCGTGAAGACGTTTTACATGATATGACCATATAATTGAGAGTTGATCATTTTTAACGAGACATTAGCATTTCAGGACACATTTCTATATACCCTTTATTTGCACTATTACTATTTATGTCCTCCTACTGTAGCTATTGCTATATCAAATTCTTTGAAGCACCTATGACTCACTTTCCCCCGGAGGAATCATTAAAGTTTAATGTAATCTAGTCGTATGTAATCTAAGTGTACATCTGACTGAGGTAGTGCTTGGCCATCAAAATTTATGAGGACTTTCGACCTCAGACTGAAGGAGGACTTTGATAAACTATCAGAGGAAGCAGAAGTCTTCAGGCAAGAAAAGCCAGCCAAGACTCGATTGGGTTGTTGGTTCAAAACCCTGGAGGTTCTTAAAAAACAAATGAAAGAAGTAAAAACCTTCTACATTAAAATCCAATTAAACATTTTGTAATGAACCACATAAATTTTGACGTTGGATTTAATGAGACTTCTAAGTTATAGAGCTGCTTTAGGGCTAAACTATTTTAGAAGAAAACATTTATTAAATTCAGTTAATACATCTGACTCAGATTTCAGTAGACATTACAACTGTCTTATCGTTTTGTCTTATAATTCCAGTTGGATTTAAACGCTACTTGGGTCTTAGTTCTGTTTAGGTCAAAATTGACCGACAAAAGAATTTTCTCCGACACCCTGCACATGTTTAGATATTTCATGTGGTGCATGGCAATCATTAAAGAGCAACTGCAATGTGCTGTCCTGATTATAATATCGCTTTAATTTACTTCATGTGAGAACCTAATCAGCGGCTATGCTTAGTTTAATGAGCAGGTCAGAACCTCAAAAGAAGAGCTAATCTACCAATATGATTGTAAACTTTGCTCTTTTCAACTTGATGAAGTCCACCTGTACATGAGTAGGTTTGAGCTTTGATCAGCAGCATGGCTGATGCCCCTAAATTACTATAAATGGCTACATGTTTTGCACAAACATGTCACCCAAGAATAAAAAAAGGAATTAGGCACAGCTTAAAGTCATGTCGTCAAACATCAGCAGACAAAAAAAAAGTATACATTTTGTATCAGTAGTTGTATTAGGGAGCCCAGCAATGAGGAAATACAGTACTAGCTGTCAACTCTGTCAAGGCAGAACAGTACTGTGTGGCAGAAGCAAAGAAGTAATGGTTTGACATGACTCACATGGGAGGTGGTTAAGTCAAGGTGAAAAAAAAAACAAACAGAGAATACATTTCATTACAGGTGACCTTACACAGTCAGGTGTTATAACAGAGGATGTCGACGCCAGCTTAAGCTAAATTCACAGTACATGACTTTCAAAGTCGCTCAATAGTGTTTTAAGCCCCCAACGTCGACTTCAAGGAAGCGCTGCGACCGTCGACTTCAAGGCACCTAACCCTAACCTTGCCTAATCCTAGTGCCTTCCAGGCAGCGCTGCCTAGAATACAACGTTGGGGGTTTAAAACACCGAACACCTTCAAAGTCATCAGATAACTGTACTGTTCACACTACACAACTTTCTGTCTTGTAATCAGGAGTCTTAAAGTCCTTGTGGTTTTCACACTACTTGACTGACCGGTGACATGGGTTCACACACTACAAGAACTTTCACCAGGAGTAATCCCTGATGAGTACGCGAGAAGTGACAGAACATGATGTAATACCATGCATGAGTTGGTACAGGTGATCCCTCCCCCAGGTTTCCCATCAAACAGTATCTTGCACTCTCATTGGCTGTAGCTCCCCAACAGGTCCATATATTTAGCCTGCTAGATATCTGGAACGCGTCTGCGAGGTATTGCCGAGCCTCTCGGGCCTGCGTCTTTGAACGGTTTACATAAAGCGCTCAAATGCCAATTTGCCTCTGATCTGGGGCTGTTGTCGGGGCAATACAAAAAGTGGAAGAGTGGAAAATCAGGGCTACAGTTGACCACCAGGTTGCTGTATTGTTCTTGAACTACTGAACTGTATAAATTGTTGCGCTCATGCCAATGAAATACCCCAAAAAAAAAAGAGAAAAAAAGATGCACATCACACTGATTTGGTGAACACAATTAGAATTTTAGTAGACTTTGGTAAGTTTGAACTCCAACATTATTCAGATTAAGGCATTACAATTCTTAAGTTAAACAAGTGTTTTTCCCTTGTTAATCAATTAATTACAATAACTTGTTAATAAGGAATGTACAAGACAAAGAGAAGCTTCCCTCTGCTACTTCTCAGATGTTAAGAATATGATACTTGTGACTCTTGAGCAAAATGTTTCAAATACAAAGAACAGGAAACTGATTAAGCCTTAGTGAAAGACCACAGGGAACGATGCAACGTAACCTTGACATTGTGATATTTCTGTATAATTTGTTCAGGTGAATAAATTAATCTTTTATCGCAATTACTGTAGAGCTGTAGACTTGAGGTTATAATTTTAATATTGCAAGACATGAGCTGCTGTACTACTTACCTAGAGCACCTGTTCCTACTGTAACACTTAAGGAGGAAACGTAGTGGCACACCTAGAGCTGCAGGTTTAGTTCAGGTGAGTATTGGCCTTTCATTAAAGCAAGCAGATAACCAATAGATACGGCGCGGTTAGAGTAAGTGGAACTTTATCATATAATTGATCACTACTATACTGATTAGCTATGGGAAATCCTTAACTTGAATTTAATCAGATTTTACTGAAGGACACGTGAACATATTTTATCATCTGTTTAATTCAATTTCTTTCTCATCATAGAATAGAGAGAATATAGGTTGGAAGACTAAAAAGAACATTTTAAATAATGAAAATAATAATGTTTTTCTTTTTTTAACTGTCCATTTCTCATTTTCAGCTAACGAGCTAAATGATTTTTTTCTGTTCAAGTGACCACTGTCCTTATTCCATCATCTGTAACAAGGTAGCTAAGCTAACGTTAGCTCCATAATCAAACACATTTTCCAACTGAATAGTTTTAAGAAGAGAATTCCATAAATGGGTCAAAATGTGCATTCATGGCTACATACATATCATGATAAAATCGTAAGGCTAAAGCGGTTCCTGGTGAAATGCTTTTAGAATGAGGACTAACCAATTTCTTTGGCAAATGAAACGCTAGAAGAGCAGAAAAGAGCCGCTAGCGTAGCCTAAATTCTGGTTCAGCAGCATAGGACTGGCTTCCACACAGTGGAAAAGTATAACAGTTGTTGTGATTTCATGAACGTAGCATGTAACCCCACAAAAGTATGAAATGTTCCTTGGCTTTGAAAAGTAATGCTAGGTTACTGCTGTAGCTACGGAATGACGAGTATCACTTAAAGCAACACTAAAGCACCTTTCCCGCTTTAGTCCCCCTACAGGTTGGAAGCGGAATTGTCCATTACCACTGTCGTAATGTCTCATTGTGTCTCATTTGAACTACAGATTCGCTAGCCGATCTGGCATACTTGCACCAAAATAATGTACCTTAAAATAATGTTTCCAAAATCGTTTCAGTGGTTCATCAACTCGTAACCGGGTGAACGGCACTTTTGCATGCGCTTTGTGGCCCTCTATCGGCTATAACCGCACTATGCAAGTTTGCCAGATCGGGTAGTGGATCTGTAGTTTGAATGAAACATAAGACATTATGACAGCGGTAATGGACAATTCCACTTTCCAATCTGTAGGGGGATCGAAGCGGGAAAAGTGCTTTATTGTTGCTTAATACAGCCCCATGGGTTTTGCAAATGGTCAGTAGGCACAAAAAAAGTAATTTATTAGTGACTTCCATATACAAATGTATGAGCATTAGTCTTCTAAAACTCATCAGTCAAAGCATGGGCAGCACAGCTTAGCACCTACAGTGTACTGCACTTCTTGCCTTTTTATTTTTGTTTAACATATTTTAAAAAAGCTAAATTCTGGTGACTAAGGTGAACAAGAGGCTAAAAAGAAGTGCAAGAGAGAAAACAAAAACAAGAAAGCATAAGTGAGGTATAAGGGAGAAGTGAAGGATACTCAGGTCAAGGGTACCAGTTGTGACGCAGTATCCAGGACATTTATACTCAGTTTAATTTGTCAGTCATCTGGGAGCCCTCTATGCTTGTGTGTGTGTCAGATTTAGAGGACAGTCTATCGCCTGGGGGCCTCAGGGGACCCTCAGGGGCCCTTCTTCTATTCCCACTCCAATTACAGTCCCGCCAGCTCTCTGTCACTCTCTCTCTCTCTCACACACACACACACACACACACACACACACACACACACACACACACACACACACACACACACACACACACACACACACACACACACACACACACACACACACACACACACACACACACACACACACACACACACACACACACACACACACACAGCGAGTACTTATTCAGGCTGTAGGACACACACAAACACCTGTATTAATAAACACATTCCTCACAGAGCTGTTGATGTGGATAATTGCATACCACTAAAAATAGTATTTATCTACACAGCATGTCAAATTAGTTTGCATGTCAACAGGTGCAGTGAACTTTACAACAAGCAACATTTCAGGCTTTTCACTTATAGGACTTAGATATCTGTTCCCTTCCCATTTAAAGCAGCTTCATTTGCTGACCTGCCAACATGGACCTCCTGACGCACCTTCACTTTCAAAAGTTTAGCTGCTGGAAAGAGAGCCTTCCTGAAGTTTTGGCATGAAAAGGAGCAACTAGACAAGATGGCTGCCATGTCGAATAAAAGAACCATTCATTACCATGAAGGAGAGGGAGAGAGCAATCTTCCCTCTGAAAATCACCAGGCTGAATCCAGGAAAACCAAAGGCTGTAATTAGACAGAGCTGTTACAGCTTGTGTGTGGGTCTGTGGGTGTGTGTGTGTGTGTGTGTGTGTGTGTGTGTGTGTGTGTGTGTGTGTGTGTGCGTGTGGGTGAGTTAGAGAGAAAGGACATGAGTCAGTGCATGCCCATGGATAGATGCTGAGAGCAGCTTGATGAGATTTCTGCAGGTGGGTGATTAAAGTTAAATAACTGTGTATATGTGTGTGTTTTTGTCCTTTACTCATCTCACCTCTATGTCACATATAGGATGAGCTGCACTTGCCTTTGGTTAGCCTATACATGCACATGCACATTGCATAAAATGCAAACACGCACACAGAGGTTTGTTGTCACACAGAGGAATGATGCTTAAAGCCATCAGACCATTTCACTAAAGGACAGAAGGAGGATGGGATTGGGACAAACACGCACACGCACACACACACACACACACACACACACACACACACACACACACACACACACACACACACACACACACACACCGGATAGTTTGGTTTCAACAAGAAAAGTTGATTCAGTGAAACTGGCTTCGTAAAGCAATCAATATTGGTTCGTGTCACTTTTTGAGATATGTGACAGACAAGGCTGAAAGAGACGCCCTCTATTGTAGCCTACTGTTCAGAAACAATGACAAAGAGACAGTGAGTCAGTTTCTGCCACTACTGCAGTACATATTGTCACACCATCAGTTCTGTGCTTACATAGCTTTGACACCGGAGCTTCTGGTCAGTGTTGGGTACTCATTTAACTAGGTTTTTAATTACATTTTACAATGCAGGTAGTTTGGCAGTAATTCAACTCAACAATCTGTGGATACTTTTTTTCCAAAGTTATTTGTTTGTTGTACGTCATCCATTTACCGTAACCATTTTTGGTTAAAGAAACAAAAAGGAGGCGTTTAGGTCTTTTTGTTCTTTAATTAATCCAGTTGGGTTTTTATTGGTTTCAGTATTATGCCCCAGTGTGTTAACCTGACCAGCGGCCAGATGGTTTGTTACACAGACCCATTTGAGAAGCCGTCACTGGAAACTGTTGGTAATGGAAAAGGGCA
Source organism: Perca fluviatilis (assembly GCF_010015445.1). Classification (NCBI taxonomy): domain Eukaryota; kingdom Metazoa; phylum Chordata; class Actinopteri; order Perciformes; family Percidae; genus Perca; species Perca fluviatilis. Next base: position 18,043,620 of record NC_053113.1, on the reverse strand, counting down.
GGGAATTTCAAAAAAATACCTGTCAGGTGATTGGATGAACCACCTGTCTATCACATCTGCCGTCACACACACCTAAACAACGCCCGTAGCTGCCAGTAACTCCTCATCGGACGCTGATTGATTTGGTAAGCAGGTAGTTCAGACCCAAACGCATTTCTTGAAGCCGGACAAGATGGATTCTCATGTGATACATGATCCCACGGTTCTCAAGTGATCAGGTGATTTCACGAGAATCCAGCTGCCATGTAAGGGAACAGATGGGTAGGATTTGAACATATCTGACTTTGGCAACGCTCAGAGGTAGAATTGAAAAATACACTGCCAGACAGGATTATCTAATTTTTCTTCAAACCAAAACATAAAATCACACAACAACAAAAAGTCCATGTAAAGCAGCTTTAAAGTGAGAATGTGTAACCTTTGCTGGGCAGTGGCCACAAGTTACATTACGTCATAATGGTAAATGCTAGTTGACAAAACCGCATTTCATATGAGTGTTATGTTAATGTCAAGTACATGTAGCAGCTATAGTTAAGAAAACCAGATTTCAAAATGTTTTCTCTATCCCTACCAGCAGCTAAACTGCTGTACTTACCAACACACACAAAAGCAACCACATAACCCAGCTCCATTCTATTCTGCACCCACTCACACTTTGCAGGGCTCCTCTTGTGTGCCCCACACACACACACACACACACACACACACACACACACACACACACACACACACACACACACACACACACACACACACACACACACACACAAGAAATAAGTAGATGAGTGGCTGCGAGACTATATAAGAGATAAATATATAGTAAGTGGTGAGCTTCTTTTCCCCTAAGGCCAAAAGTGCAGTGAGTTCCAATACTTTGTATCACAGTGATAGTTGTTTTTTGTACTCCCTGAGATGTGGGGAAGCCACATAGTGATACATTTACCATATATCCAACTTCTACTCATGCCTTTTACCTCAACAACAATGAAATCAAATGAGATCCAAAGATTTTATATGGATGTCTTTTGCTGTGCAATTTACTGACATTCCTAACATTTTTTGACACTAAAATACCATCGGAGGATTGAACAGAGTTGATGTAGCCCTTCAGGTATGTGCTCTTTACATGTACTTTTTACTTTCTCACAACTTTTTGTGCCTCTGCACCTGTCACAAATGAGCTGTGAGATAAACCATGTGGGGTACTCTAGGATAGTTATCTTGCTACATTGAAACCACAGCAAAGTGACGGCTATACACCTGTCTAGCTGTGTGCAAGTCAGTGCTGTAAGATAGAAAAGCTGATCCAATTCTTCGATCTTAGATCTTGTGTGTTGCACCTTAAGCTTTGCTATCCTGTATTTTTTTCTCACTGTTGTTATTACACTGACTCTGCACCATGTCTCCTTGCCTCACCTTTATTGCATTAACCACTTTATTGCTTGTCAACAGCTGCATTGCCCTAAATGGTGTGTAACATGTTCTAAACATCATTACAGGCTACAAACAGACAGTATATCTGCAATCATCAGTTGGCTATTTTTATGTCAATAAATGTATGCTTCACATCTTTAAGAATAGCTACAATTGGTTCCTTTTTACATCTTTCCCTAAAGCACCCCTAACTATGAGGAGAAAGTAAATGGGCTATGATCCAGAGGTATTACTGCAAAAAGACAATTTTTCCTCATTCATAAACAGAACATATCATATAAAAGAAGTGCTATACTTAATAGCATTTTATCAAATCCAAATCTTCTCAAATCCTTTGTTGACTCTAATTAGGGTTGGCTTTAAACATTGGCAAGTAAATCAAGTTAGATATTTCTAACACAAATGAGATGAGCCGCAGAAAATATGATATGCTGATTAAATATGCATCATGAAACACTGAAATTATTTTTCACAAGCTATTTGTTCCAATACCAGAGGGTCTGATGCAGAACTATTGCATATGAAAGATTAAAATATCCATACTTAATTGATGCAGAAAATTAGGCGATTCTCTTGAAATGTACTGTATGTGCGTTGCATGGTTATACCATCCTCATCAAGTCACACTGTCTATAGGCTGCACTAAAATCCTTTCATTTGACCCTGATTAGCAAATAGGAGCAATCATTCACAATGAGTGCAACACTGAGGCATGAAGTTTTGCTCTGTTCCTATATATTTTTTATTTTACATGGATCGCATCAGCTCTATCACTCAGTGATATAGCATCAAAGTGGACCAAAGTTTGAAATGGCCTCCTGGGAACATGACTTTGTAACACAGTGAGGGGGAGATACGCCACTTTCCAGCTGTCTTTTTAACAGGCTCTCCCTTTCTTTGCTAGTGACAAGAGGAGATGGGCTTGGTTCCAATAATTTCCCATTATCCCAGGTCCAGTATTGAATAAAAAGGGCAAAACCCTCCCATTTATAATACTTTCATGTTCAATTTACTCTCTCCTTATGACCTTGCTTTATCTTTAATGCTACTTTTTTTTTCTTTTAAGATTAATTTTTGGGGCATTTTAGGCCTTTAATTCCACAGGACAGATGAAGACATGAAAGGAGAGAGAGGGGGAATGACATGCAGCAAAGGGCCGCAGGTCGGAGTCGAACCCGCAGGATTAAACCTCTATATATGTGCGCCTGCTCTACCAACTGAGCTAACCCGGCCACTCTTTAATGCTACTTTAGGCACCAGCAGCATACTGTGTGGATTTCAAAAACTGAACCAGCACACCTTCTACAGTACATAACGGAAGTGAAGGAAGGGTTGAATAATATAAAATGTATAGGGGTAAAAAAATAAAGAAGGAAAGTAACCAGAGGGAAGATGATGATTAAAGTGAGGCTCAGCGACATTTATTTTCACAATGAGAGCATGGAGAGCATTTTGTATGCATTTACTGACATAAGTTACCCTAAATATCTACTAAAAATCCCCAAATCTTGTCGTAGGTTTTTCTCCTACCTTCATGACAATAAAGAGGACCAGGGTGACGAAGACGTTGACCTGCGGATGTTTCCAGGCTTCAGAGTGTCCGATGTAGTCGAACTCCTCAGCGATGCCCTGTTTCGCCCACGTCCGGTTGTCCAGTAATGTCACCAGAGACTCCTTCTGGGTCAGCTAAAGGCCACAGGAAGTGACATCAATGTATGCAAACGTGGGTGGGCTGTTTTGCAGCATTTTTTTCCCTTCTTTTTCTTATTTTACTAAAGAATTTACATACAATAACTTACTTGTTACAGTATTTTACGATCACTTTGGCGAAGGGCGCAATTTTCAAATGGGTGAGGCAAAGATGTAACCTTTCAAAAGTGTATTTTATGTTCCCTTCACAGGTTGATTTACTCTCTGTGGTGTTTTGTTTTAAGAGTTTTGCAAACGTTTTTTGTAAAATAATGTAATACAACAGGCATTAGAGCTGCCTAATCCCACCATTACCTCAAATTTGTGTCCAAATACTGTATGTTCAGTAAGGTGCTGCTAAATGTTAGTAGACCCTGTACTCCTCTCTATCCAGGAAGCTTGTGTTTAACATGTCCCATTCTCTTTTGTTCTGTGCCTGTGACCGCCTGTTGATATGCATTCATTTTTTGCTACTCTGTAGTGTGACTTGGTGATGTGTTCACCTTATTCTGATCGTAAATTGCATCAGAACATATGCATCTGATGGAACTTGGGAATAAAAATGCTTCAAACAGGTATTGCATGACAGACTGGGTAGATGATGAAAGTGTCTTAAAAGACATCACTGAAGATTTAAGATAGCAGGCAGGGAGTAAAATGACAAATTTATCTGTCGCTGTTTTTAAAAGCTGGGACAGCTGGAGACACTGGTGGTGATAATGTCGCCCATAGCCAGAGAAATGATGACTGTGGAGTATGAGAGCAAGACAGAGGGATTTAAGATACAGAATTTGGAGTCAGTGCTCCCCGGAGTGTGAGTGTGAGTGTGAGTGTGTGTGTGTGTGTGTGCCTGAGGATGCACAGAATATTCCTTTTCCAATTCTGATAATTAATAATTAGACAGATGAAGGGGGTGAAATTGCAGAGAACACACACGCAAACACACACTCTTATGAGTCATCCTAGGAGCTAAAGGATCGTACGCTCATCCACGTCTCCCGTGTACACAGATGATGCACACAAACACACAGAAGCACATTTTAACTTGTGTTGTGAAAATTATAAAAACAATCACAGACATGAAACAATACAATGATCTAAAATGCTTTGATTACATGGCTGCTCTGTAAAGTTGCATAAAGACCACAACCAAAACATTCTATCATGTAGGGAATCTAAATCATTTTGAAGCATAAGTCAAGACATCAAAGGTTAGATGAGTTCATTTGTTGTGTTGAATTCAGAGTTAGAGACATTGTGTTTTGGTGCAATACATGGCAGATATATTATGTCTACAGGCCTATACTGCCACAGGCATCCTTCCACATTATTTTGTATTACAGTTATGGCTGCAGTGCAGCGTGTGTAAAACAAAATAGTATGTGCTGAGTGGGGGTGTAGAACCTACCTTTCCAGCCATAAATTGTCCAAAGCCAGGGGGAAATGTGAGTGTAGAAATAAGTAAAGTGACCAGTGCTGGATACAGCAGACGTCTGAGAAAAAATGAAACAAAATACAATAAATATCATATCTTATGGTTTTATATGAAAAACCAGGGTACCACCAGGTTTCTCCAAGTTAAATTTAATACTTTTTAAGATCATTTTAATACTACTAGAATGAAATGTAATACCAACTTCACTTCAGGATATAATGAAAATCAGCATGATTTTAAGCCCTAAAAAATAATAATTTACCAATTAGTGGAATTTAATAAAAGATTTTATTGTAATAGTCACATTAAAATTTAAATACTGAATAGCTTTGTTAGGTGTGTGTGTGTGTGTGTGTGTGCGCTTGTATGCGTGCGTGCATGTGTGCGTGTGTGGGTACACTAATAACATAAGCCCCTCTCCATGGCCTCACATAATGTTTGGGTCACAAAAGCGTATTTGAACTGAAGCTAATCAGGTAAACAATAATGAAATGCAGTAGATTAGGATCAGAAAGTGCAACAATCCACTCTCGCGGTGAGTCAGTGAGTGTCACTAGAGACAAGAGCCTACAGTCTTCAGAGCTCTGCTCCCTTGGCCGCATTTTGTCTATCCAATATTGCTAGCAGTAGCTGTGGTGCCGGTTTTACCAATGCCTGGAATAAGCTTAACCCACTTGTATTTTGGATTCTGCTGCCACAAACAAATGATACATCTTTCCTGACAACTTCGTACAAGAGCTTGCGCACACTCCACAGGCAAGAGCGTAAAGCAATTCACTGATGTAAACACTACATGTACTGTAATCTAATCCAAGTCCCACCAAACCATGCACCAAACTGAGTAAATTGTAATGTTACACTCAACACATTTTATACATTTGACAGTATTTATTTAATCCTGCGAAAGGACAAAAAAGTAAGACCTTTTTAAATTAAATTAAATACTTCTAAGGCCTTATTTTAAGAATAGTAAATTCAATGCTTTTTAAAATACTTTTACGACCCCATGGGTAAATGTAGTGGAGTAAAAACAGTAACTACAGTTCTTGAGTAAATGTACTTAGTTTCTTTCCACAAGTGGTTAGACTTACTTTTTCATGAGGAATCTGTTGATGGCCTTCTGTTTTCTCATGAACTGGACAATCAGTCGGTTCAGGTAGACAAACAAAGCCCCACCAAATCCATTGGCAATACTGCAGAGAGAGAATACACACACACGCACACACACACGTACACACACACGTACACACACACGTACACACACACGTACACACACACCACAGAAAGAGAGGAGATTTGGAGGCATTTTTCTTCTTGTAATAAAAATGCATTCTAGGTGATGAACAATTTTCTCGCTCAAACCACCTCCGTACAGTAGGTGTTCCCCAGTGCATTTGGGCTCAATAAAAACTACTTTGTATGTAAACGTAATGAGTCTCCACTATACTGGAGGTGGATGTCTGGTGCAAATGTAATGCAGTTGAATCTTTTTTACAGTAGATGCAATCCAAATACTGTATAACATGTGTGTCAAAATCTGAATGGAAGGGAGAAAAAAAGAGAAAGTCTACAAAACATGTCTACAAACAGGATCAGCCGTAGATACAGAAGATGAAGCAACAGAGAAAAACAAAGACATACATTAAAGGAGAAACAGACTAAAGATGAAAAATGAACAGGGAATTAAAACAAAGGGAGAGGGAGAGTGAGATGGAAAGAGCATACAGTCAAATGGGGATGTGTGGGTGAGTCAAAGCAGAAGAAGTGGTTTACATAAGCATGCATTTAAAAGCTCAGTGGGAGTCCTCTTTATGACTGTAAGAGGGAGAGAAGAAGATAGAGGTAGGGGAGAAAGAATAGACTCAGACAGCTATGCAGACAACCTAATGCTTATGAATTTATCTTGCTGCATTATTAATTCCGTCAAATACCTCTGAATAAATAATGGGCAGGATGATGAGGGAGTCTTTGCCCCCGTGTTGCAGCTGAGAAAAACACTGCATATGTGCCTTTTCTGTGTTCTTTGTAATTGTAGCCTTAAAAAGGACCAAATGTACCAAACCCTGTTTTATGTTACGGCAAAGATTAGAATCAGGGTTAGGGTACTGAACGATTTGAGGTCAAGCAAGGTTGGGGCAATAAACATTTATGCATTTGTGCAATAAACCAGATCAAAATAAATATCAGAGCTGTAACTGATGATCGTTGTCAGTACTGACTGACTCAGTTTTTTTGGTTTATCAATTAATTGTTCATCTATAAAATCCCAGAAAATAGTCACATACATAGACAGACTAACACATTGATGGTTTTGGTCTTTTCATGGGATTTGTTGGCACTTACAAAAATATTGAATATTGCCAGTGTTAATGCATAAAAGGTACAATGTGAAGTTTTTAACTACTAAGGGCGCTGTTTTGTTTGTACTGTATCTCATATAGTACTCTATGACCATGTGCAGGAGGACAAATGTGCACACATACAGTAAAAAGGGATGAGATACACATTGCTGCTGATGGTTTCATACTCAACCGATAGAGCATTGTGCCAGCAAAAGGTGAATGAAAAGAAGGTTGTTGGCCAGAGTAAACATGGATATAAACAATGCAGGCTTCTAAATGTTAAAGAAAAATGTACGAATGTTTACGAGGAAGGTAAGGAAACGTGTGTCACACCTCAAGGACACATGCAATGTGTTTTGGTGAGAAAAAAAAAACTGAATGTAAACATAGCTTTGACCAGAGGGCAACTTTAAGTTCAATGCTTTTATAAGCCTTGAAATGAATTAGTTGCAATAATACTGTCAGTGGATGGTCCTCACAAGTTAAGATTTGTTTTCATAGATATATGTATTGACACATACACTCACACTTATATAATCACTGCACTGCATGTATTGGTGTATTTCAGCCACCTCGTGTTCCAGTGATGGTCATTTCTAAGGCCCAAAGGTGTAAACAGTAAGTAGAATAGTGGTGACTCTTCAAAGGTGTGTCCTTGGCAGCATGTAGCACAGAACAAACTCTTTCTGGCCGGGATGTCTGAGACACTGACAGACTTTCCCTGCCTGACAACTATTGGCAGGGGAAGATGGAGAGTACACGGATGCACCGGCACACTGTCTCACATAGCACAGTGTAAAACTGGGGCTAAGCACTCTCCTGCCAGAGAGGCAGTGTTAAGTGTACTGCATATCAGTTCCTCCAGGATTTCGTTCCTTACAACAATTCACGCAAATTCAACAAATCACCGTGAATTCAGTATGACTCACAATTTTGACCAATCACCGCAACTTTACTGCAAATCTGACCAATAACCAGAGTTTCCCGTGACTTCAACCAATCACAGCAGTCCCAAGTGCCAGACTTTGCATCAGTATGTGACGCTGACAGCCACGGACCAAGCAGGATTTTTTGTCTTAAATCCACCAGCCATATTCATGTTATCCCAACATTTGCAGCATCCTGAGCCTTTTTGGTAAGATTACTAGGAAAACTCAGCCCAGAACAGTTTTATTCTCCCGAAAAATAAATTGCCACTTGTTTTTGCAATTTTCACTGTCTCTTGCAACTTCATTGCAACAAAAATACAAACATCGCAACTTTTAATCGCAATTTTTTACAAAATCTGCCGCAAAATCAGCATTTTGGGCCACAATAATCTCAAAAAAAGGCCACGAAATCTGGGAGGTTTTGGTATACAAGTAACTGATTCAGAAGTGGCTGTTAACACCTTTGGAAAAAAAAATAAAAATAAATCAGGCAAAAGAATTTTCTTCTCTTGAGCAGCCTACGCAGTTACACACAGGCATATACTTTCATCTGAGAGAGAGTGAGAGATGGAGAGAGAGCACCCCTCCCTTCTCTCCACCAGCTTCTTTCCAGGAGCCCCTGGTCTCATTCACAGCCCTCAGGCTAAGGCAAGATGATATAAGACATCCCTCAATGCTCTAGCAACTGTTGCCAGCTGAATTATCCATGTTAGGTGACTCACGCAAGCTACGCTGAAGTAATACCTTCACAAGCTACAGTGAGTGCAGCTCCTGAATAATATCTACAGTGTGTACGGAAAGTATTCAGACTCCTTTAAATTTTTCGCTCTGTGTTTCACTGCAGCCATTTGCTAAAATCAAAAAAGTTCATTTTATTTCTCATTAATGTACACGCAGGACCCCATCTTGACAGAAAAAAAAACAGAAATGTAGAAATCTTTGCAAATTTATTAAAAAAGAAAAACTGAAATATCACATGGTCATAAGTATTCAAAGCCTTTGCTCAGTATTGAGTAGAAGCACCCTTTTGAGCTAGTACAGCCATGAGTCTTCTTGGGAATGATGCAACAAGTTTTTCACACCTGGATTTGGGGATCCTCTGCCATTCTTCCTTGCAGATCCTCTCCAGTTCCGTCAGGTTGGATGGTGAACGTTGGTGGACAGCCATTTTCAGGTCTCTCCAGAGATGCTCAATTGGGTTTAGGTCAGGGCTCTGGCTGGGCCAGTCAAGAATGGTCACAGAGTTGTTCCGAAGCCACTCCTTTGTTATTTTAGCTGTGTGCTTAGGGTCATTGTCTTGTTGGAAGGTGAACCTTCGGCCCAGTCTGAGGTCCTGAGCACTCTGGATGAGGTTTTCTTCCAGGATATCTCTGTACTTGGCCGCATTCATCTTTCCTTCAATTGCAACCAGTCGTCCTGTCCCTGCAGCTGAAAAACACCCCCATAGCATGACGCTGCCACCACCATGTTTCACTGTCGGGATTGTATTGGGCAGGTGATGAGCAGTGCCTGGCTTTCTCCACACATACCCCTTAGAATTAACACCAAAAAGTTCAATCTTGGTCTCATCAGACCAGAGAATCTTATTTCTCATAGTCTGGGAGTCCTTCATGTGTTTTTTGGCAAACTCTCTGCGGGCTTTCATATGTCTTGCACCGAGGAGAGGCTTCCGTCGGGCCACTCTGCCATAAAGCCCAGACTGGTGGAGGCTGCAGTGACAGTTGACTTTGTGGAACTTTCTCCCATCTCTCTACTGCATCTCTGGGGCTCAGCCACAGTGATCTTTGGGTTCTTCTTTACCTCTCTCACCAAGGCTTTTCTCCCACAATTGCTCAGTTTGGCTGGACGGCCAGGTCTAGGAAGAGTTCTGGTTGTCCCAAACTTCTTCCATTTAAGGATTATGGAGGCCACTGTGCTCTTAGGAACCTTGAATGCTGCAGAAATTCTTTTGTAACCTTGGCCAGATCTGTGCCTTGCCACAATTCTGTCTCTGAGCTCCTTAGGCAGTTCGTTCGACCTCATGATTCTCATTTGCTCTGACATGCACTGTGAGCTGTAAGGTCTTATATAGACAGGTGTGTGCCTTTCCTAATCAAGTCCAATCAGTTTAATTAAACACAGCAGGACTCCAATGAAGGAGTAGAACCATCTCCAGGAGGATCAGAAGAAATGGACAGCATGTGAGTTAAATATGAGTGTCACAGCAAAGGGTCTGAATACTTATGACCATGTGATATTTCAGTTTTTCTTTTTTAATAAATTTGCAAAAGTTTCTACATTTCTGTTTTTTTCTGTCAAGATGGGGTGCCGAGTTTACATTAATGAGAAATAAAATGAACTTTTTTGATTTTAGCAAATGGCTGCAATGAAACAGAGTGACAAATTTAAAGGGGTCTGAATACTTTGCGTACCCACTGTAAATCTCTGCTGTAGTCAGGGTAAAAATTGGACTACCTGTCAGAACAGCCAGATGTGCCAAAACAGTTTGAATTTATTTGAAGTTTCTGTGGACTTTTATGGCAAACCAAACCTGTGTTTTTACTACAAGTGTGTGGTAACAAATGTTTTTACCACTTTCTAATAGTAATAAGCAAGTATTTTTTTTTTTAAGATAATTTTTTGGGCATTTTAGGCCTTTATTCGATAGGACAGCTTAAAGCCGAGACACACCAACCAGACGGACGACCGTCGACAGAAAAGCCAGTCGGAATGATCAGTCGGGTCCCCAAGGTCCAAAAAACTGCCTCGGGACACACTGAGGCGACACCAACTTGAGAAACGTAATACGTCTCAATAGCAGCAGGCGGCGCTACTCTGTATTGTTGCACAAGAAATGAAAACCGGCAGCTGATTGGACGAACAAGTCACGTGGATTTGTTTTGAAATTCAAAGCCAGACTGTCATGGCGGCTTGTTCAGAATACGATCTCATATTGTACTAAAATAGTTCACTGAAACGCGTTTCTGAAAACATTTTAAGCGAGAAATAGGCCATACAGTTCCTGAATCTGTCTTCATTTCAGATCGACAAAGGTCAGTTTAAAAGATTTTCGTCAGATTTTGAAAGACTCTAGTCACGCTCATTCCGCTCGTCATTTCCGGGTGAGTCCCGACTGCCCTGTCTCCGACTGAACATGTCAGGTCGGCCAAAATGAACGGCGACAGCCCCTCAGGCTGACGATGGCACGGAACACACCGAACAGACTCGAGTCACTGACCTCGCCAGACTGTCCAACGGCCGATTATCGGCTTGGTGTGTCTCGGGCTTTAGACATGAAGGGGGAGAGAGAGAATGAAAGAGAGAGAGGAATGACATGCAGCAAAGGGCCGCAGTTTGGAATTGAACCTGCAGCTCCTGCGGCGAGGACTGAGACTCTGTATATGGGGGCCACCCTCTACCAGGTGAGCTATCTAGGCGCCCATAAGCGAGTATTTATGAAGCTCTTACACATTGTAAATTATTGGTTAAAAATCTTTGATGGTTTTGAATTGATAGCTCACTTTACTTTTTTTAAAATATATTCCCAACCCATTCCCATACAGTATGCATTTGTGAAATCAGAAATTGACCAATCACAAGTCAAGACTCACCCAATGACAGCGAAGGCAGGAAGCTCCTGGAGGTCAAACGGAAAGTCTAGCCGGAAACTGGTTTTAAAAAGGGCTGTGATGGTCTCTGGAGAAAGAAAAAGTAGGTGCTAACTCCTAACCTAACATAGCCAGACCACAGTCTTGTTAACAGAGGGCTGAAGAAAATGTTGTCAAAAACTTGGGCTAACGAGGCACTAGAAACCTGAGGTAGACATTCGATTGGCTGGGAGTTTGCTGCTTCTGAAAACTGAAACTCTGGTTGTTCTGCAGCTTTAGTCAAAAATGAATCTCCATCTTTGCTGCGAGCTATCCTCAGTTTACTGGTTTCATGTATAACCACAGCCCACGTGACTTCGTCACCAACGGGCCATTTTCATAGTAGGACACATCATGCAACTAAAGCTCAGGTGGGATTATAATAATGATGGCTGCATTCCTTTTAGGTGTTTTAGGTCCAGTGCCGGGATATTTTGAATATTGGCCGACTGTCATGATTAACTCATTCAAATGGAATAGAGCCACCATTAATGTTGGTAGTTACAACTTGTCCACCTGTCAAATGAGTTTTGCCTTCATCATTTTCATTTTTATCATGAAGTTGTGAGTTTCACCCATGTAAGTAACCTAAGTAATGGTAGTTTGACAGACTTTGAGTCATTCCCACATACTTCAATCATAATACAGTATTTTGAGCCGAAGTCTGCCTTACCTTCATCTCTGTTCCACACAGCCAGTACTCTGAAGATGAAGGCACTGAAGGTAGCAGCAAAGAAACCTCTCCAATAGTTCCTCACCGCAAAGAATGTGGATGTTACTTCAATACTGAACAACACACCTGGAACACAAACACAAACATTGCTGATTGGTGACAGTTTGACCATTATGTACTCCACACAATAAAGTACTCACAAATGCCTGGGTCATGCATGATTAATAATACAGTACAAAAAGACTTGTGTCATGTAGTGATAATAGTGTTACAAGGTACAAGGCATGTTTATATGCCATTTCAAATATGAATATGCAGGACCTTAGATAAGTAAAAATGACATTTCTGGACATGCATAATCCTTGTAGTGAACGGTTTTACTTGTGTAATGATGACAAAAAAAATATATTTTCTTTTGTTTTAAGAGCCACACAACTGTGTTCACCAACATCATCTTTCAGACATGTTCAGTTGGAGCTTAATTTTATGTATGATTCCAAAATTGCATGGCAACACCAGATATGTACTTTCAGCTGCTTTTCTCCAGGTCAGTATTAGCTGGACATGTCATAGTGACATGGGATGATATCAGATGTACAGACAGAGATATTGCCTTCACTTCAATATCCCCACTGAGTGACATAAAGCTCACTGTGTTATTGTATAATGTGCACTTGATTTATGATGCATGTATTAAAAATCATACACCTCCAGCGTATTGTGTGCCAGACTTACGTTACTATATATTTTTCTCTGAAGACTCACCTCCTATAGGGGCAGCAAAACAGCAGCCCACTCCCACAGCACAGGCCGCTGCCAACATCTCAATGTTTCTCGACTCATTCTAAAACACACACACACACACACACACACACACACACACACACACACACACACACACACACACACACACACACACACACACACACACACACACACACACACACACACACACACAAACAAACACACAAACAAACAAACAAACAAACAAACAAAACAAACAAACAAACACACAAAAACACACACACACACACACACACACACACACACACACACACACACACACACACACACACACACACACACACACACACACACACACACACACACACACACACACACACACACTTCAGTCAGACTTTAAGTAACTAGCTCAAAGTACAACTAAAAAGGTAGAATCTGAACACATAAAAAATAAAATCTAACACATTGAACATACAATAACTATATACCACTGACAAAACGGACTTTGACACCAAGTGGCAGTTAAGAACAGAGCTATTTTATCATGTTCAAAAGGCTGGTGAAGCAAAAAAGATGTTAAACTTCCAACGAAATAAAGAAGTTAAGAAAGTAGTTCAATGCTCCAAAAGCACTAAAATAGCATCTCAAACGGCACAGTCCGTACCAAGACCATCCACATTCCTCTCTAAAAGAGAATAATGATGAGGTTCCATCAGATGAAGAGTTGCAGTGTTACCACAGTAAGACCGATAGGAAAAGAATAAGGGAAAGGACTGAGCTGCATGACTGCAGGGCAGAGGATCACAGTGCAACCTGGCAAGTTGTTTTTTTACATGCCTGATGTTACTTACCTTCATTCCTATTAGACTGGCTTCCTTCAAGCAGCATGGCAGTGATAAAGAGAGGTTAGTGCAGTGTTTCCCCTAGGATTTTTTTCCAGGGAGGTGGGGGGGGGGGAGGGTGGTGGTGGTGACCTCTCCAACTATTTATGAGGGTGTCCAAACACTTAACTGTGTGGTTTAGTGCACACTTTTTTTGAAAGTAAATAAAAACAACATTGATTTACACATCACACAACTATTTAGCAACAGTTGAAAGGTTGCGCGACTTTGGCTACATTGAACATGCATCATATGCGGACCGCAGGTGGGGCGTATGTGCCACGGAATGTACGTTTTAACTGGCTACACCAGCTGCGCACACACATTATAGGATTGTGTGTCACAGGCGAGACAAAGAGCTTTTGTGTTGGTATTGTTGTCGTTTCTTCAGATTTTTGGAGCTGGCACAGCGCTGTGAAAATGTCAATTTACTGTTAACGGTTATCAGAGGACGCAGGTGAGGGAAACCAGAAATAAAAACAGAAACTCTCAAAATGAAACTGCCAATACCCTCATTCAAAGTCATTCAGTCATTTCCTGTAAATCGGTAGTTTAATTTTTAAAGAAATAATGACACTTTATGATCCATTTCTATGTAAAAGGGCCGCACACACCTCGCGTAAAAAATATAAATACGCACCACCACGCGCTGCTCTCATGCCTGGTGAAGCCAGTTTTGATTATAGTGGAAGCGTAGTGTTGGAAAGTCTGCTCCACGTACAATGTAGCCAGCCCGTAACATTCATTAAAATGAATTGAACTTTCAAGGCGAGGAACGAGAAGCGAATTGTGAAAACAGCTTTATCTCTTTATCACATTTTTTTTGTTTGTTTTATATATAGGATAATTATATAATTTTGTCATTCTTTCAGGGGGGTGGGAGGTCGTTACCAAAACAATGGTAGGGGAAACACTGTGTGTGTGACTGGTTTTACAAACTTACAGTGTGGAGCTCTTGATAAGCATGTTTTACAACAGCTCACACACACACACACACACACACACACACACACACACACAAACACACACACACAAAGATGGTCCCAGAAAATTTTAACTGTGTGATCAAGAAGAGACCTATCACAAATACTGTTTACACTGCAAAACATGTTAATCTGGAATGCATATTTAAAAAAATGCCAGTAGGCTGGAATATTTCCACCTCTCCCAAGTTTAAATCCATTCTGTTTAATAGGGCTGCCACCTCTTAGTCGATTAGTCGACTAATTGGTCGCTTTGGTCTTAGTCGACTAAGATTTCTTTAGTCGATTAGTCATTTTTTATGCTTATTCATGCTTAATTATTTATTTCAGGAAACTTCTGAGCACATTTATGGTAAATGCCACCATAAAAAGATTTAAATTGGTGCTTTTGCAGGATTAATTGTGGAGAAACTCAGTTTTACAGATGGTTAATTAACTACATTTATATTGTGCTTTTCTAGTCTTAACCACCTCTCAAAGCGCACAGCTCTGTCAATTAAATCAACTAATCGATTAGTCGACAAAATCCTATAAGTGTTAGTCAACTAAGAATATCTTTAGTCGAAGACAGCCCTACTGTTTAACATTTTCATAAGAGAGTACAATGATAGAGTATATTCTGACACACACTTGTTTTCTCTCACCACTTTGTGATTTGATGTTTACAATTCAGTCATTACAAACACATGTTGTACAGCCCAACATTTGGCCTCTCAATCCGAGTCAGATTCAGCAAACTCTCTTAACTGCACAAACTTCTGGTAAATTGCTGTTTTCTACTTGATGAATGGCACCTGCGTATGGGGAGGTATGCGCTTACAGTAGGATGATGACACAGTGAAGATTTAAAAAAATAAAAATAAATCAAACAGGAACAAAACAAAAAAATAATTTTATTCTAAGGGGTTAAAACATGAAAACTGGATACTAGAATAAATATTTAGCCATAGTTTTTTGCAGAATGAAACAATTTGACAAGACAACAACAGTGGGGGAGATAGGACGTTGACTGTGGGGCATGCTGGGAATTGTGTGATTTAATTACCTTAATCCCTACAAGACCGGGCTCCTTCAGGAAGCATAGGAGTAAGACAGAAAGTTAAGCTAAGAAACGATGAATAAGACTTTTTTACTTCCAATACTAACTCAGTGTTTATCATTGTAGGATTGAACAAATATCAATCTGGTTTTATTATATTTTATTCAAATAATTACCAAAGTCCCCAGTGTTTAAGCACCAACACGATAAATTCGGCATTCATAGATCTGATTTTAATTTTTTTTTTATTATATCTGATCCGGTGTCTGCTTTTTTCAAACAATGGTGTTCTCCACATGTGTGCTGGAGTACTTATCCCTCTTTCTTTTTTTTCTTTTTAAGTACAACAAAGCAAGCTGAACCACAAAGTGGGGTTTTTACAGCCCACAGGCTACATTAGTATACTGTACTTCAAACTCTGGAGAGGACCAGATACTGCTGCAGAGGGACACTTCACACACGCGCACACACTCTCTCAGCATTAATATGCAATAAAATGCAGCATAACAATCCGGGGGGTGGGTGGGGGGTGTAGGGGGGGAAAGACAGTAACAGAGGGTTAGAGGGAGATAATGTGGATTAAGACGATTACAGAAGATGAAAATGTAGATAGGCAAATGGAAACGTTAAAAAGTAAAAGAGGTAAAATGGAGGAGATCAAATGTGTTTACGGAGGGTTGTATACCACTGGGTGTCACAGCATTTACAGTATGAGTTAAACGTCAACATAGGTGTTCATAGAGTCTTGCATGCTTTTTCACAATCTCTCCAATGAAAACAATCTGGCTGTATGTCTGATGTATCTCACATTTTCTCCAAGACAGCAATTTTCAAAATCTCAAATCATGTGTCTTTATCCTCTACATGGACACATCAAGCTTCTCCTTGCTGGACTAACATTTTGATTAAAAGAATGGTTGAGACGGGTGAGAAACGCCCTTATCTAAAATGCCTGTAACTGTTGATGCTGATTAACCAGCTGATAACGAGTCTTACATATACAATTTGGTGAGTTTTAGGCCACTGGATGGTTATGTTTTAACCGCTGACTTTACTGTATGTTGTGTTATGCTGTTACTTTTATGTACATTGTATTTTGTGAAAATCTATGTTGTAAGCCTAGATATATATTTTATTTATTTATATTGTAGGTTGTGTGTGAATTAGTATATGCTTTATGTATCTTATCTTCAAGGTTTATTTGTTCTATGCATGCATGGTTGCAAGACA
Organism: Perca fluviatilis; assembly: GCF_010015445.1. Lineage (NCBI taxonomy): Eukaryota > Metazoa > Chordata > Actinopteri > Perciformes > Percidae > Perca > Perca fluviatilis. The sequence goes on along the minus strand of NC_053113.1, from coordinate 18,026,615 downwards.
AATTTCTTTTCAGGTTAAAGTTAACAGTTCAAAATGAATGAGACACCAAGAGCAATCCAAAAAGCGATTTTTTGTTTGGATGAACTACTACATATTTTGCTCAGCTTCCTATTAATTTACAGAATGAAACATATTCAACATGGTGTCCAATATTTAAAGACCACTGGTCAACTCGGTAAGCAGAGATTCTTTCCAGTTTGCTTCTATAGCATTGTATTATTGCTGCAGTACAGTGAAGTTTTGAAATTGCAAGACTTTTCCTGCATTCCTGACTGAGGAAACATGTCATTTCTTAGGCAGCTCTGAGGTTTTATGTGAAATTGTGCTCAGTCCCAAGAGTAACCCCATTAATAATAATTATACTATATGGCCAAACATTTAAGAACACCCTGACAACATTATTTTACGTACTTAATGGTTTCATGGTTCGCACTAGGGCCCTTCTCTCCATTTAAATTATCACTTTGTGCTAAAGTTTCTATGTGTTGATCTAGAGGGCATGGACAACTACATATTTTGCAGGGAATGCAGAGTGTGACTCAGGTCTCATCACCCAACATCAGTCTTGGACTTAATTAACGCACTTATGGATGAATGGAAACAAATCCCTGCAGCCAGGTTCTAAAATCTGATAGAGAGCCTGAAACCAGTGGAGTGGAGGCTGTTATAGCGGCACAATAATGCCCATTGATATGATCTTCATCAACCACATATGAGTTGAATGTGAATGTGTCCACGCACATTTTGCCATGTACTGTAGGTAGATAATATATTTGAGACTGTTGCAGCTTAGGGTAAACTCTGTCTCACTGCCCTATGTACTCTCTTCAAACCCTCCCATCTTCCCACCATTACATCCCTCCGAGAGGTGCTCAAATCTTCAGAAAAGAGAGAGATGAGAGTCAAGATTTCCTCTGCCTCCTCCAGCTCTCAGACTCCAATCCCAATGGACAGAGAAGATAGAGAAGAAGAAGAAAAAGAAGAAGAAGAAAGGAGGAGAAGAAGCAGGAGACGATGAAGACGAAAATTATATTGCTTTCCTTTTTAATCTGCATCTTTTCCATCATGCTTTTTATCCCTCTGCTTCCTTTCCCCTACTGAAAGTTTCAGCTCTGTCTCGCCACATTTCTCTCTTGGAAAAGTTAGTTTTGAAGATGAAAAAGATCCAATTTGCTGACAGATAACATACTGATTAAACATTTATAAAATGGGTTATTACTGGTTGTTGACTTTACATGGGATGAAAGAAATTGATTCCTACGAATAAATGTATGAATGAAAAAGCAAGAATTCAGCGTACACTACCTGCTCAGCACCAAACAGCACCAAACAGCAGACAGACTTTGATAGAGAATAGCCGGTAAACAGAGTGTAGCATTTAGCAGCTAAAGAGCCAAATATTTTTCTAGTTAGTAGAGAACAAAACAGAGCTAAAAAGGAGATAATATTGGACTTCTATTCATCAGGTGGACAGAATCCAAATGCTGGATATGCAAATAATGGTTTTCTGACAAGTTCATTATATCACATATACAAGTGATATGTCAATTCTGTGTTCACAATTTGCTGTCCTAAGTTGCCAAAAAATGTGTTATTGCAAGTTAAAGTTTTAGTGGCAAGCTAGCTCTGTTCATACCAATTACATCGTTTTTTATGTTTAAGATGAGATACAAAACAGACAAAAAAAAAAAAGTAAAACTAAATATAGCTGTATATAGCAATCAGCCTAGCAAATTATGACTTATTGTGCTTTTTATAATGGTATTATAACAAAGAAACTGATAATGTTTGCATGTTTACTTCAAAGAGCGCTGAGCTTTACTGTCATGTCTCTGACTGATTTCAATTTGAGCTTCTTTTTTTATATTAACAGTTGATAAAAATATTACCCAGAAAACAAAGTAGTCAGTTCCTTTTTCAACCCTGAATAGTGTCTGCAGGTATTCATTTCAGCCTGAGGCGAAAAAGAGTTTTCAAAGCACTCGCTGCTCATTAAGCTTATTCCTTTGAGCTCACACTAATAACTGAAGGTGACTCAGATGAGTGTGTCAACATTTTTATCCACTCAGATCATCTCACATGCACTCAAATACCACATTTGGTTTGTAGAAGTGAAGGAGATTGAATGAAAATATGCCATTGGATATTTGAGTTGATGTTGAAACTAGTTTCTTAAAAGGTGTATGGAGTGTATAACAGTGTATATGGAAATGTAATGAAAAGAAAAATGAATAATAAATGTTTTGCCAGTAAATGACAGTTGAGAGAGAGTGAAAAGTGAAAAGGGCAATAAGGACATAAAACAATAATAAGACTAACCTCATAGATTCCTCCAAACAGAGACATGAACTTGCTGAGGAGAGCAGCACACAAACTGGCGATGTGTACGAACGGACCCTGACAAGACAAAAAGAAAACACAAAAAAACAGGTTACAACATTCTAAAAGTTCAGAAGCTCTCTCCTGTTTGTTGTGCCTCACACAAGAGAGCACACAACAACTCTTTGAAAACACACCAACAACAACAAAGTCTGCAGTGAATATTAAAATTCTGGGGATGTTCAAAGTGGAAATAACAGGATTAAAAGTGAGAGCATCATCACATCATGCTCCCATTAAATGAAGTGAGAGGCCTGCGCTGAATCCAAACTGACGATACTGCTGCATTAGTATGCAACCAAAAGGGCCTGAGGCATGTGTGTGTGCGTATGGTTGCTTTGTGTGTGTTTGTTTGTGTGTGTGTGTGGGGGGATATATTTTCTCCGTCGCGGGGTCTTCAAGCTAGGAAGTCTTTTGGGGTATACCGTACTTGGAAAATGTTTTTGCTAAAAAACACTGAAACATCTGCATAGTTAGGATGGGTATGCTGAACCTCTACAAAGACATTATTCTCCCTCCCTTTGGGTTTAGAAAAGGTCTCGAGTCAAATCTGCATCTGCAAACTCCTTTCATCCTCTCATTGTTTCCTTCCTTCTATCAATTTCACAATCGTTGCTCTCGACCTGAACCTAGGCATATCGGCCCCATCGTGTGCTTTTTATGGATCATTTTTAACTCATGCTGCAGGGATGTGGATCTGGAATGGAAATGAGCTGGGGAGGGTTATGCTTCCCTGGGAAGTTCATGTATGCATGTAGCATGTTAGTTTTGTATGTATGTATGCACTGTAAATCTGAATTACACCACACTTTACAACCTGTTCAATCAGTGTTCCGGCACTTCACTCTGAGCTGCATGGGTTTTTGATGACAGAATGATTTGAATTAAAGTCCAGACTGCTGGTATTCTGTCCTAAAATTTAGCGAATGGATGTTGTGTAAGCTGGCATTCAAAACTGATGGCAGCTTGGTGCCAGTCTGGATTCTGTATCACAAACACATTTTTTAACACTGTGAACCACTGAAACTGTATTAGAAAACAGCATAACTGTTGTTTAATATTTGAGTTTTGCTGGCATTGCCATAAAGTGGAAAATTGATTTTGTTTTACAAAGTCAGCCATAATGAGATGGTTCTATAATGGACAGTTTATGTGTGACACACACACACACACACACACACACACACACACACACACACACACACACACACACACACACACACACACACACACACACACACACACACACACACACACACACACACACACACACACACGATATTTCAGCAGCTTGCATTTCGTCTCCGTCTTATGAGTCACATATTGATTGACTCATTGGCTGACATAGTTGTCAGCTTTTGCTGTGCCTGTGTGGACACATGGACGCATACAGTACAGTAGGGGCCCATAGAGCGGGTAAAGCTGATGTGTATGTGTTACCTCCTTGCCCAGGGGCATGCCGCTGCCCAAAGCACAGGTGAGGCCAATGACTTTGGCCACAAAAGTTTTGAACGTGAGGTATTCCTTCAGCACAACTCCTCGCAGGATGGTCTTCATCTCTGGAATACCTGAACCTGCAGGGGAGCACAGTGGGCGCTTAGCGCTGACTGTCAACTCATAAAGAGAAACCAACCTGACCTTTACTGTAAGTGGACACATACAGGCATCACCAACAGACCAAATACTTATAAATTACACAACAATAGTTCAACATTTTGGGAGAAATGCATATTACTTGCAGAGAATTAGATAAGAAGATCGATAACACTCTTATATCTGTACGGTGAATATAAAGCTACTGTCAGCAGCTGTTAACTTAGCTTAGCACAAAGACTAGAAACAGGCAAAAACAGCTTTGTTCAAAGGTAACAAAATCTGTCTACCAGCACCTCAAAAGCCCATCATACTAGATCTCATTTGTTTTAACTGTATAAAAAGTAAGACATGTTTCAGTTTTATGAGGGACAGGACCACTACACATAACCCTCTCGTAAAAATAGACATGTCAAACAAACATGCCCCTGTTTCTAGTCTTTTTTGTGACCAATTATCTATTACATCTCGAAAGGACATATACAGAGAGAAAACATGCAGGCTACACAGAGGCACACACAAAAAACAAACAGAAATAAGCAATTTCAGTCCTAAGGAGGTGAGTAAGACACACTGCATTGCAATCCATCCTACAAAAAGCAAGGGCAAGGCCTCTTAGACAAGGGAGGAGAGAAACAAAAAAACACAAAAAGAGAGAAATAATCTAAGAAGAGAAAATGACAATAACAGAAAAACAAAATGCAGCAATGCCGGACCCTGTCCTAACCCTACACAAAAAGAGAAAAAAGAAAGGGGTTTTCAGTTTTTATGCTAAGCTAAGCTGGCCAGCTGCTGGCTCTAGCTTCATTTTTAGCGGACATACAGAAAAGTGATATTAATCGTCTTCTCATCTAATGCTAAGCAAGAAAGCAAATACGTATTACACATATTTGGCCAATATATCAAACTATTCCTTTGAGATGAACCTTATCTGGTTGAAAAACATGTATGATAATTTCAAAGAACTATGCCGCATTGCAAATTGACCAACTGGAATAATAAACATTTAGCTGCCACGGCCTTTTGACTCTGACAGGAGAAGTAATACAGTTTGGTTAGATACATTTTCAATTTTAAGAGAACCCTCCAGAATATCATTTTCTTCATTAAAATGCTGCCGATAGACATTTTAGAAGGCAAAAAATCAAACACTTCGGTAGATGGCAACTTCAAATGCCACAATTTTAAATTATATATAACATTTTTGAATGCTTAGCTATGTTTCATTTTGAACTCTACATGTAGCACATTACTGCAGAAGTCATCACCATAGGCATAGAGTCGTCATGTTTGGTCCTCAGTGCTCATGTGTAAACAGTCTATTGATTCCCTGTCTATTGCAGCCGCTGAAGTATCAATTTATCATGTCATGTGTGCTCACTTATCTGGCATTGCAGAGTAATGAATGTGACAAGGGTCTAAGATTACTTGCACAGCAGATTCTCACTTCTTTTTCATAGTAAGCTGAAAATAAAACACTGTCTCACTTACAACACAGTCTAAAACAGTGATTCAGTGAAGTGAAGAGTGAAAGGGAAAAGAAAGTGTGTCTCAGTGATAGATACTGTAGATTCTCAGGAGCACACCTATCTCTTTAGCCTCTGTTACTTAGAGTGACAGTACAGCCTCTGCTATACCTGCAGCAGAAATTACTTAAGGCACCTGATGGAGTACTGCACTGAATTCAAACAACCTGAAGTATATATAAATAACTAGAGTATACTACAGCTTTGAATTGTGCGCAGAACTCGTAGAGGATTTCTCTCCCTCCCTCATCTGATACTGAAGCAGAGGAGGCCCCCCTGGGGAACAAGCAGAAGAGGTGCAGAGGGGATTTACAGTGCCTCACAGTAGTGTTGCACTGTACCAAGTACCATTTACTGTAGACACAGGTGTTTACACTTCATAGTTTTAAGATAGAGAAGTACAAAAACTGAATTTATTAATAGGGTGTACGGTTTTTACAATGTCTGCTCATATGCCCAGTACCCCCTGCTATAAGTGAGCACTTTCTTCCATGACTCTCAGGGAGCGGGCTAGATTATGGTTCAAATAGTTCCAGAAATCATCTTTTGAGGTAAAAATTCAGGAGGCTTATGTTAAAGGAAGCTCCATATACAGTCTGACCCTACCAACATCTGACAAAATGCAACCTTGATGATTTTTTCTACTTCAAACATTGCTGGATTACGGAATAACTTTGTTGGTAAATGTGCTGATCTTAGTTCATTATGCCATTTTTGGACATGACACGACATACATGACATACTCAATACTTAATTAATTGCTTAGTCTAAATGTATACAGTAGATACTGGAAAATGCTCAAAAAGGCCAAGTTGGCATCTTTCAATTGCTTGATTTGTCTGACCAATAGGTTAAATCCTCAAATATTTGATTTACAATTAAATAAAACAGCACATCCTCACATTTGAGAATCTAGAACCAGCAAATATGTGTGACTGTTATCAATTATTGTTTATTCATATTGCATAATCATTAAATTAACTTATTGTGCAGCACTACTGTAATATGCACAATTCAACATATTTTAATGTGATTATATTGCCCATTTTTAAATGTCTGTTGTATGTTTTCTTTATGTTTGTGCTCTGTGTATAAGTTCTGTTGTGTGTGTTGGTCGTACCAACAGCCTGGGGGGCAAGAATCTGGGTGAAGCCAGCTGAGAAGGTGATGAGGACTACGGGGTAGGTGACCCAGGCCAGATACTGCAGAAACACGTTACTGTCCAGACCACCGTACATCCACTTCTGTGCTGTGGACACACACACAAAACCAGGGCAGACATGTAAACCACAATCCAATATATCCAATAACACAAAATACACCGGATAAGTGGACGAAGATGGATGGATGGATGGACAAAATACAAAATACACACAGTAAGAAAGAGTGTGTGCATTTATGGATATATACCGTACACTTCACAAACAACAGCTTTACATGTCTTGCAAGAGATACAGTCATTAGGACAAATAATGCACATACACACAAGCACAACTAAACACATGCACACAGAGCTGTGTGTGTGTGTGTGTGTGTGTGTGTGTGTGTCTCCTAAGGAAAGGTGGTTAGTCTGTAATGTTTACTTCTCTTTGACAGCACAACACACACACAGAGCCTTAGAAATCCATTTGAATTAGAGCTGGTCCCATGAGGTTTCAGATCAGCTCTTACAACGTCCTTCAATCATCTTAAGACGTCTACCTTCCGCTTCCTGCAATGTAGAGTTGACTCAAATCCCCCGTTCACATCATCTCCTCACTCAGTTTCCTGCCTCCACATTGCAGGTAGATGAATAATGCCATAAGAGGCCTTCCATCCATCCTTTGATCCACCTTGACTGCTTCTTTCTGTCATCAATCACTCACTCCCTGCTTCCTTTATTCCTTCCTTTCCCTCACTTGTTCCACTAACTTCTCCAATCCTCCCCCAACTATCTCCATTTCCCTTGAGCCTACTACTCCCCTTGCTTCTATCCCTTTAACAAATTTAAAAAAAATGTTTAGTCACCATAGGCAACACATTTATATATTCTGCATTAACTTCCAGTGGTTGTCCCAAGGGCTCAATCCTAAATACAATATAGCTCTATTTACGAGCTCCTGTTGGGCCAGATCATTCAAAAACAACCCTTTTCATTGCAATGTCATACAGTTGTCTCCAGAGTTTATCTTCCAGAAGTCACTGCAATAAAAACATGTTGGATGGCTTGTTTCTCCAGCTGAATGAAATTGATCTGAGAAAACTGCAGGTTCTAATGACACCTTAAAGTGATGGTTCGGAGTAATTTCACCCTAGGCTGCTTTGCACCTTGACCTCAAGCCAAACAACCCCCCAAAAGCTTTTTTCCCTTGTTATAACGTTGGTTGAGTTAGCATTATCAGCTGGTTAGCTTAGTGCAGGCGCTAATGGATTTGTAGCTCGTAAGTTACCCCACTAATAATGCCCGGAATGATACCAAACGTCTACAGTAGTACAAATATTTTCTATACTTATAAAACGAGGCATTAGAAAGTTTGTAAAAAAAAAAAAAAACACAAAAAAAAAAAAACGACACCAGAAGTAAAAAAAAAACACCCAACCCCCCCCCCCCCCCCCCCCAAAAAAAAAAAATCTATTGCCGGAAAAGACTACTGGAGAAAAAGATCCAAGAAGCGAGTGAACAGCAGAAGGAGCTACTGCAGCGTGAGACAATAGGACAAGATGCCACACAGTTGTATATAACCCGGATGCGGTTTAAAAGCAATAGATGTTTTGCTCTGTGCGTGGTCTCGCGCGATAGCAGCCAAGAGGAGTATCCATCAGGCAAGTGTTATTTACGTATACTTCTGGTGTAGTTACAAACTTTCTAATGCCTCGTTTTATAAGTACAGAAACTATTTGTACTAGTGTAGACTTTTGGTATCATTCCGGGCATTATTAGTGGGGTAATTTACGAGCTACAAATGTGGATCCATTTTAGCCTAAGACTAAACTGACATCAAACTCTTAAATCCACCCTATAACAGGAAGAAAAAGGGGGTTATGAGGGTTGTTTGGCTCGAGGTCAAGGTGCAAAGCAGCCTAGGGTGAAATTACTCCGAACCATCACTTTAAGTCAACAAAAGGCTTAGACAGATTTGTACAAAACTACACACTAACAAGTATAACTGGTACCTGTCTCTTTAAGCCCCCCTCCCGAAAAAGCCCAGTCTGCTCTGATTGGTCAGTGTTTTCAGGTCTTCTGCATCTGTGCTCTGGACCATCATTGCATCCAGAAAATGACTGTGATGGCACAGTAGTAAAGTAGCATCAACCATTTACCTTTATATAGTATAGATGTGACATCACAACCGTACGGAAGTCTCGACGGCTCATTTAAAGGCACCCTTTCTGAATATGGGCTCTGTGCATTTCTCTGTTGTTTGAGCGTTTTGATACTTTCACAGAATTAATACAGCACCTTGACCTGCTTAATAAATCAAAAGACATGGAAATCTCACTTTTTAAAATATGGAACATTTAATAAATAAAGTTGACCCTTGCATCATTCCCCCCACTTCTTATTCTCCAACCTTCTAACCCTTCCTCCCTGTCTTGATCCATGTATCATCTATCATAAATAACTCATTCCCTCCTTGTTTCTAACAATGCATCCTTTACTTTTGAAATGACCCGCCCTGCCTTTTCGTTCGTCGACACTGTTCATGCCCCAAATTAAGGTACACAATCCAATCCCTCCCTCCCTCCTTGCCTCACCTTGTAGACAGATGGCGATGCAGAAGTCCATCACCCAGCTGACCAGGGCCATGAGGAGTCCCAGCAGGATGAGGAAGATCCAGTCCTCCCCGACCCGTGAGATCAGGAACTTCTGACAGCGAACCGTGCAGACTGCAGAGATGGCAAGAACACAACATAACATTTTAGGGGACTACAAAAACACACACTACAACTACATTACCCAGGAATTGGCACTGAGGTTTGGACAGTGCAAACAGTATTGGATCTATTAGCCAATCTTGGCAACACTGGCCAACAACAGTTGCTGTGTTTCCATCCAACAGCTTTTGAAATGCGGAGCAACAGTAAAGATGTTTTTTTTGCCTATAATCCAATCCTGAATACTGAAAACACTGAAAATTTATTCATTAAGGAAATGCATTTTTTGTGTGCCATTTATCCAAAATGTCTTTAAATTGACAAAAACCTTTTTTATTGATTAAAGCCGGGATGGAAAGCCAGCTACTGTACCTATGATGTAGAAGCCAAATGCCAAAAAACGTATGTGACCTTAGAAAAAAACAGTTTTACCAGCGTCAACTACGTCCAGCAGAGGTTATCACACAGCACTAGGTTATGACAGAAACTCAGACTGTATGGTCCCATGTGTTAAGATTATTACCTGCAATGTAATGGGGCAAGAGGCTGAAGACAAAACAGACTACACTGATCTACTACACTGAATGTATATTAAAACGCACTACACACTAGTCACAGCAAGTGGATGCACTAAAAGCAAAACACACACAAACACACACACACACACACACACACACACACACACACACACACACACACACACACACAAGTGCATTTAGAACAATCAGATCTGCTTTACTCACCTGCAAATAACAGGAAACTAAGATTCACAATCTTGGTCCGAGAAATGCATACACAGTTACTAATTCAGAAAAATTAAGGTGCTAATCAAGCTCTGCACACTAAAATATGTTTCTGAAAACATTTGAAGCAAGAAAAAGTACAGTAACAGAATATTGATTCATATTTGATCAGCACTGCCTACTTTGACAGTTTGATTTCTCGGCTCAAATTGGTTGTTTGGCTTCGGGTGCGGTGGAATCTTGCAAATGCCTTTAGGGGCATCAGGAGGCGGCAAAGGAACCTGATCTTTTTCATAGTTTATCTGATTTATGTAGGACTCTCTTACATAAATATAAGTAACAAATATGGCAAAACCTATTTTTTCTAAAAGTTACCAACTGAACCTTTAATGGGAACACAGTGACCATACAGTAATAGAACGGTAATGAATGAGTTAGCCATTGGCCCATATAACTTAATGTTATCTTCTCTTGGTTCTTTTGAAAATAGTCTGTGTGACCAGAAAACAGACAAGAACTAAAAAGGTAACAAAGTATTTTCTTCTTTTCTCCCCCTTGGCCTGGACCAACTAAACCAAACTACATGTGTGAAAGCGACCCTTTGGAAAACACAAACCTTTGCCAAGGCTGCACAATTCTCCAAACTACATTTGGATCTGCATCACATTACACATGTGCCAGATATTTGTCTTTATTCAAGTTAAGTATTTAATGAGAAAATAATGTGCATGCTCAAAAATGCCCTATACATTTAAATGTTATGGAGCCAGGTGTCAGCAGATCACTGACTGAAGTGCTTTAGCTATTGCGTCTCTGTGCGGAGTTTAGCACCGCCCATGACAATTCTGATTGGTTTAAAAAAATGCCATTAAACCAGAGCACGTTTTCCTCCCATCCCCGAATGCTGTGTGGAGTAGCCAGACTCTCCTTCAGCGCGCTTTGGAGGAGGGTCTGGCAAAGCGAGACTAAGGCAAGACTGACACCTCTGATTGACTGACAGACCGGGAGAAGAAAAAAAAAAGACAGAAAATGAGAGAGTGGGCAGGAAGTGCATGATATATACTGCTGGGATGGAGAGAAAAATGCAGACACATACTTACACACCAACACACATACATGCACACATTCCCCAATCGACACCTTCAGGAGCTGTCAAACACACAGATGCTCGCAAAGCGTGTGAAAAGCACATTCACAAACACACAACCATTGATTAGCCTTTGCTTTTTATCACTCCACAGACTAGTGGACAGACAGACAGTTATGGGAAAATTCTGAGAAATAGACTTCATACATGCATGTATTAAGATTTAGTTTGATCGTGTGTGTGTGTGTGTGTGTGCGCGCTTGTGCGTCATCCAACCCAAGGACGTCTGTGTTCTCTGACCCCTTCTGTCATCCAGACACTTGTCAATGTAAATGATTGTTAGTGTGTTTGTTTGTATATGAGAGAATGCATGTGTACAGACATGATTTCTTTGTACTTCCAAACATGGAGTGTGTGTCTGGCAGCAAGTGTAATCTTGTCTTTTTGGAGATGTAATTCAGTTAGCTCTGTCTGTGCTGTTATTGTTTAATAGCTTTGTCTGTGGTACACACACACACACACACACAAACACACACACAGCAGACTGCTTGCTGACTTTATTCTTCATGGCATGCAATAAGCAGCATGCTAGTTCCCAATCACTCTCATTGCCTTCTGACTCACCCTCTGCACCACTTTCCCCTTTCATCCCCCCCCTCCTTCATCTTCTTCCTCTCTCTTCTTCTTCTTCTTCTTCTTCTTCTTCTTCTTCTTCTTCTTCTTCTTCTTCTTCTTCTTCTTCTTCTTCTTCTTCCTTTACCTCTTATCTTTTCCTCTACCTCTCAGGTCTTATCTGCTGCCCTCCACTGCTCCTTTCCACACTCTCGTTGCACTCTCCTCTTTCACCCCTCTCTCTCTATCCATTCATTTCATTCTTGCTTGCCCACTTGCTCACTCTCTCCTCAGCAAGAAACATAATGCCCACATACCTGCTGAGACTAATTTAGGTTGCCTTGGATACACAGTGCATCTAGTTCCTTGGCTTGGCATTAAAAAAAACTGTAGGTGAGTGTGCACATGGCTGCTTGTGTTTATTTTGGTTTAGGCAACACAGTTTTGAAAACTTGAAAACAGTTTTTCGGTAAACTACTGATACTAGATATTTAATGCTAATACCATTTTAAAAGGGGCATTCCAGCAAAGTTAGTATTATAGTATAAAGTTGAGGTACTTGCAAGAGACATTAAAAAAATGGTTGAAATTGTTTCAGCAGAGGCCTATTGATGGTGAAGCTCCAAAAACACTGGGTCCTAAGCTTCCCACAATGCAACTTGACAGTCTTTCATTAGACCTTCTGTCTGGCAGGAGAAGGAGGTCAACCGAGTGAAAACACACACACACACACACACACACACACACACACACACACACACACACACACACAAAAAAAAAAAAAAAAAAAAAAGAAAATCATCAACAGCACACGTTCCCTGCAACCGCTCCCACATAAAACCAAATTATTCAAATCACTTCGTCATTTATTATGCAAGGAGACAGCTATATATGGTGTAAAGGCCAAAAGAGCCTACTATTAATGCCTCAATTTTGCACAGTCATGCCAATGACGCCTATCCCCATTTTGTGTGTATGTGCTCCCAGATTTATTATGTAGGTTCACGCGTAAGTAAGAGATTCAATTAGAAATGCTTGTGTTTTAAATCACCATCTTAATTAGATTAGAATTAATATAGATAGGCAAATCTGATAATTCAGCTCTTCTGCTACTTTTAAAAATAGAGGGAGGGCGAGTAACAGTACAGTATATATACAGTGCAGTATTTATCCTATGTACAGTACAGAATGGGAAAGTCAAAGGTTTTTAAAAGGTTGATGCCACCAATGTTGGATGAAACATTTGGAAAGCTTATATTAAGTGTCAAGATGTTTAAACTTTGATGACGTTTACAAGCCAATTTTAGCCAAAAGCTCTCTCTCTTGCAACAGTGTTTCAGGCTGATCTAGTTAAGTTGTAGCCTAAGTAACAACCGTGCAAAAGAACAAAGTGGCCAGTTTAATATACAGTAGCAGTTAATGTTGACACTGTACACCTTGTTTAGAGCTTCAGATGTGCAAATTACATACATATGGCTGGAATGAGCAAGAGGAGAGACTACTCACATTTAGCCCATGACGAAGAAGGTTTGATGTGTGGAAACGAAAAGAAACACTGCCTTGAAAATTACCAAGACACACTATTGTGTAAAAAATTTAGAAAAATTCATACAAGAATGAATAATTTCCTATCAAAAAAATCCGAAAGAGTGTCTTTTGCTGTATACGAGATACGGCAAGAGACACTCAATAAGACTTTTTTTCAGATTTTAAGGTAGGTTAGCAGCTCTATGAAACAGAGTTAGCACATCACAGTGGAATTATTTCAGTTGTCAGTTATCTGACATAAAATAACAAAAATAATAAATATATTCACTAGCTGTGGTCAGACAGTAACCTCCATCGAAGATGAACAACTGACCCATGTTACTTGAATTAACTACAACAAAATGTATATGCAGTTTATAGTACTTATACAGAAGTGGCAGAGGTGGGCCGTTAGGGCCAGCAAGGCCTTCTCTGCTGTCAGTATCAGACAATTATATTTTTATAATTATATATACACACATCTATTAATTTCTAAAATATATACAGTATATATTTATTTATTCATTTCATATGTATTTTACAAAGTCCGTTCCCACAAGTCTATTACCGTAATTTCATTGCTACTCTCCCCCTCTGTTTATTCAATCAGATTTCCCCCTGTGCATTCTCTGGGTGAAAAATCTACTCTGAAGCCTTCAGAATTTCGAGTGAATCCCTCTGCTGTTTAAGCAAATAGGGAGGATGTTGTCAATTGTCATATTCTTTAGCCAATCAAATTTCGAGTTTGCTCTATTGGACATATTCTTTGACAGGACAGAGCCTTCTAGCTGGCCCAGCCACCTAGTTAGTACCAGTTAGTATACGGTGGCCGAGAAGCAAAACTAGCTAGCATCACATAACCGAAGCAGAAAGGTTAGTTCAAGTTTTTTTAGATTTGTAGATGTAAAGTTAATGAAAGAAAGGTGGATGTACTTTTTCTTCAAATGATGAGCAGCTTTTGGTACTTTTAATAGATTTTAATAGCTATTACTGCTTACTTTAGATTGTTATTGCTGGTGTTAAAGATTTGTGCAGTGGCGCTGTGCCCTTGTGTGTGCGTGGTGTCATGTGTGATGTTGAGCCCCAGCAGCTTGGCTGGAACTTGTGGGGAAGCCTGTTGATCGCTGATTGTGTTATTTGTGTTTTTGATTGGTTTGTGGTCTTCATATGAGTAAATGTGACCGGTTGTTGTGGGTTTGTTTTTGTTTCTTTGGTAATTATATTAATTTGGACTAGATGTGATGCAGCATCATGTCATACTGCGTGAAAGTGATGGCTTCAGTCACCATGTATTCATGTCTCTGCAACAGTGTATTGAAACTCTCTAGGTGTTGAGCCTTGTGTTAAATCCCTTTATTTCACATGATAATGCCCTAGTGTCATGGTGAGGTTATTCAAAGGTGGTTTAATTGCTGTAGGATAGTACTGAAGGCCCAGGTGTAAAATACACGGCCCACCACTGAGAAGTGGATTATCGGATACGGCTTTTAGGATAGTTTTGTCTGTTTTGAACTCTCGGTCTCAATTTCCTCAACGTTCAGCATCATCAAGATGGTTTACAATTATCAACGAAACAAGTGAGCTTGTTAAGGTTGACCGAAATTGATATACACACGAAAGCTCAGCGTGGATTTACCTCGTGCTGATCACTGTGATTCCATTAAAATGAACTGATTTTCGAAATGAGTTGTTTGTGCAGCTGCAGACAAAAGGGAAATGAAGGAAGAAAAAGCAGCACAGGAGAAAATTGAGTTACGTGGAAGAAGAAAAGGGTAAAAACTAACAAGACAAATTGGCCCCTAAAGACAGAAAAGAAACGTTGTTGGAGTTATAAAACCAACAATGCATCTGTAAATGTTTCCTCTTTTACTTAATATGGCCATCTCCATTCCCTCAGCACACTATAACCGAGCGTCTCTTTCTTGCTCTTCCCTCCATTCCTCCTTCATGTTAATGTGTTGTCTATGCTAATGAGATGTAAAAGAAGGTTATGTTTATGTAAATTTGCTGTAACGGCAGTGGCGGCAGTCCCGGGCGAGCAGGCAAATCGCCTCGTCTCGCACTCAATCACTTCGTTTGCTCGTTGAGTAACGGCGGTTGTGACACCAGACTTATGGCTGCAGTACAATGTCTGCCTAATGAGGTGTAATGGTGTATACGCACACACATCTACACAAACACAAACAGGCCAGCACAATCCCCAGAGTTATTATGTAAAAGCAGCCTCCGCACCCCTATTTATTCCCTTCCAAAAAGTATGTGATGTATGCTTACTTTTTCTTAAAGGAGTAACACTAAAACCCACACGCTCAACTAGGATATTTTTCTGCATTTAAAAGCAGGGAAAATTCATCAGATATCATCAAGTGGACTTGTTATAAATGTGGCAAAATTCTTCCAAGAACCAAATAAGGTTTTAGTTTTGGGTCAGAACTCTTGGCAAGGGGGGACATTAATCTGCTTAACATCTGAAGCTGAAATCTGATTCTGATGTTCCTTATGATTTTTGGCTGCACGAAAGTCTGTCACTGAATGACTAAGTCACCGAGTGAGTGATGAAGTTACGCCATTGGTCGGTCGAGTGTTCGAGTTTGGCTGTTGCTCTTTCAATATGAATAGGCGCCGGTAATGTCTTTGCCTCTGCAATCAATCATCTGATCCACTGATCAATACGTATGATACGTATGATAAATAAATACAAACATGGTTGTTGTTAATGCAGAATGTGTTTGGGCACACACTGACTGTGAGACTCACGCAATTTCCACTTTTCACCCTGCATATGTACATACGGGCGGCAGCCATGCATGTACATATTAATGTTAACAATAAACAGCTGACAAATCTGAAACTGATTAGCCTTCCACTTACTGTGTAGTGTTTTATTCAATGTGTTAATAATGATTCAGGTTTCTGATTTCTATCCCACCTGTCTGAATCAGCAGCTGTATGTACATTCCCTGCACAGAGCGTTTGTTTTTATCTCTTTACCTCCATAAGTTGATGGGTAGTTGCTGCTCTGTGTCCAAAAGGGGACACTGCGCCCACTATTTTCGCGAACCCAGATCTCAATCAGGTGTGCTCTGACAAGTGCCCAACACACTTTTGTTAATTTCAACAGCTCAAGTTCAGCCCAGGTACATAAGCGTAGCAAATCATAGCCTCTTAAAATGTTTACTTTTATATTGTTAAAGAATTGTTTAAAGTCTACCAATATTGGATTTTTAAAGCATATATCAATAGTTGGGGGGTTACAAATCCAGTAGCAATATATATCGGTCACTATTACTTTTTTACATAAATACAAAATATGAAGATTTTTGATAAAGATCCCATCAAATTGTTGTTTTGATGAATTGGGACCAAAACTATGTCACAAGGCTGAAAATTCAGTCAAATTTCTGAGCGGCAAACTATGTAAGTGTGACACTGTTTCTAAATGAAGTCACAGATATATAGCTTCTCTGTACTGCCAACATTTATGCCAATACAATATATACGTTAATATTAGCCAATAATATTACCCAGGACAATTTGAATGTTGAATAAATAAAAAATAATAAAATGATGATGAAGTTGGGTCCTGAACAGTAGATAGACACAGTGCTTTAAAGCAGCAGATAAGTCGTAGTATGTGAGAGGGTTTTTGGATAGTTCATATTTAAAACAAACTTCTATGAGCTAAAACGTGTGTTTACTTGGCATTAAAAATAGCTCGGAGTGGGACCAAATATTTGAATCAATGATTAGAAGCTTCTGTTTGCTTCTGTCAAACACTGGTGATGATGACAATGATAAACGGAATTAGCTGTGCATCAACACTGGGGATGGGATGATGTGATTGAGAAAGCAGGGACACGATTTCTCCAGTAGCAACACACACTATGGACACACAGAGTCAAGAAAGGCAGATGGTGGCACTAGGGATGGAACGGTTCGCTCTGCTAGTCACGGTTCGGGGCATGCATGTATTGTTCGGTTCATTTTTGCCTCACAGATTACAGTCAAAAAGGCTTGTGCAGAAAAAAAAACTTAAAATGAAGTTATTTAGGGGAAAAAAATGGATGGGGTGTCGGGTGTAGCTGTTAGTCAGTCTTGGTCTGCTGTACTGCAGGATTACGGTTTTAGTTTTTACCTGACAACGACGGAAAAAAGTGGTGGACAAAGTGGCGACTGCGTGCAAGCACTGTGCAACACAAGTCCGTTGAATGCGCAAATGAGGAGAGAGTCAGGTAGGAAAGAACAACTCTTTCTCCCTGCAGAATTTAAACAGCCTCTCCATGCAGATTCAGATAGGGCAATCCAGTCCACAACTAAAGCACTGGGCAGGTTTATAGCGAAAGATGCAGTCGTGGAGGACGCAGGATTTCAGCATATGATTAAAGTAGGTGGTATGTTGATGGCCTGATGTTGGATTTTTATATATAAAAATAACGAAGCTGTATTCTTTGTTTGTACCAATTAGAAATCCTATTCTTTTAAGAAAGATTTGACAATGAAGAAGTGTTTATGTTCCTTACTGTATGTTCTTAACCAGAATTTTATTAAGGAAACGGTTAACTTTTTTGCCAAATAAATAATTGAAAAGCATGTCGAAATAAATTGGCAATGCCCCCTGTACCAAAAAGTTACCAAACTGAACCAATAACTATGATATGAACTGAACTATTTTGTTTCACTCCTATGGGGGCACTGATGATGACAATAACAGTCCATCAACGTAAGTGCGCATTGGGGAAATGTTTTTCTCTCTCTTCGTGTTTGTGTGTGTTAAGCCCAATCACACAGGGGAGAGCTAAGTCCTTTCATTTCCTGGATGAAAGCCTGGTGAACCAAAAGCCAAAGGATCTGCTGCAAACTCTCTGCACTGCTTCTCTCTTTCTCTCTCATTCTATCTTAATTGATTTTATCCATCCAATCAGACCTCTGCCATCAACTCCCCCGTCTGTCTCTCTCTTTTTTTATTTATTTTCCTCCCTCCTCTCTCTTTTGGTTTCTCCTCACTCTGCACCCCTCCTACGTTAAGTTACTGCTTCTCCTTTAAATCATCTTTCCGTTTTCGCTCTGCATCCGTTTCATTTCTCATTTTCTCTCTTTATTTTGCCCATCCAGCCCCACCTCTACCCCACCCCCCATCTCCGTTGTTGCAGATTCAGCACTTCCGTTCTGCAGTCCTCCGCAGACACACAAGCGTGCTGATTTCAGAGCATTTCCATCGCACATGCATTTGTTATTAAATAAACTGACAGCAGCACACACATGTACACAGTATATACATATATGTATTGCACATACAGCCTGAGGTTACTAGCAGTGTATGTATGTTTTCATACATATGGAAGTGGAGAACTGAAGCAAACACACCATCAATCCTGGGAGGAACAAAAAGTATTAAAAGTTGGAGACACACACACTCCACGCAATTGATGCAAAACCTGTATACATGCGTGTGTGTGTGTGTGTGTGTGTGTGTGTGTGTGTGTGTGTGTGTGTGTGTGTGTGTGTGTGGCCATGGTACATTCAACTGTTCTTAAGCAGCAGAAAAGAAGGGAGATATTGATCATCATGCTTGTCCGCAGCTTGCACTGCCTAATCAGAACCATTCATCTCCTACAGTAAAACACACACACACACACACACACACACACACACACACACACACACAAAACTAAGCTGTTCAAAGCTCTTTATTTCTTTCCATTAGGGCCCAAGGCTAGCTGTAATAAGGCCAGGCAGTGAGAGTTAGTCTTTTTTTGGCACGGAGACACACAGCGGAATGGGAATAATATGCACACAGAGATATTTTTCATGTTGACGGTTGATTACTATGAAGCCACAAGGTGAGTGTGTTTGCAGGTGCCACTTTGCAAACTGCAGGATCATCACACTTTGGCTTGTGCTTATATTTCTATTTAATTTTTGCCTTCACACACATATTCACGGTTGGTGTGTGCAGAGTCCAACCGTGTAATGTTTTAACTGACGGCAGCATTAATACGTTGCAAAGCAAGGGAGACGTTTCTCAAGCGCTGGACAAAGTTGGAGCAACACTTACTGACCACTTATCAAAGATTAATGATGGGATACTAATGCAGCAGTATTAGCTGTAGCACAGTTGAGTGTGAGGATTGAGGGGTAGTTGGTAGTTGAAAGGGCAGAC
Organism: Perca fluviatilis; assembly: GCF_010015445.1. Lineage (NCBI taxonomy): Eukaryota > Metazoa > Chordata > Actinopteri > Perciformes > Percidae > Perca > Perca fluviatilis. The sequence goes on along the minus strand of NC_053113.1, from coordinate 18,007,133 downwards.
TGGGAATGATATGGACGTTATTTCACTTGCTTGTTTACCAGAGATAAAGTCCTGGGGTGGAGCTTCCAGAACATACGGGTACCCTGACCCTGGAGGACAAATAAACCACATAACATAGTTAAACACAAGCAGTGTCTCCCTGTGTGTGTGTTTTTATAGATAGTCTCCCCCCCCCCCACAATCCGTTTTAAATAAATGTCCTTTCCCTTAATGTGAAAAAAGAAAAATCTCTCTTTATCCATTTTTCTACATAACATTATTAGTTTGTGATTGATGTCAGCCCTGTGCAAACTCAGCAGCACGACAAATGACTGAGCAGTGGAGGAGAGTGGGGAAGACGGACGAAGGAGTGATGGAGAATGCAAACCCCCCCACAGGGAAGGAAAAGTGTTGGAAGAGTGGTGATAAGATGAAGAGGAGGAGAGCAGAGAGTGGGAGATAAGGATGGAAAAAATAAGATGGATAACAAGGAAATATAGGAGGGAGAAGAGGTAATAAAAGGCAGGCAGTTTGATAATGTGTGTGGGTAATGAATGATTAGGCACTCGCGTGGTTGACTTTATGGCATGATCACATAGAGGAACATATACCAATATTGGGTAAATGGATGAGAGCTGCCACCAGATAAAATGCATTTTTTTAAATTGAAGTTTGCTGAACCACGCCCAAGAACAATTGTCCAATCATAGCTTAGAAACCATAACTACAGTAGTAACCACCTAGCGTTATCTCCAAAGGCAAAGGGCCTGTAATATGAAAAAAATACATGTTTAGGACTGGAAAATCCAGCCTCTGAGAACTAAGATGCTAACATATTAAAGTTTGGGCTAACATTGGCAGCTGTGTCCTGCTCTTTATTTGTTTATGCTCCAGCATCTGCAGCAAAACTTTTTTTCTCTTGTAAAAGTAAAACTTACTGTTTCAAAGTACAGACATAAAGAGAGGCGAAGTCCCTCCCTTTCCGGTGCACCTCATGGGACAGAAATATGTACGGTAGAGAACGGGGAGAGACTAATTATTTTTTGATCCTGTTTGATTTGTATGGAGGGAATATTTATTCATAATTCAAATTGAAAGTCCAAAGAGAAAACGAAGCATGATCAAATTAAAAATAGTATTATTTTAATTAAAAATAGTATTATTTTACTACGCTACTAGGAAGAATCATGCCATAATTAAATGTGAAATGTAAAAGCTTAAATGGAAATACTTGAATTAAAATCTCAAATAGAAAAAAAGAAATTATTTTATTTTAGCCTTTTCCCCTTTATAATATAATGAATTTAGTGGTACAATAGCAGACGAAAAAAGCAATTCTAGAATCTCGCGGCTCGGCTGCCCTTTTTTTCGTCTAGCCGTCACACATCCAGATAGCGATGTGAGCGGGGAAGGGAGGGAGCCCGGTTCAGCCTGCTGGAGAAGCCTGTCTCCTTCCCTTGCCCGGGGCCAGGGCACATCGCTACGGGCTGTAGCGCCGATGATGCTGAATCTCTTGATGAGCCGCAGCTGAGCTGCACATGATTGAACCACGCTTATAGTTAGATAAAGTTGTGGGGAAATGAGTGGTGAAATAGCAGACGAAAACTGTAAAAGGTTTCCAGTTGTTGCCTGCTGCTACTACGGCAAACTCCTGATCGAGATTCTAGAACTGATTGCTTTTTTTGTCTGCTATTGTACCACTAAATTCATTTCTGAGACTGTTTAATGCGAGAAATTAACTGTGTGCAGTTTGAATATGGGCAGTTTTACAAAAATTGATGGCCGATTGCACATTTTCTCCGATATGTTGTCGGACTTGGAAGCTCCAGTCTTCGGTGACAGCCAGCTGGCGGTGGCCGGGATCGCTTGCTTACCGGCGGCCAGTAATACTCACAGCAACCGCTGTCAGCTGGAAGTGGTTTCAGACCCTCCCACCAGCCGTTGGGCCACGCCTCCTCATTTAAATTGACACCTGTCACTTCTAAATGAAAAGCTTAACGTTAAATCGAAATCTAAAAGGTGAATCTTAAAATGTCAATGTCAAATGTAAAACATAAAATTCAAAAGATAAAATGTCAAATTGAAAATTATAAAGGAGAAAGGATAAAATAAAATTATTTCTTTTTTTCTATTTGAGATTTTAATTTAAGTATTTCCATTTAAGCTTTTACATTTCACATTTAATTATGGCATGATTTTTCCTTGAAGCGTAGTAAAATAATACTATTTTTAATTTGATCTTGCTTCATTTTCTCTTTGGACTTTCAATTTGAATTATGAATAAATATTCCCTCCATAGATTTGAGCCGTGAATTACACATATGATGTTCGTCAGTTTAAAAGAGAATTTTTTCTTGATTTGATTTGATTTTTTCTTGATTTGGAAAATTTTGTTTTAAACTCACGAACATCATATGTGTAATCCATGGCTCAATTCAAACGGGATAAAAAAAAATAATATGTATCTCCCCATTCACTACCGTAAATATTTTTTTCCGAATTAAGATCCATGGTCCACCGGAAGGGGAGGGACTTCGCCTCTCTCTACCATTTAGGGTTTTGTTCAACAAAAACAACAATTTAATAAGTTTTTATTAATAATCGTTTTCTATAAAAAAAAAAAAATTTTTTAAATTTTTCATAAGCAAAAATATCAAGGTTTCACTTTTTTATTTTTTTTTATGTCTGGGTAAATTTTTTTTCCATTGAATACAATGTATTTTATTTTCAAAACACACTGCACACTGGCAGGGAGACAGATTACTAAACTGCACTTTCTGTCCTTGACCACTCATAAAAAACAACTTACACCTTAGGAAAGGTATGACAGAAAATGTTAGTGGTTTTGAAACCTTGACTTTTTCAAACCGCGGTATACCATAAAACCGGTAACCTGCCCATGCCTAATTGCAATACACGAACAATGCTGCTCCATGTATTCTAAATGGATTATAAACTGTTGAAGATGATGACTTGTGGCCCAGTCTTTTAGCGTGATATCATGTATGTAGCCATTAAGTGTATATTTAATACTTATACAGAGATCTCTTTTTAAACGAGTCAGTTTGGAAACATTTACAACAAACGGCCTGAGACCGAGTTTCCAACCAACTCATGGAGTTAACGTTAGCTTATTTAGCTAACTACAGCTGGATTTACAGTAGAAATGAGAAAACTGGTTTGTTTACTTCGTTGTGAAGACCTTGTACTGCTGCACACATATAAAAAGCTTGAGGTGTAGCAACAGTAACTGCAGGAGGTACGGCTTAGCAAACTCTGGTCAATTATCAATTTTTGTGCTAAAGTATTTTAGGTATTCAGCACTTTCTTTAGGGTTACAAATATATATTAAACATGTTTTATATAATCACAAAACAGTAAATTCTCAGAAACATTGTGACAATAAAACAAGTCATAATAGTATGGAGTCTAATCAAAATTCAAATATGTCATTTAAGTATTGATCAGTACATTAAATGCCATCAGTCAAACAGTATCACATCCATCATATCTGGTGACAAACACAACTGAGTGATATTAATTTTTTTTTTATCCACTAAGGACAAACTCATATATCTGCATATGAAAGACATTGATATAATCAAAATTCATGGGAATGAGTTGTTTTTTTCAAAGTTGGTTCCATTTGTTTCTCCCATTGAAATCCAGTTCTTATGAAGATGATGAAAAGACAAAACAGTTTTCTGATCTCATCCAGGTTGGGATACAAACTGGCAAAGTATGGACAAATATGTGTGTGTGAGTGTTGTGTATTGGCTCTGGGCTCACTGATGATTAGAGAGTAATACCTCAGAACATGGGGCTGAGATGGATGGAGAGAGAGGGATACACCAACACCAACACACACACTTCAGATTATACCCAGTGGAGAAGACAGGGTGGAGGAGGAGGTGATGGACTGCAGACAGAGAGTGAAGTGAAGAGAGCAGTTTGGCAAGAAAGATTGGAGAGGGAAAGCAAAAGAAGAGCGGCCATTACAGTGGAGGGGGAAGAAGGGAAAAAAAGGAAAGAAGAATAGGAGTAGATTGTGGGGGAGTAGGACAAATGTAGAGGAAAGTGAGAAGGAGATAAGGAATAGAGGAAAAGGAGAAGAAAGTGGATAAAAAGATAGAAACAAAAATAAGATGGAGGACAGGGAATAGAAGAGACACAGGATCAGGGAACACGAGAACAAAAGAAAAGCATAGTAACCCATCCATGGACACATTAGAATATAAGAGGAGGGAAGTGGAAGTGTTGAGGGAGGAAAGGGAAGGAGGAACATGAAACCAGGGAGCAGAAAAGATCAAGCAAGATTGAAACAGAAATAAAAAAGCTGCAAATTAACCAAGAAAGTTGGATGCTGACTTACGTATTTGTGGCCTTTGGTGTTTAATAACCATCGGTTTTACAGTGAGAGGAGCTGGCTATTAAAGCCACACGGTGATAGCACATTCCCAACACATAAAAATTAATGACAGCATTAATAAAACTTTGGCCTGCATGGTTACAGCTGCAGTAAAGACTGTCAACACACACCGCTTATTGATTTATAAAACTGTAGTACCTCTGTGGACAAATTCACCTCAAACTGCAGTTCATTAAGAAATAAATCAGCTTTCACTGTATCTAACCGCTGGCTCTGTGTTCAGTAAAACAGTGGGTCTACGACCATAGCAAAACCAGCCATTAGAAATAAGAATCTATTTCAGATGAGCCAATCAATCTCTTTTCTACTTAAAATTGCATATTTTATCAGATTTGCAATACCACTTTTAGTATGAGGGGTTTCATTTAATTTCCTTCCCCTGCCTTGACCAGTTTGTTATATTGCTGGAAGAACAACTCACACTCCACCCTCTTCCTTCTCTCAGCAACTTTGCCAAACCTTGAATTTATGTGTAGAGAAAAGGGCCATCGTGGAAACTGAATAATGTTTCCAGAATAGGTTTCCTTCAACTATACTCTGTGCATACTAAGAGATACTCTACCTACCATTGTTGCCATTTAGATAGAAATTTAGCAGAATTAATTGACAGAACATTGTCACTGGCAAAATTATTGTTTAAAATAGTGAATAAGAGTATTTAACCAGACATTCAATGACAACTAACGTTTAAGAAGGATTGGACAACTGACAGATACTTTACAGTTTCGGTGGTAAAGGTGCACTTAATATTCTGTGTGTGGTGACTTTAAAGCCCCTAAATACTTGGGTTTCAAACCTATAAATATTGTTTTACATATATTTAAACATTCATTAATAAATAATCAAAGTGTCAGTTCAGGAAAAAATCATCATAAAAAGTCAATCAGTGTCCGTGTTGATGAACAATGACACTGAAGACAACAGTATCCGTCATCTGTCCAAAGCCCATCCCACACTTTGCACCAGCTCGCATCCCCATTGATGGAATTAAATCTCGGTTTGGCAGCGTTCACACTCTGGCTGTACGTTGGAATAACCACAGGAACCCTAATTTAGACACCTTGGGACAGGTGTATTAAATATGATGTCACCATGTGAATGCTCCCAGCCATTGATGTTATGGGTGCCATCTCAGCTCATCCGACTGTCCCAGAGATGACAAAAGCAATGTAAGCGAACACTTTGGCTAGTGACCATTCTCTCTGCTGACACACACATTGGACCAACGCCACAACCTCTGTAGTTAAAGCAATAGACAATTGAAGTCGACACACATGCACACGCACACTGCTCGAGTGGCACTGAATCAAATATTGATCAGTGGCCCAAGTCTCCTTGGTTACTTGATATATTAAAGTGAAAGTTCCCCTCGCATTCTCACACACACACACACACACACACACACACACACACACACACACACACACACACACACACACACAGTGTGTATGTGTGAGTAAATTGTGTTACTTCCTGGACTTGGCTGGTAGCTGAATGTGAATGACGTCTGAACACCCCCACAGTGCGTCAGTGTGGTGTCCAACACACAACGGCAGGACACACACTCACGTGGCTCACGTATATATTAAAAAAAGCATGTGTGTATGTAAATGGTGGAACAGTGTGTGTTTTTCAATCTATGATAGATAACATGTAGTCCATGCTGAAGTGTGTCATAAACCATAATCCAATCATGCAGTTTCCGGTACATTACCTTGTTCACAGCTGTAATTTAGAAACTTTAAATGTTTCAAGCCACGGGTAGAAAACATAAAAGAACCATGAGCTCACAGAGGAGAATGGAATGAGATTTTATTTTAGTGTCAGTGGGTGTATAACTTAAAGCTGAAGGACTGAATTATATGCAATGCAATGAATGCGTGAATAAATTGGAATTATTGCTAAATTCCTGTAGAGTGACTCAACTATATAATTGACAGCATCTACTAGGTCCTTATCTACTAGGCACCCACCATGGTTTGATTTGTGTTTATTTCAGTTTACAGAGAATGGTACAGCCAGCAGAGCAGTACTGTGGGTGTGACAAGTATGACTATTGATGAAGAGGCTGACAGCAAGGACGGGAGTAAATCTTTTAACTGTCAGCCTTCACTTGAAACATACACCTGACATCATTAGGACAGCCTAAGAAAGTAGAAAAATCTTCATCAACTCACTTAAATCTCCCTTAATTTTTGTTGGTTTTTAAATTCATGGTTGGTTTATACATTATTCTTGTTTACTAGAGGTGGATATTTATTTGGTAGTGTTGTTGGCTTTACAGTCTACTAAAAGGTAAATCAAAATTTGAATTCTGAAGGAGTTTTTCTAATCCTTGCTAAACAGCTGCGACAACATGTCACAAGGGATTAAACACGCACGCAGGTGCACTTACAAGCTCACGTGCTCCAACACACAAGCACACGTGTGTGCACAAAACACATGAAGCTGCAGCCCGTGCAAGTCACCAAAGTGGCAACATGGGAAGTGTCATTGGTTAACAAGTATCAAAGTGTACATGTGCGCACATGTGTGTGTCCCATGAAAAATGTGTCCATTCCCCACCTGGACCTGCCACCAGCCTGGTGCTTCTCTGCGCTGTCATTTCAATCCTGCTTTCACATGACTACGGAGCCCCCCTGGTCCCACTTTGTCAAAAAAATTTATTATAACTATCTTGTGGCCACAAGATAATTCTATATTTTATAGCCTATATTTATACTTTCACATGTATATATGTCACAAAGTGGAGCCAGGCAGCCACAGTTTCTATTTGTATATAGTGTGGTGTTGGTGTTTTATTTTGTTATAGTGTGGTGTTTTGGTTTGTCTGGCACAGAACGGAAGACCTCCCAGTGCACCTGAGGCAGATCTCATCAGGAGCATAGGCGATAATCGGGGTGCTCTGGAGTCCGAGCACCCACGAAAAATACTGAGCACCCACGCGAGCTAGACTGCCAGCAAGGCTACATTCCTTTCAAATTAAACTTTGCAGTTGGTGCTTAGTGGATTGATAATTAATTTCCCACGAAGCTGATCGCGGTTACTTGTCAGTTAAACTGTTCATCTCCAATCCTATCTATATTTGTGAGAAGTGGCGCTGTCCTGAGTTGAAATCCTACTTTACGGCTTTATTACCGAGTTAATAGGCGTGTGTGTTCGTGTCAGCCGCTGTCCATTTTCTAAGGTTCTGAAATGTCAGACTGATCTCATGAATTGGCGTATGTATGACACGGCAATTTGTATTCCGTTTTTGCGTGTTATGAAGACGCATAATCGCATTTTTGCGTGTATATCAACGCAAATCGGCCGCCATTGGCCTATATTGCGAGTCCATTTCCGCCGTAGCAAGTGGTATAAAGGAAGGAGGTAGGTTGGAGTGGCGGATGGGTAAAACACAGGACTTTCACCTGGGAGAGCCGGGTTCGCGCCTCGCGTGTGGCGATTTTTCGGCCGTTTTTTGTTTTAATTTTTTGTTTTTAATAAGCCTTTACCCAATGTTTCTTTCCTAAACCCAACCATTTGTTGTTGTCGTAAGGCGTGTTTTAGGTTGTTTTTTTTCGTGTTTTTGTCACTGTTTTGCAAAGCCTTTCCCTGTGTTCTTTCCCTAAACTCAACCATTTTTTTTCTTGCCAGGCGGTGGGACGTTGTTCTCGCGATAGTACGTCGCGTTCGTGATAACGCGCAACGTGGCGAGGCCACGTGGTGGGTCTGTTTACATCAGCTGTTTCCAGCGTGTATCATACACGTGGATAGCTGAAAATGGCGTAAAATAACACGCCATTTGGCTTTATGAAAGTGGCGTATATATTTACGCAAAGTCATGATGCCATGTTGGAAATGCAAACAATTTTTGACAAATTTGTTTTTTTAAAGGGCGTGCGCCTGTGCGCACCCACGGAGGAAAACATAAATCGGCGCCTATGATCAGGAGAGATGCTGGAGGAACACGGAACGCGCTCCAACACACCGGGATATACCGGAGCGCATTTTGATAATGAATGGCTGAGACACAAGGAGGAAAGAGGAGGACGGAGCACAGATAGACGGGCAGGACAGTGGAGCCGGAGCCGGAGCCGGAGGCAGCTGTGGATGTTTACGGATCGGCGCGAAGACGGCAAGCAGAGTGGACGTCGCGTGCTGCTGGCCCTCTTCCCCCTCCCTCAAACAGAAAAGGGTAAAGACTGTAGTCCCTTTCTCTATAGACTGGTTGAAATCAGATTTTCTATTGTTGCCCAAATCGCACTCGCGACAACGCCAACGCGCCGATCCTCCAAACATCCACAGCTGTCCTCGGCTCCGCTGTCCTGCTCGTCTATCTGTGCCCCGCCCCCAACGTTTCTTTTTCGCTCTCTATCCGGCTTCTCTTTCCTCCTCCTTGTGTCTCCGCCATTCATAACCCATGCATCACCACACAATACAAAATAAAACACCCGTAAACAATACACAATATATACAACATAAGAAAACTCTGGCTACCTGGCTCCACTTTGTGACATATATACATATGTAAAGTTAAAATATAGGCTATAAATATATGCGAAGAAAATTATCTCGGGCCACAAGATAGTATCTTGAGGCCACAGTATTGAGGCCTCAAGATACTCTCTGGCCTCAAGATAGGTATCTCGAGGCACAAGATAGTTATCTCGTGGCCACAAGATAGTTATCTTGAGGCCACAAGATAGTATCTTGAGGCCTCAAGATACTATCTCGTGGCCTCAAGATAAGTATCTCGAGGCCACAAGATAGTTATAATTAATTTTTGTGACAAAGTGGGACCAGGGGGGCTCCGTACATGACCAATGATGGGTGCGTGGAGGAATATAGATAGGAGGAAGATGGGAGGAAAAAAGTGAGAGGAAGAGGAAGAAAGGGGGAAGATGAGGAGATGAAAATAGAGGAGAGGAGACAAGGAAAGCAAAAAAAAAAAAAGGAAAGGGAAGCAAAGAAAAATAAAGAAAAGGGAGGAATGAAGACAAGAGCATGTGAGCAACTGTTGGTCGCTAGGCGCCTGTCGGTCACCATAGCAACATGTGGCGCCATGCTGAGCTCCTGCTGACATCACACCTGCTGAAGCAAAATGCTTTGTATGTATGTGTGTATGTGTGTGTGTGTATGTGTGCATGCGTGCGGCTTGGAACCAATTAAATGACAGCGGTGCAGGTGGACTGGGGAGACAGAGAGAGACAGAGGGGGGAAAGGAAAAGACAGCTGTGTATATTTCATCACATAGTGGACACAGCTGTTTACACGGTGTGTGTCTGTGTGTGTGTCTTCTGGGATGCTGAGAGCCCATGTGGGAGCCTTTGACATCAGCAGAGAGAGTGAATGACAGCAGCCTGAAGCCTGACTTTCTCACACACACACACACACACACACACACACACACACACACACACACACACACACACACACACACACACACACACACACACACACACACACACACACACACACACACACACACACACACACACACACAAGATTGAGAGATAAAAATAGGTATTTTATTATCTGAATGCTTCTCTTGTTTCTCATGACAAGAACATGATCTTTTACTTTTAGTACTTTTAGTTTACTTTTTCGACAAATTAAAAAAGGCAAAAAAAAATTGTTATTGAATCGAGAAGAATACAGCAAAAACAGAGAGAAAAAAAAACAGAAAAAAAGGAGAGGGAAAAAAGAGGCAATGGGAATGATGAAGATTTGCTTTAGCAACCCCTATTAGATCACTAAGTCACATCTGTGGATAAATAAAGCTTGACTGGGATTTGAATTGGTACATCACTGTGAGGTACCTTACTCCTGCAACGTGTGAGTGTGTCAGGGCAAGTTTCTCTTGTCAGCTTAATTTTTTATGTCCGTTCTCATGGCTGAGCTCCTTTAACAGAATTTGTTATGCTGCACGCAGACACACACACACACACACACACACACACACACACACACGTAAAGTATCACACTGCTTGTGTAATACTTTCCTTTTAACCCTGTCTGGTGCGGGGATTCAATGTGAAAGGGTTGGTAAATGAGATGCAGTATCTTAATGCCATCAACCTTTTGAGCACAATAACATCCACAGCAAATTCAATTGTTTCACCTGCGATGATCAAATAGAATGAAATTACTTTGGTGGCTAAATAAGGAAATGATATTAGAGTTAACCTCACTTTTATTACATTTAAATTAAATGTGAAATGAAAAGAAAAAAAAAACATAGTAGATGGAAGAATATACGGATATTTTTGTGTCCAATTAATGCACCGTGAACAAGCAGGCTGACTGAGAAGATGTCCCATGATAGAGATTACACACACACACACACACACACACACACACACACACACACACACACACACACACACACACACACACACACACACACACACACACACACACACACACACACACACACACACACACACACACACACACACACACACACACACACACACACACACACACACACACACACACGTGCCACTGTGAAGCTCAATGCTGCACCCTGTTGGCCAGATGACACAAAAACAAGCTTTCCCAAAGGACTACTCTGGGTGATTGAACAGCCAACAGTCAGTGAAAACACAGTATGTTCATTCTTGTGCCACTTGATTTTCAGTTTATGGAGGCATTGTGGGTGTGAACATACATCGGGCTCTGCCGCTCAAAGGCCAGAATGTTTTACTCGCTGTATGAGCAGCCATGTCAATTGTTCAAAACCCTGACATACAGAAGTCCTTCACTAAACCAATTAATTTATTAATATATTAAATTATATAAACCAAATTCAAAACTGAGATAATTATGTAATACAACTTCCATTGACACTAATGGGACAGAAAAGTGGACATAACAAAAAGACTTTGATGTACGAAAGAAGTGGTGGTTCCAGTGGTGGAAAATACCTAAGAACATTTATTCAAGTACTGTATTTCAGTACAATTTTTAGGTACTTTAGTATACAAATTTAATACTGCTTTCTACTGTACTATAATGGAGAGGGAAAAAGTCTGTTTTACTCTTTTACATTTATTGTACAATTTAAGTTACTAGTTACTTTGCAGATTAGGGTTTTACATAAAATATGTTAAGCTTATTAGATGCAACACATTGTTAAAGATTAAACTAGTGATAAACAACATTTTTGGCTCGTCTCTTACAAAAAGCAGAGTTGTGGCCCCTTCGTCATGTTTCAGATGTCGGAGTTATTGCAAATCTACCAAAGAGGCATTTTCTTCCTAACTTCTCACATGGTTTCCTGTAAACCTAATCTAATAATGTCACACATGATAATGTGGTACTCACAAGGGCCATTTTTCAGCTCATAACATAACTCAAGTAAAAGATCTGATTTCTTCCACCACTGAAGACAGCTGGCCTGACCCAGCAGGTCCCAGCAGTCCACCCATCTGACATTTTGTGATCAAAGTGCCCCCTGAAAAGTGGACACATTTACTACTGAAAATAGTTGGCAATCCTTGTTAAATTTAGATATTTTTAGAAGCAGCACAGAGCTTTCTAAATAGCAATGTCAACTGATCACTTATTCTGTTCGTCTGTTCAATGCACTTTGTTCTGGCTGGGTGAAAGAAGCAACATTGTTGATGCCAACACAAATAAAATGCTCTTTCAACATGGCCAGTCACAGTAGGGAGTCCTGAATAAAAAGCAATGCACTTCATATTACTAAGTGAACAACAGAGACTGGACCATTCAGTCCCATGTGGGATTTGTATCCTTAGAACTGCTTACTATAGATATGACATTTAAGTGACATCACTTAAGTTACAGTAGACTTAACGTAATGTTGGACAGCACTGGGGACTTTGACCTTCGTGTGATTACTCTTTACTCCATTTACATACAAATTTTCACCAACGTACCTTTTGGGGAATTACATTTGTTAAATGGTTCCCAGTTGAAGGAAGTTAGTAGAAAGTATAGATGAATGAAAACTGGTAGCAAAAGTGGTATGATCTGTCACATGGACACATTTTGCCTTTAAATCAACACAACTCAGAATATACTTCAGTTAAATACTTGCTCAACAGCAACTCTTTTCTACTGAACACTCAGATCAACCATAAGTAGTCTTAACATTATTGTAACCACAATCACTGAAGGGTTATGTCCTAAAGACAATTTCTGATTTCAATTCAAAAAACTGAACAGCAAATTGTGGTTGCAAACTGCACCAGCTGACACAGTAACTGCACGTAGAAAACTGCAGGTAAGGCAGCCTTATGAAATAACCTCCAGGATTACCAAGCCGCTATGACTATGAATGTCTATCTGTTAAATGGGTCTGGCTCTACCTCTTAAGGGAATGATAGATGTGGAGTATAGCTGCAGGGGCAGAACCAGTCAAGCTTTAAAAGTCACCAGTTAAAAGCTACAAATTAAATGAATACATTCTACGAGACGTTATATTGGGCTCCAGCACTGCAGTGTTTTGTTCAAACTGCTGATATGTTAGAGAGACCTTTGAAGTAGATAAGTGAAAATAAAGTTATAGCGATTCAACTTTTATTTTTTCAAACAGCACAGTACAAACGGTAAAATGACTGAAGTCTGGACTTTTGAATTTTGACCAACAAAACTACAATTCACATATCTGACAAACTAATCCTGCCTTTGATTAAAATATTTTATTGTAAGACAAAAAAAATTATGAGAATTAAAAAAAAACTTTACTCTGACTGTGATAATACTGTCACTATACTTGTGTTGCTTTTTCCTGGTGTCCTTTCATCTAAGGGTCTTGAACAGAATTGGCATACAATCAGAATTTCAGAGTATCCAACACATTTTTTATGTTGAAGGATAATTTTAATACACCTATATGCCTGTTGTCTCATGTATTCTACATCATTTGGATGTGAAATTTGTCAAAATGTACATGTATGTGGGTGCCTTTTGGTTGGAATTGTTCAGGTTTTTTTACCTTGAAATAAATATAATAAATTAACTGATAATGGGTTAGCCTTAGGGCTGTCCGAAACGATTATTTTTTCGATTACTCGACTAATCTAACGATACATTTTTCGATTAATCTAACGATACATTTTTCAATTAGCGATTATTTTCTCATTGCTCAATATTAACAATTTACACAAAACAAATTTCAATAAGGTGTAAATCTCTATTTATTAAAATTGTTTAACACTGCACTGTTCAAGTAAAATGAATTTGTAGTGCAACCGGAAGCCAGATGTAGGCTATCAATCCAACCACAAAATACAGTCACTTTCAGGAGGAATACAAAAATAAAAACTCAAAGTAAACAGAGCAAGTGCAAAAAGAGTAGCCTATTTGCTTTATTTAACAGTAGGTAAAATAATGAATAAACTCCCAACATCCAAGCTCTTTTAGCTCCCTTTAATTTAACTTTAATTATTTGTATCTAAAGGCTGGTTAAGCACTGTAGGGAGGAGAAGTTGGACAGTTTTTTTGTCTCGATATGCGTTAGCATGTTAGACGTATTTCCACTCACATACCCAACAACTGCTGAACAACGCCGACACACAGTCCTCGTCTTATCCACCACTCTCTCGCCTGTAGCCTACTACTGGAACTGACCCGAAGACCAAAGTTTTCGAGGCCGGGACGGCATGAGACGAGAGGACATGACACGGGAGGCTCCAGGCTGCACCCATACAGTCTCGAAGTTTTCCCAAACTTGCGATCTTAAAGAGGCCGGCGGGGAACTCTTGTGGGTCGCCACCACTCACCAAACTCGTCCTTTCGTGCTGCTATCTCTGACTCACTCACTGGACCGTCGACCTGACAAAAAACTGCATGTAGGTGGAGGAGCTCGGCTAGCTTCAGAGCTAAGGCCGGGCTACAGTTTAGGTGTCCCTAGAACCCACGTATCTAACAGTAGTTCCACATTACATTAGTTCCGCATTACATTAATTAATTTGCACGCAAATATTTTAGTGACACGTTGACGCAAATTATTTGTGTCGACGCATTTACGTAATCGATGACGTCGACGAATCATCCCAGCCCTAGTTAGCCTATGTATAAATATGTTGTTACAAAGTATAACCTGAACTAACCTGAACACCAAATTGTGTGTCCCTCTAGGGTCAAAAGTTGTGATGACAATTACTGCTACTTTGCTAAGCTAGGCTAGCAAGACTAGTTAGGCTAGATTTTTTTCTCCACGATCAAATTTAGCTACTGTCTTATTTATGTGGAATGTGTTAGTCATCAAAATGTATACAGCATATTTCAAATCAGGGAAAAAAAAGGCTGAAAAAGTAAATACATTTTGCGTTAGCCAAGGCTGGCTTGAACTGGTGTAGGCGGTCTTTTTTAGCTTTGTTTTGTTGTAACTCCAAGTCTAGCGTGCTGATTTCTTTGATATTTTACATCTATGGCATCAAAGAAATATATGTTAAAACAAATGTCAATAAGTCAGATTCTGGTCATACGTTAATTTACGGCATTATGGCTTTGGAGGGTAGTATATACCTTGATCTACCATTACTGTTTTTGTTACTGTGTTTATGAAGAAGTTAAATGGTTATTAGACATCAGAGTTGTTTCGTATAACAACAAAATTAGCCAAGATAGCTCATGTTTCGTGTTATATAAACTAGACAGAAGGTTTTTCACCAGTTCGGACCAAAAATGTGTAATATATATTTATATATTATTTATATATTATATTTTTCATATTGTTCCATAACAATTGAGAAGCACTAAAGTTGACAATGTATACTAACAGGATTTACAGTACACTGAACTGCCAGCAGCATCTTGTGATTGAAACACTCTGTCTTCTACATTGCTGGCCATAATTACAGAGACGCTACCGGTTGTTGGAGCTACTCTGTTGTCATTAGATTTCGCCACAAACAATGCCTGGAGTTGCTGGGAATGCCTGGCTGTTGGCGGAGTTGTACCCGCATATTAGACACGCTGTAAACACACTGTTGAAAGGATGACAGTTCCTTCAGGGCCAGAGAGTACACATGATAGGCTGGCAATTCTGCTGCCGGCTGCACATTTCAGCATCATTAAGTACCAGCAAATGAAAAGGAAAGTGTGTGTTTGTTTCTCTGTGTGTGTGTGCATGTGTATAAAATATAAATAACAAAACAGTATGTGTGAGAAATAATAGAGACTGTGCTGATCTAAGCAGGGGAATATGGTGTTTGTGTGTATGTTAAGTGAGAGTGAGCGTGTCCCACAGCAGCTGCAGTAAAAACCCACAGCAGCAATGAAGAAGAATGTGTCACTTAATATTTACATATATTTTCAGCCAGTCACCTTTTGTATTATGCCTTTCGCTCACTCTGTGTATGTTTATATTTGCCGTTTTCTCCTGCAGAGAGAAAAGTGTGTGCGTGGCTGCAGTGCAATCTAGATCAAATCTCTTCTGCTTGAAGCTACCTGCTGAGAGACAAATCAATTCAATTCCTGGGGTGTTGGTGTCATGCTCCCTACAAAGAGGATGAGAAGAGGAGGAGGAAGAAGGATAGCCGATTCATCAGCTGCCAGTGAAATAACAGCAAAACTCATCACCAAGATTAGAGCAGAGGACACACACACACACACAAACAGACATACGCGCACACACACACACACACACACACACACACGCACACACCATTTAGGACTGAAGAGTGAGAGATTAGCTGGGATGAGCTGGGTGCATTGAGCATTTCTCTACAGCAGAGGGCGCTCTATTTATACAGAACAGGCAGCTCCACAAAAGGAAAAGGTTACTAACCTGCTCAACAGCACTTCAGCAGTGACTTGATTCAGTCGTGTTGATCTCTCATCATTCAGAAATACAAGGACAATGCCCGGTAGCAGAAATGTACCCAGGGACAGAGAAAAACTAAACTTACTCTTCTGCTTTAAAGCCTCTGTGTGACAGTTTTCCCAAACAGATGTCCTTAATATCAAATTGCAGCCCTTTTCTTTGGTAGCTATATTTGGCATTCCAAATGTCACACAGCCATCAACCAGATAGTATCTTTTTTTTCTGGTGGCAGGTTGTTATTCCTTTCAGTAGGCTCACTATTTCCATGTATTTCTTAAAAAAATTGTCAGGTGCCCATATAAAAAAAAGATTGATACAGGTTTTGCTTGCAGTCATCACTCCTGTTCATACTTGTCTTTAAGAGCTCTCTTCCCAATGCACTTCTAAAGTAAGAGATGGGGGACAAAACCTCCAGTCCTTATTCCCTGTAAGAACGCATGCATTTCAGTGTTTCAGTGTTCATATGGGCACCTGACTACTGTTTTAGGGCAGACTTGAAAGATTGTGAACGTATCCTTTAAGGAGATCAAATACACAGTCAAAGGATCAGTCATGAAGTTTTTCTCAGATCGGAACCCCCCTTCCAAGGCAACAAATGCATCCTGATTAATGGGTGAAGTTAAGGCTTCAATTATTCCAATCTGACCAAACGAAAACTTCTGATCATATTTCAAACGGCGACTGTATGCTGCAGGCTGCTCTTTTACACTTGTGCCACCCCTGTCTGAATTGTTTTGCTTTGCATTCTCTTTTAGTTGCTGTAGATGTGCAGTATATGAAATGTGATTTATTGTCATTCCTATTCTATATATTATACAGTCACCTACAGTACTTTGTACAAAGTCACTACCTTTGATAGTGAATTGATTTTCATAATTACTACAGCTGCCCAGATTGGGTGTGGACATTCTTGTTCTTATTCTCTCACTCTTGTTTTTTTGTCCTGTTTTTAATCCATCTCTATTCGGTTAGTGCATGTTCACTTAAAAAAAAAATACTCCACTAACTTAGTATAGTCAGACTAATGAAGGACATTAGGAAAATATCACAATCGATGCAGCAGATCCAGATGTATGGTCTTTTTTTATTCCATATATTCTTCTTCCTTCAAAACCGGGTGCCTACATTACCCATAATGCAACTTGACTGATGACAGTTCGGTGGGAGACTTGCGTGTGTCATGCTAGCAGCAGTGGCTAATGTAGCCTTGATTCTAAAGCAAAGTTGAGGAGCGGTCTACAGAGGTCTGGTAAGCGCACTTCTTTCTAACGTCAAAAGCCTACATGTTTTTGGCCCCAACTGACACTGATACATGTCCTCAAGTGATGTCACTTGAGTCAGACTTCACATAGCTGCCTCTGGAGACACAAAAGGTTTAACTCAACTTTTGTACATACTGTACGTATGCACTCCCAAACATCATTAATGTATAACATTGATGGAGTTCCACTTTGAAGGTAAAAGAGGAAACTGCCAATATAAAACCAACATGCACACTGTTTTTTTCAGTAAAATTAGGATTGAGTACAGGGAAGGGAGAAGAGTGAAAACAGAAGGCGAGAGAAACAAAGCCAGTGTGGTGATGTATAGATATCCTCTGGCCAGTCCCAACAGGTCATCAAGTTAGACTTTTGAACAAAGATAGACTACAAATGCACACCATCTGCAACTGATGGGGTTTGTGTGTGTGTGTGTGTGTGTGTGTGTGTGTGTGTGTGTGTGTGTGTGTGTGTGTGTGTGTGATGTAATGAAGTAAAATGCCTTCTGTCATCTTCCACAAGCATCTGAGTGACATTCCCTACTTGTGTATACAGCCTGTTTTATCGTGGTATGTGTACTATACACAATCTTATCTAATCTCATTATCATCTGACACACACACACACACACACACACACACACACACACACACACACACACACACCACACACACACACACACACACACACACACACACACACACACACACACACACACACACACACACTCTTTATCATCACCACCAACATTGCACAGAGAAAGAAAGCTGTGGGAATGTTCACATGGATCCACCAGTGCATTTAAATGCTGGATTCATTCACAGCAAAAGATTGATGCGATTTTCATTCAGCGCTGCAGCATTTCTTCTCCTTTCCTTTCCATCCCATTGCCCAACATCTTCCCAAAACAAAAGCAGTACGGCAGCAAGTGTACTTTACACCAGCAAAGTGTCTTTAGAATTATATTTCAAATTATGTTCACCCTTTGAACAGTGATGCTTCAGATGGTTCAGGCTGCTATATGGAGCATATATTGTTAGTATTTCTTTTAATGGGGTAGATATAATGTACCATCTAATCCCAAAAGTTACCACTGTATAGTGTGATGTGAAGTGTGAGTCATCTAGTGTTTTAGTCCCATTAGAAATGATAGATCGATAGAAATAGATAAAGAGCTGCTGGCCGAGAGGCAAACTGTATAAAAAAAAACTTTATGGTAAAAAACTGCACTAGGCTAATTTTATTTCATGACAATAAAGATAGTGTGATGTCTCTGTGTACAAAATTTATATTCCTTGACCTCGAGAGCTAGAAAAGCTCTAAATACAACATTTCCTTTGAAAATGGGGCCAATTTGAACTGCTCCACATGCATTTTTGCCACATATTAATTGGTATGATTAGTACTATAGTCACTAGTGTGAAAGTACTGAATTGAGATAGTGTGTGATGGTTTGTTACATAGCATGGTATCTTTTGCATACACAAACTAAGAACATTTTTGAATAGGCAGTGAAAATATCACCCACATTTCTTAATTTCATAAAACACAAACTGGTTGGAAAAAGTGTATTTTTATTAAATTTGAGGCATTTCTGGCTTTGTACCTTCTTTTTATGGTTCTTACATTAATTTTACTGATCTGTGCAATATTAAATTATTATCAAGATCTGTGCAATATATTTATCTATATATCTATCACAACCCACCTCCCCTTGTTTTATGATGAAAGTTGGTATCTGACGTTGCCTGTGGTTGACTGTGTGTGTGATTTATATGTTATATAGGATGTGTGCAACACAGTTTCTTATAAGGGAGGGGCTTACGCAATTTCATTGTATTCATTGTAATATATTGACAATAAAGACTTATTATCTTATCTTATCTCTTATCATACAGAACCATAAAGGGTTCATGGAGAGCTATTTTACCATAATTCTAAAGAGACATTAAATAAAGATGGTTCTTGGAAGCACTAAAATAGGCTCTGTCCACCAGGGCCGAGCGATATTTGAGTATTTCTTTAGTTAGTGATATGACTGCCTTCTGCAATTAGATCAATATTCATTCCACATAAAGCTGCAACACTCATTCTGATAAATTATATTTTTACATATCAAAACTTTGTAGATGCGTTGTTTCACGGTAAAATAAGAACATGTCATGAAAAGGCCACAAAAAAGCAGTAACAGTAGCCTTAAGATTGATAAATATCCTGCTATTAATTCAGGAAAATTATATTGAACATGTGTATCCTAATGTTTCGTGAAGTGAAAATCACAATGTAAAATGTTGACACAAGCATTACATTATTCTTGATTTTCTACAAACTTCCTCCTAAATTATTGTTTTTTTAATTCAAAAAGTGGAAAAGTTTGAGTTGCTGCAGTTCCATACAGAAGCATTAAAACCATGTGTCATAAATTACAGGAGCTGGATAATAATGAAAAATAATTTGATAGAAATTATGTCTAGTATTTATGGATGTATTTGAACCGATCATCAGTCTTAGCGTTGACCCTGTGGTAAGAAACTTACTGCGACACTTTGCACAGCGTCCCTTGTCGTACTCCAGCAGGTCGAGGGTCCGGCTGACAGATCGTCTCTGCCCACTCTCCCTCAGCCGAGCGGCCTCCTCTTTGGCGTACACCCCGAGCTCCTGGGTGTAGCGCCCATACATCTGGAAACCGACACAGTAAGGTTATTAGCTTAAATATTCAATGCACAAACACATTCCACAGGCCCTTCCCACAAGCAGAGTAAAGAGAACATTTATTTCATTTTTATTTTTCCAAAAGAGAAATTCATTGATTTGACATTTAAACAGCCCTATTGCTGGTTCAGCGACCAAATCACGTCGGTATTACCGAGTATTGGTTCACGTAAAATCAAACAGTGCCAAATTTCGGTACCTGAGAGCGCGTAAGCTTATCTGTCCTCTCTGCATGTTGACAGAGAGCAGAGCTCCGACACACACACACACACGCGCACACACACACACGGAGCAAACTACGTCGGCTCTGCAGTTTAGTTGAAGTCACAGTGAGTCACAGCAATGCCGATAAAGTGTTTTCAAGTGTGGTTACAGTTTTTCAAAACTTGACGCAGACACCATTCACTGTGATATGATATTAATGGCGAGCTGAAAGCAGTCGCGGTGCTGTTGATGTTACACTTCTTGTGAGACAAGTAGGCAAAACAGTGGTTTCTATGCCCTGGGGACTGACTAACAGACTGAGGTTGTAAGGCAAGGCAACTTTATTTCTACAGCACCTTTAAGCAACAAGGCAATTCAAAGTGCTTTATATGAAACATTAAAGAGCAATTAAAAACAGTCATAAAAACTAAAAAAGAATAATAATCATTCAATGTACCGGTATCGGTTCAGATGCGAAAGGTACCCAACCCTATTGTTCAATAATCAAATATGGCCACTATGTGAATAAAGTGAGTTGGTGAAAGAATCAGAGCGACATAAAGAGACTGGTTCGAGAGACCGTAGCAAAGACAGATAAAGTGCAGTGCTGCTAACTGACTGTATTTACTTTTCTTAAACCGTATCATAATCTGGAGTACCTCTGGACCATCACAGCCCCCATGAAGGTCAGATGTCAGAAAAACAAATTGAAAAAAATACTTTAAGGAAACACACACACACACACACACACACACACACACACACACACACACACACACAGACACACACACACACACACACACACACACACACACACACACACACACAGACTCACAGACTCAGCAATGAACCAAATAACGTCTCATTGGCTCCAAACTATTCAACCTTAACTGTGACCCCAGCACAACAACCCACACACACACAAATACACACAAATAAAGTCAAGTCAGCAGTACAAGAGACAGGAAGCGCCAAGTTTTGTACTGTACACCGCCCAGACACCAGCTCCTCCTTCCATGGTGGTGGACAGGAAAGGAGGGCATTAATGATTTCCTCTTGGACACCCGTCACAACACAGCAAGGTCTTTAAACCCGCCTCAACAAAGTCGTCAAGGCTTTTCATTAATTTCATTTCAGCAGCATGAGAGTTGCTGATGAGACATATTTCTTTTCCTGGGATTAGAAAAATAAACATGTATAAAGACTTTGAGTTGTGCCAGGTCCTGCCTGCAAGATGTCAGAAGACCTTCCTAGCCACAGCACATCGACCACCTTGCCACCTGGTTCGACAGCAGCTTCCTTGACCTTAATGTCAGAAAGAGCAAGGAGCTGTGTGGGAGTAGGCAGCTCGTCTTTCAGCCTTTTATTATGAAGGGGCAGGAAGTGGAGCAGGACACTCACTTTAAATATCGTGGAACAATTATTGCTAATAAACTCACCTTTCAGACCAATGCAGACTACATTGAGAAAAACGCAAGGCAGCAGCTCTATCTTCTCAGGAAAGTGAGGGCCAGCAAACACACCCTGACCATGGTCTACAGGTCACTCACTGAGAGTATTCTCACCCTAACATTGTGTCCTGGTATGGGATCTCTCAGTTACACAGATGAATTAGCTGACCCAGGTGGGTAACCAGGCCAGCAAGCTCATTGGAAATAAACAATTTCAACTTCAAACTCTTTACAACTAGTCACCACGGTCTATAATGACCCCACCCACTCCCTGCACTCATCATTCCAGCTGTTGCCATCTGGCAGGAGACTCAAGGTCCCCCTAGCTAGGAAAAATGGGTACAAGAAGTCATTTGTGCCCTCTGCTGTGACCATCCTAAACAGAGCAATAATAAATGAGCATTGCCGCTATTGAAAATGCATTTTATGTATTTTAGCTGCCGTTTACTGTCCGTTTTACTGTACTGCCAGAATGCCAATTCATGTAATGGACAATAAAGTTTTCTTATCTTATCAACACACCGCATATTTGAACTTCCTAGAATACAGCCGTAACTCTTTAAAGTCCAAACCCTGCGGTGCACAGTTGAAGTCCACAGTGTGAGTGGAAAGTGTCAGATGGAAACAGGGAATGATTGAATATACATGTAGCCTCATTCCTAAATGCGTAGTGTTAGACTATCCAACTTCATAAAAGTCCATTTGCATGTGAGAGGGCCCAGAGTGTATCAGACTACATGCAGTTTTTCAAATGGAATACAGTCTGTTGGGCAGAATCTGCATGTCTTAGCTGCAGTGGATTCTCATTTTTTTAAATAATCATATGACGCACAATCTTAAAATTTTATTTTGCTATATTTGTGTTGCTGTTGCCTTTGTTGTACTTGGTGTTGATATTGGTGGTGGCAATGTTATTGGTGTTATTGTTGGTGGTGGTGTTGTTGGTGTTGGTTAATGTGACCCAAATAATAATTAATAATGATAAATATGGCAAGAAAATAGTGTATATTTGGGAGTAGTAGGTGGACACTCGGGCTGTCATTTTTCCCAAAATCAAGTAAGAACAGATTGACTAAATTCCCATGCATGTCAGGACAAAACCCTGGAAGCAGGCTTACATTTCTTGGAACCTGGCCCCTATGGCCTGACGGAAGAAAAGTGTTTAGATAACATACACACAAGCACGCCACACCAGAGGTGAAAAGAGTACAAAAATATTCTACTTGAGTAAAAGTACTATTACTTTGATAAACTTTGACTTAAGTACAAGTAAAATTACTGAAATAAAAGTAAAAAATAGCTCATTCAATATTTACTCAGGGTAAAAGTTACTTAGTTACTTTTTAACAGCGAGGGGAGATATACTTTTTATATGTATACAATATCTTATTTATTATTATATTTCGATGTTAGTTTGCTGACCTTTACCTTTGTTTACTCAGTAATGGATGTGATTTAAAATGTAGCAAAGTACAATACTTTAAACAAAACGTACTTAAGTAAAAGTAAAATTACAGATTTTAAAAACTACTTTCAAAAGTAAAAGTATACAAAAACACACACAGTTTCACAAGTTCACTGTTGTGTTATTGGGGTCAACAATTAACAGCAGGTTGACTGAGCGGTACAGAATTTTAAATTGTCGAACTGTCAGTCTAAACAGTTTTACCTATAAACGGCAAGTACCATTTTCCAGAGAGGATGGGTTCAACTCAAACAGTCAGAATACATTTTTGACTATGACATAGGTCGACTATGCTGTTTCTGGGCACTGCAACCCTGTCCAGTGCAAGTCCCGTCCATGTCAAACATGCTTGGTATTTGTAAAGCTTTGCCAATTGTGACACAAGGATCAGTACAATTTACAGCAGCCTCTCTGTCACTGGTACCACCATTCACATCAGCAACAGTGCAAACTTTATTAAATGGATCAGGCCAAACGTGATGGTTTCTCACTTATTCTCAATGCCATTACAAAATCATCTAGAACAATAAAAATTTAACAAGCCTGAAAACAATATTGCTGTATGTCTCTACTTAAGGCCTTAAGAATGGTTCAAACTAAGGGTTAGTTAAATGGTCCAACAGTGTGTGAAACCCCCAAACTGGCGCTCAATTCGGAGGCACTGCTGTGGAACAGTACTACTGTTAATTATTCTCAGCCAGGGGCAGCCTCTAGCTCACCCAATAAGAGTGTTTCCTCCATGTAGGCTGAGTCCTGCAGCGGCACGGGTTCGAATCCGACCCGCTGCCCTTTGCTGCGTGTCATCCCCCATCTCTCTCCCCTTTCCGATCTATCCACCGTCAATAATAGGGAAAAGCCCCCCAAAAAATAATCTTAAAAAATATATATATATATATATATATATATATATATATATATGTATATATATATATATATATATAACTAAAAACATCAACAATTTTGTGACGATTTTGCAGGAAATCCTCTTGTTAGACTGACTTCCACCCTTGCATAGTTATTTTTATGCAGTGATTACATTTTGCTCCTTCATGTATGCCTTTTGACAAGTTTAGCAATACTTTTGAGCACTAGCTCAACAATATTTCGTAACCAGTGACGTAGACCAAACTTCACTTTAAATAATAGATGACTTCACTTCACTTCAAAGAATAGATAAGCAAAGACAAAAAGCTTCCTGATAAATCCCTATTCTTAAAAACTAGACCTGGTTCCAATTCAAAGCCCTTTCTCAACACCAAAACGTATTTGCTAGAAAGGATTAATTGACTGAGAAGTCTCAAAATACCTCGCCAGATCCATGTAAAAGTCCAATATGGGAGTAAGAAAGGAATGAACACAAACGGACAAAAAAAATCAAGAAGGGAAACATTTGGGGAGCGATTTGGGGTTTCCGACATGAAATGCCAACCGCTGTTCTACCCAAGATGCCATTCTGCATGGCATTCTTGGCCACATTCATGATAGCCAACCCTAAGTTTTAATTACGGAAGGAGACCTCAAACGCAAAGCAAACTCAAAAGACCCAAAAAACAAGAGGGCAGAAATAGCCTTTCTGACATGCACCCCCTTCAAACTTGCATCCAAGCGGAGGAAGAAAACAAACAGACCCATCCAGAACAAAGGCATTAGTGGTTGAAGGCCTATCATTATGTTGAGCATAGTCAGAAACGGGCGCTCGGCTGAGCCTGCCTGCCTGGGTTAATTGATCCCAGATGAACGGGTTGTCCTGGCTTCATTGTCCTGGCTGCTGGGGCAAAGGCCAGGGCACGGGTGACGAGTTATTCCAGCATCGATATAAGGGGTATTAGTCCCTGGAAGAACCAGGAGACACTACAAAGCAAGATAAAAAATGTGACTTGTTGCGAGGCCATAAGACATTTCTACCCAACAGTTCCACTTTCAAAATTTATCATGGAAGAAACACAGGTCAGTGTCTAACTGACAAACCTGTATTAGAAGCAGGGTTTCATTAGTATTTATATAAACTTTTTTTATAAATTGTTTGAAATGGTCTTTACACCCCGACTTATGGGATCTGAAAAAAAGAGCGAAAAAGATCTGTCATCTGTAGCTGCTGTAATCCTGTAAAAACGCCCACCAATCACTCCCTCGCAGTTTGCTTAGAAATTTGTGTCATCGCCGCATTGCTAACAGTAGTCCTGTTTGTTTTAAACATTTGGTAGGAAAATATTAGGTGTTTGCTTACCAGTGCATGAGACATGAAGTAAAATTGCGGCCCCTTTGGGGCGACGTCTAGCTCATCCAGTGGAGTGTGCGCCGCATGTTCTTGGCAGCGGCCTGGGTTCAAGTCTGACCCGCAGCCCTTTACTGTGTGTCGTCCCCCCCTCTCTTTCCCCTTTATTGTCTTCAAGCTGTCCTATCAATTAAAGGCCATAAAAAAACCCAAACAAATCTGTAAAAAAAATTAAAATAAAAAAATGCGGTCCTTACTCCGCTCTGCTCTGAACCAGCAGCGCCCTCGGTTCGGTCGGAGCCCCGAGGGCAGGGAGAGGGGTTAGACGGAGCATGGAGGAGATGCTACTTTCAAATCTAGCTAGATTGCTAGATTACCAACCCTGCCTTTAACAGGTGACAGGTTAGCCAAGGCAAAAAACATAAATATCAGGGTTGTAAAGATTTGCACATATGAATTGGTATCAGCTTGTATTACCACAGATACGACTACACTTATACATGGACCAAGAATGGACCAATGGCCCAATTCTAACGTTATGATTTGGTTGACTGACTTTTGCTGTCAATCAATGAAGCTGCTGCGGTGTGTGCAATGCCGTTTAAAGAGACGGGTGTGTGTATATGTACAGTGCCTTGCGAAAGTATTCGGCCCCCTTGAACGTTTCGACCTTTTGCCACATTTCAGGCCTCAAACATAAAGATATAAAACTGTAATTTTTTGTGAAGAATCAACAACAAGTGGGTCCCAATTATGAAGTGGAACGAAATTCATTGGCTATTTCAAACTTTTTTAACAAATAAAAAACTGAAAAAGTGGAGTGCAAAATTATTCAGCCCCTTTACTTTCAGTGCAGCAAACTCTCCAGAAGTTCAGTGAGGATCTCTGAATGATCAATGTTGACCTAAATCTAATGATGATAATAAAACTTGTGTAATCAAGTCCGTATAAATGCATCTGTCTGTGATAGTCCAGAGGTCCGTGTAAAGCGCAGAGAGCATCATGAAGAACAAGGAACACACCAGGCATGAGAAGACAATGAGAAACGATCAGAGATGAGCAAGAGCCCATGATCCCTCTGGATGAACTGCAGAGATCTACAGCTGAGGTGGGAGACTCTGTCCATAGGACAACAATCAGTCGTATACTGCACAAATCTGGCCTATGGAAGAGTGGCAAGAAGAAAGCCATTTCTTAAAGATATCCATAAAAGTATGGTTAAAGTTTGCCAAAAGCACCTGGGAGACACACCACCATGTGGAAGAAGGTGTGTGGTCAGATAAACAAAAGAACTTTTGAACAATGCAAAACGTTATGTTTGGTAAAAGCAACACAGCTCATCACCCTGAACACACCATCCCCACTGCAAACATGGTGGTGGGCATCATGGTTTGGGTCTGTTTTTCTTCAGCAGGGACAGGGAAGATGGTTAAAATTGATGGGAAGATGGATGGAGCAAATACAGACCATTCTAAAAACTGATGGAGTCTGCAAAAACCTGAGACTGGGATGAGATTTGTCTTCAACAAGACAATGATCCAAAACATAAAGCAAAATCTACAATGGAATGGTTCACAAATAAACATATCCAGGTGTTAGAATGGCAAGTCAAAGTCCAGACCTGAATCAATCGAGAATCTGTGGAAAGAACTGAAAACTGCTGTTCACAAACGCTCTCCATCCAACCTCACTGAGCTCGAGCTGTTTTGCAAGGAGGAATGGGCAAAATGCATCCATGTGCAAAACTGATAGAACAACCCCAAGCCACTTACAGCTGTAATGTAAGCAAAAGGTGGCGCTAAAAGTATTAACTTAAGGGCTGAATAATTTTGCGCATATTAGTTTTTATTTGTTTAAATTTGAATATCAATAAATTTCGTTCCACTTCATGATTGTGACCTGATGTTTCCCAAATTCTAACGTTATGATTTAGTTGACTGACTTTTGCTGTCAATCAGTAAAGAGCTCTGTGGGGTAGTGTACAAGACGTTTAAAGAAGCGGGTGTGTGTATATGTATGTGTCGCGAGGAAACCTGGACAACAGCCTCGCTATTTGTGTAATAAAGGACTTGGTCATTCATGTTCGGGGTGGCAGGAATCAGCCAATCAGCTCCATTGTTTGGGTTTGCAGAAAAAAACATACACAGACTGGTTTCGTTTTTGGCATTAGCAATGAGAGGATTACATCGTGGATATTGTAAATTTTACTAGCTGTAGTCTGAGTCATCCATCCATGTGTGCGTGCATAACCTGAGTAGACTGGTATAAATAATTATATATAGATATGTATTTGGGTGTGTTCATTTTATATTGACGATTGTATGTTATAAGATGTTCAGTTAGAATATACTACATTAGCATAAAAGTCAGCGGTCCCCCTGCCCCATGCCAGATCCCACTTTAACCCCTGCATTAGAGATTATGAGACATTTTAGGAATTCTTCCAGGATTTAAAGCAACACTATGTAACTTTTAGCACAAGCTGTAGTTCAAATTAGACAACCTTGTGGGGGACCAAAGCGGGAAAAGTTACATAGTGTTGCTTTAAAGAATCAACCTTGTTTTTGTCGGTTGGATTTGTAAAAGTTTCACAAACTCACGAGTCATAGCATTTTCTCAACACAGGGGATTATAAAATCCTTCAAATGCCGTACACCAGAACTGAGGTCATGAATTTTACACGCAACATGAGTGATTAAGGACTTCTCTGGCAAAATTGTTTACGATTCTGAGCTCCGTAAGGATAAAAACAGGGGATAAGAAAAGGAAGTCATGTTTTATTTATAAGAAAAATCCAGGGAGCGAAGAAAAAAAAAGTCAAGAGAAGAGGGCAGAGAAAGACTAACATCCTGATTGTCTCAAGGAGCCAATCAAGGAGCTCAGCTGGAAACACACCTTCCCCTGGTTCAGTCACTCAGAATAGTTAATGAGTGAACCAGCCCAGCTAGAGTTTAATCAGCCCAGGAGATCATGGTTACAGTGGACACAAAAAAAAGATGTAATGATATTATTTCTTATTTTTGTAGGGACAAACAACTGTACTGATCAAACACACAATACTGTAAATGTGGGGCCACTGGATAAAGACAAGAGCTTGTGTGTGTGTGTGTGTGTGTGTGTCATTGCGTGTGTGTGTGGCATTGCGTGTGCGTGTGTGATCTTGAGTGGCACTTTCAATGCCGAATAAACACCCAAATCAGGCAAAGCCATGATTTGTTTGTTTTGCCATGGGGACTGCAAATGAGGGAACAAGAACCTAAACATACAAGAACGGGACTAGAGAGCTGATAACACACACACACACACACACACACACACACACACACACACACACACACACACACACACACACACACACACACACACACACACACACACACACACACACACACACACACACACACACACACACACACACACACACACACACACGCACACACACACACGTCCAAGCAGTCTATCCCAGATGACCAGAAGCCTCACCGTTCAAGCCCAGTATACCACTACTTACATCAGCTGATGAGCTCCATGACAGTGTGTGTGCATGTGTCCACTTCTGAGTGTGTAAATGTGTGTGTGAAGAAAATGGAAAAACAACACAACACACACAAAAAAAACTCAAGATCGCCATACACTGTGTATTCTTACCACTATAACTTACTGTTAGCGGACGCCGGCTGGCAACGCCGCATACGTGTAGTTACCATTGTTACGCATCTGGTCTGAGGCATGTGATTGGTGAGAAGCCAGGTTCAACCTGGCCTCCCTGTTTTTTTTTTTTTTTATTTACGATGAATTGACCATTCAATGTCGAGCTCGGTCAAACCTGGCCTCAATCCGATTGGCTGAAAATGTTTACTTTTTCCTCTTAGGGATACCAGGAAAAGCTGGCTTCCTTTGAGCGTTCGTAGCATTTTACGAACCACTAGACAGAGCACAGACAGGACTGCACCACGCACACAGTGGCAGAGGGGCGCTGTTTTGCTACACAAGCTAAAGAAGAAAATGATAATGGAATGTTTTGATAAGGGAAATGGCAAAATCAGTAAAACACAACCATGGGAATCATACATTTAGTTTTTATGTTTTATATTATGTTTTATATTTTTATGGGGAGGCCAGGCTTCCTTTGGCCTCCTAGAGAAACCGGCACTGCTGTGGAAAGGAAGGAAGAAGAGAACTGTAAAAAGAATCCTTCAGCAATTAATCTAAAGGAGGGACTATTTGAGGGACTGAAGGAAAAAAGGCTGAAGAACGAGACTGTGGGAGGAATTTGATGGCGTGACAAAGTTGTGGTGGAGAACACCAGGTCCACTGAGTTTTTTAGGTTCACAGAATGTTATTCAACACTGTAACACCTTTGTGTTATTGTAATGGCTGGATTTTGGCATATTTAGGGGGAAGTCCTAGATCAACACATCTAAACTTTAGCAGTAATAATAATAATAATAATTGCAATTTCACCTTCAGCTACACTGGCTCAAAACATTGCAAAAAGATCTGGACATCTGACATTTTGGATTTAAGTGCAAGATAAAAGCAGAAAGATGAGTACACACCCTGTGACCCTGTGCTGAAATGTGACAATGACAAAATGTCATTGGTCTTGATGAACAATACATGAGCTGATATATATAATTCACAATAGAGTAGTCTATTATTTGCATTTTGCATTCGATAGGATGTTGCATGACTTTTTTGTCAGGGGTGCAACCAATAATAGAGCTGGCAGTCCAGTAGGAAATTGTGTAAAATCAGTGGAGTTTGCCTTTAAAGGTTACTCTTACACTCCGCTGTAAGCAGGAGTAAGTCACTAAATAACTGCGTCTTGGGTTTTTCACACTCAGCAAGGAACTTTATTTTTTTACTTCTAATTTCCCTCTTTAGAGCATTCTTGGGTGTAGTTCTTAGAAGTTTTATGCATGCAGGCCCTGATCCCAAATTTACCCTACGAACAGCAGGAATGTACTCGTAAAATAGATTCAAAGACAGCATCAAAAAGAAACCTAAAAGGAGAATGGCTGAGGGAGTGAGATGTGAAAGGATGTACAGTAAATAAAGGTTTCCCAATTTTCATGTGGGGCACGCTGGGTGGGGGGTAGGGGGCTGGGGGCTAATAGGGAGTCTTGTGTGCTTGTGCCAGGCTGCCATGCCAACCCTGTGGGCCTCTCTTACACTGACCCAGAGCTGGACAAGCAGATGGATAAAAAGAAGGTAGGATGGATGGATGGATGGATAGATGGATGACAGACAAATAAGAGGCAGGAGAAGCTGCAGGAGGTGTTTTGTGAAAAGCAGTGGGGCAATGATGGACAGATTACAAAGAAAGGAATAAAGAAAAAAAAGGAATAAGAGAAGGGGTTAATGTGTGTGTAGGAGGGGGCGTTTGGCGTTATATAAAGAATCCATCCCACAATGTGAGTTGAATTTAGATTTTAACTGCATTCGGGAGGAGGGAGGACTCAGGGAAAGAAAAAAAGATGGAGGGAAGAGAGAGGAAGATTAAAAGAGTGCAGCTGTGAACGCCGGAGGAATGGCTGGTGATTAATGATAGAGCCTTCACACCTGTCTGATGTTAGCGCTATGTGGAGAGCAAAGAAACGCAGTGAATTACAGTACACACACACACACACACACACACACACACACACACACACACACACACACAAATGCAAACAATAAATTGCAAACACAACTATCCTATATCATGTATTTCTACTCGAGTTCTGCGATATACATATTAATTATGCTCTGGAGTTCCAGTTCAATTAATGATTATTCAGTCCAATAAGCTACAATCTCCCATAGGACAAACTAAGCACTCTAACTTCTTCCACTCATCGCTCTGTTGTCTATCTCAGTTGCGTGCAGACAGAAGAGCAATGATGCTGTATCTCAGAGACCGCATGAATCTCCCTCCCTCTCTCTGTCCATTGCTGCCTCATTCTGTCTCTGTCTATTGCCGTCTCGTTCTCTCGGTCTAGTAATCAGTTCCAATGGCCGCCTGGCAGCTGCACATTGGTATCATTGCCACGTCTTGACCACTGCCATAAGACACGCTACAGACCCAGCAAAGCACAGTAATTCACCTGTGGACCTTGTGTGTGTGGATATTGTTCCATTACAAAACTGGTCTACCTGGCAGTAAACTATGCCCTCCTCTTCCTCTTGTTGTCTATCAGAAGGTTTTGTGTATGTATGTTGTGTGTGTGTGTGTGTGTGTGTGTGTGTGTGTGTGTGTGTGTGTGTGTGTGTGTGTGTGTGTGTGTGTGTGTGTAGCAGGTGCACTCTCCTGCCTCATTGAGAAAACCCATATTTACTTGGGCACATTCAGCTCTGCTGGCAAATTGCACTCCTTCTCTTTCCAAACACTTCACTTCCATCACTCTCCTTCCAAGGTTTAAAGCCACACGCAGATTTGAATGCCAACACCCGTATTGATCTGTTTTTGAAACAGCTTTTAGCCAATTAACTGTACTGCATAACTTTCAAGCTGCTATGGTCGCAGTTTTGACATTAACAATGGGTCAAATGACTGCATGAAGCCTAATGTTAAAAATGTGTCTTATTGATGAACCCACTGATAATCATCCCTCTCTGCAGGGACTCTGAAGTTCCTCTCAGCTCTACGTTTTAACATCTTTCAGCTCATTGCTTTTGTTTTTCTGGCCCACAACTTTACCTTCTTAGGTTCACTCCCACCGACAATTAGAAAGGGACCCTAGTCCCACCTGATCCCAAACACTACCAAGGATTATAAGAACAGATTCAAAATGTGAAGTGCAACCAACTGACGAACAGCCACGGTTGAATACAGTAACAATCTATGAAAACAAATTTGAAATTTGACGATTCATACTCTCCATCTCACTTTAAAAAATGTTTTTATATGAATCACCCCATGATCAGAGGTAATAAAGAGTCTGCCAAATCCAACTGAATAGTACACATAATGACACACAGACCCGAGACCTGCAGCAACAGAAGAATTAGATCGAATTTGAGCCAGCCTAACTTGAGTTGTGGGAGTTAAAATGCCTTTGAAATGGCGTTTAGACAAAAGCAGTTTTACAATAAAAGTGGTTCATTCAAAATTTCATCATGAAAAAGTTTCAGATGGATTAGCAGCTTCTTAAAGCAGAGTGAGAAAGCATTACAGGAAGTTTTAGTACATACTGATCTCTGGTCAGACATCTGATATGAAAATAACAACAAAAGCATTATTCGATCACTGTGGTCCAATACTTTAGACATATTTCAAAGCAAATATTGCCATAATGCTGTTCCTCATAGTTTTCTTTCCTCCATCCCATCCCTCTCTATCTACCACATCTCTTTACTGTATCCATCCCACACACACACACACACACACACACACAGAGAGTCAGAATAAAGACAGTGCAGCGAGCAGTGAGGGTGTCATGTCAGCAGAGAAGGCGTTCTGGTGGACTGATTCCCATTAGGGGACTTGTTCAGGTGACATGGCTGACAGCAGTGTACTGTGACTCAAAGCACACTGACGTCAACATAGCTCACATTGTGCTTGTGGAGTAAAAATAAACGGGAAAGAAAATCATTCCCTTCACTGTGGCCCTCAAGCGGAGTTTGAAAAAAAATGGCACTGAAGTTAAAATAAGCAGCTAATTTATCAAAATCTGTGCAATGTGTTAAAAAATGGTCCTGTTATCACTCGGGTTACACACGCTCAGGGAAGTCCTCGGTGCATGTCAACTGGAAAAATCTAAATCAATCAGTTTGCACTCCATTTGATGCTGTCAGACTTCACAGTTAACACTTAAAACAGGCCACACCAGATATAACCAGGGGCGTCGGACTGGGGGGAAAAAGGGGATTGAGTACCCAGGGCCCTCATGTGAGGAGGGCCCAAAAAGATGCTAGAATGAACAGCTGTGGATGCAGGGAGGGACCCATAGAAAATGCCTTTCTACAGGGCCCAGAATGTTGTGGTACACCCCTGGATATAACATCATATTTGCATGAAGTAGAGGGCACATGCCAAAATGCATTTCATCCGAAAGTCTGATTGCAAATTGTCTAGATAGATTTGCTATTTGAAAGGTAAAGCTTTCCAATATTAACATCTTAGGAAGCATTGGACAACCCGCTCTGCCTCCTGAGCCATAGTGTAAATATGTATCCTCTGTGATACTTTTGACTTTTTGCTAAAAAGTCTGATGTACTAGTGATTTTATTTTAATGATGGGAAAAAAATCAAGTACTTTTTTTTTTTTTATTTATATCAAATCGATTTATCTTTCCTTCTATATATGTCAGAGTAATGAAAAATGCCCTTCTGAGCGTCCTGGAGCTGAAGCTGACATCTTTAATTGATGATGATTGTTTCGTCCAAGATATTCAATATTGAATGATACAGCAGCAAAATCAAAATCAATTACGGAAAGTGCAAATGCAAAATGTCAATTCATATTCTTCTCAACTGACTAATTGATTAATCAGTTTCAGCCCTAGTTTGCACAGAGGCCAATCACCGTGTACATTCAACCCATCCATATACTTACTTTTCACTTTAGCTTGACTCTTCTTGAGATGCTGAATTCAACTCAGTGTAACAATGCCATAATTAGGGCCAAAAGTTGAAAATGGGCCATAAAGTAAAAGAAAAATGACTTGACCACTTTTACACTTCCCCAATTCAATGTATACATGTATTCCAGTGATCAGTAGATAACACAGGCAGTGGGATGTTTTTTTTTTTTTTAATCATTATGATCTTTGTCAGGATGGGAATGGAGGCCATTCATAAAAAGATTGTAAACAAAATGAATCATGTCAATAGGGGCCCAAGCTGTCAATTGTGTTAATCGCCATATGAACCACTACTTACAGTAACCAGTCAAATTTTTGGACACACATTCTTATTTAAGTGAATGGGAAAGTGTGTGGGAGCCAGAGAACATCAAATTAGTGATAGCAACATGTCAATAATGCAGTGGTGGGGATATACAACATCTATGCTTCTTTTTCATTTTCAAATGATGGTAATGAATCTAAGATGAAGTGAGGCAACAGTAACATAACAGACAATGGAGTCCCAGTGAGAAAAGGGGTGAGACTGAGGGGGGGGGAAGGAGGGAGAAAAGACATTTTGTGCACAATGACCTCCAGTGTTTCTCTCTCTCTCTCTTCCTTTTTGTCTCTCACACATGCTCTGTCGGGACGTGGGAAGGCAACTCCATGGCACTGCCCTGTACTGGCCCCGACACACACACACACACACACACACACACACACACACACACACACACACACACACACACACACACACACACACACACACACACACACACACACACACACACACACACACACACACACACACACACACACACACACACACACACACACACACACACACAGTCCAGCAAAGTCATCACTGACATCTGACTGAGATAACACAGCTGTGACAATAACTGGCCTGAGAAAGTGATGAGCCAAAGACTGGAAGACAACAAAAAAAGACAAAGTCAGACAAAGTCCAGTTGAGAAAAGAAAAGACAAGATGTGATAGAACAAGTGGTGTGAAGAGGTGGAGGTGGAGAGAGCATGAGAAAACATTATGCAGAGAGAGAGAGAGAAATATGAGAGTCATAACGTAAACAGACCTCCACAGAGTGTGGGAAAGGGAGAAAGAAAAAAAACAGAGCACATGAGAAAGTCAGATACAGTACCAGGTGAGGGGATGAATAATAGAACAAGAAACACACACACACAAACTTTCTGACAGACAAGAAGAGGAAGAGGAGGGCACAGCTTACTGCCAGGCAGACCAGTTTTGTAATGGAACAATATCTGTAATGGAATAAAGGCTGCCTGACACAATATCCAATCAACCAGTGTGTGTGTGTGTGTGTGTGTGTAAGAGAGAGAGTGTGAGAGAGAGAGAGACCTGCAGCCATCAGCACACAGCTGCATTGCAAACTGCCACCCCCCACCACTACACCCTTCTATCCAATTATTTTAATAAGAGCCATCTCACTTTGCTTATTGAAGCTGTGTTCTCTGTGTTTTTTTTCTGTGTGTGTGTGTGTGTGTGTGTGTGTGTGTGTGTGTGTGTGTGTGTGTGTGTGTGTGTGTGTGTGTGTGTTTTCTTATGATAAAATCTTATAATAGTACATTAATTAAAACCGTAGAAATGAAGATAGGAGGATGAGAAGGTGAAGCAGAAGAAGGAAAATAAGAAGGAGACTAAGTAGATAATGAACAACAACAACAACAACAACAACAACAACAACAACAACAACAACAACAGGAGGTAGAATAACACTAGAAGAGGAAGAAAAAGAGGAAGGAGGAGGAGAACAAAAACAAGAACAGGAAGACGTAAGGAGGAAGAAGAATGAGAAAAAGAGAAGAACAGGGATGAGGAGCAGAAGAAGAAAAAATCTAGACACCAATCTGGAATGAGAACATTACCTTTTAAACTATTCTGGGAGGAAAATATTACTAAAATAATAATTCCTATTCTGGGCATACAAATATCTTGATGAATTCAGGGATATAAATATAGTTTGAATATATTGTGGACGAAAAACAATATTTTGGATAACGAATTAGGGTCTCTCAGGATATACTGCATAACTGAACTGTTAATTGAAATTACAATGAAGATGGGAGTTCTGCTCAATAGCACCAACAGTCTGAAAGTACACTGAGTACACACACACACACACACACACACACACAAAAATGAGGTGTTGTTTGGTAACACACTTAGAAATGACTTTGAAGGGATTAACCTCCTTAGCTTTATCACATGAGAGGAGATTAGCTCAATTAAATTAACACACACATGCACACACACAGGAAAAGAAAGTATTTAGCAAATTAGTGTTGAAATAAAAGCAAAGTAGGTAAAGTGGACAGAAAGCGCACAGGGGAAGAGAGGGACAGTGCTGAAATGGTTAAACCAGCAGATCTAAGTGCGTCAGTGTTTGTGTGGTAAACAAATCTTACACTAGAGCAGGGAATAAGAGCAGCGTTTGTCACTTAAGTCAGAAAAGGCCAATCTAATCTCTTTTTCATAACCCAGCCAGTCTACATATATTGATCTGGCATCAGTGCGGCATGGGCCTTGTGGAAATAATTGTGGGAATACCCCCAACCAGCCCTCAATCTCCCAAATAACAACTGAGCTAAGGCACTTGGACAAGGGACAATGAAAATGTTCCACTCTGGTGCCTTGGTAAATCCACTTAGCAATTACGTCATTACATTCTGGAGATGAGAGGCTATTAAAGAGAAACAAAAAAAACAAAGTGCGGAATATAATTTTCTTTATAAGAATATTATGTGCCACATTTCCAATCTACACCAAAAGCAGATAGAGAGGAAACAGCAGAAAGCTCTCTCTTTGCCAAGTGTTGTGCTAACATCATAATTCTTCGCTTTCGGCTTACCATTATATTATATTGCACCAAATTATATACAGCGTGTCTGCGCTAGGGATGTCAAGAGACCCGCTACTTCGGTACCAAAATTCTGAATAAGTGACGGTACTCGTTTTTCTAAGTACTGGGATACCGGGGGATTCAATTCTTCCGGACCTGACAGGGGCAGAACTTGCCTACAAGTGTTCTAGTCAGCCACTAAATGTTGGAAAAGAAGAAGAAAGCTGACCAGCACAGAAAAACAGAGTGTGCATGACACGTTGCTCACTGACGGCTCCCAAACAGAAACTTTTTGCTATTGAGTATTGTGTACTTTTGGTGGTACCGACACCAGCTACTACATTTTTGGTATCGTGACATCCCTAGTCCACACCTCTGTGTGTGTGTGTGTGTGTGTGTGTGTGTGTGTGTGTGTGTGTGTGTGTGTGTGTGTGTGTGTGTGTGTGTGTGTGTGTGTGTGTGTGTGTGTGTGAGCCCCGCTCTCTGTCAACATGCAGAGAAGACTGATAACCTTGTGCTTACGTGCTCTCACATACCGAAATTTGGCACCGGTTTATTTAACGTGAATCAGTCCTCAGTAGTACCAACATAATTTGGTCAGTACCCAAAAAAAGTACAGAATTCTGAAAAACATGTTCAATCTTTGGTAAAGTCAGCTTTCCGACACTATCTCTGCAGAGGTCTGTCCCTTCAGCTGAGGTGGAATATGTGACTGAACTGGTCCCAGATCACACTCTGAGGTTACGATAGTAAAGCGAGAGGTCAGAGTGCTGCAGCTGTCTTTTGTCATGGAGTACGGCAGTACAATAACATCACTGGCTCAGTCACATAGTGGTTATGCAACAGAGAGAGAGGGACTGCCATTGCATTCATGTGCCGTAGCTTCAAGAAAATACCATTCACGTCATGTCCCGATAAATGCAACAAATTTGTGCACATACATTTTCAGGTAGGAAATGCTTTGAGTTGTCAATGGCTTCCAGTATCACCAATATGATGAACTCTGAGCGCACGCATTAACAATAATTGATACAAGTCACTATCCATTGTGCCCCAGTCCAATGAGCGCACTCTTAAAAACGGCCCATCTCAGATTTATTTTAAAAAAAAAAAAAAAAGTTTCGTTCGATATGGTCTAATTCCATGATCTCATTTAAAAATATCGATGCATATTCTGTTTTATAACCTGCGATATCGCCAAAAAGGCTAGGATCACTCATGTTAGTAGGATTTATTCTCAGGGTACAGTGAATGTCTCTACAAAACTTCATCTCAATCCATCCAATAGTTTTTAAGATATTTTAGACTGGACCAAAGTTGTGGACCAACCAATCGAATTGAATTTCCATAATGACATATAGTCGATTGACTGAGGAGAATTTTAAAGGTTCATTCATGAATGTCAACTATTTTGTACATGACCGGCCCAGACTTTCTGTCTATACCAAGAAGAATGAAGAGAGCACAGAATGAAGGATCTCATCTACACATTATGTCATGTTTTCAGGGCACAGTGAGATGACCGGTTTGTCCAGGCTCTGCTCTGTGGGACCCCAGGTACCACCTCTCCTTCTGTTTTTACTGGAACAGAACACACACAAATTTGCATGGAAAACCCACTGATATCCCCACCAAAATCCCCACTTCTAGTCCATTGATCCAAGTGAACGCTACTTGTCCAAAGTACGCCACGCAAACTAACCCCCCTTAAGTTCTTAATAAAAGTCTTAAGACTGGAAAGTTTTTTTCTACATTGGAGGGTTTTCTGTAAACTGAAGTGATGTCACTTGACTGTGCTGCAGAGTTGTTCAGCAGTAAGTATACATACCATGGTGCCATCTGCATTGTTTCAAAAGAGGATATGGGTGCATACATGCCCTTGACATTTATGCAGGTAAAAGAGAGCGGAGCCTTTTACAAGGTTTATATAATGCCTGGGGCTCTACTGAAGACAAGTGTATCAACCAAAAGCAAAGACACAAAAAGCAGGAAAAACTAACCTGTTTTTACTATTTCTGATTGACCATGATGTCATGAAGTTGAGTTCAACTTTGACAAACAAAGTCATGCCACTGACCAATAGTACTGTAAACTGTCTTAACAGTACCATTTAGTAGGGATGCACCGAATATTCGGCCACTGAAAGTTTTCGGCCGAAATACTTTTACGTCTCCTAAGCAAAGAGGTTGAGACGGACCACGGAGTGAAAACAATGAAAAGTACGCTCTTAGAGTCTGTCAGCACACGTTTCACTGAGATCTATTCGGATCCTCTGCACTTCATCGCGACTGTACTTGATCCGCGTTATAAAGACCATTACTTGGATGCGGAAATAAAGCAGGGCGCACGAGAAATGATCCAGGCCGCGATGGATGCGGAGAACCCGCGTGGAGACGGAGACGGAGACGGAGCGCGCACGGAGCAACGCACGGAGCAGCGCACGGAGCAGGATGAGATCAGAGCGCAGAAAAAAAGACTCGTCTCTTTGCACCAGATGAGGGGCATGCACCCTCGTTGTCTGATATGTTCAGTGAAATCCTAAATAATAATAATAATAATAATAATAATAACAATAACAACAACAACAACAACAACAACAACAACAAGTAAGCTATTCTGTTCTTAGGCTACTATATACTGTATGTGACTATCAGATTGTAGCCATATTTCTGCTAGATATTTTTTAATTAAACTTTAATATTAATTTATACAATTGCAATGCCTTGATTTTAGTAAAGTTAGTACACAGTCATAGCCATAAATGCAATGGTACTAATAATTGGCATAATTTCTTTCGGTGTTTCGGTTTTTGGTCTTTGTTTCCTCTTTTTCGGTTTCGGCCAAGAATTTTCATTTAGGTGCATCCCTACCATTTAGGGGATTGGACAGAGTCCAAAGCTAAAGAAATTAATATAGCTTATTAGCCATGTTGCACCATAGCCTTGCTGATGTGAATATGGAAACAATAACAGATTGAAAAGGAGAAAGCAGATAGAGTCAAAAGTTGTTTTAGGCCTGAGGATAAAAGGAATCCTAGGAAGTCAAAAATGGAATTAAAACTGTAGCCAATGTTTTGGCTCTCTTATGCTCCAGCCTTTTAATTTCCTACCTTCTTAGCTGAGATGATTAACTTTTGGTAAAAAACAAACTACAGTGCCAGTTTCATTGTACTCTTTATTGTATTAACATGGTCACCTGCTACACTCTAGTCCATCTGCATTGCTTTCTTACTACTGGAAGTGTGATTCCTGTTGAATAAATTTTAACAACAAAAAAGAGAGAATTGAGAAGGAGAAAGGCAGGATTCGACATAAGCAATGGCCCGAAGGTCAGGGGCCAGTAAAAGAGTATGTCGGGCAAGTTGATTGGCCAGTCGCTGGCCCATTCGGGCCAGTGATATTGTTTGTGCCAATCAAAGTAACGAGTCAGTTCTTCTAATTTGATGCCAATTTTAGGTGCAACACTATCTAACGTTGATTAGAAATGGAGTTCGCCAACGTCAACTAACGGCTGCCGGCACCCATCAGAGTCCACACAGCTGTGGACCTTCAGGAGCGGCTGCAGCAACTTAAACCCAGCCAGACCGGAGTTTTCCATTTGACTGCCTGATGTCACCTCACATGTTGATCAATTATCCACCTACAAGCTTCTTCAGTTATAAGATAACATGTTTCGATCTTATCTAAACTAACATAATTTATTTCACCCACTTCTCAGCAGGTCATCTTTTTATGATCCTTTATGATCTTTTTATGAACATGACACAACCTGCAGATAACCTGCAAGGCCAGCAGATTACAACTTAACCCGCATGTGTGTCGATATTAAAGGAAATCTTTAACAGCTGTTTGACTGATGAATGATCTGGCAGAAGTACTGCAACATAAGCTAAGTTTCCATCCACTTGTCAATCGAATTATCTGAAGTTTGGTAAAAAAACTCATGCGAATAAAGCTTGTGAAAGTGTGCTTCCATCCAACGGCTTTAAAGCGAATAAAAACCTGTGCGTAATGACGTCACATGCCGTTTTGCGATTAAATTGGTATATCGAATTGATTTGAGACATTTTAAGGTGTTTCCATTCATTTTTGCACTGAATCACACAAGATTCAAGCGAACTTTTGCAAACAAAGTTTTGCTAGACAGAAGTAGTTGTTAATATTAGAAGCCAAGCTATAGCCTAAGCTCCGATGGGCCTTTGGCTGAGGATCTGATCCAGCTCATCTAAAAGGTGGAACTTGCCTTTTATTTTCCCTCCGGCACCGCTGCGAGACAACTCTCTTTTTTGAGCCGTGTGTCGCTGTTTGAGCGCCTTCCATTTACTCCGCAGGACGTCCCACGGCTTGTCGTAAGGGACATTCTAAAACGCTTAACGTGGTTTAATGTAATATTAACGTGAGATAACTTCTATAATCGTTGGATTTCGATTTAGTTTTTTTGACCGGCTTAAGTGTTCATGACAAGATATGACCATGATAAATCTGGTGATGACTGATCGTTGTTTAGATACATTAAACCACGTTAAGCTTTTTCACGTTAAGCGTTTTAGATTGTCCCTGACGTAACCTTTGGTTATTTCCTTCGCGAGCTCCTGATAAATGATGGCGTTTCTTAGATTTTTGCTATCTAAAATAGCAGTTATATTTTTCTGGTAAATTAAATTAAAAAAGTATCTTGTCTCCTTGTTTGTCCACTTACATCTGTTTTTGTTGACACCTGTCATGTGTGCAAACAGAGCGGAAATACTGGGCGGAAATGAACTGAAACTTCTTCTTCGTTTTATTGC
The DNA here is from genome assembly GCF_010015445.1 of Perca fluviatilis. Classification (NCBI taxonomy): domain Eukaryota; kingdom Metazoa; phylum Chordata; class Actinopteri; order Perciformes; family Percidae; genus Perca; species Perca fluviatilis. Next base: position 17,965,422 of record NC_053113.1, on the reverse strand, counting down.
GGGTTGCAACCATAAAATGACCTAAAACTTAATCGCAATTCATTATTTATTCGGCAAATAACGTTTCCATCAGCGTTTATCGCATAAGCCGTATATAGATCAAGAGAAAATCCGATGAGACCGAACGTATTTTCTTTGAGTCGATATTCATGAAAGGCCCTCGCGATGGACTGGCGACCTGTCCGAGGGTGTACCCGCCTTTAGCCCGACGTTTGCTGGGGGTGGCAGCCCACCACTACCTGCGCGCGGGATAAGTGGTTGACGATGGATGGCTGGATGGATGGATATTCATGAAATTCAATCGGATTTTACTGTTTCCATAAGGCATTTTTCATTCAATATCACTTAATTCGGATGGAAACATAGCTATAGAAATGAACAAAGATGTAGAAAAACTATGTCTTGGCTTTAAGCCGTGTGTGTGTGTGTGTGTGTGTGTGTGTGTGTGTGTGTGTGTGTGTTCATTTGAGTTTGGATTGGAGCTCTTTTAATTACATAATCTGGTTGTGCCTTCTTGTTTTACAATTCTTTAAATGGCACCTGACTGGAGAATTGGTGCGACCAACTGTTTATCTCAATGTTCTTTACTCTTAATATTTGCATATATTAGTGGATGGAAACACACATTCATTAGCGTGTTCTTTTGCAGATTTTCTGAAAATCCGATGCAAGAGGCAAGCTAAAATTCAAGCGATTTGCGTCAATTTCCCGTGTCCAGCGGCGCTATCAGCGTTACATCAGCAGGTGCATGTCCAGTGTACATGAATGTACTGTACAATATGCCTTTTCAGGCCTGTATAGTATAGATGGATATTAGTTCTGAAAACAGTACTAAAATGCTTGTAAGGACAGATATATGGATGTGGATGTAGCCCGTAGCCCTATGGGTCAGGCGGTGTGTATTTTTTTGTGTGTATTTTGTGTGTGTGTGTGTGTGTGTGTGTGTGTGTGTGTGTGTGTGTGTGTGTGTGTGTGTGTGTGTGTGTGTGTGTGTGTGTGTGTGTGTCCATGGTTAAAAACACTGTTGAGTGCCAGTTTAACCTCACTGTCTGTGTGCTGAACTGAAATTGCAGTGCGGGTACAAACAGTAGGATATTAACACTGGCTAATCTCTATCAGCCGATGCGCTGCCAAATACAATAGAGACCAATGTCCACATTCATGTGCGTGTGTGTGTGAGTGCGCGCGCGCGCGCGTGCGTGTGCGTGTGTGTGTGATATTACTTCATATCAAGACTTGTGTTTTTTTTAAACAGCTGCCAAACACAATAGAGACCAATGTCCACATTCATGTGCGTGCATGTGTCCTATTACACTTCATATCAAGACTTTCAGACGGTTGCTGCATCTGAAAAATGCTTGTGTGTGTGTGTGTGTGTGTGTGTGTGTGTGTGTGTGTGTGTATGTGTGTATGTGTATGTGTGTGTGTATGTGTGTGTGTGTGTGTGTGTGTGTGTGTGTGTGTATCCCACACAGCTCTCAGTGTGTATCAGTCACAGCTCTCACATGCCTGAGCCTAGTGCAGTGCACCATAACATGGCCCCCCGGCACTTTATGGGGGCTAAACCCCAGGTTTTCCTCTCTCTCTACCTCCCTCACCAGATGAGAGAGGGGGAGAGAGGGCAGGTGCAGAATTGCTGAGGCTTGATCCAACTTACTAGAGAGAGATCGATGTGTGTGAGCTCTCAACAGTGGCAGCGGGATATGGGAGGACAAGCCAGCATACACTTTTGATCGTGGATGGAAGGGATAGAGGGAGGGGTGAGGAAAAGCTAAAAATAGGATCTATCGATCCAGCTTTAAAATGAATATAGTGGAACAAAGGAGAGAAAAAAATGCAGCACCCGTCTCAAACTCAATCAAGCGTTCCAAAGGCCTGGTCGGCATTTTTCAAGTAATACATCACACACACCAAGTATACTGTAGAATTATATACAGTATCTGGTGCACACACACACCTGCTAATTGCAGATGCATAACAACAGTTATTTGGATGCAGATTCAAATGCAACAAACTGTTTCTCCCTGCACGGGCTGAGTTTTCAGTCCAATAAAAGATCTGTACAAACACTTCTCTGCAACACACACACACACACACACACACACACACACACACACACACACACACACACACACACACACACACACACACACACACACACACACACACACACACACACACACACACACACACACACACACACACACACACACACACACACACACACGATCGACCGATATTTTCTTGAGCAGATATTTGAGCAGATACCGCTTTTGCTCCTTCAATTTACATCATAAAAATGTAAACCCTGCCACACTGGATTTGTTTTCGGAATCTGCTCTGCCATTTCTTTGAAAAATAATAAACAAAAACACAGATCAGTGTCACTTCGGCAGTCATCTTACATTCATATCACCCAAATTATGTGTGCAATGTGCATCATATGGATGGGTGCACTGCATATGTTTAACTGTGCAAGGGTAAAAGGCTTTCATCCACATCTACAACACAGCCCTGACGATGCATTGCTTGCTGACATATTATAAGTCATAACAAAATGTCCTTTGTCAACACGTTTAAATAATTTAAGAAAACAATAAATCTGAAAAGAAGCCGATACACGTAAAAACGCAAATATCGGCCCGATATATCGGTCACACACACACAAACACATACACAAAGCTAAATGGAGAGCTTCATATCAGCTATTTAAACTCTGTTTAGACTCTGTATTTCTCACCTGGACAGGGAGAAAACAGAGATGGAGGGTGTGAAGGACAAATACACAGAAAAGGCAATTTGATACGCCTCCTACACTCTGTCCTTCCCCAGAGATTGGGAACTGAACACACACACACACACACAACAACACACACACACACACACACACACACACACACACACACACACACACACACACACACACACACACACACACACACACACACACACACACACACACACACACACACACACACACACACACACAAAATGGGAGAGGGAGCACAGCCGTAGGTGCCATAAATACTTTTTAAAAAACACCCACCTATGTTAAAAATAAAATGGAGTGATATTCCTGTTACAGTATGAACAGAGAGAGACTGAGAGAATGGAACAAGAAGTGAAGAGCAGAGTTGGGTGGACATGATGTATCTTCTTCATAGAAACAGGCTTCCAGTATTTTTAACTGGGTTTAGGCAGTTGTCAGGTTGTGAAATTCTGTTACTCAACATGTTTGATGCGTGATATCAGTCATTGAAACCCAGTCATTACAGAGGCCACTTTTTAGAGAAATAAATATTGTAGAGAGAATCAAGTAGTAACATTTTGAGAAAACTAACGTGAGAATAAAGTTTTGATTTTGAGGGGAAAAGTGCATTTTGACAAAAGCTGCATCTTTAAGCTGTAATATCACTTTTTTTCTTAAAATTATGACTAATTTTTATCTTTTCTAAATGCCCTTTGATTTCTTTTTGTCCCATTATTTTAATGTTCATTTTAATGCTCTTATCAACATGGAAAAGTGGATCGGCTTGCTTTGTGCTTTTGTCGCCTGGCTTTGACGAGGGGGCGGAGAATTCGCATCAGCTGTGTGCTTAGCCACAGCTTGGCCATCAAGTGGTATTTCAGACTGGACATGCTGCAATGATAGCTCAGTTCACAACAACAAAACACACAGATCAATGGAACCATTTGGCAACTTTAAAAAAAAATCTTATTGGCATCCATTTCGGCGTCTCACGCTCGCCATCCACTCAAAATGTAAAGTTAGCCTACTACTCTTTGGCTGGCTCGCAAGCCCAAACAAGTATGTGCGGCGTGCCCGTTTTGTTTCCGGTCTAGCTAGATATGGTGTGCTGTTGTAGTTTTTCTAACGTTACTAGTTGTTGCAACACCATGTGAAAAAAAACTGCAAAGTTTGCTAGGCCAAAAAGAACGTTAATCTTGCGATAAAAAATTTGACGCCGTTAAAATGGGTTTGCGTTAACGCCGTTAATAACACGTTTAACTGACAGCACTAATTAATAGATTTACCTGGCATTTCATGGAGAGTTTTAGTCTCCATGAGAGTGTAAGTGCTGTACACAAATCATAAAGCACATTGTGTCAGTTTTAGGATCTGGATCTGATTTAACAGTAATAAATATCCAATATTGGCTTATCACACATGCATTATATAGCATATGTATTGGCAGATATGATAATAAAGATTGCTGTACAGAAATGTTTTATAGGCTCACATTTTTGTATTTTTGACCATTTGCTTATTCAATGTTTTGTGTATTTGTGTTCTCGTCTATTAGATAATTGCATTACTGTTAATAACTCAAATTTACTTAAGTTTATTTGATACTAATCTGTAAAATATCCTGCCTCAAGACATATCTAGGTCACAACAACTTAATGACTAAATATAATGGCATAGTTGGCAACACATTTGTTCATGTGTTATAATGTAATATGTTCTTATTAAAAATACATTAATGTTGGCTGTTATATTGGTATTCTGTACCGGCTTTAAACATCCCATACTGATCGAGCTATAGTGGGCAAATATTTCAAATCAACAGAAAAGCTGCATTAGCACTTTAAAAGTATGTAAGACTGGGCGTTCAATGGCCTAGTGGTTAAGATGCATACCATAGAACTGCAACGATCAGGAACCTTTGTTGTACGTCATATCCCTCTTTGCCTCCCTGCATTTCCTGTTTGTATCACTAAGAAAAAAGTATGGAATAGTGACAACACATATCAGATACCAGTGTGCAAACGCCAGCATCAGTCAACTGGACTCTTTTTGTCCCTACAGTACATCCAACTGTCGCACTCACCCTCACCTTTTCAATCACCTTCTTTTGTTATATGTCTTAGCCGGGTCACCCTAAGGTGGCATCAGGTGGCACTGCAGTCTAACCAGCACAATGGTCCTCTTTCTCCCATAATGTACTCTCTCCCGTGTGAAACTGAAGAGAGAGTGCATTACATCAACATGCCTGCTGCCGTGCAGGTGTCATTGCAACACCAGTGGGTGCTCACTGAGTACCAGTCCTCCTACTTGTGTCCTTTTCCATGGAGAACAGGAGAGGAGAGGAGGATGAATGGATGAATGACTTCACTCTCAGTTGTTGAGTGAAGAGAACGTTGCTTGTTCACACCGGCCTCCATAACCACACATCACGGTAATGTATTGTAAAAATACCAACCTACTGTATATTCTTTGATCGAAACACACCTGAACACGCAGGGGCATCAATAGTCCACTTTTCTTTTCATTGAATTTTCAAAGAATTAGACTTTTTTGTCATCTTGGAATCTCACGATTTAGGGCAGTACGGGATTTGGGGGTAAAAGATGTCGGAGAGAGAAGATGCTGGAGATACAGCAGTTGATATACTGTGAGAGGTTTTACACTCATTCAGTATGCCTTCCACAGGGCCGGGCTGTATGAAGCACTAGTCAGATGAAATAAACCGGTTGGACACTTGGGCTTTCTGGTTTAAGTATTTGAATAATGCTTCCTGACATGTGAGATCTGGGAATGAATTTGCCAGGTAGTCATGAGCCGCCATGTGCCTGCAAGAACACACTTTGGGTTTCAGCACAGATTTGAATGCCAAATGGGTTCTCACATTCGTGAACTCTTTTATTCTGATGCACACACACACACACACACACACACACACACACACACACACACACACACACACACACACACACACACACACACACACACACACACACACACACACACACACACACACACACACACACACACACACACACAAACACACACACACACACACACACACACACACACACACACACACACACACACACACACACACACACACACACACACACACACACACACACACACACACACACACACACACACAACACACACACACACACACGTCAGAGAGGGGTACATGATAACAGAACCAGCCATCTGGAGACTTGCTGTGTCTGCTACTGTGCCCGCTAAGGCTATCAGTTTGCTGATTCAGGACCTTTAATACAAGTAGGATATTATTGAGAAACATCTGACTCCTGTATTTCTCCCTGAACACATAGTTCACGTCAATGTGCTGGTCTGACCTGATTTAATGTGGCTTTTTGATCAGATTCAGCTAACTGAGCTCTTGAAGAGCCAAGAACAGATCTATGAGGGAAAATAATGCATTTCTGTACATGACAAGCACAAGGTTGATCCAAATGAATACATTACCATAAATGCTACTCGGAAAATTGAGCCATGAAGAAGAAAGAGGATTCGACCTCGTGAGAAATCAACAACACACCTGCATATTTGCTACATTAGCAGCTTAGCCAACATTTGCTCCCTCTACATGGGATCCTGCTGGCTGATCAGAGATTTCTTAAATCCAGAACAACTAACTACAACTCTGGAGGTAAGACAGGAAATGTGTGATTTGTTTAGATATGTTAAAGGTCGAATCAATACGGCAAGAAAAATTATCAGCAACTGGTTTACTGTATTATCAATATTGACCTACAAAAATCCATATCAGAAGGAGTCTATAGAGGCTGCAGCAACACCAGGCCAAACTTTAAACCTGCATTAACTGATGTTTGTGGTTGCTTGAGGGCAGCAGAAACAAGTTGTGAACCCAACATAGACATTATTTTACCTTTTCCATATCCAGCACTTACGGAGCAACATTAGCATTGACTTGGAGTCGCGTTTGTGCCCACCTGATGCATGTAAATCCAATATTATCTCACTTTTAGCCATGATTTTAGTCTCCACCATCTCCTGAGAGAAATATCTAGCTCTTTAGCTGCTAAATGATCCACTGTGTTTACCAGCAAGTCGCTAACTGTTTCTGTCTGCTTCTAAGCAGGAAGTGTAAAGTTGTTATTTTTTAGCTTTTTCACTCAAAACAGCTGTGTGCTGCGGCCAAACTGAACCAAAACAGTAAAGTTGTGGTGCGGAGACCTGACCTGAAACATGACACATTGTGATAACATTGTCATTTGATACATTGTCTCATTGTTAGGTTTCATCTTGATCATCAACCTCATGATCGTGGACTGGATAATCTAGTCATCAATTAGCTGATCAACAGAAAATTATTCATCAACAACTTGAATGGCCAGAAAAATGGCTACAGTAAATCCATGAAAAATAGTGACAAAAAATGACAAAGATGGGGAGGATTGTGGATGAGATTTCGTGCCGTTGGATAGACAGCTTGTACAAAGAATGACATTTGGCATATTTTGATTGACATTAATAATATCTGCAACTAGTGTTGCTTTCGTCAACGAAAATTATGACCAAATATCGTCGTCAATGAACCTTTATCACATGACGAAAACGAGACGAGACACAATGTAAATGCTGGTCATGTGACAATGACTATAATTAAATGTATAATGCAATATTGTTGAAGAATAAAAACAAGACTAAATGTGGTTTACAAAATACAAACTATGCTAAAATGTCTCTTCATTTTCGTTGACCAAAATGAGACGAAACGTTACAACGGTATTTTGTCTCGTTTAGTCGCGTTATTATTATTATTTTGCAGTATTTCTGTTTCCTGTGTCTCACTTCAGGGGCTGCATCAGGTTGCACTGTGCAGACGCAGGCGACGTCACTTCCTCAAGCCCCATTCGCGGCATAATATTTAGAAGACTCCGCTGTGGTGAGCGTAAATGACAACAAACTAAATTAAGTCTGACACAGAGAAAGGGACTGATGGCCGGCCAGCCAGGGTTCGTCTTTGGGAAAAAAAGAAGAAACAACATTTGGAAAAACTTTCATTACATAGAAGTGGAAAAGAAAACGGAATGTGTTGTGGGAAAAGCTGGGGAGAAATGCGGCCACAAAAATCACTGGAAAAAACACCACGAACCTTAAGAGACATCTCAAGGCATTCCATAAAGAAATTGAGGTAAGTCAAGACATTAACGTAACGTTACTTTCTATTTTAGAAATGCCAACTCAAGTCACTCACTCAGAGGTTGATTTACTATGGTAAAAATCATAGCAAGGATTTATGCTACTTAATATTTGAAACAGTTAGATTTTCTGTCAATCTGTCCTCACATTGTATCTATTCCTGTGCTAGATTTCAGAAATAGCACCAGTGAAGCAAGTCCCACCCAGGAAGATGGACAAGCCAACTAGTGCTCAGGATTTCTTTGCCACAAGGAGGTACAACTTGAATGTATTAATTTTGTTCTGGCATTGTCATGTGATGCTATTTTATTTATTGTTTTTATTTATTTTATTTAGATTTGTGTGTGTACTTCTAACATATTTGGTTGGTAAAATTAATATGTTGTAAATTCAAATCAGAGCGTCTTCAGTGTCTGGAATGGATGTATTCTTGAGTCTATAAGGGAACAATAATATAATAAGATAACCTTGTTTGAAATGGGTTTGGCTAAAAGAAGATTTTGGTTTTGTCTATACTACTAGGTACGTATACTATAGTGACTGGGTTAAATAGAATTGCATTACTAAAAAGAGACTAAAATACAATTTTCATTGACTAAATGTCATCAGTTTTCCTCGACTAAAACTAGACGAAAATAGTTATGGATAATTCTGACTAAAATAAGATTACAATGCTCAGACTTTTAGTTGACGGAAACTTCACTAGACTATAAAGAGAATGAACGTGGCTAAAACTAATAAAAACTAAAATGACAGCTTGACACAAAGACTCGACTAAAACTAAAATTAAAACAGGCCGCCAAAAACAACAATATCTGCAACCTGCCACAGCTAACTGCTTCTACATTGACTGAAAATTAAGTCGCGGGATGGATACATCAGTCACCACTAAATTGGCTAGGGCAAAATAACTAAACATGATTTTTGGAAAATGTGAAGATGTGATGGTCATTTTCCACAGTTTTCCAAAAATTGGGTTGCTAAATGCTCTGAGCGACTGTCAGAAAATGATCATGATGTGATAAGAAATAAAAAGATGGGGAGACAGGATTTACAGTTTGGTGGTGGAATGGAATGGCTGACCAATGAAAAACTGTACAGAAAGAAAAGTTATTAATGAAAAGAGAAAAAAAGGAAGAAGTGGGCGAAAAGAGAGGGAGGGAGGAGGAGATTGATGGGTGAAAGGTGGATCAATTCCAGAACAAACCAGTTAACAATCTAGTCACACACTCACACTGCAACTGGGACCCAATGGGCAGACCTTCAAACAAAGCGTAGGAGTGTGTGTTTAATGTCTGCATGCCTTTCAGTGCTATGAGTGCGTCCGTGCCCTCCCATGTTGTCTGTGTGTGTGTAGGAAGACTAATCGTGTGTTGTGGTGTAGTGCAGAGGGGCGTTCAAAGGCACGCAGTCATTCTCCCAGGGGGAAAGAATGTTGCAGAATCGGTTTGCAGAAACAGAAAACAACAGCAGCACCAAAGCATATGCACAAACGGAGGGGAGAAAAGGGAAAAATTACATTAGAAAAAGTAGGAAGTAAAGAAGTCGCACCCACATAAAGAAACCGTGTACGTAGATGCCCCATTGTAATGTGATGCTAAATTAAGCAGCATCACAGTCAGAGCTTTTCTTATTATACATACCAGCAAAAAAAGAAAATTCTTAAAATCCATTTCACAAGATGGGTTTGTGCCGCTATATCTAAAGATAGGTTTGAAATACAGTACGACACACACCCCGCCGTCTATTAGTGACTAACATAAACACTGATAACGCTGTATATTTGTACACAAGACAGTGCTTGTTCAGTGAATAAAGAGACAGAAGGCGTGTGTGTGTGTGTGTGTGTGTGTGTGTTATTGTTTGTTAATGTGTGTAAGAGGGGGTCTTTTAGTAGCTGAGCCGTTAAAAGTGAGCAGGCCAACTCTTGCAACTTAATCTCTCCTGTACTCCCTGCTGTCACATCACACCATCTGTCCATTCAACACACGCACATGCACACTAAGGCATGGATACCCGACCCGAGGCCGACGGGTCCCGCCGGGCCGGGCCGGGTTCGGACAGATATTTAGAAATTATGGCCGGGGTCGGGTCGGGCTCGGTCACATCAGCGCGATAAGGCATTTGTTGTAAAATGGTGCTGCGGCTCCTTTTAAGAGAGCTCATTTTTTGTGTGTGTGTGTGTGTGTGTGTGTGTGTGTGTGTGTGTGTGTGTGTGTGTGTGTGTGTGTGTGTGTGTGTGTGTGTGTGTGGTAAGTGGGCAGAAGAGAGATAGCCTAGAGAAAGAGGAAGCAGACGTGTTGTAGATGCAACCGGAGCAGAGTTAGTGGTTATTCGTGTTATAACGTCGGCCCTGGAGGTAACCAGTCTCCTGGTTTTCTGATCACGGTCGGAAACGAAGCGATCAGGAAAGGTTAACCCATTGAACATTTTAACAGCTGATTAACGTGCGCTTGTTGCCCCGTGTGTGCTGATGCGCTCATCTGTTGACATTTCTGAATGCCTTCCTACAGTTGCTTAATAAAAGCTTTCCACAAACATAGGCTACATGTGTCATTAGTATGAGGAAAAACAAATGAGATTTTAACTGTGTCGGGCTCGGACACAAATTTCTTAATGCATGTCGGGCTTGGGCTGGGTTCGGACACGGCTCTGTCGGACACAGGCCGGCCTCGGACAGAAAAATTCGGTCCGATCCGGACTCTAACGCACACCTCTTCTGAAGGTATGGCCTAGCTGGCCGATATGGCCAAAATCATCTTCTTCCTTGATATCATGATATAGAATGTTTTCTAGTAATTCAATATACAAATAAATAGTCAAAGTAAATAAAATATATAAAATAACCACATGGTAAAGAGTATTTTCTCATTTTATTTAAGACGTTTTGTGCAAAATGAACATACAGTGCAAGGATCATTATATAAATTGTCGTCCAAATGACGCGAGTATTGCCATAAAGCAGTTTGTCCGCTGATTTTTCAACATCTTGATAGAAACAATATAGAAAAATATACATGATAGACATTTTTATGTCGCTCGACAATACCTCCATTCTATTGCCTTAGGACTTAATTCTATACTATATCACAATATCCGCTCACCTATGTGAAATCATGAGTTATGTAATCCAGTTGATGTTAATCATAATAAACTGTGTGGTAATGTAAAGTTTGATTACATAACCAAAACTGCAATTTCAAATGATATTCCCTCAGGTATTTCAAATGAGACGTTTGAGTTAATGTACTTGTTATAGTCAATTTAGACAAAGTTATTGTGTATCACAACATCTCTATATGATTTTTTTACCATATTGATTTCATTGAAAGCCAATAAACTATCATATTGAATTCTCCCAGCCCTACCTACAAGCTCCGAGTTAGACACACTGTGGCTCCAGTTCCTGAAATAACTACATAGAGTAAAATAGGGAAATTGCTTGAAGAATGGCGATGGGAAGGGTCAGTACATCGTCATGGCAGATACACAAACACTCTGCGACATTTAACACTATTTGAATCAAATGTCCCTCATCTAAATCAGTGGATTCCAGTTATCGAGAGCAGACATGTGCCACATTTATCAAATAAAAACAACATCACTTCCGTTCTGAGATTCCTTTCCACTTGACTTCAGAAGAGTGCAATTGGACGGAGTATAAGGTGTTACTTAATACAGACGCCTGGCAAGTCTGAAATGCTTTGCTTAACAGGGTTGATCAAGTGTATGAACAACTATCAGTGGAATGTGCTGTTTTAACAAGTTCCAAAAACGCTGTTGATAAAACGCATATATCCCAAGATGTATACTGTATCTTTGACTTTGTTCTCAAATATTTGTATAGCATTGAGGCCTACTTTTAATCTAAAACTAACAGAAGCCGCAGCACATTGTGTTCTGTGGAACCTGAAACTGACGGATCAGAGACTTTGGATACTGTAAACAACATAATCTCTGTAGTTCATCGATTTTGTTTACATCTTATTTCTATACCTCATGGGCATTAAACAAGGCATAAACAGTTTATTATATTGAGCTTAAACTAGAAACACCTGTAAAATGACACATTTACAAAAAAAAAATCTCATTGTGTAATAGAGCTTTTTGTTCATAATCAACTGCAGTGTATACTCCGTTAATCTGGAATGTGCTGTGCACAGCTTTGTGCGCCACCTCAGACCAAAATGTGCATGTCCAATATGGGGCTTGTTGTGAGTATTTTCTGTTAATGCTGTAGTACAGTTGTATTGCCATTGCATACATTATTTACCACTACTGTAATGTCAGTTGAAAGTATGCCAAATTAGCAATTAGCCATTTGTTTGTGTCTGTTTGCAATGTTCCCAAGGATGTACACACAACTATTACTGGATTACTTTGATACTGATGAAAGTTATACATTTCTGGAGTTATGAGTGTCTTGTTTCTCAGATTTCTAAGCAGATTTGTTGACGTTTATTCAAGGTGGGCATTAGGGATTGGAAACTGTAAGTCATACTGAACGTAAAAAATATTTACATCATGTCTGTGTGTTCAGGTCCAATCCTCTGACCAATGGGCAGAGATGGAAAGTAACGAAGTACAAATACCTTGTTACTGTACTCAAGTAGATTTTTCTGATATTTTTATTTTACTATTTATTTTTGTGCAGACTTTTTACTTTTACTCCTTACATTTTTAACACGAATATCGGTACTTTCTACTCCTTACATTTTACAAAATTGGATCGTTACTTTAGTTTCAAATAATTTCCGTGGAGTTACCGTTATTATTTTTCGTGTCATCAATACCGAATCCAATCTAATTGGATGGGAATATACATTGTTATAATGTGCTGCAAATTGTGCCAACCAAAACACCACGAACTGCTGGCTTTTGAAAAATTTGAAAAAAAAACAGGTAAATACATCTTTTTGTTGTTATAAAAAGCGATTTGTATGTTTCAGTAACTTTATTAAGTTTACGTTAATGGTCAGTTACATTTGTTCTCCTGCTAGCAATGACGATGCCTTGGTTTGCTAGCATTTAGTTAAGTAACCCAAGTAACGTTAAGGTTAGCGAGCGTTCAGTTTATTTGAAAATAATCTAATACTAACTGATACAATATCTGCATGTATAGCTTTATATTAATTAAAAACAAATTCAGTAACTTGATTTAGTGTAACAGTGCTGTAGTAACGTTAACGTTACTCAAGACTCAACGTTCTTGTTTTCGAGACCACTTAAGTTAACATTGACGTTACATGGTCTTGTCTCAAATAGACTTTATTTTGGGCTAATGTTAACGTTAAGGTCTCAAACCTCTCAGACGTAAGTTAGAGGACTCACGTCTGAATTCTCACAGAATCACAATTTAATTCATATCTTGCTACACAGTCAGAATCTTATTAACCTGGAGTCCCAGTCTCTGTCACAATAATCATATATGTGATGTTTTAGGCCTATTGGCAGACATCCATTTAAAATGTAGGCAATAGCATATAAAAAGGCTTTTTTCCATGTCCACTGAAGGTTCTCAGCTTGCACTCTAGTAACATTTGTGTGGTCCAGGTAGCTTTGCATAAAAAAATGTTTGTCATTCGCAAGACTACTTTTACTTTTATACTGAAATACGTAAATTTCCAAGCCTATACTTTGTTACTTTTACTTGAGTAAAGAAGTTATATCAGTACTTCTACTTTTACCAGAGTATTTGTTAACACAAGTATCTGTACTTCTATTTGAGTTCGGGAAGTGAGTACTTTTGCCATCTCTGCCAATGGGCTATCCTGACCCTAACCACTCGAGCTGCTACGCAGGGCAGGTCTTGCCAAGAAAGGCAGCCCCAAAACATTCGTACGAAACCAGTACCCTTCAATAGAGTACTTCATTTGATAGAAAATGTTCTACTTTGATCCTCAAATCAATCAATCAATCAATCAATCAATCATCCAAAAATGCCACCACCACTCCTCCCCATCCAAATGATTGCATTTACTAATACATTTTTAAAGTATAACATTACTTTCAAACGCTTTGGTGGCATCTTGGCACGCTGAAATTTCAACTGCGAGATACACCGCTCTCGACTTCACAAAGTTAAAATTTGAGATTGTGGTCGTAGGATGAGAAAAGAGAGACCAACAAGGAAAGTGAGAAATTCAGAAAGGGCGCACACACATGCACGCACACACACACACCAGCAGCAGACAAAGTGCAGACATGAAATTAGCAAAACACCATAACATTTCACATTTACATAACATCCAGAAAAACAGAGAGAGATGGAAAAAGAGGAAAGAGGTTGAGAGAATGGGATTTCCACCGTTCTGGTCTACATATCCCTGCCTCTGCTTAATTATTTTTGTCCCATGTGGGGACAAAATGTATCTCCCCCCCCCTCCCCGTCAAAGTGATCAATGCTACTTCACCAACAGACCGTTAAATACCTAAAATAGAAGGATTTTAAACTAAGTAAATAGCCGTAACATGAACAGTCTATAGTGCGTTAGAACGATAAAATCTGAGCGACAGTTGCTGGTTGTAGGGCTGGGCAATATATCGATATTATATCTATATCGTTATATGGGACTAGATATCATCTTTGATTTTGGATATCATAATATAACATAAGTGTTGTCTTTTACTGTTTTTAAAAGGCTGCATTACAGTAAAGTGATGTACTTTTCTATCTGCCACTTAACCAGAGACTTTTTTGTTGCAATAATTTTATAAAAGATTTTAAGTTGAAATATTCTGGAATATGAATCAATTGTAGTTCTATAAATTGTTTTAAAGTAATCTTTCCACAAAATTGGTTCATTAAATTCGTCTTCCCAAAACAGGCAGGTTCTGTGTGGAAAAAGTGCAGTGCCTGTGATATTTAATTTCCAAATATATATTATTTTATTTATCTTTGCACCAGATACCCATTTTAAACATCTTATTGGTGGGAGACAAACCATTAGTTTATTCTTCTTATCATTTAGCAATTTTTTTTTCCAAATTTGGGGAATTGCAGAAATTAACTGGTTAAATTGTAACCGATCAAGAGAAATGCTAAAAAATGTTTTCAAGTTTTCATAAGAAATAAAATCTCCAGATAAGTCTAAAAGGTCATTGACAAAATTTAAAAAAAAACCTACAAAAAAAAAACCCCCCCCCCCCCAAAATTTTTTTGAATTCATCCATAGCAACTGTGTCTGAATATCTTGAATTGTATCTGGAGGGTAGTACTGGAAATTCAACCAAGCCTTCAGTGCATCCTTGAAGAATGGTGATAATTCTTTTAATTGTTTTTAATTGGTAAAAAGGAAATAAATTATTCGAGAAGAAGGAAAAGGCTGAATATAATCTCTGGCTCGTAATCCATTGTTTATTGTGATAAATTTTAGTCACCCAAGAGGCTTTCAAGGAACAGTCCATCATTTGAAGATTTTTTAACTTCAGTCCACCGTTATCATAAGAATTATATAAATACTGCCTTTTAATTTTATCTGGTTTATCATTCCATATAAATTTGAAAAATTTTTGTTCAAAATATTTAAAGAATTTTATGCTAGGTGAAGGAAGAAGCATTAATAAGTGGACAAATTGTGGAATTACTAATGTATTAATCAGAGTTACTTTTCCTTGAATTGTCAGAGAGTTCCCCCTCCAAGGTTGTAAAATTCTATCTGCCTTTTCCATCCTTCTCTCATAATTGTATTTAACAATTTCTTTAAAGTTGTCCGGTAAATAAATCCCTAATATATTAACTTCTCCATTAGATAGAAAAAGACCCTTGTTGCAGGTTCTGTGGGGATGAGGAGGAAGACCTGATGCATTTGTTTTATTTTTGCCCGCATGTGGCTAAATTTTGGACCAATATACAGATATGGTTAAGGTCTATGGATATTGTTTTGCGAATCACACCTCAGAATAATTTGTTATGTGTATATGAGGGTAAATGTAATCACTTTTTGAATATGATTATTTTGATAGGTAAAATGTTTATTTTTAAAGCTAAAACTGTATCAAATTTATGTATAAAACATTTTAAGAATAGAGTTTATCATCAGCATATGCTGGAAACAATTATAGCAACAAATAACAGAATAATTGAACATGAAAAGAAATGGAATGTTTGTTTACTTGAATTAGAGGATTGATTTATGTTAATTTTTTATTTTTATTTTTTTTTGTTTCTTTATTTTGTTTGCTCTGTGTTTCTTTTTATTTATAGTTTTTTTTTGTTAAAACACTACGGATGTGGAGTTGATTGTGGTGGTGATTGTGGTGTGAATGCATGGGGGGGTGGTATGGGTGGGTGGGGGTGTTTGAAGCTTGTGTTGTCTTTGTAATTCTTAATTTGTTCTATGTATTAGTAAAATAAAAAAAAATAAAAAAGTGATGTACTTTTCTGAACTTACCAGACTGTTCTGTTCTATTATTTGCCTTTTCCCCACTTAGACATTATGTCCACATTACTGATGATTATTCATAAAAAATCTAAGTGTGAAGATATTTTGTTAAAGCACCAATTGTCAACCCTAGAATATCGCAGCATATTGATATCGAGGTATTTGGTCAAGAATATCGTGATCTGATTTTCTCCATATCGCCGCCAATAGGTGACTGGGTCAGCAGGGTACAGGCACCGCCACATGACAGTCCTTTCAGGAGCCATGTAGTGGAGTTTAGCCAGAAAAAGTTAGCGTCATGCTGCGATGACAGTTAAGTTTAGGCTTAACTGACTAGTTAAGTTTAGGGAAAAGATTGTGGTTTGAATTAAGACATTCCAGAGGAACGAACGAGCGTTTCCTGAGTGAAAGTATTTTGTTTTCGCTGCAAAGTGAACTCGGCTGAGCTCTCCGGCTTCAAAGCGTTGTATTTTCCATTGAATATTGAAGTGCATATTTAAGTGTTTGGCACTTTATCCATGGTATTGCAAGGGGGATTTAATTATTGCATGTTTTGATTTGCATGATCAAAAAAACATCCCCCACCCCCTCTGCTTTTTTCACAAATCGCATCCTGCTTGTGTATCTGACACCTGCCTGCCTGCATGCAGTCACTCAAAACTGCAAGTAACAAAAATGCCTGTTAGAAGTGCCTTTTAGTGAAAAAAGTGTGGGTGCGGTATACAAGCTCATAAGAAATAAATTACTACTTAATTATACCAAATCTCACATTATGACTTTTGGAACTCCACAGACCATCAAAGCCAAATTAAAAAGGTCACACATGAATTTACATGTTCTGATGGAAGTCCACTGCAAAAAGCTGAACACACCAAATACCTTGGACTTTGGCTAGACTCTCATTTAAGCATGATATTGATTATATTTTAAAAAGAATCAACTTTGGTATTGGTGTTCTCTACCGCTCCAGAAAATGCTTCTCCCTTAAATGTTAGAAAGAAATTGGTGCAACAACTTATTTTACCAGATTATGGACTATGCTGATGTTGTTGATCAGGTTGCACCCAGCACTAATCTGCTCCCTCTCAATGTTGTTTACAAGAAATTCTGTAGATTTGTTCTTGGATGTCCTTTCACAGCTCATCATTGTATTATGTATGCAAAACGTCACCCTCAATAAGAAGACTTCAGCATTGGTTGCAGTTTATTTATAAATGTATAGATTTCAATTACCCTAGTTATCTAAAACAGCTTATGGTACCCTTTTCCTCTACATACCACTTGAGACACTCTACACAACTTTTTTTTTTCTGTCCCTGCTGTATCTTTTGCTACAGCTAAGAAAGCCTTTAGGTTTAAAGCCCCCTCAGATAGGAATAATCTACCTGTAAACATTCGATCCAGTCTCTCTCTTCACTCCTTTAAAAATGTTTTCCTATTACAGTACCAACTGTACCTGTCCATAATCCTCTACAACACCATGATAACACCTCTTCTATTATTATTATTATTATTATTATTATTATTATTATTATTATTATTATTATTATTATTATTAATAATAATATCCAGATTCATTCTTGCTCTGCCTCAAACTTGATGACTGACTGATTATGAAGTTTTTTGCTGTTGTTGTTCTTTTGTCTGTTTTCATTTTGTTAACTGTTGTGTCTAATTATGATTGTACTGTTTATTTATTGTTAAGGACCCCCTCGAAAACGAGATGCTGCATCTCAAGGGGTTACTCCTAATGAAGAAACTTTCAACAAGTATGTGTGTTTGGTAGCTTGTATAGTCACAGAGCGCTGTAATGCCTGCTGATAACCAGTGTTTGGTGCATCAAAGCATCTTTCATCTCGCCATCCAATCTGTCAGTGCGGGGACCGTTGTGCCTCGGCTGCCAAAAGCAGCGCTGATCAACTCTATCAGCGGCTAAACGCTGCCAAGCGCCTGTTTAATTGCACTCCATCAACAGTAAACTAACAGCAATTAGAAGGCAGGCAGGCAAGAGGGAGAGCGACTATAATTCTGGGTTGATGAACTGAGGACAAAGCTGGAGGTGAATCTTGTACAGTACAGTGATTTTACAAAAGAGACACGGAAGTGAAGGAACGTCATGTTTGAAACCTGTTCACAGTATCAAATATAATAGTTATTCATGGTAAGACTTTATTTCAAAGTCCAATGTGGTGTAGGTGTATTACAATGTATTCTTATTAATGTTTGTTTGTGTATGTATGTATGCACCAATCACCAAGGCAAATTCCACGTAGGGTAACTACTATGGCAATAAACTTTCTGATTCATTAGAGGCTCATTCGGCAAACTTTCCCTTAAGTTACCAGCTAGGGGTAGCTAGCTAGCTTGGTTACATTTTTCAAAACAAATCTAGTTGTAATCTTGCAATGTGTGACCCTGCAAGATCAGGGCTCCAGAATTTTGCGACCAAAATTTTAGAGTGTGCAACTAAATTTTACATCCAGTCACACATGTGCGACCAGTAAATTTGCCCCCTTTTTAAAACGTTAAACGTGGAAATTTTGGTACCTGAGAGCATGTAAGCACAAAGCTTATTTGTCCTCTCCTAATATATCCATGGTCCTCTCTGCATAGTGACAGAGGGCCTAATTTACTAACACTAGCGCAGTTTGCGCTGCGTCTGTTTATGCGAGTTCGGTAATAGCGCACGCTATGCTTCCACATTTTGCGTAGTATTTATCAACCCTGACACCCATCAGGCAATCAGCGTCTTTCTCCGCCCACTACACCGTAAATTGCGCTGTAGCAAAGCGGTACTTGTGCTATGATGCGACTGAGTGCAGACTGCGATATTCCCACTGCTGATGCTATGACTTTTTGAAATGATCCTGATGCCAATATTTGTAATGTAGCGAGGAGTTTAACAACTGCTGGAATGGGATGTGAACGCTGAGTGGGAGATTCAATTTCATCTTTGATATCTTGCAGTAACTCTAATATTGCATGGCTGCTTGATCTGTAACGCTTAATGATATTGTGTTCACTGACAAGTGTGATTCTTGTGTTAAAAATATTTTCAGCCTATCTAAATAAATCTAGCCCTCAGAGCAGAGCTCCGGCGCGCACACACACACACACGCGCAGAGGTGCGGACGGAGCAGACTCGTCTGCTCTGCAGTTTTGTTGAAGTCACAGTTAGTCACGGAAATGCCGATAAAGTGGTTTCAAGTGTGGTTCCATTTTTTTCAAAATTTCACACAGACAGCGTTTGCTGCGATATTATATTAATATCGAGGTGAAAGAGGTCGCGGGGCTGTTGACGTTACACTTCCTCTGAGTCAAGCAGGCACAACGTTGGTTTATCTGCCCTGGGGACTGACTGACAGGCTGAAGGCAGCTTGATTTCTACAGCACCTCTCAGCAACAAGGCAATTCAAAGTGCTTTGCATTAATTAAAGAGCAACCTTCTATGTTGCATCTTCAAAAGTGCAAAATAAAATGTGAAACTAAATTTGAAACAGCACATTGTAATTTCTGCATCTATTATCAAACTGTTTATTAGTAATACAGTGGAAATTAGTATAAATGTGAATATTTGGTTAGCATGTTGATTTTCTAAATTTTGTGGTTGCGCCCCTAAAATGTTCAGTTGGGGGCCACTGTGCTCCTAGTGAAAAAAGTTAGTCTGGAGCCCTGAAGATGCCCAGTCTTTACATATTATGACAGTCTTTAAGTCAGATGTGAGATGATAGTCTTTAGATGTGAGACGGGGTCAGACTTTCATCTTTTCAAAGTCTGTTAAAAGTCTTCTAGTGTACGGTAGGCATAAAGACACAGAGCAGACTAGCTGCACTTGAGACACCATGCTGCCGCTGTGGATAAACAGTGATGGGAGTGTTGCATTTGGGTCAGGCTCAGTAAGCCTGTGTTGCATTCATTGTTATTGTAAATATACCCTTCTGCCATCTTTTGTTTCTTCTTTTTGTCATTTAACAGCAAAAAAATGTTATAAGTTATTGTTATTACATTTCATATAAATCATTTAGATTTAACCATATGGCCTTAGCAATAAACAAGTATACAAAGTTATTTAAGATACATCTGCTGTTTTGCAAAGTTTATATAAATAAAGGAATATTTTTTCATTTCATTCAATTCATTTAAAAACCCCGAGAAAATCGTATCGTAAACTTAAAATTGTGAATCTTATCGAATCGTGAGTTGAGCGTATTGTTACATCCTTAACTCTTAGTATCCCATTAACCCATTAAGCTATAGGTCATGGAATTATTTATTATTACTGTTGTCATGCTAAGGATTAAGTGTCCTTAACCACCCATCAGCCAAAAGACACCAAAAAAAACTCTGAATCAGAGTATTAAAGGTGCAAAGATTAATCGATTAGTTGTCAACTGTTGAATTAATCGCCAACCATTTTGATAATCGATTAAGCAGTTTTAATAATTTTTAAGAAAAAAAAATCCACTGAGATTTTTGAAAGATTATTTGGCAATGAAAAGAATTGTAAATTGTAGCCCTGCAGTGTATAGCATTCTCTGGTTTTTGGAGTTCTGTTTCAACACAGGCGTGTCATCAGCCTAGCTTGGTATTTATTCCAGTTTTCCCAATGAATAATTAAAGTGCAGTTGTGGGAGAATATACCTCCACACAGCCCAAATAAGAACAAGTAAATGTATGATGTCTGATGGTGTCATAATGTTGACCTCCTGACACTCATGTTTGAACAGAGCTGGTGACTAATCATCATGGATATTCAACAGTGGAAAATGTGCTGATAGATTCATAAACACTGAGGCCATCAGCCACAATGTGAAAGATCAGTAGTCACAGCAGATAAGGACTGGCAATACCAAAGATCATCCTGTCAAACCACAACCGAATGATGATACAGACGGCCTTACTGATCGATGAGTGATTAACGTTCTGGGGAAGGGATCAGCATCACATCATATCCTCTTTTTGTTGTGACAAACATCTGCATGACCAATAATCAGCCAGTTTCTTACTGCAGCCACCCACAACAGATGCTAAAGGAGGCACTGTGTACAGGGTGGTAAGTAAAGTTAATGCTCATGCCTGGACTGAAACTGCAAATAAACAACATTATGTGATTTTTGCATAAATGTAATTTGGATTTTCTGGTATTTAATTCTGGATTTGTCAATATATCCATATTGTATTATAAAGTTTCATATACATAAACTTTATGTATCTATTAGAACGTAACCAATAAATCAGCCTGGCCAATACATTGGTCAGTATTAGAGATAGATTAGATATGTTAGTATAGCTGGATGTCGGCCCATAAAATAGAAATAAGTTGATTTAATATGATCTGTAGTTATGACACATCTAGAGATGCACCGATAGACCGGCCGGTGACCAGACGGTTAGGTTTTTCGCCAAAAAGAAAAAAAAACCCAACCACAAAAAACAAACCCCCAAAACAAAAAAAAAAAAAAAAAAAAAAAAAAAAAAAAAAAAAAAAAACACAACACAAAAAACACAAAAACACCCCCTTTTTTTTTTCTTTTTTTTTTTTTTTTTTTTCTGTTCACGGCGTCCCCCTCCCCCCCCACACACCCACAAAACAAAACCACCAAACAAAAAAAAAACCCCAAAAAAAAAAAAAAAAATAAAAAAAAAAAAAAAAAAAAAAAAAAAAAAAAAAAAAAAAAAAAAAAAAAAAAAAAAAAAAAAAAAAAAAAAAATTTTAGTTGGATATTGGAGGGAAATTAAGGAAATGGTTCCAACATTGCACTTTAGATGTGTGTGAATTTCCCACACCAGGAGTAATTTATATAGTTCTATTTTATAGCGATCCATTATCTGTTCAAAAAAAATTCTATGTTCTGTGCAAAAATAAATATTTGTGTCCCGTAAAGTGGTTAGAAAAAATGAAATCGGAATCAGCTAAAATCAGTATTGGCTGGCCTAACTCAATGAAAATCGGAGTCGGCCTAGAAAGTTGTAATCGGTGCATCTCTAATTATTACAGAATATAACAAAGTATAGTGCTTTGAGTCTCTAGTTTTGCAGCCACTGCCCTCTCTCTTTAGCTCACACTTATCGATTACAGAGCTTTCTACTTAATAAAAAGGCACAGGAGGAGGAACACGCACACACACACACACTTGTAAACAATTAGGCAGAGACACTTGAGCAGCTCTTTAAGCATCACCAGCATAGTGCAGACACATCATTCAGACGAAGGTGAAGGACATTTACAAAGAAGATGCAGCACAGTGGAAACAGTCAAGGTAAATGTGACTGACTGCATTCATTCTTGAGTGTGGCTCTTTTTCATGGCATGCAGTTGAAACATCAACAAAAGTCACCTTTATCAAAAAGATGTTTAATGTAAAAGCATCTCTCTATAAATGGAAAATCTCAGAGCAGACACAAGCACACACAGCTGATAATGAACTGAACATCCGCCGATGTGTCAACTGTGACTTAGCAGCTTTATCATGGCATGCAGTCACTTCAAGGTGACTTGGCTGTATTTGGCCACTTCTTTGAACCAGCTGCGCTCGTACAGAATTTGACATTTTTAAACTGTGGTCAGATAAGTGGAAACCAATGGCTGCCTTAAAGATTAACTTAAAGACTTATTGTTAGGGCTGGGACGATATGCTTTTGTCCCGATTCGATTCCTTCACGATTCATGGGTGCCGAATCGATTAAATAAACAATATATTGATTCTAAGGGAAATAATCGATTTTAAAAATCGTCGTAAAAAATAAAAAAGAATCATAATGCATACGATTTGCGATTATTTTTTTCCCACCCCTACTTAATGTACTAGGTGTGTTTCATGATTTATCTCATTGTCTACTCTGCTCTGCATTTAAGCCCTGTATTGACCTGCACTGCTGAGTACTCATCTATTAAACCAGCACTATTAAGGGTTATCACTGAACCAACATCTACTTGTCGTAGAAGTCCGTTTTACATCTATTCTCTAATCCATATTTGTTAAGGACATAACAAGGGGAAGAGTTAATTGTATGCCACTCGTCAAGAGACATGCCCCAACACTTGCAACTAGCTTATCTGTTGTCATCTATTGACAAGCCTATTCTCTCTCCATCTCTTAGTGGTTAATCATAAGCACGACCCTGGCCTGTGTGATCAATGCATCCCAGAACAAAAGCAAGTCAACCAAACACATTCCACCTTCGGTTTTACCAGCGGACATAGTCAACATTTCTTTTGTCTTGTCGGGTGTTTGCCAAAGTCACAGTTATTATGAACAGTTCCTCAAGATCCCTCCACACATCGAGTCCAGACTGAAATAATCCATCATGCCCGTTTGTCCAGCGACTAAATAGAGCTGGATTTGTCATTTTGGCAAAAAATTTAATTAAAATAAAACGAAAAAGAGAGAATAAAATGCTGCTTATCTGCAGCAAAAGCCAGCCTTTTCACAACCTTTTGAACAGATGTTATGCAAGCACCCCTTTCTCTACAACTAAAAGCAGGGGTCAAGTAGTTGTTGAGCTGTCTTGCAAAAATAAAGAAAGACTTTTGACTTTCTCCACAAGGCCTAATGAAGTGAAATGTGTGGAGAGGGCAAGAAAAAAGGAAAATGTTCAACTACGCCTGCAAGCGAGCAGACATCAAACGGACGTGGCCGCAGCTACATAAAGCCTAATTATCACAGCAAGGCCAATAACATAGGGTTACAAATTACTCTGGTTCACAGCAAGACAGATGGCCGCAACACACACACGCCCACACAAACACGGGGAAATATGCACTCGCAAATTATTATGTTTCCATACTTCTCCACCCGACACTTTCACTTCCCTAGAATATTAGTACATTCCCGATCAAAAACCAGAAGTTCTGCTGACAGAAAAATATGCCTGAATAACTTTGGTTCATATAAAATAGCCTGTACCAACTGCTGCAAGTCACAGCAGTTCTGTCATTCAAACAGTTGTAATACAGCTTCTAACTCAGCCAAGAGTTAGAAGAGAATGGGATCCACCTGTAAACACATTAAAATCTGTGGTTGTGCTTTAACTCAGTATTTGCTGATCACCTTATCTCTCGCCTTATGACTCTTATCAGAGCTGCTGAACAGCCTCAACACACTCAACTCAACACGTAAAACATGCAGCAATGTTCCGTGATAATCCTCCAGACAGACCATGTCACCTTGCGTACACACCATCACCCAGCACATTCATACGGGCTGGTAATAACAATAACAAGCCATCAAGTACGACAAAAAGGGGAGGCGTGACAATCTGCTGTCTGTCCACCAGGGCTGAGATAAAGAGTAGGAACATAAAACGCATTGAATCAAGACTCCCAGGAATGAGGCGGCACCACGGACGTAATTACACGAGCAGGATGTGGCAAGGGAAGGATGCCCCAGGCTCCCACACACATACTGTACATCCAAAACAGCACTTTACAAAATGTTGCATAATCTTAGAGACAATTGGCTCAATCTGATAAAATGCTGTGACTCCACTTAAAGGTCTTTTCAGACAGTTAGCGACACTTCTCCTGCATACCCGCTTGGGTCCACGGGGTCTCACTGCGCTCCTTGTGGGAATAGACAGGCAAGACATGCGCTCCGTGAGTAAACGCCAGGTCCTCCAGGTTCTATGCACTGTTAATGTCATAACTAAGTTTAAATTATACGTAACGTTACCCGATACATCTACTCTCATGGGCGGATGCCCTGCCGTGCAAAAGCCCTATTGTTTATGTCCGGATAACTGCTTGGAAAACAGGGAACTCACAAATTGCAAGAATCAGTCTCTCATCCATTGATTTGCCCTATGTGATTGCGTAGCAAAAAGTTAGCAAAAAGGGTGTGTCCCGAGACGAGCATGACGGCAACAGAGATTGCGCTTGCCACTCCGCCTGTCAGACTGCCAGTGCCTCCCTACCTGCCCGCTCGTCACTCATCAAAAATGAATTACTAGGCGCGTCAATCCCTCCTGTGTGAAAAGACAACAAATCCGGAAAACAGGCCATCCTGGGCTGTTGTGTCACCTTAGGGTTAGGCACTGTCATCAATATTGCCCACCCCAGTGATGTGTAGGTACTGTATTTTTAGGCAATTGTAACTGTAGGCAATTCACTCAAAGGTTTTGGCACAGGATGTTTGGTTTTATAATCGGACTTCTATTAGTTTGGTACATCATTACACAAGCTAGTGCCTAATTATAGCCTACATCTTGGCACACACGTATGCGTTTCACCCAGAAAGCTTTGGCAATGTGTTATTGTTGTCAATTACCTAAATCATGCTATTAAGGTTAGCCCAGCTCATATGGCTAGCATCATATCTAAAGAACCCAAATGAGATGCCAAAGCTTTAACAGGGAAACTCCAGTGATTAGGTATTGCACTTCCATAAATTTGGGGGACTCACAAAGTCATATTAAGAGAAGAATAGTCAAAACTGAGTCAGCAGTGTAATTTAATCCGGTCTGGTTTAAAACCAAAAATAGGGCTTAAACAATAAGCCTAGTTTATTAATCGATTAGTCGATCAACAGAAAAAATTAATCAGCAACAATTTTGATAATCGATTGCCACAAAAATGCCACAAATTCACTGGCTCTAGCTTCTCAAATGTAAAAAAATTGCTTGTTTTCTGTGTCTATAAAGTGCTTGGTTAGAAAAACATTTTTTTTTATTATTATTATTTAATTATATTTTACTGACCAAAAGAATCAAGAAAACAATTTGCAGATTCATCCATAATGAAAATAACAGCTAGTTGGAGCTCTACTCCAAATAAACGTAGGCTCCTTCAATTCCCATAATGCAACGCTGTTGCCAGCCCCTTTGGTCCTTTTGGTAAAACAATAGGTTCGGCACAACTGACAATAGGGTTGTGCCGATGGACGATATCATCGTCCATTGTGATGGCTGGCCGACATCACGATCGAGAGCCACCATCGTGATGCCACGCCCCCCACCCTGTCAAACACGCTAATCCTAGTCGCGGGCGCTGGCAGGGAAATTGACAAGTGCGTCGGTCTTAAACTAGCAAAGACACAAAGACAAGACATAGGGCTCCTTAAGTGGAAGCTACTTTTTCCCCCATTACGTGCAACCTATTTGTGAAAAAGACCATCGCTTTGAGCAGACTGGATCGGCTGTAGGGATACATTCTCTCTCTCTCTCCCTGTCAGTTGTAGCTCGCTCTACCTTCTAGTAACGTTGGACACAGCGGTCTCAAGTGAGAGAGAAAAAAGCGTTAACGTGGAGCGCTATCACACTTTCCTTTCTCCCCTAATTGGACTAAGTTTGTCGACACTACTCTGTGCGTGCATCAATAAGTATGTCTGAGGTCCTGTAGGTACGGGACGAGGTTATGCAGGATTTATGAATGTAGTTTAAACTCAGTGATGATGGTATATTAGGTTATTACTGTCGCTCTGTTGAAGGCAAACGTCCCACTGTACTGTCGTTACGCAGATCACGGACATCTGATTGACTTTACTGCGCCGTACTTAAGTGAAAGTAGGTCAAGTTGTAAAAAACTGCCCCTACCAGCAGGGCACCATTTACAGAGGGCATTTAAACTGTTAGCCCATGGTAGAAGAAAAAAATATTTATGTAAAGAGATATGAGCCACCCCCCCACCTCGACGACGATCGTCCATCGCCATGTTTTACTGTAAACATCGTCAACTGCCAATTTAGGGGACATCGACCAACCCGAACGGACAATATGGTTGCTGCCCACAGGTGACCCAGGTAAGATGGTGGCGGTTATCCAATTAGTTATGACGTAATGTCGCATCTAATGTATTATATCTATGGTTAAACCCACATCAAGTAACATTACTTCAGGTCTCTGGTATCCGCTACATCAAAACATGCAATGGAGAAGCCTAACTGTGGTAATTACTGAAAGTGACTGGGGAACAAGTATTTCTCCCCAGAGCAATTCAGCAACTTCTTGTTGCAGAATTAAACTGGGCAAAGCAACAATAAACACTATAAGATACTTATAGCTGCAGTTAACACAGGACTCAAGCATATGCTCTAAATGGTGTTGTCCTCATGTTCTGTTAAAAAAAAAAAGTGTCGTGTGAACACAGTTTTGCAATCAAATTGAATCCGACTTGACTTGCGGTATTGTTTTTTTATTGCTTTGGAACATTCCAGTCACTCTACATAAAATGTCATAAATATCTGCCTTCCACTCTCGCTTGTGATTGGGTCCCAACTAATGCTGTTCCAACACCTGATAAAACTTTACCTTTGATCACAAGACGGTCCATTTATTATCTTAATGACACAAACATATCACCTAACCCTATACCATGTCACTTTACCTCGTAAATGTCACTTTAACTTACCACTTTACTGGTAACTTGGTTTTAATTCCTCTTGTATAGTTCATTTTCTTTTACTCTTTTCCTACAACTACTCTTACTTTATTTGTTGTTAGTTTTTATTTAATTACTTTTTTGTACTTCTCTATCGGTACTAATTTCTGTCTTGTGCTGCGGCAACAACACCTGAATTTTCCCTCTGGGGATCAATAAAAGGATTATCTTATCTTATTTTATCTATTGTCACAGAAACATAAACACACCTGTGTTGACATAACAGAATTTATGCTAACCTTAAATCCCCACCAAAACTGGAACCCGTTTAGCTATTGTTTTCCATTTTTCTGCTCGTCAGAAAACATTGAATTTCAATGTTTAGTAAGATTTGTGTTGTATTTTTATCATCATGAATACAGCAGTTTGTAACTAATGGTTCACAGATAAATGATGTAGGGACTGTGATTTGCAGTGACCTTCCAACAGTGAGTGTTTAGGGCCTGAATGAATGGTACCTTTTAACTTGTGCCAAGCCTCTTAAGTTTCCACTTACATTCTTTGTTTAGGACAACAATAAAATGTTTTGATTGTAGCTGTCGTTTGCTGATATGTGGGGCTCTTTAAGTGACTAATTTCGAAGCCAAACAATTCTGATTCCAAAATTCAAAATTCCAGAAAAAGCCTCTGAAACAGTGTTCAGATGATCCTGGGACACTGAAACCCAGGAGAATAATGATGGTAAACATTTGCCAAATGTATGCATTATGTAATTTTCCTTAAATACTCAAACAGCGTCGTGGCCATCATATACAAAGAGAAGCACAAATCTGACCTCAAGTTCTAGCAGAAATCAACTTAAAATCAGCTTTATACAATTATACAAACTAATGCATCAGTCAGCTGATAACAGACAATATGTTGAGCCTGGTTTTATTTTGCAAGTGCTCCTTACTCTAAGCCCTGCCAACATTTCTGTAGCAAACCTTTCAGCCTCTCTCCCAGCCAAACTACACTGGCCTCTTTGAGCATCCACTGCCCACAACAAACCCACACAACCACCATGACTGCCAATATCACACAAAGACACCATGTTACTACAACCCACGGCGGGGAGATGGGGGGGCAAAGAGAGAACTCATTTATGTTAAAAGAGGTTATTCTCACACTCTAGCTATTTTTATTTGATTCCATTTAGATGCTTCCACAACCTTGTTCATGTAACAATCACCCAAGCACAGCAGGCTGAGCTGAGATTAACAGACGAGGTGGTGTGGATGGATGGATTTTTTGCACAGAGAGCTGCTTGCACGTTCCTTTCAGAGAGCCGCAGGGCCGAGCACGAGACCCTGCCAGGGTGACAGAGTGTCCAGCGCTGAATCAGCGGGTTGCACGTTGTGTTCACACACACACACACACACACACACACACACACACACACACACACACACACACACACACACACACACACACACACACACACACACACACACACACACACACACACACACACACACACACAGTAAGAAGGGGGGACTCTTTACAAAGAAACTTTTTCAAGAGAAGGAAACAGAGGCCCAAAGAAGTGTTACAGTTGTGGCCCCTCTTAATTTAAAGCCTCGCTGCCACTGAATGGGTCCAGTTGGCCTATAAAACTTGTCTCTTCAAATAGCAGATTCTTTAGGTTTGACAGAAGTTCGTCAGGAACACACACACACACACACACACCTCTGTGCTCCTCAAAGTGGGATCAAGGAACCTCACTGGGTCCTTTAGGAGGAGCAAAATGATGAATGGTGTAATTTCTCTAAATTATAATTCACAATATCTGCTAGAGAATGTATAAAAATGTAATGAAATGTTTTTCCCTCACCACTGTTCCCATCTCTCCCAACTTACACAATGTATTGCTTAATATTTAAACAGCCCGTGTGGAGATCCCAAGGACACAATTGTTAAGTTGTTGTCCATGAGCTCTGATCTCTGTCCGTTTGAGGGCCTGTGTCATGCAAATATTTGAGAGCCCCATGCTGTATAAAACTGGTCTAATATCAAACCATATCAAACTGATACTTCTTCTAAACCGTGTGCAGACCCCATGTATGAATCCCAACAACTGCCTGCTTGTTATGTATGCTAAAAAAATGTATTATCTTAGGTAAAAAGTTAGGAGGCATACAGTAACTTATAAAGTTTAAGCTCAAATACAATCACACGTTCACACTCGGGGACCCTGCATAAAAGGTTAGCCTGCATAGCACTGGACACCTGCACAACTATCAGATGCATCTCATACAACACATTATGCATGGAAATGTACACAGCAGCTTTTCTCAGCACCCAAGCTATAACAGCAATGAATTGATCTATTGTTAGATGGTGGGGGCTGATATCAACGCAGCCTACACATACTGCGCTCCTGACACATACAGTAACCCCACCGCTATTGTACGGTTTATGTGATGATGACTTCATCCTCTTGCATGTAGTAGGCTATAGGTATTTCATTTATGATGGCAGACAGATTAAAATATTTGTCTAATCAGGCTTCTGAATGCAAATATTAATGATCAAAATTCTTGTTATGGGAGAGTTAATTTTCTTTTTCACAAATATGCACTTTACAAACCTATATAGCATATGGGGAAATTCGGCCAACCTATTAAACACCAATCAGTAAATTTTAGTAATTTCCTAAAATGTCAACTTTTAAAACTTTTACACTGCTCGCTCCCGCCCACCATGGTGTCTTTTGGTTGGACCAAGACGGTGTGGAGAAGGCAACATGGCTGGGAGAAAGTTAAGATATTGTTAGATAAATAAATGTATTATGAAAAGGAATTACGCCGAATATATCAGCACATTTTTTTAATTCAAAAAAGACATGAAGTCATTTTCTAATATGCGATCCCGACATTACACGAGGCTTTCTTAAAGCGCATGGAATTTTGACAATAAGAGTTTGGCCAGTATCTCGCCATACAGGAGACAAGACTATGAATCAGGATTGCGAAATCCAGATGCAAGGATAATACAATATATAGTAGCTAAAGACATCCAACGTGAGGACTGAGACAAAATAGAAACGTGTCCTTAGTTACAATGTCACCACTTCCACAGCGGCGTCCGACACCACAAGCCTCGGTCACTTTGACGTGATTGTTGAACTTCGCTTGAAATCTGACAACTTATAGCTTACCCTTGGTGCTCGGCAAAAAAACACACACTCCAGTACAAAATTCCCGAATTACAGAGATACACTGTTTAATTCGGCATACACATATTTCACCAACACGCATTTTATTTCATATAAATGATAACTTTTGACCACAATTCACACCGCTCGCTATCACGTAGCCTGCAGTGTTAAGTTTAACGATTTGTCAGTGGAGTCTGGCTCCCCTCTTAATGCAAGGAGACAGCACGTACTGTGTGCCCAGTGAACAAAGTTCAGACTGGCAACAAGTCAGACTTACCAGAGTTTGTTCATACTGCAGCGCCCGCTGGTCCGACCCGTCCCCTGCCATGGCTCGGCTGTCTCTACCCGGCGACTTGATGAAACGTTTTCAGCTTGAAAGCGAGAGGAAATCGACAGCGATATTTCTCTCTGTGTGTTGGACAGTGATTAAAGCATTGGACTGACTTTAGTTTCTGTATGGGAGTTCGCAAAGGGAACTCTAACTACAGAATGCGTCCCGGTTACAGTAAGTTCCTTCATTTTATAACCTCTCAACTCCCCAGCAAGATACACACTGTGAGGCGGGACTTAGGTGGTCTGAAGTAGAATTGACCCTCCCATCTGGAACAAGTGTCAATCAAGTCAGAAGGAAGTATGCTCTCTCTGAGTTGTTTAAAGCTTTCCATGTCAATATGTTTCTCACGTTTAGTTTGAAAGTTTATGCACATAGGTGAACAAAAGGCAAAGTAACTATAGCACATGTGTGGTGACTGAGTTAGGCCTACCTAGGTCCAGGTGGATTGATCCTCCACCACACCTCAGGATGTTCATTATTAACTTTATTTTTTTATAAGAGCAAATAATGAAATGGTTTATGAATTCATTTATGTTGGTCCTATCCATTGGCAGTATATATACACTGTATAGACACTGTGGCAATTGTAATATCACTGATGTTTCTGAGAGGGAGAAACAGATAGCATGTTGTTGTCAATGTCTTAAATAAGTGTTAAACATTAATGTATGGAATGCCCTATGACTGCACTGGTGGGGCTGTCCTGTCTGTGTGTGTCCTTGTCTTAGGTGTGCATTTTGTTATTGAGTTGTTGTATGAAATGTTAGTGTATAAATGTTTAGTTTCTGTCTTATAATTTCCTATTCTGTATTGTTTACAATTTATTGTACATGTAATGTGCGTATTCATTATTGCATTGTCCCATTTTAAAGAGAGTAAGGACGTCAGGAAGAGGAGCTAATGAGGGTCCTAAATAAACAAACAAACTGAATTCCTTATAGACTAAATAATATAAATAACCTTTAAAATAAGCACTTATGAGCTGGCCCAAGTTTCTTCTGGGCCCTAAAAAACAACAACAATTATTTGAGACTTGACCAAACTTGACTAATGTCCTTCAGGACAACATATACACAAAGTAGGCTATTAGTTTTACCCCAGATTTAGATATAATTGTTTGTCCTAAGAGGCTTTAACTTGTTCTTGTAAAAATCTCTTATTTCTCAGGCGACATTAGAGCGAAAAGCACTGAAAGTTGTAAGTAGATTTACTGTAGATGGGTGCTAGAGTGTGCCATTTGTAAGCCCGCCCCACTTTGGAAATACTGAGGTAAGTTACAAGGCACAAGGGTTGCAAGATGTGTTACAACATGAAACACTCCTTTTAGTTTTAATACTAGCAGCATGGCTTTTTGGATGGGGATGTCTCTCTCTCGTTCCACAGTTAGTCCAGACAACTATCCAATCCGATGGGTTGCCATAACATTGACAGGCATTCGTGGCTACTACCAGATATCCAGTGTACCCAAAGAATTAATCCTAATGACTTTGATGAGCTTCTAACTTTTCATCTAGCGCCAACAAGTGATACGTTTTTACTTATCTACTGGATGGTTTGGCACAAAATTATGATCTGTTTCCAGTTGACGTATCCTGATGACTTTGGCGATCCCCTGAATTTTCATCTCTAGTCACGAGCTGTTGAAAAAATCATTGTTGAGCAGATCAATAATATTATATTATATAACATACATAATATGATACACTCATATGAGAGTAGATTCACATTTGAAAGATTATGTCTTGGAATAAAAGTCAGAAAGGCTACATTGACCTGAGGTGAATCCAAAGTGGATCAGTGGACAGAAAACTGCTGCTGCACACGGCTCTGTGTGGCTGGGGCCTCTCAAACTTTGAGATGATCAGACGTATACAGTTAGATTTCAAGATATCAACTATTGGCCCCGGGCAAAGGATATCTCTTCCCGAGTTCAAACCCATCCTTGATTTAATTACGCTTCAGAAACTTGATTCTGAGAAAGTTAAGTGTTTAAAGTTCTTTTGGAGCAATGTGTAACACAATCAGGGAACCTATAGCTGTCAGCAGGGAGTTTAACCTGGGATGAACTCTACAAAAATACACACAAAGATATTTTCCACTTCAACACAATATGTGTGTGAGTAGGTTAATCATTAGAACAGACTTGCTTTGTGTGAATCTTAGTTGTAAGTGCCAGGCTTTGTAGTTTAATCCTCAAGTTTTGAGGAACTGCTCTCTTCAAGGATAAACAAGGGCTCGCATTCTTAAATCTCATGATAGCTCATGAGTTGCATGATAAGCAGAAATACTGATGATCAACACATCTATTTTACACTAGTTATCCGGATCCGAGTTGTGATGGCAGCAGGCAAAAAAAAAATCATCCACATCCTCCAGCTTTTCTTGGGGTATCCTCAGGCCTTCCGAGGCCACATGGGATCTATAACGCCTCCAGCATGTTCTGGGTCTGCCTTGGTGCCCTTCTCCTATTTGATCATGGCTAGAAAACCTCCGCAAAGAGGTGACCAGGAGCTATCTTGATCGGATGCCCAAACCACCTCAAATGGCTCATTTTAACGCAGCATTTAGCAGCATTTACATCATTGGACAACTCAAAACATCATGCAAAAAGAAAATAAGCATTCACTTGTATCTACAATCAACATTTTTTCAGTCTCCAAAGCTTGTGATCACATGACTTTGTGATTTGAGTTTTTTATAGGGACGAAAAAGTCAACATCCAACTGTGACTGAGACCAGGACGAGTCAAAATATAAGAGATGGAAAAGTACGTGGTGTTAGACAAGTGTTGTTAATGCTAAACTCAGCCCTGAAACATTCAAACATAAACCTCATATTCTTTTGCTTTCACTCTCTTGTATTCTTCTATTGAATGCATAAAAACAGTGTTTGTCACATCCATATTAAGGCTAACGCAATCCACCACCAGCTGTAATACAAAAGCTTGTTTGCTGGAAGCCTCAGAGTGTGACAGATAGGGCCACCAGGGGTAAACACACCTACAGAATGGCAAGTTAGACAGCTGACAACAAAGCAATGGGATGGAATGATGATACAGTTATCTTTAATAAGATGTTTATGTGTGTGCATGTCTTCACATAAAAGGCAAAAAGGATCATGCCTGTGTATGTCTGTGTCTCCAATATATGCTTTTTTCAAATAGTAAATTCTAATTCAGAGCCACTTAAGACAAAGGAAAGTTAGCATTATATTATATGGGATGCTCCACATCCCAGAGTCAATAAACTGTTATCTAATTCAAACACTGAGTAAGTGATTAAGTGTGTTGCAAAACAGAATTGGCACATTCCTGGAAATAGTAATTGGAGAATGGAGGTCAATGAGAGAAAGAGTCTCTAGCAGTGACAATGCTAAAAGCCGTTCAGCTCTCTCTGTGTTTGTGTGTGTATGTGTGTGTGTGTGTGTGTGTGTGTGTGTGTGTGTGTGTGTGTGTGTGTGTGTGTGTGTGTGTGTGTGTGTGTGTGTGTGTGTGTGTGTGTGTGTGTGTGTGTGTGTGTGTGAGAGACTCAGGTAGGCCAGCACCTTTTGTGATAGGAGCCGCTCAGCTATGACCGTCCAGCTCCGGGCCAGATTACTCCTTTTCACATGGTCTGTGTTGACATGACGGATCAGTCTGGCTGGATGAAAAGCCCACCACAGTTCACTATTTCTAATCCTCTTTTTGGATTTCTCATCTGACTTACTCCAGTGGTCTGTCTATAGTCAGGGACAGAGTCAGTTTTTTTTACCCTGCTGGCTTACAGTGGTGGACAGTAACTAAGTACATTTACTCAAGCTAGTCACTAGTTATTTTTATTTCAACTAACACAATCCTTTTTAATTATCAGCCTCAAACAGTTGAGATGTCAATTTACAGTAAAAGTGCACTTTAGGGGTGCCCTGGAAGCTCACCTGGTAGAGCGTGCGCCCCATGTGCCAAGGCTCAGTCCTTACCGCAGCAGCCCAGGTTTGTTTCCAACCAGCGGCATGCCGTCCCCCCTCTCTCTCTCCCCCCTTTCCTGTCTACAGCTGTCCTATGAATTAAAGCCCAAAAAACTATCTTAAAAAAGACATTTTTATTTGCATTTTTATCTCTTTTTGTGGACATAAGAAATGTGTAAAACCTGAGAAATTAAACAGAAATTATATAAAACATTTTTATTAAAAATGGATGAATTAAATAATCAACGTTGTTACTGTACTCAGTTCTCACTCTGTCAAATTACCAGCATTAGCAGGATCACCCTAGATTCTGATTAGTCACCATATTGCCATTGAACACATCTAAAACAAATTTCTGAAAAACCACACTGTTAATTTTAAAACTCCATACATTAAACTTCATTAAACATCATACTGACAACTATTTATAATCAGAAAGCATTGTATTCCATTGTAGTATATTTAGCTTTTGTAGAGATTGATATCACCTTTTTTGGTTGATCATGGGTAAAAAATAATATTACATAGA
Source organism: Perca fluviatilis (assembly GCF_010015445.1). Lineage (NCBI taxonomy): Eukaryota > Metazoa > Chordata > Actinopteri > Perciformes > Percidae > Perca > Perca fluviatilis. The sequence goes on along the minus strand of NC_053113.1, from coordinate 17,929,790 downwards.
AAGAAATCTGTTTTAATAACATGATTTTAGTTATTTTCTTCTTCTTTTTATCTACCAGTCATTAACAACCCTATTTTCAAGTATTTTCTAAAATCAATTTAATTTTTTATTTTATATATATATATATATGTAATTCTTTTTTTTTTTTTAAAGCAGAGTTAAATAAAAAAACGGAACTTTTCTTTCCTGCACTGGCATTTTTTTGTACTTTTTTTGTACATTTTTTTTTAAGACTCAAATTATCAGAAATGTCTTTTAAGGATTGGATGATTTGCACATTAAACGACCCAACAATTTATAAAGTGGTTCGTTAGCTCCACTTTGTGCATTAGGTCTAATAATCATGCAATATAGGCCTATACAGATCGAAAGGGACAATTCTGCATTATAAGTAATTTTCCTTTTTAATATTTTAAGAACTTTTTTTCTGACAATACTTCTACACTTTTAGGCTACCCTACTATAAAGCCCCCCACCAGTGTATTTTGACATTTCTATCATATTTTTGTAACTCATTCCCTGACCATGCTGATTAGCCAGATGTTTTTTGACAAATAAGTTAATTTTGTGCTCAAAGTAAAAAAAGAAAAAAAAAAGACGGTTGCTGCTAAATAGGAATGATGACGATTTTAGACCCTTTTAAAAATCCTAATAATAAAAAACTCAAGATAAAAAAAGATTTTTTTTTTTTTAATCAATTTTAGTGCTTCAAATTTGACTTTGCGAACTTGTCCGTTAGTGACAGAGGAAAAACAATTACAGGTTCAAAGGGCTTGAAACAGGTTTAATATCCTGTGTCGCTGTCACCAACGCTTTGCACCTGTAACCCAGTCAAGGAAAGGGTTAACAGAAACTTAGTTTTTGCCAATCGGAGGTGGTTTTGCATGGCACTGTATCCGTGTCACATTCTCATTAGGGGCTGAGCCCCCCTAAAGGTCTGATCCTAGAATCGCCCCTGATGATGTATGATGCCATTCTGCATTCTACAAATACTTCTACGTTTTGTAGAACTATTTGTACAATGTGGTTTTGCTACTTCTACTTAACTTAGGGTTCTGAGTATGTCTTCTTCCCTCCCTGCTGGCTTTACTTTGCTACATTTAGGTAACATATCACTTAAAAAATTTACCAAATCAAGTTAGGGATCTCAGTACGTCTTTTTCCATGCTGGCTTTACTTTTCCTTCATTTAGGTAACATATCACTTAAAAATATATCAAATCAGAGTGCTACACAACACAATAAAAGCGACTGCCTCACTTATCTCTTTTACGGTTTTCTCAAACACTTCAAAAAGCGTCTTTTTTTTTAAAAGTTTAAAATGCCAACACAAAGAAAGCGGAAGGTAATGGACATCTGGCCAAAAAGATCTAAATCAAAAATCTAAATGGTATACAACAACTTTGCCTATTTTCTGAGTATTTAGTCAAAACAATAATTTGTTTGACAAAAATAACTTAATTTACAAGCTTTTTCTGGATCTCACAACCTTCTTCGGTGGAAGGATTTTGGGATAAAATCGTAACCCCCATTCTCAGACTAACCTCTGTTTGTCATTTGACTAAATTGAACCGAGCAAACTCCTTCTGTAGATGGAGACTGCTTGTAAGTGGAAGATTATTTCTTTTGGTCAAGAATAGCCTATATCATTGTCAACCAGACCAGGAGGGAATATCTATATCAATGAAGGGTTACTTGACTGAGTCAGCATTAGCAGAGGTGCATTGCACAGACAAGATATTAGTCTGTCTTTAGTGCAGTAAAGGGCAAAGCAATTGATGTGGAGTGGTAGAAAACATACTGATGCCATATATCTTCAATGAGAGAAGACGTCATGGTCTGACAATGTTTATACAGACTGTAATGGCAGTGGTGAAATCCTAATATGTCAGCATTTTCACTGTGCTGGGAAATGGTTTCCATAATCACACTTTACCAGACCTGTCAAAGTTCAGCTTTTCATTTTACTGGGACAAATGAAGCTTATCATAACACTGCCCTTTCCAGGAATTATATCAGCAAGCTTTTTTTTTTTTTTTTTTTGGATGGGCACTAATGGGGTTCATGTCCAGTTACAAAATTAAAGTATGTTTTTTTTTTTACTTTACGGAACAAACGGAACTATGTTAAGTTACAGTAGTAACCAGAAGTTATAGTAGTAACTTAACCCAAGGCACCTGCATTCTCCATCAGAAGTGCTTGTCGGATGGTTAAATAGCTTTGGAACATAAATGAATTTCTTTTCCTTAAGCCTTCTGGAATGAATTGCTTTTCGCCATGAAATTTTACCATTTTATTAAATCCTGGTGAGTCCAGCCCTTCAAACTTCTCACTCAAGCACTCTTTTTTTTAATTCTTGACACAACTATTTCTGTCACTGATGTGCCAAGTGCAATATTTGAATGCCTTCCAGGAGAGACTGTCTGAAGATATGCGTCATTATTCCCAATAAAACAACAGTGCTACCGGAGAGCCAAACACATAGTGTCGATTCTAAAAGCCTTTAAGCTTGTAACACTAATGGTGAAACACGAACAATAAAACATAAAACAAACCTCTGTCTTGTTTGTCCAAGTAACTAAGCTAGGCAGCCAATAAGTTAATGGGGTTAGAATAAAATAAGGAGAAATGTTAGATCACACTCTTTTCATAATGTATCTTACAAGGATTAGTTAGCTATATAATACAAAAACAATACTATTTCTTTATTATTTCCATGTCTTCTACATAGATCATCAACTCATGAGGATGCTGACTTTTTACCTGAGCATCCCAAAAGAGAAAAGGGGAGCCCACGTAACAAAGAAATTTGTATTTTAAAAATAAAGAGGAATATTTAACCTTGTTTTGGATGCTATTATCCCTTCAGGCTTTGTTTCTGTCTCGCTCACAAGTGGCTCATATGTGGTAAACCAATTAAAAAGCCTTCCCTTTAACTCTAACCACATGTCTAGCAGCTGAGGATGCTGCTGCTTTTAGCAAGTTTTATTTAAATCATTACACTCCTCTTCTTACGAGGTCTTATTTTCATATATGTTCTGCTCATATCCCTCAATACAAAGAAACACACACTAATATTATTTTTAATTTCCACTGTTTTCCTCTACTTGTCTTCTTAACAAGTTCATTTGTTTATTCTTGGTTTGTGAGTGTGTTTGTGTGTGCTTACACATTGTGTAAGTGTATTAGTACTCTTTGTGCATGTTCCATGCAAAGCTACATCTTGCTAAAGCATTTCATGTTGTTTGTTTCGGCCTCGGTAATTTCATTTTTCTCTCTGGGTTTTCTGAGGGTTGCCCTTCCTGAGGTTTCTTCCCATAACAGTAAAAGGGTTTGTTTGGGGAGTTTTTCTATTTCCAAACCGAGTTTCAAAAAGATCAGAGGGTTTCATATGCTGTACAGGTTTTAAAGCAGACAATAAACAGAAAGACATAGCCTGGTTGGCAAGCTTCATTCACAGCCCATTTCCACAGGGGCGTCACCAACGGATGCCGCTCAAATGCCTCTGGGCGCATTGGATAGTCCTTCAACCAATCAGACTAACGGTCCGGGTGACGTAGCAGCGACAGCGGCATCAACGGGTTGCTGCGCTTCGGTGGCCGTCATGTTGAATGTAAACAAAAAGCTGCTTGCTGTCACTGCGCTATCGTCATCCTGTAAAGCCCGCCTCAACGGTTGTAATTGGTGCCTCGATTTGGAAAAATTGGAAATGGGCTTGAATTGGCCAGACTGACTTGCAGAGCAAATCTCAAATTTGCCGGAAATTCATCAGGGTTTTCCCAGGCTACAGAAGACAGGCAGTATACTTCAAATATGGAGTACGTCAAAAGACGGAGTGAAACGAGAACTTGTCACAGCTCGCAATTTACATTAAATATACATTTGAAGACAAGAACAAATAGGGATTGGATAGGGTGTATACATTTCCTATGTCTACAGGAAATGAAAGTGGACTGGCAAACTATATTGTTTTAGACCACAATTCTTCACAATTCAATTTGCGTAAGCCATTTTAAGATGCCAATATCACTGTGGCAACAGATAATTTTTTTGGTGTAAGGATTACATACAAAAAAAAAGAACACTAAAATACAAATCTAAATTAAAAAAGAAAAAGAAAAGAAAAAGAAAAATGTATTTTACCATTTTCACCACTACAAAAGGTTACCCTTGGAGTAGTCTGACTCAACGGATATACAGTGCTGGGATAAAGCCTGACATGCGTGAGAGACGCTCTCTGCTATCTCTGTTATCTATTTTGCAAAGGGCACCATCGCTGCATTCAGGGCTTAGCGCCGCCAAGGACGGTTTTGATTGGTTTAAAGAAATACTAAAAACTTTTGCCATATCCCAGATTACCAGTGTAGCCAGACCTATCTTAACAGCGCTGACTGTGCTGTGGATAGGCCTGCCAATACGAGACTACACCTGGAGTAACCATTTTATTTGGGGTATGTCAATTTCTGGCTTGTTCACAAAAAAAGGTGATTATTACTTCTTTCTTTTTTTTAAATCAAATTTGTGAATTCAAAGGACATCCTACAAAAGAATATTTTTGATCAGGCTATTTTTTTTGTTTTACTTTTTGTGTTAACAGGACCTATGGGAACACATACCTCCATCCATACTGGAGAAAATAAATAATTCAGACCATGATCAGGCAGTAGAAGCAGCAGCAGACTGACCATCTGGAAGCTCTAGAATCGATAGCTGCAGCCGAGCGACTACCAGCTCCAGGAAGTCTTGGCTCATTCAGCAATGCACATTGTTAAAATCTAGCACCAGAATCTGTGTTATTTATTTATTTTTGTAACAACTGATATAACTAAGACATTTTTCCAGTACGGACTGTGAAGAAATATGAATAACACATTGATAGCTTCATTCAGTTTGAGTCTATGTATAAATCCTGAGAGCAATTAAAATTAAAAGGCATTTCATGCATGTGAAATATGATCATTTACTTTGTACAATGAATCCATTAAATGCAGGGGGAATAAAAAGACAAATCAGTCTTAAAGGATGGGTTCACATTTTTCAAGTCAAACAAACACTAGTCAGTTGCTCCTTATTCACAGTTCCTGTGATGGATTGGCACAAAATTGTATAGACATTCATTGTTCTTAGATTATGTATCCTTTGACTTTCCCTCTAGCATCACCATGTTGTTGACATTTGTTGTTTTTAAATGAAATGCCTCAACAACTATTGGATAGATTGCAATGATATTGGGTTTAGATATCAATGTTCGCCTCGGAATCACTCGTAATAACTTAGTTGATCCCTTTACTTTTCATGTAGCGCCAAAGCAAAGTTTGAATTTGCCCAACACTTTAGTATTAAGCAGCTAATGTTGGCATGCTAACAGGCTAGATAGTGAGCATTGTTTAACATTGTACCTGCTTAGTATCAGCATGTTAGCATTGTCACTGTGAGCATCCTCTACCCTACCTAAAGGATATTTACACCAGGCGCTGCAAGAATAAGGCTTGGAGAATCATTAAGGATACCACCTGGATAGTGGCATTTTCTCGCTCTTGAGGTCAGGAAGAAGGTACCGGACACTTCAGGCCAGCACTGAGAGGCTCAGGAGGAGCTTCTACCATCAGGTAGGATCCTAAATGAGGTCACTGCCTAAGACTGCCACCCCAATCCAATCTATAGCTTCTGGTTCTGTATTTTGTAACTGTCTATAGGAACATGTTTCTAATTGACGGAATCAGATAACCTGCCTACTGTACATGTATACGATGCCAGTCTTTTGCTGTTATAGATAATGTGACCACTTTAAGAAAATTCTGTCAATTTCAGTCTTCACACAAAAATCAAAGCACTTAACTCTCTAAATGAGGGTGATTATTGAACTTTATATCCCAAATAATCCGTTAGAGATCTTTCCACATCAGATTAAAGAAACTGTCTTAACTAATATAGCGCAAAGAACATAAATATATGTAATTTAAGAGCTCATCATTTGAATATGAAAAACACTGATTGTGTGAGTTTTGACCTCTTTGAAGAAATTGTTGGCACAGTGGTTAAATATGGCCTGAAAGACATATATTTTGTCACAAAGCATGAAGGTAATCTTTATCATTATGTTATTCCAATCGTCTTCCACGTGCAGTGCAAATAGTGTTTGAAATTAGCAGAGCTCCAGCAGAGACTAAATTGATGAATATTGAGTTTAGCAGTGTAAGAAGCAGTCTGGTAGTTTGATGAATGAAGGCCACTGTCTTTCCATAAACCTTGAAAATCAATTGCAGACTGCTCAGAGAGAAAAACAATGAACACACTGCCTCTCAGTCATCTGCTTCTGTGTTTCCTTCTTTTATCATGCCTGCCTCTACATCTCTTTATTAACTTTTTCTTCTGTTGCTTTTAAATCTGTTTCTCTGTCACCCATGCTCTGACTTCATCATTCACTGGAGACTTACTCTAACCATCCCCCTGCAGTAGCACTGCACGCCTAACCCCAACCCTTAACTTACTGAAACCTTAATCTAACCCAAAGGCCTAGCGAACACTACACCACCTTTGCTTGTCTCGCGTAGATTTTTGAGATCTTATGCAAAAAGTCACTTATGCAACACTTATCACGACAGGTCGTCCAGCTCGAGCAGTTCCAAGATGCATCTTGACAATGTCATGAGCTGCTCCAGTTTTCAAACATGTTCTGAGTGTAGTTGCCTAAAGCAGGATGTTCTTAGTTGAGGCACCTTATGAGTCTGAGATGGGAGTACTAGTATCCAAACCATCTAGGCAAAATAATTTGTATTAAAAGTGTTTGCACTAGTTGTACTGTAGATCTTGCCAACTGAAAACATCTTGGAATCAGTACACCTCATCTGATAAGTGTTCAACCCTATTGGACAGGAACGTCGATACTGGGTGATTCCGCTAAACCCTGGAACACATTGAATAGTTTTATATATTATATCCATCCATCCATCCATCCATCATAGTTTTATATATTATAGCACTTTCAAATAAATAAATACAAATGCTACAATCCTGGAGTTTTTTTTTCTCCAACTAACTGGCTAATTTAAATGTTTCATGTGCATCTTCCATGATCAAAAAATCAAACTCCCGTCATCTGCAAGAAAGTAAGGCACACTACATCCTGCATTGGCACTGATCATTGGCATTGGAGGTAAATAGTTGACGTGGATTCGTCCAATATGGATGTAATTTTAAGGCTTCTGGGCTGAACAGTCTGGCGGAAAAAAAATGTCTAGTGTAAGCACTTCAAAAATTCAAAACGATTTCGAAAGTCTGCACTAGCTTTAACCCTAGCCTTGAGCTAGTACGACGGAGTGGGTGTGTCGCCCGTTTGTGTTTCAATTGTGTTCCCCATGGTGCTAGTATTTAGCGATGCTGCTTGTATGCTGGGCCCTATGAGTAATTGTCTGCCCACATCGGCAGATTAAATAAAAATTGTCTTTCAATGACTAGTCAGGGTGTGAGGTCTATGAAAATGGTGGGTTTTAAACTGGTGCACAAGGCCAAATTGACTAACCTGAAAAATACCGTTACAATTTCTCCAGAAGTTGAAAAATTAACTTTTTGCCTGCAGTTTTTTTTTTTTTAAGAACCCCCTGTGGCCCCCACTGGCTAAGAATCCCGAAATGTAATGGTTTACCTTCTGGGGACCACATGAATGGGAAGTGGGTCAATGTAATGTAACTGTGTTAACAGATTTTTTTATCTGCAGCATGATTAATACAAGTCACACAAACAGCATAACACAGATAGCTGTCCATCTGCAGCAATATGAAACGCATAGCCAATTGGTCTCTGTCTTATTCTGCCAATAACAGCCTGAAGCCAACACACACACACACACACACACACACACACACACACACACACACACACACACACACACACACACACACACACACATTGGGGAAGCAGCACGAAGCAACAGCTTGAGGTGGATATAAGCTGTTCGATGCTGTTTTACTTGGTGGGACTGAGGTCAGCCATCACTACAAACTCCATCTCATTCCCTGTGTAACTTCAGTTTTCACTATGTGCCATAAACCATGCAGCACGTGCAGCCACATTTTCAGCCCGCGCTGGGAGTGTCTTAGACTGGACATGAGCTTCTTTTCCATGTTCACCTATCCATCACAATGCTACACTATTCCATATTGTATTCCATTTGTCATGAGCATGGATTATATATCGAGCTCTTACGCCAACTTTTTAAACCGAATGTAAATGAGTTGTTTTTCTATTAGCTGGTCGGTACTGAATAAATCATTCTGCACATCCCCTGGGCCAGACGGGTACACTGTCAACGTTCACAAAGGGCTCTCTACCCTCCTGTTAGCAGCTTTGCAGGAAATGTACAATGACTCATCTAGAGGAGGGGTAGCCTGTTTTTAAAGCACTGTATATAATCCTGCGACACTGGTTAGTTTGAGATTAATAAGCAAACTCCATGGGGCCATGCCACCATGTCATCTCACTGGTAAACTGGTATGATAACCTCAGTGAGAAACACATTTTATGGTAACTGTTATCTCTAGGCTAATAGTTAATATCTATGTTGTGATGAGTTGCATTGTAATTTATCCTTGATCTGTGGACAAGTTAAGGGAGTGAAGATGTAGAATGCTAGCTGAGGACGTGATGTTGACTGTTAACAAGCTTTCTTCAGGCAACAAAGACTGGCTTTGCTGTTCTGACACACATGGTGTATCACACGCAACACCTTAAGTAATTCCAGACTCTTTCTTTTTTTTTTTTATAAATGACTGAAAGACACTTCATACTGCATAGAAACGACATACCTGTACACTTGAAATAGTTGTCTCAGGTGGTCATTGAGTTTAGCCATGCTTGTGTTACAAAGTGTAGCCAAGACACTAATATTTTGCATCTTATTTTCACTGTAAATATTATTTGAAATGTGCTGTTTTTTCTTTTGGTTGTTTTTTTCTGCCTGGCTGGCCGGAAATTACTCTTCAAACACACTTGATGCGCATCACTTAACCAAGAGAAATGCATGGGATTGAACAGTGACTGAAAAGTGCTTTGCTGGGGTTATACAACTTTTACTTATGCAATAGTAAGTGCTTCTTTCCAAAATGCATTGTGTGAAATCTTGAGGTCTAACAAACATGTTGAACAAGTTTCCTTTCCTGCTTCATGTTTACATTCATGCTTGCTAGCTACTAGTCTCGCCTTGCCAGACCTACCTAAACAACGCTGCAAAGGAGGGTCTGGCTAGTCCACACAGCATTCTGGGATGGGAGGAAAACGTGCTTTGGTTTATTGGCATTTCTTAAAACCAATCACAATTGTCTTGGGCGGTGCCAAGTGTCAAGTGGAGCCACGGTGCCGCTGCAAAAAAGCCTTGGGAAGGAACTTGTTTTGGTGGAACATGTGTACGTTCAAAGATTGTTTAAGTCATGCAACAGAAAACTTAGATTGGACAGATAGTCTAGCTAGCTGTCTGGATTTACCCTGCAGAGATCTGAGGAGCAGTTAACTATAGTCCTCATAAATCGACCGGAGTTTAAAATTCCAACACAAAGAAAGTCCAAGGCAATGGACATCTGGTCTAAATGAGTGAAATCCGGCGGAATTTCCATCGGCAATGGAGCCATCCCATAAGTGGAACGTCGTGGATATAGACTAGCTAGCTACTAACTAGTTGCCTTGCTATGTTCCTGGTGCAGTACCGCCACCAACTGTAAATCAGTGGCATAGCCTAAAATTGGCGTCAGGCAAATGTAATGCATTGCAAATTGGGGACCCACTCACAAAACCACTGCTCTGTAGCACTACCAAACACTCCACAGGGTACCTTTAACTCACTAACTCACATTTCTACGATCACAGAAGAAACCACCATTAGCTAACCAACAAAAACAAAAACATTCTCAAGGTTAACATTTTAATGTTAAGTTTATGTGAGCTTTATTTTCAATTTAGTCAACATTATTCTTTTTATTTTGGTCAATATTTAGTAGACGAACAGATTTTAGTCTGTCTTTTTTCATTTTCCATTTGAATTTATCCTCTCTCTGATGTCACTGGCATCCAAAACAGGTATGTAGGCTACACCTTGTGGTTTCTCTGTAGCAGCAGGATGCCCTCTCTGCAGCACTTCAGTTTGTTTAAGTAAATCTACTTCAGCCATTAAATCAGTTAAACACTCGAAAGATGTGTCAGCAAAATCTAGGTCTCCTATATTCGCAAAGACAAAGTGGAACAAAGACTTCAATCGGCTCTGACTTGCTGCTACTTAGTGTAGAGGAAGAATATAACCATCACCAGTCATTCCCAGCACCTGTTTCAGTGTGTGTGCAGTGCTGGCCTGGCAAACAGGTGAATGTGCTTACAAGTAGACTGTATGTACTTCTTTTTCTTACTTTTGTGTGTGTGTGTGTGTGTGTGTGTGTGTGTGTGTGTGTGCACATGCGTGTGTGCATGCGTGCGCACATGTGTGTGTGTGTGTGTGTGTGTGTGTGTGTGTGTGTGTGTGTGTGTGTGTGTGTGATAGTGACCTTGGGTGTATGTGCTGACTGGTCTCTGCTGGGATTAAAAACCTTGAGATGATTCAATTACATGAAATAAAGATTCTCTGATTTTTCAGAAAGTGCGAGTGTGCATGCAAGAATGAGTCAGTTTGGCAGAGAAGCAACCTCCCAGTGTGTTCAGCTATGACTGCTTTGTATTATATATCTGAATTGTGTACACGTCTGCTTCTCCAGACAAAAAAAGCTCCATTGCTCTGCAACACTCTGCCCTGATGTTTACAAGAAAGTCATTCATACTGTATGCTGGGAGGTGAGTTGTTTGTTTTACCCATTAATTCTTGTGCCTGCCCCCCCAGAAAAAGTGACGATTTTTGCACCTGAGGACTAGCTAACTTACTCACAGTCTGAAATTGATGAAGTACACACAAAAACAACCTGCTGGAAACACTAATTATCAAGCATCACAATTATGGACTTAAATATCCCTAAATAAAACCACTCACAGTGAGCAGGTTTAACTGCAATCTATGTGATTTGAGAGTCAGTAGTGTTTAAAAATTAAATATGCTCCATAAATTTTGGCAGCTCGAGACATTTTTTTTTTTAACCAAGTCTCACTTCTCTTTTTTCCTCTGCCTCTCAATCTTTCTTTCTTCCACCCACCATCTCAGTGCTGAGTTTGAAGAGGCGCTTTTGCGATTTTGTCTTGAGGCTAAGAGAGAATGAGGAGAGAAAGAAAGGAGCTTTGGACACTGGTTCATTTTTTTTTTTAAATCAAATGGGATTGGAATGCCAGTGATGGGAAACCACAGGTCTGAAGACGCCTGAGGTGATGGGGAACGAATTCTGGTACATGAAAATGTCACCGTAACTGTGCACTTGTCTGTCTGTCTATCTGTCTGCTCTTTGTCTGTCTGTTCTTTGTCTGTCTGTCTATCTGTTCTTTGTCTGTCTATCTGTCTGTCTGTCTACTTTTCAGCTTATCGCTTTCTCCTTCCTGGTTCACTTTGGCTGCTGTCTACTTAAAGAATCCCTGATTTGGATCAATGGTGTGCATAATATGCAGTTCCCCTCATCTCTATGGAGTGTTTTAACGTCTTTTAGCTCATAGTTTTTGGTTGGTTTTGCCGTGTTTACAGTTGTGCCCTATGCTCCTGTGGGCCAAAGTCATGAAACACGTCGTAGAAGTTGTCAGACCAGACAAGAGAGCGCAAACATTCCTAATATGCCAGTCTTATTGTCAGAAAGTCATAAAGCGTCCCAGATTCCCACATGAGATTAAAATGAGCAATATTTGTTCCTGACACCCCGTGCCTGTTGTTGGGCCATTGTTGTGCTGATATCATGTAGTCTGAATTTGGTATCAGTTTTCAGTGCCACTGCACAAGTGCTTAGAGTTTTTTTTTTAGGCAGTTTCACATGTAATACAACGCTAGAAATCATTGAGAGAAAGTTGAGATGCCTGGCGCAGTCATTCACAGCTGCTACCTGTAACATTTGGGTCAGTGTTGAACCTCACCCCACGTGAAAGTGCTCAGCATGATGGACCACACTCAGTAACTATTCTCGTTGTGTCTCCCAGTGTCTTGCTGCTGCATGTCATTACTTTACCATCAGTGTCCCATCAACAGAAAACTCAATATGGCAACCCATCACAGTTGTGCTCCAGTGAGTGTACAATCAAGGAAAATGATTATCCAGCACAAATTGCACAAGACTGTTAATAGCATTGCGCAGCTCTCAAACAAAAATGCACAGACACATACATGAACAGACAAACACACAACCTTTTCAGCTGACTAGGCTTTTTAGAGAGCAACATGGAATTAAGGCAATCTCAATTTTTTTTTTCGTTTGCAAAATTCCTTTCAAATGAAACAAGATTTGAAAACATAACGGGCTATTCGATCTCCACCTCACTTCATATCTTCCAGCTCTTCATCTGGCAACACATTCACTCTCTCAGACCATCAAAGTGGAAGCAAGATTCAAAGATCAATATGAAAAAATACTGGGAGCAATCCAACCACTCTCTGACACCCCATCCCACACCTGCCTCCATTTGCCTCCACCCCTACCTCACGCCTTCGTCTCTTCCTGTCTCAGCACGTCTGATACTGTCCCTTGAGTGGTAAACTTTAAAGAAAAATCCATTACACGCCTTGGGCAGCACGTCCGCTGATACACTTGGTGTTTATTTGGTGGTAGACAACTCTATTAGTCTCGTGGATATGTTGGACTGATTCGTGCTTGTAAAACCCTGCAGACCTGTGGCTCTTTGCCAAACTCGGTTTCGGCCTCACCCAATTGTTTTACACTTAGATGTCAACTTCATTGTTTTACACAGTGTCATTGCGATTCAGAAAGAAAAACACAAAACTATGTGTTGTGCTCTGTTTAGATATGCTTGCCAATTGAAAGTTCATTTGGTGCCCCTCCAAGCAATTTTGCATAGAGGTCGATCTGGTTGATTTTTAGTTGATCTAATGTTTGACACAATCTCCTTCATTAATGGAAGTCAAGATTCACCTGAGAGCAATTAATCAATTCTGGACAAATTCACAACAACAATCTGTAAGAACAATTGGAATGCACTGTATGGAAAACTTGCTTTACCGATTATGACAATGAGTTCAACCATTTTGCATTTAAAGACCTATTCAATGAACTTATGCCTAGATGTTTTGGGGGGTAAGACAATTAAACAGACAGTATATTATATTATGAGCAAAATGACATAAGCAATTGATCATGTAAAAAACAGCAGACAGTTGTACATGATCAATTGTATGCATGTATAAAAGCAATTGCAATTTGACCAAAACAATGATGAATTGCTTTTATCTTGTGCACAAGTGACTAGATCATGTGAAGGTTGATCAAGCAGTTTTGAGAGTGTCAATTGTGATCTGAGGAATGTACCAAAGCGACGGAGAAAAACTGTAGTAGAATGTGTCTAAAGAGTTTTACACTGGAGCGGAGAACGCCTCTGCTGAGCATTCAGTACAAGAGTAATGTATTCTCGACATGAGCCTGGTCTCAGTCGGTAGCTGAAGCACAAGGCATTATACCACAAAATGTGTTCCCTAGGTGATCTGATTGACACATATTGCATATATTCACATTTTTTAAATGAAAATTACAAGATCACCATCATGGTCATCAACTGGAAAAAAGTTTTATAAAAGAAAGTTCATCTTCTCAACCAGCTTCTTAAGTCGATGTCATCAGTTTGTAAGAAGAAATCACCATTATACATTTCAGGAAGAAAAATGTCACCTGTCAGTCCTGTCTCCTAAAAATTACATACCCAAACAACAAACCTGCATTCTCAATTATGTTTCGAGGGAAGCGTTTTTTTTGTCTCGGATTATATATATATATTATTATTATATATATTAAATCATAGCAAAGATTAATAAGATCAGTCACCTCTCAGGGCCCTGGAATAATATGATTCAGACTCTAAGATGACAGAGATAAAACTTAAATCTAGAGCTGACACACTTAGTGAATTCATCAATTAGTCGATTGACAGAAAACCAATCGGGTACTATTCTGTTAATCAATTGTTCTTAAAAAACTCTGAATGCAGCTGGATGCAACAAGTCCTTTTAAAAGGCCTTCTGTAGGAAATACACTATAGGAAACCAAGAATCCAAGAGGTAGAGGAGGCGAATTAAGGGAAAACTGAAAAAAGCAAAATGGTAACTTGCAACATATGATTCAAAAAGTTTTAATGGAATACACAGCACATCACAGATGGAGGATATATACACATATTTTCCTCCTAAATCTGAGAGATCCCAACGGTTGCTCTGTGTGTGTGTGTGTGTGTGTGTGTGTGTGTGTGTGTGTGTGTGTGTGTGTGTGTGTGTGTGTGTGTGTGTGTGTGTGTGTGTGTGTGTGTGTGTATGTGTTTGAGTGAGTGTGTATGGAGGCACGCATGACCAAGACACACGCTTCACAAATTATAGAGCACAGAGAGTAAGGCACATGCTCACTCGCCAATTTAAACACAGATAGTGGGTGTGAAGCGCCGAGCCGCTCAAAGAGCCCGTATCGTGACGATAGAGCCCGCAGCTGATGTGCAGATATCCTATCTATCTTGTGACAAGCAGAACCGCGACCGCCGCGCCAACACTGGCACATGTGCGTCCGTGAGGAATGGTTGAGGTGGGGATGGGACGAGGAAGTTGACTGACAGTCGACATGAATTGCTGTTAAGGGCAGATGAAAGGCAGTTGTTGCGCGCGCGCGCGAACACACACACACACACACACACACACACACACACACGGACACACGCACACACGCACACACACGCACTAGTCAGACATGCGGACGCGCAGTGCGCAGCCTACCCACCATCCTGCCCGGGGCCCCTGCGTGTCCCAGAAGGTTTAGTCAATCCCCCGTAGGCGTCCTGAAGCGGAGGTGAACGGTCAGTCACCTGCAGCTCTCCATCTTTCACCCTCCGAGCGTTGAGGGCGGAGGAGTGGGGTGTCGGGACTGGGCGTCGAACAGGTCAAAATCCCGTATAAGTTCAAACACAAAGTTTGATTCAAGGCAACAGTTTATCCTCAACAAGAACTTGGCTACTGATGCTGATGCAAAGATTCTGATTGCTGCCAACTAGCCCAGTCCGGATCTTGTTGTTTCAGGCTGCCACCGGTGTCAGGCTGAGTAGAGATCCTATTGGTTGCAACAGTCCAACTTCCAAGACGCAATTAATATAAAAAAAAAAACACCCTCTCTGTCATTCTATCAAAAGAGTGTTTTTTTTTTTTTTTTATTGCATGCGCTGACTGCGCACGACCAGTATGTTTATCTGTCTATTCGCTGCTGGTTGCGATCAAATAAACTAGAACATTGAAAAGAGGCGAGAGATGCTCCTCAGATATTCAACAGCCGGTCCTCAGTATCGCTCCTGTGTTGCAATGCGGGTGCTGCCGCGGCAAAAAAAAAAACGCTCGATTCCCACTCATCCCCCGGATCCCCGTCGCTCGTCCAGATGTGCAGAGCTGAGCAGGGCTTCAAATGGAGCGGACTGGACACACTGGGATGCGGTGGGGGGACGTGGAATGCGCACTGCTGGGGGGAGGCAGGCGATACAGGGCGCTGGATGGGAGAGAGAGGAGGCTACCTGTGGGAGGTTTTACTGAATTCAGTTTAGATGTCGACACCGATAGGAGATCACAAAGCTCGCAGATGTGAGGAGCATCTGTCTAATATGCGCGTCAAGGTGCGTGTTTAAAGTACATCCAAGAAAATAGCAAGAAACCGAATTTAATCCAAATCTTATTTACGTCTGGTCATTAGTCATCACGCCAGCTGGTCCACAGTAGCCTAGTTTAATGATTTAGAAGTTCTATTGTTATATCATAGCTGGTTATAGTTACAGTTAAGTGTTTTGACACCTGCGCATTTCACGTATGGGGTTTGATGGAAGAGCACTATGCCATTGAGTTTTTAAATCCAAATTTAAATTCCAACAAAAGGAAATACTCACATTTTAGGAACAACCAATTGCATCAATGTGGTGGTCAGAGTTTCCTGATTTAGTAGGCCACTGAAATAAACTAAATAAGACACCCTTTATAAGTTGTATCTGCTTTATTAATCCATAATTTATCATATCAGATATGGTGCCTAAAATAAGTATTTACTCCCCCTACCCTTTGGCAGCAATTTCAACCATGACGTTCTGTGAATCTGTATCAGCTTTGCACATCAGGGCACTCAAGGTTTTCTATTCTTTGATGGGGATCATGAGTAAGCAGGCTTGTTTGAGATCTGGACTCTGACTCGGTCTTTGATGTGTGTTTCTTTGGCTTTATGATTGGGCTCATTGTCTTGCTGGAAAAGAAAAAAATCTTCCCCACAAGTGGCAGGTTTCTTGCAGACTGCACCATATTCATATCCTTTCATCTTGTGTATTTTGCTGCATTCATATTACCCTCTATACCTCACAAGCCTTCCAGATCCTGATCACAGAGGACAATGAAAAGGCCTACGTGAAAAAAGTAGAAGACATGACCCACTGGTGTCAGGACAACAACCTATATCGATATTTTATTTACACCAGGACTGCCACACTAAAATCGGCTTCTCTAATACAAATCATTTATTTAATGGCTCTCTGGTTTGAAACATATCTACAGTGTATAGGGACATCAAAGAGCTTATGAAAGCCTAGTTTAAAATCAGCACAGTGGTTTTATAGTTCTAAATGTGAAGCTCTGCTATAGGCAGTCTGGTCAAAAGTAACACCTCAGCAGAGCATTTTTGAAACTGAACGAAAAAAGAAGATGAATGTGACGGTGGCCTAAAAAGGGTTTGTTATACCCAAAGGCTGCAGGCCGAGCTGCTTTTCCTCATCCCATAGAGAGATAGCTCAAAATGCATTATTCTGGCATCTACCTACAAATAATGTGAAGCACCACATGACACAAGCTTTAACAATATTTTCCCTAAATTGTTATATTATTCACTTGAAATTGATAGATAGACCATACATTACTCGTTTATGAACACTAATTTCACAATATTAAAAAATTTGAAATAAATCAATATTACATGACCACTATCACTCCCCTCCCCAATCTGTCAGAGTTGAGTAGGTCCACAAGTAGGTGCAAATGTATAATTTGGGGAATGGGGGGAGGGGGTTTAACAATAATCAAAAGTGGCCAGTTTAACCCCACAACATTTTTTATCATAATGATGAATGTAAAATATTAACTGTTAAAAATAATAAGCGGTTGGCTTTCTTGATTCAATGTAATTGGCAAGCAAATAAAAACATTTTTCACACAAACCCCCCCCCCCACCTCTGGGTGAGCCCCAATGTGGTGCCCCTGGACATTTTGAGGTATAGTGCCCAGGGGCACCACATTGTCTTAATACGGGCCTGACAAGCATTCTTCAGACATGAGGCAGAGAGCGTCTAGAAGTAAATAAAGTAATTTGCAACCCTACTGTAGGCTATTGCCCCTTCACAATCTCACTCAATTAGCACATGGATCAGCGAGCTGGCTGCCACCAAGATGATTGTACCCTTTGTTGTAAGACTGGAGAAATATAAGCAATGCATATTAAACTAAAAACAATTAACATCCAATAATATACAGGCACATTCTGGCACCAAAATATCAATTTTCTGTTCTGCTCTCACAACACCAAAATCAGTTCTCTACCTCCTGCTTTTAGACTCTCACTGTATCCATACAACCCTGCATGAATAATATGTATAGAAAGAGATTTTAGTTCTTTCTTATTTTTCTCCTCTGCCAGAGGGAGATATGACAAAATTTCCTCTGTCTGCACGGTTCGATAAGCACAGTGGAAGTGACAGAGCCCCTCTACAATAAAAGAGTGCAACACTTTTGGAATTGAACAGCTTGAATTGCAAGTGGTCTGCTATAGGGTATTACAGTGGCTGCAAATGAAAATGTGCCGAGGGAAAGGAGCATGCATGTGAAGTGTCTTTCATACATGATGAAGGTGGCTCAGGGTTACGTATAGCAGAATGTGAGAATAATGCAGCAGCAGCCAGCAGCAGCATCAAACTATTTAATTCCATTAAGCTCACTGTGTGTTTAACTGCTAACATGTTATTGCTCTCATTAGTCTATGGGAGGTCTGTTTATTTGTGAGCAGCCTGCTGAATCAGACTTAATGAGCTGTAGGTCCTAACGAGGTCTGTAATGCAAGTGTTGCTTACTGTATGTCAGGTTCCTCTTCTTTCACTGCACTCTAACTTTGCTTTTAGAGAATGTATTCATGAAATCAATTAAGTTATAAATATTATTATTATGTCTTTTATTTAATTCATTAATTCATGTATTCTTACTCTTATTGTGTTTATTTCTGATTTATTTGTAATTCATGGAGATTTATTTACGCTTGCCTTGATTATTTTTCGTTAATTTTGATTAGCGTTGGTATTCATTGATGTTTTTCTGACTTGGTTCTCTTTGAAAACCTGTCTACCCATCCTTCTATATCTCCTACTACTAGCCTCTTCCCTTGCCCATTAAGCAGATATATCTCTGGCCTAGTCTGGATCAACTGAAGTACATTGCCAGGATTACATTGGATGTTACATTGCCCTCCCTTGCTGCTATCTGTGTGTCAAATTCCCTTCCCTACAGGAAACACCAAGAATAACCTCTGCGCTGAACGGTACATTCTGAAAATGGCAAGGTTTGACGTGCAATAAGGCAATCCTGCTTGGTTCTTTCGGAGAATGATTGTAAATATTTACAGAGAATACAAATGGGGCCAGAGTACACAGATACATGAATAAGCAAGTCAAGTGGACACCTAATATAAGCTCTGTATCCTCCTGAGGGTCTGAGGGCGGTTTGAGGTGGGTCACTTGTTGTCTCTCCTAACTGGGCAGCCCTCTCCAAAGGTCAGAGCATGGCTAATTGTAGGGACAACCATGCCACCATTTACAGATTAAAAAGCATTAATTTTATCAGAAAACATTTGGAAGCAGATGACTGATAAGGAAACATTTAGAACAGTGACGAAGCAAATGCATCTCTAATATCTTTGTTTTCAATATTCTTGCCATCAAATTTCCCCTCCTTCAGTCTCAGCAGATGTTAGCAGTGTGTCGTAGAGATGAATGGGAAAAAAGACCCAAGCTGTCCGGCGTCTGGCCTCTGTGCTCGGGCTGCAGATAATGACAACGTCAGTAATAGAGGTAGTAGGATTAATGATAGTCTGACCTTACCATATCTGGGCCTGCTGTCACTGATGAGGCTGCAAAAGAGTTACAAGCTGCAATAAACCCCGCAGGAAATGATGAATGATGCCATATCCAGCTGGCAGAGGAAACATCTTTGGAGGTTGCACTATCATGTCCAACTAGAAAATGCATTTCCTACAGAAATGAAGGAATAGCTAAATTGCTAAAGCTAAATTGGATTAACAGCTTAAATAGGTAAGAAGAAAGTGAAGTAGTGAGGATAGTTGGAAAAATATGGTTTTAATTAACATGAATTTCATTAAAAACTTGAATAACACCACTAATGTATAAAAGATGTGGAATATTTAAAGGTTTTTTGAAAGACTGACGCTAAACTGAATTGTTGGCTTTAAAAGTTCAACAATGCCAACCAATGTAGAACATTGTGAGGTCTGAATTTATTTTTAACTGAAATTATGAATAAGTATGGAAGACTTACAAAGGCTGTGAGAACCATTGATAAAAATGCAGAAATATGAAACAAATTGTTGGAAAAATCTCAAATGCATTGCACTGCACTGCTGAAACACTTGGAAGTTGAAATGTAAAATTGTCAGTTGGAAGCTGAACTGCTGTCAAAAGTGGAAGTTCAAATAAATTGACTAAAAAGGCTGAAAGTTTAAATACTTTGTATTATTATCAGACATATCCATTAATATGCCCACATAGCTCCCGTTTTAGCTGAGCTTCATTGGTTGCCAGTGAAATTCAGAATCGATTTTAAAGTTTTACTTTTTGTTTTTAAAGCACTCCATGGTCAAGCCCCTCCGTATATATCTCCTGTCTACTTACGCTGCCGCCAGGGCATTCAGGTCCACAACTCAACAACTCCTTGTCATCCCCCGGACACACCTAAAAACCAGAGGGGACCGAGACTTCTCTGTAGCCCCCAAACTCTGGAATTCCTTCCCACCCCATATCAAATCATGTAATACAATTGCTAGTTTTAAATCAAATCTGAAGACGCATTTTTACTCTCTTGCTTTTAACTCCCTTTGATTCCTATTTTTTTTTTTATTTTTTTTTTTTTAAGATTTAGAGCTATGAACTGAACTCAACTTTTTCTTATCTTTTTGTATTTACAAACGTTGTTCCATTGTTGTTTTATTCTGTGTTACATTATTTAATTCTTCCTTGCTTAACTATATTCATGGTACCTTGCACACTTGATTATGTATCTTTAAGGCATACTGTTTCTGCCTTCCCTGCTCTACCTATAAAGTACTTTGGGTCAACTGTTGTTCGTTTAAATGTGCTATACAAATAAAATTGACTTGACTGTAAATGAAGTACACAGAGAAAGTGCAAATATACAATATGTTCACCAAACACTACACAAGACCAATGCTGCAGACTGAGGAAAATACAACAGTTTCATGCCCAAGAATACTGTGACATGTGGACACTAGGGGTGATGTTGTTTACACAACAACATAAATGACTAAACATGACATGAAATAACCTAACAATATGACGATATAACAATATGAACACAAAAACATAACATAACTCAACATATGACATGACATTCTCATGAGACTAAAAAAGGTGCTGGGTAATATTAAACCTGTCAATGCTTCAGCGTCTCAAATCTAATTCTCTCCATTAATGCAGTGATTAAAAAAATGAAAGATGATAGGTTCATCTATTTTTCAGAGACACTCGCTGATGAACTTCAGGTATTGATTTTTGCTCTTTTGCATAAAAGATTGAGTAGGGGAACTCTTTTGGCCAGTATAAGCACGAAAAGAGGAAAGTAATGCACAGAAGGTGAAGAAGATGGGATTCTTTGAATTGAATGCACCATGTAAATACAAATATGTACGTAGAGAGGAGCGAACTAAATTTAGCCATTTATCATTAACTTCTAGCAATAAAATGAACTGCACCTGAGTAACACAATGAGAACCAAGCTCCTTGGATCAATGAAAAACCCAGCTATGCCACAGATGTCACATTTGAAATCATCACAATAGATTACCTTTAATGCCAGTTGGAAAGACTTCAAGAAAAATAAAGATTCCTGAAACATGCGTCAAGTGAAGTACTTTTTCATGGTCAAGGTGAAGAAAACAGGCTGGCTGATGTAACCACAGAAACATCACAGGACGTGTAATGCAATAAGCTCACCCAGTGGCCATCTCAGAGGAGAATCTAGCAGCCAATTAGTGGAAAGTCTGAAGCCTGCTGCCTGGCTTAGGTATCCTTGAGTTAGATATTGAACGTTTTGCCTTTACCTTGGACTCAAGAATGCATCACAAGTAGGCCTAACAGCTAGACCAGTATAAAACCTGGAAGCTGGAAAACAATTTAGTGACATTTATAACTGCACACCTGTGAGGTGAGTGAGAGATATGAGAAATTAAAGGGGTGATAGAATGCAAAACCTTACCCTTACCCTTTACCTTGTCATAGTTGAATAATGACAGTTTAGGGGGTAACTAGGACATGCATAGAACCTCTAAATCCCATTGACACCTCTTTTCTCTGCAAATCTCACTATTTGAAACTGCCTCTGAAAACGGGCAAATCTCAACGATCTCCTCCTCATTTGGCTCTAGTCTCTCTCTTTGTCACGCCCCAACATTTGCATAGGCTACACAACTGACCTGAGATCAGTTAGTCTTCTGAATCTAGGTCGTGCAGATCTCAGAAATTGTATACATTGTTCATATGCTATTTTAGCATTAAATTCACTTCTGAGACTATGTAGAGGTCAAATATGGGCAGTTTTACGAAAATGGATGGCTAATTGCAAATTTTGTCCAACTGTGTGTCGGAGTTCAGCGCCGGTGCTGCCTGTGTTGCTGCCTCGCAGCCCGGCCTGCCTTCCTTCACAGACCCTGGTCTGCTGTGAGCTCCGTTACGACTGGCAGCCCACAGCACTCCATACCCACGCAGAGTCACCGGTAACACCGCTAATGGACTACTAAACGCCGCTGCTCTGACAGAGCTCCAGGGCCTGCAACTCCCCTCTTTCTGCTAGCTAAATGCCCAGTGTGTGTGAGTGAGAGCGTGGTCAGCGAGCTTGTTACACCAGCAATCTGTTACCACAGGTTCCAGTTACTCTTTTAATGTGTGTAATTATAATGTGTTGAGTTATTTAAACAAACGATTGGGGAAATAAACGCCGCTTGTCCGCGAGTCTCATTGATAGAGCCTGCGACTGGATGTAGCTCTATCAATGAGAGCTAGCTAGCTAGCCTCCTCTTAGAATTCCTCTGAAATTCACAAATATTCATCAACTTGAAATCGGACACCGTTGTTAGCTTTATAAGACATTTAGTTAGATGTTGTGTAACTGGCGTGACGAAATATGAATATACTGTAAATATACTCAAAAAAGGAAGCTAATATCCTGATTTGTAGCTAGATTGAAGTGACAGTAAGCTAAGAAACATAGTAGTGTCTTCACAAATATTAACTTGAAATCGGAACCGTTGTTAGGTTATAAGAATTTAGTAGATGTTGTGTAAGGTGGAGAAATTCAAACTGTAAATAACAATTAAGGAAAAGGAAGCTAACTATCCGTGATTTGTAGCTAGGATTGAAGTGACAGTCACAGCTAACGAAACACATAGCTAGCTAGTCTTCACAAATATTAACTTGAAATCGGACACCGTTGTTAGGTTTATAAGACATTTAGTTAGATGTTGTGTAACTGGCGTGACGAAATTCAAACTGTTAATAAACTCGAATTAAGGCGAAAAGCAAGCTAACTATCCGTGATTTGTAGCTAGGATCAAAGGAACAGTCACAGCTAACGAATCACTTTGTCTTCACAAATATTCATTAACTTGAAATCGGACACCGTTGTTAGCTTAATAAAACATTTAGTTAGATGTTGTATAAGTGGCGTGACGAAATTCAAACTGTAAATATACTCGAATTACGACCAAAATCAAGCTAACTAGCCTCAATGTGTACACATAGGATTGAAGGGACAGTCACAGCTAACGAAACCCTTACAGTTCACAAATATTCATTAACTTGAAATCGGACACCGTTGTTAGCTTTATAAGACCTTTAGGTATGTTGTATAGCTAAGTGGCGTGACATGTGTGTAACATGTGGTAAGAGATTGCTGGTTGTAACAAGCTCGCTGACCGCGCTCTCACACACGGGCCATTTAGGTAGCAGGAAGAGAGGAGATGCAGGCCCTGTAGATCTGTCAGGGCAGCGGTGTTTGGTAGCTTGTCCATTAGCCCAAACGGTGACTTTGCGCAGGTATGAGGTGCTGTGGGCTGCAGCAGCCGTGCCGGAGCTCAATCGAGCTCATAGCAGGCCGGGATCTGTGGAGGAAGGCAGGCCGGGCGGTCGAGGCAGCAACACAGGCAGCTGAACTCCGACACACAGTTTTACCAAATTTGCAATTAGCCATCCATTTTCGTAAAACGGCCCATATCTGAGCTTTATATAGTTGATTTCTCGCATAAAAAAGTCTCAGAAGTGAATTTGGTAAGGAAACATTGCAGTGTCTGAGATTCTGTCGCGTTTCTAATGTGTGTGTATTGGCGATTCGCTCAACCAATCAGCGCGCGTCTCTACGTTTGTGTACGGGGCTAAGGCTCAACCAAGCAGCGCGCAGCTCATCTAAATATTCATGACCATACCATATTTGGAAGAAAAGCTCTTGTTACAAATAGGGCCAAAACACAGGGATGCATAAGGGCCAATAAAATATCAACCAGGCCATTTTCAGCCCAACTAATGTTACCCTATTAGGAGACCATAAGGAACAGTGTGAAATACCCTATATAATCATTCTATCACCCCTTTAAGTTTTAAAAGGGCAGTCATAACTTTGCCATCGTAGGAGAAGAAAATTGGCGTCTGCGAAAGTTCGTCAAGGGAGGAGGTCGAGATGAATGGATGTGTCAAACAAACACAGGACTTTCACACAGAGGACCGCTGCTTATATCCAGTGGGCTGTGTTGTGGCTTTTTGCATTTGTGTTGGCCACCGTACATGTGAAACCAAAAGTCAACATTCTTGCTTCCATAACGCACTTAACCTACATAACATACTCAACTTTTACTCTTTTTAAATCCTATTTATGTCTTATGTCTTATGTCTATTGTCTTGTGTTTGTTTTATGTTTTATTTGAGAAACTTTTAATTGCCTCATTGTTAAAAGGTGCTATACAAATCAAATTTACTTCATGGACGTTAGTAGTCATGGTTTTCCAAAGTAGTTTTAAAAGAAACTATGTTCATACAACCTTGTGAAGTCCCAAATGTGAGAGAAGATCTGCCAATACCGAATAGAGAAGATGATGCAAGTGTGGGAGTGACCCCTTTAGGCATAGAGGTTGGAACTTGGCTGTTGTTGGTATAAAACTCATACTCCTTTGTTATACAAAGCATTTCACCTTAGTTTTATTTAATAATATTTGGCCATTTATAAAGGAAGTGTTTTACTTTCATCTTTAACCCCAGAGGGTGATAAGTGCTCCAGGCACAGGCTGAACAAAAACGTGAATTTCCAAGAAAGTTAGTCAAAATTCTTTTGATATAATAAAAAATGGTTTGTGCAACTCTGGATTTTCTCCCAGATGCACCTAACCTGAAGGTTAGACAACTGGCCAGGCTGATAAGATCTGTAAAGGGAAGAGATTTTAGTTTTTCCCTTGAGCAATTGCTGCTGTAATGCCCTTGTGCTAGGCATTTACCCCTGCAACTGTGCCAGTGGAGCATGTAAACTGTGTGAACATTCAGTGGCTGAAAGACCGTTTGAACCATCTCAGAACTGAAAAAGGCCCATTATGATGCCATAAAGGCTGCTGCTGGAGCAATGGTACAAGCCTAAAGAACCATTTTATGATGCTATATAAGGCTCATGTGGATATATGGTCGGTTAAACACTGTAAATCGTATTTTAATGCTGTGATCTAAGATGTCACAGTTCAGCTTTTCCCAGCAGAGGGCAGCAGTGATAAAATATTGAGGAGCCTTCCCTCTCTTCCTCTCTAGTCTAATTTGAGTTTATAAGGGAATTCCAAGCGTCATTCAACATAGTATGTTTTGTATTAAAGTTTTATATTTTTGACTTCTTAATCAAAATGTCAAAAATGTAACCCCCCTGTATTCCCTTTGTCATTACAAACATGCGCAGTGCAAATTCAGGTGGAATTTTCCAAGGATCCAAATATCTATTTGAATTTTGGGGAAATGTGTCAAAAGTGATGCACAAGGCATTTAGAATATTTCCATGTGAAGGAATGGTACAGCCATAAAAAACATTGGGTATATAAGTTATACAGTGTGAATAACACACTTGAAGCTACTCTGTAAAGACAAGATTATTTCCTAATCCTATTTACACATTCAACTAAATTCACACAATACTGTCTGGCCAGCCTATTATGCTCTCTAATTATTCACTATGTCAAAGTCTTTATGTTGCTTTTTCTGACATTTGGTCACACCATGCTGTGGACAATAAGAGAGGAAGATGGTTGGTGAAACGAGGCAAAATGTAGAAGCACAGCTAAAAAAGACACAAGACGCCGGTATGAATATGTATTTAAATTGGCTCATTTATGGAGTAGAAATGTGAAATAATTTTAGAAGTTGGTGCCTTCTAGACCGAGAAAAGCCAGAAAATGTATTTTTGGCTCATGTGGATGAAAGACAACTACTCCTAGAATGCACTTGCTTCAATTCCCTACGAGGCCAGTCCCAAGCCATGCCTTCCACTTACAGAGAGGCGGTCAAGTCAAGTCAAAAGGGGGTTTGGGGGCAGATCAACACCGGACAGATGACTGGATCACAGTTCGCTTCTGCAGAAAGAAAAAAAAAATGCGAAAAAGATGACGAGGAGTAGATTTTAAGATGACATACAATATTCAGTACTAACATGCACTTCCCACGGACAGCAAACTTACGTACTTCCCAGCTTCTCTTCAAATGCTTTAACGTTCTAGTGCCAAATTGTAGACCTGTCTTTACCTGGCAGCTGCAGGAGAAGCATTTGTCGTAGATGGGAGTCCAGCGGGAGCCATGGGCGTGATGCTGGTTCTCAAAGAAGCAGGTATGGGGGTCTTTCTTCAGCTCCTCTGGGTCCTTCGCAAAGAGGTCGTCAAACTCAGACTCCTCCATCTCCCCCGTGGTCCCAAACTCACAGTTGTTTGGCACATGGACCTGGACAGAGGGGGTTTGCATAGTTTTTCCAAATCATTTGTGGGAAAACACAAAAAACACATTTCTATTTTTCAGACGTGAAGATAAAAAAATAAATATTTGGTACAAAATATTATCAACAGCTTTTACTGTTGTTACTTACATAAGTATGTTGTCTCGGCTCTCTCTCAGGATGTGTTAGCAGTACACAAGCTGACTCGGCTGGGCACCAAAATGGGCTGTGAGGAGTGAGACAGTCCCCAGTATTTAGCAAGACTGAGATGAAATTGGTAGGAACTGATAGACTAAAATAGTAACATATCACAAAAGAGGATTTTTGTCCCAGGTTTGTTTTTTAACCTGTACTTTCTTTGGAGGAATTGTAAAACAAGCGATTAAGGACATCATAACAGCTCTTGCAGGGGTCCGTTTCAGAAAGCAGGTTTAGTGAAAACTCTGAGTTTGTTGACCCTGAGATGAAGGAAACTCTGGGTTTTCTGTTTCAGGAAGAGAGGTAACTTAACCTCAGAGTCAGTTACTATGGTAACTGAGCCTGTGAACCTAACCTGGTCGGGAGCAGGTTTTCTTCGAGAAATCTCGAGTTTCTCTCAGTCTCCTCCCTCTGACACAGCGCTCTTTTATTTCCTCATTCATTCATTCAGTCTGTATCGGGCGCATTTTAGCGCAGTGTTGTCATCTGCATGAATAAAATAGGATTGTTTTATTAACTCAGTTAAGTAACGTTATAGACTAAAGGTTTTTTTCTCGAACATGGCATGTCCTTTTGTCAAGGATCCCGTTGATGAAGAAGCTGTATTACTTCGCAGGGAGTTAAACATACGTCGCGATATGATATTGAGGCCCTGATTAGATGTATTTTCATAACTACCTATTTGAGCGGTATCGTTTTTCTTCACAGTCTATCAACAATGTACATAACCTTATCCGTCCTCATATCACTAAGGTCACCCATCGTGGACATGCTCTTACATCCCAGCACATTCTTTGTGTCGCATTACGTTTTTTTGCAAACGGCAGTTTTCTTTATAACATTGGTGATGCGGAGCATATTAGCAAAGCCACTGTATACAGAGCCGTCAGAAAAGTGTGCCTCGCTCTGAAACATTTTTTTAAACGTGTTTGTAGTGTTCCCTGGACACAAACCAGTGAGAGCCATTAAAGAAGAGTTCCACAGGATTGCAGGTGAATAATGTAAAACGAAATAATTATTTATTATAATTCGGTTAATGACATGGTGCTGCAAGATCAGAATGGTATAAGTCATTTGAATTTCTTTTAGGATTTCCCAGTGTGATTGGCTGCATTGATGGCACACAAATTCCAATCACTGCTGCTTCAGAAAATGAAGCGGACTATGTGAATAGGAAGTCCATTCACAGCAATAATGTGCAGGTAAATTGACCACTGTCACAAAATGTCAAAGACTGCATCACAAGACTGCAAGTAACATCTGTCATTCTCTGCACTGTCTAGATCATATGTGATGCTGCATATCTCATAACCAATGTGGAGTCCAAATGGCCTGGGTCTGTGCATGACTCACGGATATATCGTGAGTCTGCCCTGAGCAACAGACTGGAACTGGTAAGCAGCCTAAAGCTTTGTACAGTATTATTCACCTGTCTCCCTCCTTAAATACACTCAAATGTATACACTATACATTACAGGAGAGTTTGAGCACCACCCAAATAAAGAAAAATAATTCAAATTTTATTTTGTCATCTTTATTTCCTAAAAACACAAAAGCAACAGTTAGGTTTTTTTTTTATATTGTTCCAATAATTAACACAAGTCACCTGTGACTATGCACCCACCTCTAACTTGTGTTTCAGGATTTCAATTTCCAGGTCTGTCTTCTGAATCTGGCGGTCCAACAATACCATTTCTAGGTCATTTTTCTGCATTTATTTTTTTTGATGAGATTCATTTTATATAGGTCCTTCACAGGTAACTATACATACAATCATGACATTAAAAGCATACAGTTGAACATTATTTCCACAGAATGAACCTCTGGCAGTTGCACATCTCACTGAGTTCGTCTGTGCTGTGGAAGTTGATGGACCCTCCTCCTGTTGCCCAGCCATGTTCTGTTAAAAAGTAGACTATCCAGTCATACATGTCACACTCCATATACCACACAGCAGTGTTAAGAAATGTGAATGTGGAGATCAGTAACATAGTGGTGATATCTCACCTCTGTAGTCCTCTCAGGATCCCTCTCTGTGGCAGCAGACAATGTGTCCTTTTCATCTGTTTCATCCTGTGAAGATGAACATTGTTTCATTAGACTTTAACCTACTTGCATCATGTCTGGAGTATTTAGTTGTCTACTTACAGCTTCAAGGAGTTCTGCTGTGGCATGAGGGTCCACAAGTGAGAGAACACCATCACAATCTGTTGGGACAAATGACAAACCCATGAAAGGGAAATAAAAATAACTTTTAAATATATATATGGAAATAAAAGAAGATAAATATAAGCCCAATTACATCTTATGAAGGCACTTGTGTCCTGGGATGTGGCTAGCTCAGAGGAAGAGCTCCCTCCAGGGATTCCTTCAGCCACTGGCATTCCTTCATTCTGGCTCAGGGCCAGCTCCTCTGCCTCTGTCAGAGGTGGTGGTGCTGGTCCTCCACCAGTTTTCCGGGCCTCTGCCTTCTTTCTGTTGGCTGAGTAGAAGTCAAATGTTAATTTAAATGGGCCCTTTTAATTAACAAAACAGGATAGGTGAGAGGACATTTATGTATGTGAAAATGTATTGGGGATAAAGCTACAGCACATTCAAATTGCCAATGAATATTTACTCTCATATTTTAAATGTGATTAAAATGAGGTACAGCCATGTCTTACCTGTTTGAACTAAGTTCTTATATTTCATTTTCAGCTGCTTCCACGAGCGTTTTTCACCCGCAGGATTGCACCTAAATGAAATAGATTATAGGTTCAATACCATTCCACCAGTTTTTACCAGTAATATTATACTTGAGATTAAATATGAGCATGGGTGTGAATTTCAGGCCTGTGTGTAGTGTGTTCATACAAACAGAGTGTAAAAAATGTAATTTCCCTACAGGGAATTAATAAATAGTATAAATTAAAATGATTGTGTAAATTAAATATGAAATGAAAACACTATATTGGAACTTACGCGTTGACCCAAGCAGCAATTTTCTCCCACGCCGTTCTCTCTCTTTTGCTGCAGCAGCTGTGTTGCTCTTCTTGCGAATTACTGGTTCATACCGCTGTAGGCTTGAATGAGTATTTCCAGTTCCAGAGGCGTAAAGTATGCCAACCGAGTTTTATTGCTTGGTTGCCATGGTGAATCGTAGTATCATGGCTCCATTCATGATGCCTTTTTACAGTGGTGGTGCACGCGTTTAACTCTGAGTGAACCTACTCTGAGTTGACTGAACCAACTCATATCAGCTGTTCTGGAACCGAAAAAACAGAGTTTCCCATCTCAGGGTAAATCAACTCAGCGATCAGGGTTAGACACAGAGTTTGTTAAACCTCCTACCTGGAACGGACCCCTGTACTATAAATCAAGATCAATGCTAGTTAACAACTAGTTCTATCAACCCAGGGTTTCCCAATCCAGCGGCACGCGCGTTCACATAAAAGAGGCGATGTTTGCACAGCACGACCAATCGCAAGCCATCTACCAGAGCTGCATATTTTACATAAGAAGAGCAAATTATAATTCTACATAAATATGAAGAACACAGACACGGTTTTACAGGCAAAACGCGATACAGTCGCTGCTTCCTAAAACAGGAAGGAAAGCTGGCAAAAAAAAATAGCACACTGTAAATGCGTAAATCACAACGCTTATCAATATCACTTCCCCATCAGTCAGCCACTAGATCTGACAATAATTACACTTGGGCTTTCCATGAACTGTTGTTGCTTCAGCCTATTATTTCAGTTGCAACCCTGGCAGTGGTAAGTGATCATGAGAGTAAATGAAATATATAAAAACATAATTCAAACCGATGTGCGCATTGGCAACACACGGCTCAATAAGCCGACAAATAGCCTATATGTAATTCCCTCCATATATATATATATATATATATATATATATATATATATATATATGGCGTTCAGCATGAGTTACCACGGCAATTTAATCCGGGAACAACTGATCCACCTTTGTGATACAGAAAACCCTGGGTTGAACCTGAAGTTACCTCGTTAACACCAAATCTTGATTCGTAGTACAGGCCTATATATGGAATGTTCTCCCTGATGTAACCTTTTGAGTGAGTGAGTGTTGATGTGTATTGCAATCCGACTCCCCTAGCTAGCAGGGAACGTTCCCACGACATTATAACTTAACCCATAAATTCTAATGTTGTAAAGGAAACTTTGTAATCTAATGTTCAGAGAACGATTTAAAGATGTTTAATATTTCAAAACATTTTCTTATAATGTTAAATTAATAATGTACAACATTTTAACTGCAACATTCACAGGATGTTTCGAGGATGTCAGGGCCACAGATTATGTTACATGTATTCTCAAAGAAACATTCTGACAATGTTTTCAGGATGTTATTAAGGTCTCAGATTACAAAACGTTTTTTATGAAACGTTCTTGTAATGTGACATGTTAACAAAGGGAGGACGTTCTACCTGCAACATCCTGAAATGGTTTTGGGAATGTTGTTGAGGGAACCGATTATAAAATGTTTTTTTATAAAACATTATCACAATGGTAGCTACATAATAACAATGGAAGAAAATTGTCAATGAAAGATTTTGAAAATGTTTTGAGGATGTTATTGAGGCCTTAGGACAGATTGGTTTTCATAAAATGTTGCTGTAATGTGACAAGTTAACATAGAGCGTTCTACCTGCGACATTCTGATGATGTTTAGGGTGTGTTGTTGAGGTAACGTTTTCTTTTTTTCTTTTTATAAAACATTCCCCACAGCAAATTTCAGGAGTTGAATAATATGGAGTTAGTCAGACAAAAAAATGTTAGTGTTAGATTTCTGGAGTTTATTTTCTAAATATGACTACAGCTTTTGTTCAGGGATACTCTTTGACCGTTTTATATTTCAGTGTTCATTCGTTGGTTGTTGAGGAACGTGATTCAGCTACTCCTGTTTTTTTTCCCTACAATTCTGGTTAAAACAACAGCCTCGCCAGCAACGCGACTAAATTGTGTTATCTACACTGGCTGAAGAGTGGGACACTGACATGACTTCTTCATCTTCACTCCACAACCACCTGGAAGGAAGCGGCCCAAGTAGATCAGTGTTGGAGAGTAAACAAATCATTTGGTAAAAGGTTTGTCTAGACAATCTACTTCTATTTCAAATCCTGTGGTCCACTCTGTATTTTTTTAACTTATGGCTTGTATGGAGATGCTTTTATTTGTGTTTCAGTCTTGACACAGCATTGAAGATCATGACCATTGAAGGAAACCCCCAGCCATATCTTCTGGCCACAGGGACTTCATTTAGTTTTGTTTTTTTGTAAAATATGACAATGCTCTCTCAGACATTTTTTGCAGACTACTCTGCACAATATTGATATAGGCAAAGGGGTGATTTTCTTTTTGGTTTGTTTATATGTGTCAGAGAGTTGTATTGTTTCATGTGAGACATTGTTGGCTTAAGAGAATATATTAAAAGTATCAACTATTTAGCTTCCCTTGCAGCAGTATAATGTGAATATGTGAATATTTGCTGTAACATGTTTACATGTTACAGCAAATGGGCGCAAGAGGGCTCAAAATACACCAGAGCAAGTCCACCTGTGGACAAGGACGGATGCATGCACACCGCTCAGACAAACCGGTGAGATGCAGGAGAACCCTAGGCAGGAAGCACACCATAGCCCTAGAGATCTCTCAGTGCTGGCAATCCCCCAAGATCACACAGGGAGAGCCTCCAACGCCATTCCAGAAAGCCCACCCCAGCCAATGAGGGAAAGAATCAAGTGCCAAAAATGAATGATGGGAAGGAGTGGTCCGTGTTAGATGAAGATCTGGACAAGGTGCTCGGAGCGGTTCAAGCAGGATCAGCGGAAAGAAAGGTGGATTCACTGACAGTCATCACCTACAATGTGGCAAAGGAACGGTTCGGAACAGTGCCAAGGAGAGAGAATAAAGCAAGACCAGAAAAGCAGAACAACAGAAGAGAAAGAAAGATCAAACAACTTAGGAGGGAGATCAAAACCTTGAGGAAGCAATTCAAACTGGCTAGCACAGGTGAAAAGGAAGGAATAAAAGAGCTGACAGCCAGCCTCCACGAGCAGCTCATCAGAACAAGAAGAGCTGAGAGGTTCAAACAGAGGCGGAAGAAGCAGGAATCTGCACGAGCCCAGTTTGTAAAGGATCCCTACCACTTTACTAAATCACTTCTGGGGGAGACGAGGTCGGGGACTCTAACAAGTTCCAAAGGTGGAGCAGTCTGTTTAGGAGACATTCAGTGACCCTTCACGAGACGATGCCCTGGAAGGAAATCATGGGCTTACTAACATCAACTCACCTACCACATCCCTCAGCACAGAGTGTCCATCATGGAGAGAGGTTCAAGAGGTAGTCAAGCATGCAAGATCATCTTCTGCTGCAGGTCCCAGTGGTATACCGTACAAAGTATACAAAAAATGCCCTAAGCTCCTCCGAAGGCTGTGGAAGCTTATGCGGTTAATTTGGTCCAAGGGAACCATTCCAACAAGCTGGAGAAGGGCGGAAGGGTGCTTTGTGCCCAAAGAACAGGGATCCATACAGATCAGCCAGTTCCGAACTATCTCCCTACTTAGTGTGGAGGGAAAGCTTTTCTTCTTGCTTGCGAAGAGAATGAGCACTTACATGACCCAGAATGGATATATTAACACCTCTATCCAGAAGGGTGGTGTTGAAGGGTTCTCCGGGTGCTTGGAGCATACAGGGGTCCTCAGCCAACTTATCCAAGAAGCAAAGGAGAAGAAAGGCAGCCTAACAGTTGTCTGGCTTGACTTTGTAAATGCATATGGGTCTATTCCCCATAACTTGATCCAAGTTGCTTTGGACTACTACCACATCCCAAAAAACATCCAGAGCATGATCACAAGTTACCTGAGGGACATCAAGCTACGATTCCAGTCCGCCAAGTTTACAACAAAGTGGCAGCCAGTTTAGAAGGGGATAGTGACAGGATGCACAATCTCTCCCATCTTGTTCATCATGGGAATGAACCTGATCATCTCTGCAGCGAGTACAAAGTCAAGAAGGCCGAAGACCGCAGCAGGAGGGCAACAGCCAGTAATCAGGGCATTTATGGATGACCTTACCATGATAACACCAACTCACGTGCAGGCAAGATGGGTCCTGGCAGAACTGGATCGCATGGCCACTTGGGCAAAGATGGTCTTCAAGTCCAAGAAATCAAGGAGCCTGGTGATCCAAAAGGGCAAAACATCTGGAAAGTTCAAACTGCTTGTTCAAGGAGAAGTGATTCCGAACATCCAGGGGAACCCAATTAGATGCCTTGGAAAGTGGTATGATGATTCCCTGTCAGACAAGAACAGCATCTCCAGCACTGGAAAACAAGTTGAAGAATGGTTGAAGAAGATTGACAAGTCTGGCCTGCCTGGTAAATACAAGTGCTGGATCTACCAACATGGCCTGCTCCTGAGACTCATGTGGCTTCTCACCATCTATGAGGTGCTCCTATCAACTGTTGATGAAATGGAGAGGAAGTTCAACAAGCACCTAAGAAGATGGTTAGGAATACCGCCGAGCTTTACATCTGTGGGGCATAAGGTCGGGCCAGCTCCAGCTTCCCCTGTCATCAGTGGTGGAGGAGTTTAAAGTCGCCAAATGCAGACTGTCCCTGACATATAGGGACTCTCAAGACCAACTCACCAGGGAAGCAGGATTCAGAACAAGATCTGTCCGCGAGCACGGCAATTAACCAGGCGGAATGTTCTCTCAGGACCAAAGACATTATCGGAAACCCTTGCACTGGAAGACCGGGTCTAGGAACAGCACATTTCCAGCAGTGGTCAAAGTCCACCCCTAAGGAGAAGAGAACTAGGATTCAGGATGAAGTCCGAAACCTCGAGGAAGAAGGGAGAAGAGCTAAGTCCATCGAGCTCGCAACGCAAGGCGCCTGGACGAGGTGGGACCTTCCCAAGAGAACAATCACATGGAGTGAACTGTGGCGGCTGGAGCCCTTCCGTATATCCTTTCTACTCTGAGCAGCGTAGGACACCTTACCAACCCCAGTCAATTTGCACAGGTGGGGGATGAGGGAGGACCCACTGTGCAGGTTGTGCGGTGGGAAAGGAACAATGGCGCACATTCTGTCAGGGTGTAAGATCACATTGACACAGGGGAGATACGGGTGGCGCCATGACAAGGTGTTGGCAGTGCTCCCAGACATCCTGGAGCAAGAAAGGAGGAAGAAACAACTAGCCAAAGCAAGACCACTGCTGAGCACCATCAACTTTGTGAAAGAGGGCCAAAGACTTGTCATCCACAACCAAGCCAGGCAGAATCTCCTGCAGTCAGCCAAGGGATGGGAAATGGAGGTCGACATCAGGAGGAAACTCCACTTCCACGAAGCGGTACTGTCCACAACTCTGAGGCCCGATATCATCATGTGGTCTTTAGAGGGAAAGAAGATCATCCTGGTGGAGTTGACGGTGCCGTGGGAGGAGGGCTGTGAGGAAGCTGCAGAGAGGAAAAAAGCCAAATACCAGCAATTTGTCCAAGACTGCCGGGACAAGGGGTGGACAACATGGCTGATGACGGTGGAAGTCGGATGTCGAGGATTCCCAGCTCAATCTGTGTGGAATCTATTGTCAAAGGTTGGACTGAGAGGCCACTTGAGGAAAGCAGCCGTTCGTAAGTTGGGAGAAGCGTCAGAGAGAGCCTCCTGTTGGCTCTGGCACAAGAGAGAGGACACAAGCTGGAAGCCTGGAGGAGAGGGGCAGTGACCTGGCCAGTCACTGCTGACCCGCCAACTGGAGGGTGTTGTGGTTAAGGGTCGAAACACCCAGAGAAGGTTGGGGACCACCTGACGACCTCTCTTCCAGGCCAAGGCTTCATCCATTAGAAATGGGTGTATGTTAGCATCGCAGATGTATTATACAACACTGTAAATAAAGCACAGTTCTTGATATAACTTGCCTTTTGCAGAGGTTACCACGCACAAAATAAATAAATGAATGAAAAAAGTAATTCCGTTGAAAGACTTTTGAATATCAACCATTTTCTTGTGTTAATAGTCCAATTCCAATAGTTAGGTAAATTATCAAAGTCATCCTAGTGACATTGATCAGTTGCCCAGGAATGTTGTGTCGAACAGTTATAAGAAGGTTGTGACATAATGGTCTAATAATGTTAAAATATTTTAACAAAATGTCCCCACAAAACATTTGAATAATGGTTTTAAAGCATATCCTATTCTAAAATAACATTCTAGGAACATAAAAAAATGTGCCACTGAAAACATTTTAAGAATGCTACAGCATAATTTTGAACAAAGTTAATATTAAACATTTTAAGAATGTTAGGGTATAATTTTCGAACAATGTTAATACTAAACATTTTAAGAATGTTAGGGCATTCATTATGTTTTAACAATGTTATTAAACATTTTAAGAAGGTTATCACCAAACATTTGTAGAATGCTTTTATAGAAAAACATTCTGAGAACCAAAAGAAAATTGCCTGCTAAAAACATTTTGAGAATGTTAGGGCATTAACATTTGAAAAAGCTTATCACCAAACGTTTTAGATTGTTTTATTGAATGTTATCCTACCTTTAAAAAAAACCATTCTGGGAAACAAAAGAAAAGTTGCAGCTAAAAACATTAGGAGAAAATTGCATGATAACATTCTCCGAAACATTCTTGGAACAAAAAAATTTCCAAAATAAGTCAGTTTGTGGTGTTTAGAAAAAAGGCAATGAAGCAGGAAGGCAGTGTCACTGTGTATGTGTGTGTCTTTGAGTGTTTATCGTTTATTATTGCAGTCGGTTATGGAAGAAAAAGTCAGAGTTTGAGCATAGAGTCACGGAGTGAGAGCATTCATCACACCAGTTCTTACTGTAATTTTTCTCTCATCCAGGAAACCCACAGACACACATAGTCACAATATAAAAACAACAACAATGGAAGCAAGAGGGGATGATTTTCGATTTATGTGATGTCTTACCATGTCTGACTGTCCCTTGGGGACTCAAAAGCAGTGGTACCATCTGAATCCAGGAAGACTATTTTACTGGGGCGGCCCAATCTGATCAGTAAGGGAAGACAGAGAGATAAAAATTGACTAAATGTAATGTCTTTTCATAGACATAACTCAGCGATTTTACAACGACTTCTTAATTCTGAGTGCTACATACAAATTATGGTTGAAACAGCCTATTGCTTCTCAATGTCTAACACTGTAATACTCCAGCTCTTCTTATCAAACGTAACAGTCACTTAACTCATGGTTACAAATGTAAACCAGCACAACAATGACAATTACCAGGCAACAAAACACTACATTCTAAACACACATTTAATAAACGGAATTCATAAAGTTACATTTGTATTTCGAACAAACTGCAAACTTTTCAGCAAATTTTAACACAACTCTATTTACCGCCTTGCATCATGGGAATTGGCCAGCCAATGAACCAAATGCAGTTCTGACTGCAGTACGCAGATCGGGGTTGGGCTAAATGTGGGCGGAGCTAAACATTTGACTTTTGAAAAGAACTTTCCATTTCAATTTGAGAAGAGTGAAATTCACAAGTTGTTGACAGGTACTCCCTTCGCCAGGCACCAGTGCTTTCTTGTTTGCCACAACACGTGTTATATTTTAGTAGAAATTTGAATAGGCTACATCACTTATCGGCGGTGTATAATTAATTTATTGTTTCCATGCTTTAACTTTGTCGTGGAAGAAGACAGGTTATTTTAAACTCGAAAGGCAGCTCTTTTATGTTGCAACACACACACGCTTTTTTTTCAACTGATAACTTAACTTACATACCCAAGTTCAATCAACACATACATTTTTTTGAACAGTCAACCCAATGAATAAATGCAAGTTTAACTTTCAAAAACTCATAAAGTTGAGTTCAAAATCCACAACTTGTATAAGCTCGTTCAGTTAAAAATAAGAAATAAGTGGACATAACTAAATGGGTCTGTAATATTTTACAGTGCAGTTCCTCAAAACTTGGGGGTTACACCACAAAGCCTGGCACTTACAACCAAGATTCACACAAAGCAAGTCTATTCTAATGATAACCTACCCACATACATATTGTGTTGAGGTGGAAAACATCTATTTTTGTAGAGTTCAGCTCAAGTTCAACTGCATGCTGACAGCCATAGGTTCCCTGTATGTTTCACATTGCTGCAAAGAAACATCAAACAATTCAGTTTCTCAGAATCAAGTTTCTGAAGCGTAATTTAATCGAGCAAAGGGTTTGACCTCGGGAAGAGATATCCTTTGCTAAAAGTTGAAATCTAACTGTTTACGTCTGATCATCTCAAAGTTTGAAAGGCCCCAGCCACACAGAGCCGTGTGCAGCAGCAGTTTTCTGTCCACTGATCCACTTTGGATTCACCTCAGGTCAATGCAGTTTTTCTGACTTTTATTTCAAGGCATAATCTTTGTGGTTCTACTCTTACAGTGTATTACATTACACATTTTATATATATATATATATATATATATATATATATATATATATATATATATATATTTTAACAATCAGTTTTTTATATTATTGATTTGCTCAACAATGATTTTGTCAACAGCTCGTGACACTAGAGATGAAAAGTCAAGGGATCGCCAAAGTTATCAGGATACGTCAACTGGAAACCGTTCATAATTATGTGCCAAACCATCCAGTAGATATTAAGATATTTGACTGGATTAGTGAAATGTATCTCCTGTTGGCAGGCACTACTGTAGATTAAAGGTTAGAGGCTTGGGCACCCTGAATATATGTAGGTAGTCACCTTGAATGTCGGTAAACAATTTCTTGGCCACCCATCAAATAGTTATGGCGATATTTCAGTCTGGACTAACAGTGGAATGCAGGGGCGATTCTAGGATCAGACCTTTAGGGGGGCTCAGCCCCTAATGAGAATGTGACACGGATACAGTGCCATGCAAAACCACCTCCAATTGGCCAAAACTAAGTTTCTGTTAACCCTTTCCTTGACTGGGTTACAGGTGCAAAGCGTTGGTGACAGTGACACAGGATATTTAACCGGTTTCAAGCCCTTTGAACCTGTAATTATTTTCCTCTGTCACTAACAGACAAGTTCGCAAAGTCAAACTTGAAGCACTAAAATTGATTTTTTTTTTTATAATATTTTTTTAATTTAAATTTTTTTATTATTATGATTTTTAGGGGGGCTGAGATGAAATTTAGGGGGACTTGAGCCCCCCTAAAAAGTGTCTAAAATCGCCAATGGTGGAACGACTGACAGACAGAGAGACATCCCCATCCAAAAAGCCACGCTGCTAGTATTAAAACTAAAAGGATCGTTTAATGTTATGACCTACCTTGCATCAACCTGTGCCTTGTCACTTGCTTTAGCATTTCCCAGAGTGGTGTGGGCTTACAAATGGCACACTCTATGCCATGCTTGAAAGTGATTCTGAGAAACAAAAGTGTTTGATGTTCTTTTGCAGCGATGTGAAACAATTACAGAGAAGTCTATCCTGAGCTGAACGCTACAAAACTACAAGATGCTTTCCACTTCAACACAATAAGTGTGTGAGTAGGCCAACCATTAGAACAGCCTTGCTGTGACAGAAACTAAAGTCAGTCCAATGCTTTAATCACAGTCCAACACACAGAGAGACATATCGCTGTCGATTTCCTCTCGCTTTCAAGCTGAAAACGTTTCATCAAGTCGCCGGGTAGAGACAGCCGAGCCATGGCAGGGGACGGGTCGGACCAGCGGGCGCTGCAGTATGAACAAACTCTGGTAAGTCTGACTTGTTGCCAGTCTGAACTTTGTTCACTGGGCACACAGTACGTGCTGTCTCCTTGCATTAAGAGGGGAGCCAGACTCCACTGACAAGTCGTTAAACTTAACACTGCAGGCTAATTGTATACATCTACTAATTACATGATAGCGAGCAGTGTAAATTTGTGGTCAAAAGTTATAATTTAAATGAAATAAATGTGTGTTGGTGAAATGTGCGTATGTTGAAGGAAACAGTGTCTCTATCTCTGTTATTCGTGAAGTTTGTACTTGAGTGTGTGCTTTTGCTGACCGAGGGTCAACAACAAGTTGTTAGATTTTAAGCAAAGTTTAACCCCCTTGTACACTCACGTGAAAGTGACATGACGTGGCTTGTGGTAAGTCGCTGTGTAAGTGGTGGTATAAGTAACTAAGGACACGTTTCTATATTGTCTCAGTCCTCACGTTGATTTTGGCCAAACTCCATTGTCAAAATTCCATGCACTTTAAGAAAGCTGTGTATATTGTCAAGATTGCAAATTAGAAAGTTACTTTATGATGCCTGTTTTTTTAAAATTTAAAAAAATATGCTGATAAATACGGAAGAAAAGAAACCCCAAATCGCCCCCCAAATGTGTCCCTTCTTGATTTTTAAATTTTTGTTCCTTTCTTACTCCCATATTGGAATTTTACATGGATCTGGCGAGGGATTTTAAGGCTTATCAGTCAATTAACATTTTCTATGGTTTGGTATTGAGAAAGTGTTTTGCATTGGAACCAGCTGTACATTTTAAAGATGTATCAGGAAGCTTTTTGTTCTTGCTCATCTATTCTTTAAAGTGAAGTGGTTATGAAAGAGTCAACATGTGTCAACATGTGCATAGTGTTGAGCTTGTGCTCAAAAGTATGGTTAAATATGTCAAAAGGCATTAATGATGGAGCAAAATGTAATTACTGCATGAAAATAACTTTATGGAAGGATGGAAGTCTGTCTAACAAGAGGATTTCCTGCAAAATCATCACATAATTACTTATGTAGTTGTACTCATATTGCCTGAGAATAATCTAACAGTAGTACTGTACATTCAACCCAAGTACAAAACAATGTACAGCCAACTTGTGCAGTAAGCGAGATAATATGTATTATATTTGAAAATAAAGATGTTTTTTTGCTTAGAAAATATTTTACCTATTTAATGTAAAAACTTTCCCTTTCCCTTTATAATTTTTAAATCTGTCTGCCCAACTATGTTGAACTGATCAGAAACATTCCTGTAAGCTAACACAAGACTATCTACACATCACTTTTTACAGATTTTTTTTTTTATTGCCAAACAACAGTGGTCACAACTGAAGCCACATGTACAGAACTCTGACCACAGTCTGCATTACCAACAGTCACCTGAGCTAAACAGTTCACATCACCTGCAAAACTCATTTCAAAGAACGCAACTCTTCACACACATCCCAAAACAGGTTCAGTGCAGCAAAATAGCAGACAACAAGACAACACACACTGTCACTCAGAACACACTGCGAGTACAAATACTAGCATCAA
This sequence comes from Perca fluviatilis, assembly GCF_010015445.1. Lineage (NCBI taxonomy): Eukaryota > Metazoa > Chordata > Actinopteri > Perciformes > Percidae > Perca > Perca fluviatilis. The sequence continues at coordinate 17,888,904 of NC_053113.1, read as the reverse complement.
ACACCAAAAACTAACAAACTAAAGGTACGTAATAGTAACAAAGAATTGTGGGGCTATTCCTGCCTCTCTCCAGCATCAGGCCACACGTTTTCATCATGACATTTGATGACCTGGCTTGTCATGCACCTGCATCATCTATAAATACAAATGGATGTGGTGTTTCCATTGCTTGCACCTCCATTACTTTCTGAAAAACAGTAAGTGCGCAGTTTTACTGCGGTAAAGGTAGTGTTTCTCACATTTTTTATAGCTGTGTATGTAACCTCAGACATCTTACCTGGACATATGGACTGTTTACTGTTTCTCTCATACGTTACAATGTATAACATATAGCATTTGAACAAAGTGCTGTAAATTCACAGTGTTCAGCAGGTTGTGGTTGAAGCCATGGGGTAAGTGTGTAGAGTTTTGAAAACTGTGTTAAAGTAATAAAAAATAAAAAAAATTTATTATACACATAGAACGTGACAGAAGTAGTTGTGTGGAGAACAAAAAAAGAATTTAAGGAAGACGTTCAAACCCTGCCTACTTTCACACCTCCGCACACCTGGTCGATTGCTGCTTCAAGTGGGCATGGTTGTTACAGTATATTGTCTGCCTTTGGAAAGCTGAAAATTGTTGAATGCAGTACCTCCGAATTGAGCGTCAATTTGGGGGTTTCAATTCAGACGTAAGACAATTTAACAGTCACTTTGTTTGTTATTGCTGGTACCAGTGACAGAGAGGCTGCTGTAAATTGTATTGATCCTTGTGTCACAATTGGCAAAGCTTTACAAATACCAAGCATGTTTGACATGGACGGGACTTGCACAGGACAGGGTTGCAATTCCCGCAAACAGCATAGTCGACCTTTTCACAGCATGGTTGCGATGAGGACCCGTCAAACATGTATTCTGACAGTTTTAACTTGAACCCATCCTCTCTGGGGAATGATACCTGCCATAGGTAAATGTCCTTGATCCTCTGTTTTGACTGACAGACTGTACTGCTCAGTCAACCTGCTGTGATTGTTGACCCCAAAAACACAACAGGGAATTTGAGCTTTATGGTTCACCCAAACTGTGTGTGTGTGTGTGTGTGTGTGTGTGTGTGTGTGTGTGTGTGTGTGTGTGTGTGTGTGTGTGTGTGTGTGTGTGTGTGTGTGTGTGTGTGTGTGTGTGTGTGTGTGGCTAAATTTTGCCAGCAGCATGCCTCCTGTTTGTGTACATTGCAGACGGTGTTTGCAATGTTCCAAGTAAATCTCTGTTCATCATTCACGGTTTAGCATTGTCAGCATCCGTCAGGCCATAGGGGCCAGGTTCCAAGATATGTAAGCCTGCTTCCAGGGTCTGTTTTGTCCTGACATGCATGGAGATTTAGTCAATCTGGACATGTAGAAATAGCAGTGTAAGTTTTGCTTTGCTGTGTACTGTACATAACCACTGGAAAGAAAGGCAACTTATAGAGTTTGAAAGTCTTTGTTTGTTTATACCATGCAGCCTACTGTTGATTTTGTCAGCTAATTTCAGATTTAGTCTTTGTCTTTTTGTGAGTTCTGACATCAGAAGTCCATGAGCATTACTATATTTAGGCAATGTCATCTTTATTTTTTTGTTAATTTTTAATTGTCAGAAACACTTTCAATTTCATAAAAGTTTTAATTAGTTCGAACGAATTCTCTTTTACTTTGTATTCGTTTTGACTTGATTTTGGGAGAAGTGACAGCCCTAGTCTCCACCCTCGACTCTAAATCAGAATTGTTACTTTTTAATAAGCATGGAATTGATTCCATTGGCGCCACCTCAAACACACGTCCCGGTGCTGGTGTGGACGATAGACGTAATATGCGTAATGTGATTTTTTTTGTTTGTCTTTTTAACAATGTTTTTATACACTGTAGCTAAGACATGCAAATTCTGGGGGGCTACTACTCTCTACCACCACAATTGTGTGGTACCCACCTGGGTGATGCACGGCAGCTTCACGACGCCAGGCGCAATACAGGAAAACGGACAGTAAATGGCAGCTAAAATACATAAATACATTTTCAACAGCGGCAGTGCTCATTTATTATGTCCCTGTTTAGGATGGTCACAGAAGAGGGCACAAATTACTTCTTGTACCCCGAATATTCGGCCAGTCTCTAATAAACAAACATGTTCATGTGTTTGTCTCTCTACAGATTCAAGGTGTGTACCCATCTGCATGATAGGGAAATGTATTGTTTCAGGACTGTCTCCTTTTGGAGGTTGATGGGCCTGCCACACTTCCTAGATAGAGCATACTTCCTAGAGAGAGAGAGAGAGAGAGAGAGAGAGAGAGAGAGAGATAGGCTGAACTATAGGCTTTAGCATCTGTGTTTAGGCGCCTGCAATATCTTAATTTACCTTACACGCCTCCAGCATGAGTTTAAATTAACCTTCAGGAAGACAGGAACTTCAGAGAGTTGACACTACACAATAACACATCGTAGTTAAACTGTACTGCCTGCTTAATTGTCTCCTCAATTGAGTGTTCATTAAATGCTTCTGTGTAAATTAACAACATCTCCAGAACATTCTTCACATATGTGAAATGAGTTGTGCTTCTTCTTGTGCTTTTTCCCTTTTTCCTTCCTGTCTCTTGTACTGCTTACTTGACTTCTTTTGTATGTGTGTATTTGTGTGTGTTTAAGAGTACTTTGTTGTTTGTGTGTGTGGATTGTTGTGCTGGGGTCACAGTAAAGGTTGAACAGTTTGGAGCCAATGAGTTGAGTTATTCGATTCATGCTGAATCTGTGATGGTGTGTGTGTGTGTGTGTGTGTGTGTGTGTGTGTGTGTGTGTGTGTGTGTGTGTGTGTGTGTGTTTCCCTGAAGTAAAAAGACAACTTTTATCTTTGGAAATATGTATTCTTTTTCTGACCTCTGACCTTTATGGGGGCCGTAATGATCCAGAGGTACTCCAGGTTATGATAAGGTTTAAAGCTCCATTGTTTAATGTTTGAGTTGAAGCTTAGCAAAAGTCAGTCCTTCCAGAAAAAAGACTTTTTTTGTTATTGTTGCGGGCAAACATCCTTGATTATGCGGCACGTTTTCTTAAAAAATGCGACGGAATGTGCGGGATATTTATGCAATGAAATTGCGGGAACTTGCAAAAATTGCGGTTTGATGAAAAAGACCCAAAAAATGTGATTCCCCAAACACCCTGCTTTTCGATGATGTTCACGTCGCGTAATTACGTCACTTCATAACGTTCCCATGGCAACAGGGGACAATGGCTGCTTATGTGTGAAGTAAACGCAACATTTTTCAACTTTCTGCTAAGATATATGTGACTTTTTTGCAACGAAAATGCGGGGATTATGAAATCATGCAAGGCCCGCACATTTTGCTAGGAAATTGGCAATTTATGCAGCGAAAGTGCGCGTATTTGAAAAAATGCGGCCCCTGCATAAATATGTGGACTTTGGCTGATTATTCATTGAATTATGCGATCGCATAATCGCGTTTTTCTGGAGGAACTGAAAAGCCCCTATCTTCTTACACAAATATGTGCTCATTCATGTGTAATTACTTCCACCAACTAATCAAAGTATTCTCGTAAATGTAGAATCTGCCATTCAGAATCATTCAGAACAGAGCGACTCGCTAGTATGTATTCTGCCATGTTGCGCCTCCATCTTTAAAATACATTAGCCAAAGAGGTACATACCTCTGTGTTTCATGCAATTACACTCAGTGGCACCGTGACGAATGCCAGGGAGAGATTTTCCAGCAGATTTTAAGCCTGATGAAGATGGAGGATCACGCTGATACTTTACTAACATTAGCTTGCATTCGTTTGGGAACCTGATAGCTTATGTTAGCAATGAAATGGCACCAAAATAACAAAAATGTAAAACTGTTATTACACTGGAAGGAAGTTGTACTTCTTGGAATAATACGGCCACCGTAGGATTTAAAATGCGATCGGAATGGGAGGGGTTAGAAAGTAATATTCAGTTGGTTGTCATATACAATTTCACCGCTAGATGGGAGAAATTCTTACACAATGTACTGTAGCTTTAAGAAAAGTAAACACAGCCAGTTAGCAGCACTGCACTGTATCTGTCTTTGCTACTGTCTCTCTCTCTCTGCTAGACCAGTCTCTATATATCACTCTGATTCTTTTACCAACTCACTATACTCACATAGTGGCCATATTTGATTAGTGAAGAAGATGCTGAACCAGCAATAGGGTTGTTTAAATGCCAAATCAATTAATTTCTCTTTTGGAAAAAAATAACATAAAATAAATGTTCTCTGTGTTTTTGCTTGTGGGAAGGGCCTGTGGAATGTGTTTAGACATTGAATATTAAGCTAATAACCTTACTGTGTCGGTTTCAGAAGTATGGGAGCTACAGCGAGGACTTCGGGAAGTACACCAAAGAGGAGGCCGCTCGGCTGAGGGAGAGTGGGCAGAGACGATCTGTCAGCCGGACCCTCGACCCGCTGGAGTACGACAAGGGACGCTGTGCCAAGTGTCGCTGTAAGTTTCTTACCACAGGGTCAACGCTAAGACTGATGATCGGTTCAAATACATCCATTTAAAATGGAAACTAATCCTATCCCTAGACATAATTTCTATGAAATTATTATTCATTATTATCCAGCTCCTGTAATTTATGACACATGGTTTTAATGCTTCTGTATGGAACTGCAGCAACTCAAACTTTTCCACTTTTTGAATTAAAAAACAACAATTTAGGAGGAAGTTTGTAGAAAATCAAGAATAATTTTATTCTTGTAGGCAGTGTCAACATTTTACATTGTGATTTTCATTTCACAAAATATTGGTATAAACATGTTTAGTATAATTTTCCTGAATTAATAATATTTATCAATCTTAAGCCTACTGTTATTCCTGTTTTGTGGCTTTTTCGTGACATCCTATTTTCATTATATCGTGAAAACATGAAAATATAACATATCTACTAAGTTTTCATTATGTAAAAATATAATTCATCAGAATGAGTGTTTTATGTGGAATGGATATTGATCTAATTGCAGAAGGCAGGCACATCACTAACTAAAGAAATACTCAAATATCGCTCGGCCCTGGTGGACAGAGCCTATTTTAGTGCTTCCAAGAACCATCTTTATTTAATGTCTCTTTAGAATTATGGTAAAATAGCTCTCCATGAACCCTTTATGGTTCTGTATGATAAGAGATAAGATAAGATAAGAAGCCTTTATTGTCAATATATTACAATGAATACAACGAAATTGTGAATGCCCCTCCCAGCGGTGCTTTAAAGAAACTATGTTGCACACATCCATATATAACATATAAATCACACACACAGTCAACCACAGGCAACGTCGTATACCAACTTTCATCATAAAACAAGGGGAGGTAGGTTGTGATAGATAATAAATATATTGCACGGATCTTAATAATAATATAATATTTCACAGATCAGTAAAATGAATGTAAGAACCATAAAAAGAAGGTAGAAAGCATGGAATGTCTTAAATCAAGAAACCAGTTTGTGTTTTAAGGAATTAAGAAATGTGGATCATATTTTCAATGCCTAATTAAAATTATTATCTGTATGGGTACGATACCATGCTATGAATGAAAACTTTATTGAACAACAATCAACAAGAGGTGTTCAAAAGGATAAAAACACAATAAAGCCCAAAGGCTTGTTTCCATTGTGGTCCTTAAGATGGAAGGGGAATACAACACATGGACTAAAAACACTGAGGACAAAGGGGAAAGGGGTCAACTAATAATCAAAACAGACAAATAAAACAGATCTAAAACACAATGGAAAACAGGGACTAGATTCCCTGACAGACATACAGACACATAAACAGACAATACAGTACAAACAACAGTACGATATTCCTAGTACTTCAAGGATCTTTTAAGTTTGTTTATGGGCTTGTTAACCATTTTTTTATTGAAGAATTAAAATGAAAGTAAGAGGAGCTCAACAATTTAAGGTTGGAAGGTAAGCCATTTCACAAGACAGCTGCAGAGTATAGGAAAGAATACTTTCCCATACAGCTCTTAAAACAGCAGGGCCTGTAATCTGTGGAACTCCCCCTACTGGAATAGCTATGCATATCACTAATTTTTGAAAAATAATTACATAAATACTTGGGTGCCAGGTTATTTCTTATCTTATAGACTAAACACAGTTTAAGTTGGGAAACTCTCTCCTCCACTCTGAGCCACCTAAGACTGGAGAAATGGTCAGGGAGAAGATGAGTTCTAGGATGGAGTTTAAGAACCACTCTGATCAGTTTATTTTGACAGATCTGTAGCTTGTCTTTGAGGCTTTTAGTAATGCCTGTATACCAAGATGTACAGGCATAGTCAAGATGGCATTGAACAAGGGCATCAGCCAGGATTTTCAAGGTGTTACTATCTAAGAGGCTGGATATTCTTGCCAGGAAACCCTTAGTCCTTTGGCTTACCTTTGAGATAATTTTTTGGGCCATAAACTTCCCTGATAGTTTGTTTTCCAGTATACAGCCTAAGTAAGTGACCGCTTCCTTGGCCGTAATTTCAACATCATCTACGACTACCCTAAACCCCATAGACTTTTTCAGTTTAACTCTGGACCCAAAAAGAATTGACTCTGTTTTGCCCAGGTGGAGAGATAGCTTGTTGTCTGTTAACCAACCACTGAGGTTAAGGAGCTCTAAACTAAGCAACCTTTCCACCTCTGATTTCTCTTTATGAGAGACTAAAATAGCTGAATCATCTGCAAATAAAAATAAATTACAAGTTATAGCAGACGGCATATCATTAACATATAACAAAAAAAAGAGAGGACCCAAAATGCTCCCCTGGGGAACACCACACGTTAATTTAAGTGGTGAGGACAAGGTCTGCTCTGCTAAATAACTGTCTATTTGCTCATAAATGATCCTTTCAACAATTTTTGATATTGAACACAGGATAGATACAGGGCGGAAATTTCCAGGATCAGATTTAGGCCCCTTTTTATATAAAGTTATCACTCTTGCCACCTTAAATGTTTTTGGAAAATGGTTATTTTGAATGGATAAATTAATAAGATAGGTTATGACAGGAGTGATTATTTTAGCAGCATCTCTTAGAAATCTGGGAGCGGAGTTGTCAAGACCAGTAGCCTTAAAATGATTCAGGCCTTTAAGTTTTTGAAGTACTAGCTCCTCTGTTACTTGTTTGAAAAAAAAAGTGTTCTTCATAAAACTTATGTACCCTCTGTGGATCACTAAAAACACCAGAAGTAGATGGAAGCTTCTGCACCAGATTTTTTGCAATTGTTGTGAAGAAATTATTAAAAGTATCTGCGACCAATTTTTTATCATACAATATGGACCCATTAATATCTAGACCTATTTTACCTTGTTTTTGCTTAGGGTTCTCTTTCGTTCCCAAAGGCCTAAGAGTTGCCCACAATTTCTTGGGATCCTTTTTATGCTCCTCAATTTTAGACATAAAAAAATCCTCTTTTGCCTTATCCACCATTCGCTGTACCTTATTTCTAAGTATTTTATATTCATTAAAAAGAGCAGGCAGTTTGGTTTTTTTAAACTCACTTAAAGTTGTATTCCTCAAGGAAATAGTGTCCATGATATCATTGTTTATCCAAGGTTTAGATCTCTGTTTAATCCTGGTCTCTTTTAATGGAGCTATCTTGTCAAGTACTTCCAAGAAAATAGATTGAAAGCGATCCCATGCTACATCAACATCACATATGTTGGTAATTTCCAACCAGTTAATATTCTTTAGTATGTCCTGAAATTTGTTAACATCGTACCCTTTTAAACTTCTACTCTTCACAGATTTATGACATTTAATCTGAGCCCTCTTAACTTTCCTGGTACAGTAAGTTAAAAAATGGTCACTAATTCCATGCACAATGACACCACTTTGTAGGATTTTACATGTGTCAGATACCATGATATGGTCAATAGCAGTTTGGCTATGTTCCGTTATTCTGGGTGGAACATTAATTAATTGGATTAGACCATGCATTTTCAGGAAATCACAAAAGCCATTATACATTGGCCCTTCTGTAACAAGCTATCACACACTATCTCAATTCCGTACCTTCGCACTAGACTATTGTACTTATCATACCACATGTGGCAATAACGCATGTGGAGCAGTTAAAATTGGCCACATTTTTTAAAGGAAATGTTGTTTTTACGAGCTTTTCTGGCTCTAGAGTTCAAGGAATATCAATTTTGAAGACAGAGGCATAACACTATCTTCATTTTCATCAAATAAAATTAGCCTAGTGCAGTTTTTTACCATTACGTTTTTAAAACAGTTTTTCTTTCGGCCAGCATCTATTTCTTCACATCTACTCGACTTATCTGTGACATTTCAAATCAGTCAGTAATAAGGTGTGCCTTGGAACAGAGTGCATTGCAGTGCTAAAAAGGTCAGGAACAGTATTTCACTGAACGTTGTAGGTGTATTTTAATGCCGCGTTAACATACAGTACTGTAGTCTGAGCACCAGTCCACTAATTGGACAACTGCCACTGGGGCATTTCTAATGGGACTAAAACACTAAATGTCTCACATTTCACATCACACCGACAGCAGTAACTTTTAGGATTACATAGTGCATTATTTCTATATCTATTTAGCAGCCTGAACCATCTAAGGTGGGAATTTAGTTCTAAAGACACTTTGCTGGTCTTAAATGCAATTGCTGCTTTTGCTTTGGGAGCATGTTGGGCAGTACGATGGAAAGGAAAGGAGAAGAAATGCTGCAGCGCTGAACTAACATCATAACAACAATCCTTTGCTGTGGGTGCAGGGTGGATCCACGTGAACATGCCCCACCTTTCTCTTTGCAATGTTGGTAGTGATGATAATAATTGTGTGTTTGTGTCTTTGTGGTGTGTGTGTGTGTGTGTGTGTGTGTGTGTGTGTGTGTGTGTGTGTGTGTGTGTGTGTGTGTGTGTGTGTGTGTGTGTGTGTGTGTGTGTGTGTGTGTGTCAGATGATAATACGATTAAATAAGATTGTGTATAGTACACATACCAGGATAACACAGTAGGGGAAGTAGGGAATGTCACTCAGATGCATGTGGAAGACACACACAGTTGCCAGAGGATATCTACATCATCACACTAGCTTTGTTTCCCTCTCCTTCTGTTTTTTAGTCAGTCTCAGTGTCTTTCTTTCACCTTCTTTTCTTTCCTTTTACTCAATCCTAATTTTACTGAAAAAAACAGTGTGCATCTTGGTTTTATATTGGCAGTTCCCTCTTTTTCCTTCAAAGTGGAACTCCACCAATGTTACAGTTTTTTTCCAATTGCTAAAACACAATTGCTGAAAAAATTTGCAGAAATATTGTAAGGTGCTCACCTGTGGTCTTTTCATAGTGCTTACTTCCTGATTGAAGTGGTAACCATTAACCATTGAGGTGTTTGGCTAGGTGGCATGCATATTGGCCAATTAGCTCATGTAGTGTCTTTTTGAATGGAAGTGTTTTGAAATGGCAAACATGTGACTTTATGTCAGATTGTTGTCTTATGCAGAGAACCGTGTTTAGTGCATTTAAAAAGTGCCATTTTGAATTGCAAAATGTGTGTAAAGCAGAAATGTGTTTAGACTTTTGTAGACTTGAGAAGATGTTTTGCTCTCTGTGTGTCAGTTTCACTAGTTGTGCTATGCATGTCATTTTAGTGTGTTAGCAATTGGAAAAAAACTGTAATACATACATGTACATTAAAGGTGTTTGTGAGTTAAACCTTTTGTGTCTCCAGAGGCAGCTGTGTGAAGTCTGACTCAAGTGACATCACTTGAGGACATGTATCAGTGTCAGTTGGGGTGAAAAACATCAAGTTTGAAAATGAAAGAAATGTAGGCTTGTGAAGTTAGAAAGTGAGCTTACCAGACCTCTGAAGACCGCTCCTCAACTTTGCTTCAGAATCGAGGCTACATTAGCCACTGCTGCTAGCATGACACACACAAGTCTCCCACCCAGTGTGCGAAATACGGGGTGGTCCGGGGGGCTCGAACCCCCCTGATTAATCCATGAGACCCCCTGAAAGCCTCAAAAGCAAAATTTGAAGGAAATGTATTGTCACTAATGGTCACTAAAATGTTTTTAAGCTCACCTTGTCCAGTATTCAGAATTCAAAATATGTATTCACAAATATGTTCTATTTTACACTGTTTACACTGTAGGCCTATAGTGTGTAGAAAAGCAAAAAACGTTGCTACTCTCAGAAAAGGGACCGGGTTTACACCTCGCAGAAGAATGGATCAACGGGGATGTTACTTGCTCTGAAGCAAAGAGGCTACGAAAGAAGATATACAAACACAGGGACAGCCAGGCACACACAAGGTCAGTGGAAATAGCCCAGATGAAAGAGAAAGACACCCTCCCGAATTGTGATGATAGAAGTGATTGTTGTGCATAAGATGAGCATAGATACGCGTAGAGCATAGAACGTTACAATGTAGATTGATGTTAAAATGTATACAGGTTGGCAGGACGGTCTGAAATGTTTTGCACGATCTTTCGCTGGACGTTTTGGTGGTAAATGTGAGATGTTCGAGTCACACACGTCTCGTCTTCATATCAGAAACAAGGAAATTAATTTGGCGATGTACGTGTGACGTTAACCCGTTCTCACTCCTGCTTGGTCATTGGCTCTCAGAGTCACATACTGATACAAAGTCTGGAACGCGGTGATTGGTTTAAAATTGCGAGTTGCACCAAATTTACGTGATTGGCTGAATTCGCGCAAATTGGTGCGATTGCGAAATCCTGGAGGGACTGGGTTATGTAGGCCTTGTGGTTGGTTGTTAGCCTGGTTGACACCAGACCCTTCTCAGTTGTAACTGAGAGTGGGTCTGGGAAAGGTTCATTGACAGTTCATTTCCAAAGGGGCGTCACCAATAGATGCTGCTCAAATGCCTCTGGGCGCATTGGATAGTCCTTCAACCAATCAGACTAACGGTCCAGGTGACGCTGCGCTTCGGTAGCCGTCATGTTGAATGTAAATAAAAATCTGCTGGCCGTCGCTGCGCTATCGTCGTCACATTAAGCCCACCTCAACGGTTGTGATTGGTGTAAAGCCCGCCTCAGCGGTTGTGATTGGTGCCTCGATTTTGGAGACATTGGAAATGGGTTTGAATCAAGGGGGTAAGCTTCGCTTCAGAACTCGAGCCATCATGGCGCCATTTTGTTGCTAACTGGCCATCACCTCCTGTTAGCATTCCGCTTACCGCCATTTTTTTTTTACGTCACTTGACTGAGAATAACTTTACATCTGAAGCGTTTAAAGACTCGATTTGTCCATTGTTTAGTTCTAAAGAAACACAACAACGTATAAAAGGCTCCATTACCTTGTATCTCACGTTATGGCTCCGACGTTTTTGTAAAAATAGGCTAACGATTGTGTCACAACCAAGTGACTTACTGTCGCACAGTAGAGGAATTACCGTATAGTACAGGAGAAGCTCGCAGGCAGTTTCGACTTACATTAGCTGTTTAGGTTTAATTACTAATGTTAACTAGCATGTTAGTTAGCAATAATTAGCCTGTGCTTATGTTATCTCCTTACATGTACCTACACTCTCCGTCTCTGTAAGATTGGGAATGATTGAGATTTCTCTTGGCTAAGCTACCAGAACACTTACAACTTTCAGACACGTTGCTCACGTCACATTTACGCTGTCTCTGTCAGTTGGAGGCTGCGCAGTAAAGCTGGCCATCACCGGAAAAGTGCTTCTAATAGCCTTCACTGGTCTCCGTCCAGAGCAACGGGGTCTATTGATCCATTAATATATATGTCAATGGTTTGAATGGGCTCTTCGCCAGACTGACTTGCAATACAAATCTCAAATTTGCCGGAAGTTCGTCAGGGTTTACCCAGGCTAGTTGGTTGTGATCTTAGTGAAGCAGCCTAGCCTTAGAGTTGGAGAAGTTGGACTGTGTGTGTGTGTATGTGTGTGTGTGTGTGTGTGTGTGTGTGTGTGTGTGTGTGTGTGTGTGTGTGTGTGTGTGTGTGTGTGTGTGTGTGTGTGTGTGTGTGTGTGTGAGAGAGAGAGAGAGAGAGATTACGCGCCGATGTTTGGCTTGTTATAGGCTGTCTGTCAGCATCTGCCGTGGTGCTTTTTTTCAATTTGGGAGATGGCCTGTTTGCACGGTTAGGCGAACGTACTTTGTGTATGTGTTCAATGATGTATCTGTCTGATTGTATTTGCTGTAGATGGATGGTTAAATAATGTCACACGATCGGTAATACTGCAGGCTCTCATTTGCAAGTGCACTGATTGCGTGCCAGTCTCTGATAGGCTACCTGGCATTTATTCAGTTGTTTGCTCGGTAACACTTTACATGAAGGTATCGACATAATCGTGACACTTTCATAACTATGACATGACACTGTCATGAACGTGTCATAAACATTATAAACAAGTCATAAATGTTTATGACTTCTGTCATTAAGTGTCATTCGGTTTTTGTCATGACAAGATGACATTGTTTTTGGTTGTCTGGATTATGACAACTTGACATTAATCAAAGTGACATTACCAGAAGTTGTCTTGGTCATGACAAGTTGACATAAAATTTGTTTGGGATGTCTTTGTCATGACAACTTGACATTAACCAGGATAATATTACCAGAGGATGTCTTTGTCATGACAACTTGACATAATGTCATCCTATTTAATGTCAAGTTGTCTTAATAAGGACACTCCAAAGAAATTTAATGTCAAGTTGTCATGACCAAGACAACTTCTGGTAATGTCACTTTGATTTGTCATAATCAAGACAACCCAAACAATGTCAACTTGTCATGACAAAAACCAAATGACATCATGACTTGTTTATAACGTTTCTGATACGTTCAAGACAGTGTAATGTCATAGTTATGACAGTGTCATGTCACGATTATGTCGATACCTTCAAGTAAAGTGTTTGCTCTTGTAAGTGCACAAGATTGGTGCCAATTATTGTCATGTCTGCATTGTAATGCACAACTTTGCCTCTCCTTGTAATAAAACAACATGCATCCAAACAACTTTAGCTAATGCAACCTCCTATGTCAGTGTTGCTTTACGAATACTATAGCATATCGGATTATCAAAAATTGTTAAGTGTGTGTGTTGTCATATAGGCTATAGACTGATTGTCTTGGCTTGCATCCATGAAATATTGTAATGTTATGTTAAGGTTGGGTATCGTTTGGATTTTTACGATTCCGATGCCGAACCGGTACTTTTAAAATGATTCCGATTCCTAAACCAATTCTTGAAAAACAGAAAAAGTGTAATATGTTTACTAGCGATCACGTGCAGTGAATGATTAATATACTTTCATGTCTGTTTTGGTGAGCCCAGAGGGAAAATATGGCATTTTAAAAGAAGCCTACTTTTACGGTAGCTAGCTAACGGTAGAACTACAGAGAAAGTATGATATTTTTACATCCATTTTGGAGCGACAGAGGGAAAATATTTCAGTCGACACATTAAGTGTAACCGAAATGAGGAACCGAAATTTGCGTTCTAACCCGGTGCTGATTCCAACTAGTTGCGTAGGAAGGTTTCGGGACCAAACCCTAGTTATAGGCCTACTGCATATTGAGAAAATTTAGATTGGTATTGCGCAATAATCGGGAGATGGGGACCCACCCGAATATTGACAGGTATTTCGCACGCTGGTCCCACCGAACTGTCATCAGTCGAGTGCATTATGGGTAATGTAGGTGCATGGTTATGACAAGAAAGAAGAATGCATGGAATAAAAAAGACAATACCTCTGGTTCTACTGCATCGATTGTGATTTTTAAAATTGTCCATCATTAGTCTGACAATGCTAAATCAGTGGAGAACTTTTTTAATGGAACATGCACATACCAAAATAGAGACAGATAGAAAACAAAGACACAAAAACAAGAATGAGAGAATAAGAACAAATATGTACCCACCCAATCTGGGCAGCTGTAGTCATTATGAAAATCAAATCATTATCATAGGTAGTGACTTTGTACAAAGTACTGTAAGTGACTGTATAATATACATAATATGAACTACAATAAATCACATTTCTGTACATATACTGGACATCTACAGCAACTAAAAGAGAATGCAAAGCAAAACAATTTAGACAGGGGTGGCACCAGTATAACAGAACAGCCTGCAGCATACAGTCGTCATTTGAAATATGATCAACATAATGATGTTTTAGATTGTTCAGATTGGAATAACTGGATGATAAGCCTTAACTTCACCCGTTAATCAGGATGAGATCTCTTATAAACTGGTATGAACAGGAGTGATGACAGCAAGCAAAAACTGTATCAATGTTTCATATAGGCCTGTCTATTTCTTTTAAGAAATATGTGTAAATAGTGAGCCTACTTCAAGGAATAACAACCTGCCACCACGCTCCAGCTGATGGGGGAAAAGGAAACTGACAATTAAGCAATTTTTTTCAATGTGCAAGCAGTGAAGTAAAGATACTATCTGGTTGATTGCCATGTGTGACATTTGGAATGCCAAATATAGCTACCAAAGAAAAGGGCTGTAATTTGATATTAAAGACATCTGTTTGGGAAAACTGTCACACAGAAGCTTTAAAGCAGAGGAGTAAGGTTAGTTGGTTATTTGTCCCTGGGTATATTTCTACTACCGGGCATTATCCTTGTATTTCTGAATGATGAGAGATCAACACGACTGAATCAAGTCACTGCTGAAGTGCTGTTGAGCATGTAAGTAACTTTTTTCCTTTTGTGGAGCTGCCTGTTCTGTATAAATAGAGCTCCCTCTGCTGTAGAGAAGTGCTCAATGCACCCAGCTCATCCCAGCTAATCTCTCACTCTTCAGTCCTAAATGCTGCAGATGTTTGTGTATGTGTGTGTGTGTGTGTGTGTGTGTGTGTGTGTGTGTGTGTGTGTGTGTGTGTGTGTGTGTGTGTGTGTGTGTGTGTGTGTGTGTGTGTGTGTGTGTGTGTGTGTGTGTGTGTGTGTGTGAGTGAGTGAGTGAGTGTGTCCTCTGCTCTCATCTTGGTGATGAGTTTTGCTGTTGTTTCACTCCCAGCTGATGAGTCAGATCCCTCTCCCTCTTCCTCTTCCCATCCTTTTTTCAAGGATCATGCCACCAACACCCCAGGAATTGAATTGATTTGTCCCTCAGCAGGTAGCTTCAAGCAGAAGAGATTTGATCTAGATTGCACTGCGGCGACACACACTTTTCTCTCTGCAGGAGAAAAAGGCAAATATAAACACACACAGAGTGAGGGAAAGGCAGAAAAGAGGTGACTGGCTGAAAATATATGTAAATATTAAGTGACACATTCTTCTTCATTGCTGCTGTGGGTTTTTACTGCAGCTGCTGTGGGGGATGCTCACTCTCACTTACATACACACAAATACAGTATTCCCCTATTTAGATCAGCACAATCTCTATTATGTCTCACACATCTGTTATTTATATTTTTATAACTTTAATGTCTAATAACCATTTAACTTCCACATAGACACAGTAACAAAAACAGTAATGGTAGATCAAGGTAGGCTACATACTGCCCTACAAAGCCAAGATGCCGTAAATTAACGTATGACCAGAATCTGACTTGTTGTTGTTTTTTAACATATAATTGCAGGGTTCTTCCTGCATAGAGGAATTTTTGGCACCCCCCCAAAGAGGTTTTAGCCAGAGCCAAAGAAAAATCACTAGTGCCAAAATGATAAGAATTGAGAATGAAAATAGTGGTTTAAATCCTCGCCAATTCACCAAACAACCGTTTAACAAGCAGAATATAAATTTAAATGTGAGCGCTAATCTCAGTTTTACTACCCAGAGTCAGGCTGTGTCTGACTCTTCTGGTGATCTGTACTGGCAGTCGCATTAATTGGGGCTTTAGTTCCTCAAGCATAATAGACATGTTTGTTTATCAAATTCTCAAAGTCTCTCTAACATATCAGCAGTTTGAAGAAAACACTGCAGTGCTGGAGCCCAATATAACGTCTCGTAGAATGTATTCATTTAATTTGTAGCTTTTAACTGGTGACTTTTAAAGCTTGACTGGTTCTGCCCCTGCAGCTATACTCCACATCTATCATTCCCTTATGAGGCAGAGCCCAGTCGTGCATCATCAGCCAGGGCAACTTTGCCCTTTCAAAAGCTGTGGCAAAGCTCAGTGGATCTTTTTGCTTAAGTTCAGACAGTCAGAGTAACTTCTGAATCATCATTTAAAAGATGGAGGCTTGGAAATCCTGGAGGTAATTTCTTAAAGCTGCCTGACCTGCAGTTTTCTACCTGCAGTTAACGTGTCAGCTGGTGCAGTTTGCAACCACAATTTGCTGTTAAGTTTTTTAAATTTAAATCAGAAATTGTCTTTAGGACATAACCCTTCTGTGATTATGGTTACAATAATGTTAAGAGTACTTATGGTTGATCTGAGTGTTTTTCACTTAGTGAAAAGAGTTGCTGTAGAGCAAATGTTTAAAGGTGCAATATGTAATACTGACAGCTAGTGTTTAAAATAGTTACTGCAGTACAAATTCAAAATACTCCTCCCCAGACTCAAAGTTCACATTGGTTGCCAGGCTGAAACCGCAGCATCCAGGTTGCTAGACGCTTGTCTCACATAGCCAGACATTACTTAAAGGAACACGCCGACTTATTGGGAATTTAGCTTATTCACCGTAACCCCCAGAGTTAGACAAGTCGATACATACCCTTCTCATCTCCGTGCGTGCTGTAACGCTGTCTGACGGCTCCAGCATTAGCTTAGCCCAGGACAGATCCTGCAGGTAACTGGTTCCAACTAGCCTACTGCTCCGAATTGTGACAAAAGTGACAAAATAACGCCAACATGTTCCTGTTTACATGTTGTGATTTGTAGATTCACAGCGTGTACAAAAAACAACGTAACATGAGACACAGCCATCGTCTATCCATAAAACAAACCGGGAACTATATTCTCAGGCGGAAGAATATAGTACTTGGGGGGTGATATGCTCGCAGCAAGCCTGTCTGAGAATATAGTTCCCGGTTTGTTTACGGATAGAAGATGGCTGTTAGTCTCATATTACTTTTTTGTATTATGTACTCTAAAATCACAAAGTAAATAGTAACATCGTTTATGTTGACACTTATCACTGTGAGCAGTAGGATTACTGGAACCATTCACCTGCCTGTTCTGTTATGGGCTGATGTGCACGCTAGAGACGTCAGAGCAACGTACGAACACCTGAAAAAATGTATTTCTTTACCTGGGGGTTACTACTAAATAACATTCCAAATTAAGTCGGCGTGTTCCTTTAACAGCACAGCGGAGTAGCTAACGTTAGATGCTGGCTATATTGACAGTCATAAAAGCCCGTGCTCACGTGGAGCTCTGTACCCAACTGACAGGCACACTTTTTCAGCTAAGAATTACGGTAGGAACCGCTAAAAACACAGCAACCTTGCCGTACTCTCCACTCAACAGACAGACACACTTCTTCGGCTTAGAATTACTGTGAGAACCGCTAAAAATAACACTACCTTGTCGTTCTCTCCACCCAACAGAACACACTTTATTGGCTTAGAATTACAGCAAACAGCCGTGGCCCGCTTGCGTGGTCCTCGGCATGGTGGCGTAAGCCAGGACCAGTCGGGATCACTTTACTGGCTGTGTTGCAATTGTTTTTGCAAGTAAAGTTAAGGAACTCGGGTACTCTAGCTATATAATTCAATGTGAGTACACAAATGTTGTGTATTCACATTGTTGTGTCACTCACACTGATAAATTAGCGTGAAGCTAATGCTTACCTGTTCAGGAGGAAATTAGCTAACTCTGTGTCCTTTTGTGCTATAAGCTGTCTCCGTCTTTCAAATACATTTCCAATATTTACTCAGCGTTTGTTACGTCTCTGGTAATGCAACTGTTAGAAACATGCCGGGTTTTTTTTAGGTTGGGTAGAATTTATCTCCGTTGATCCTGTTAGTTTGTTTGCTGCATTCGTGGCTGTACTACTGTTACAGCTGTAGCACACTGGGTTTACGTTTTTACAGGTATATCTGGCAACCCGGCCTGGCTGTCAAACTGGGCAGTTGATAACAACACACAGGCCAAAACACAAACAGAAATTCCGTAACGGAACTGAAATTTCAAAAGGAGAAAATACTGGCATTAGCATGGTTGTCAAAAAAGATAGTATTTCAACTTAGCATGTTTCCTTAATATCTGATGACACATTGAGGTCATTTTTTGATTTATTACAGTAAATATATTACATATTGGACCTTTAACTGAAGTATATTCTGAGTTGTGTTGAGTTAAAGGCAAAATGTAGCCACATGATAGATCGTACCACTTTTGCTACCAGTTTTTATTAATTTATACTTTAAATGGTTAACTTCCTCCACAATGCAATTGCTTCTTCAACTGGGAACCATTTAACAAATGTAATTCCCCAGGTGTGTTGGTAATTGTGATCAGCTTTACTGTATGTAAATAGAGTAAAGAGTAATCACACGAAGGTCAAAGTCCCCATTGCTGTCCAACATTACGTTAAGTCTACTGTAACTCTGATTTTAAGTGATGTCACTTATATGTCATATCTATAGTAAGCAGTTCTAAAGATACAAATACCACATGGGACTGAATGGTCCAGTCGCTTTTTATGCTTTTTATACAGGACTCCCTACTGTGACTGGCCATGTTGAAAGAGCATTTTATTTGTGTTGGCATCAACAATGTTGCTTCTTTCACCCAGCCAGAACAAAGTGCATTGAACAGAAGAACAGAATAAGTGACCAGTTGACATTGCTATTTAGAAAGCTCTGTGCTGCTGCTAAAAATATCTAAATTTAACAAGGATTGCCAAGTATTTTCAGTAGTAAATGTGTCCACTTTTCAGTGGGCACTTTGTCACAAAATGTCAGATGGGTGGACTGCTGGGACCTGCTGGGTCAGGCCAGCTGTCTTCAGTGGTGGAAGAAATCAGATCTTTTACTTGAGTTATGTTATGAGCTGAAAAATGAGCCAAAATTATATTTATCACTCGTTTAATCTTTAACAATGTGTTGCATTTAATAAACTTAACATATTTTGTAAAACTCTAATCTGCAAAGTAACTAGTAACTCAGGCTGTCAAATAAATGTAATGGAGTAAAATGGACTATTTCCTTCTCAATTATAGTGAAGTGGAAAGCGGCATTACATTTATATACTTAAGTACCCACAATTGTACTGAAATACAGTACTTAAATAAATGTACTTAGGTACTTTCCACCACTGCCTGTCTTTTGTACATCAAAGGCTTTTTGTTATGTCCACTTTTCTGTCCCATTAGTGTCAATGAATTAAATTTGATTTATATAAGAATTGGTTTAGTGAAGGACTTCTTCCATTGACATGGCTGCTCATACAGGGAGTAAAACATTCTGGCCTCATAAGAGAAACTAGAGACTTCGAGCAGCAGAGCCCGATGTATGTTTACACCCACAATGCCTCCATTTGGAGACCATGAACTGAAAAACAAGTGGCACAAGAATGAACATACTGTGTTTTCACTGACTGTTGGCTGTTCAATCACCCAGAGTAGTCCTTTGGGAAAGCTTGTTTTTGTGTCATCTGGCCAACAGGGTGCAGCATAGAGCTTCACAGTGGAACATTCAGAAGCAGGTTGAAGGTAGAAGAGTGTGAGTAAAGACATGGACCTAGACGGAGTGTGTTCCTGGCTGTCCTCTCTTCTTCTGTGTGTGTGTGTGTGTGTGTGTTGTGTGTGTGTGTGTGTGTGTGTGTGTGTGTGTGTGTGTGTGTGTGTGTGTGTGTGTGTGTGTGTGTGTGTGTGTGCAGCATAACAAAGTCTGTTAAAGGAGCTCAGCCAAGAGAACGGGCATGAAAAATTAAGCTGACAAACTTGCGCTGACACACTCACACACACACACACACACACACACACACACACACACATTGCAGGAGTAAGGTAACTCAAAGTGATGCACCAATTCAAATCCCAGTCAAGCTTTATTTATCCACAGATGTGACTTAGTGATCTGATAGGGGTTGCTAAAGCAAATCTGCATCATTCCCATTGCTTCTTTTCCCCTCTCCTTTTCTTTTTTACTGTTTCATTCTCTGTCTGTCTTTGCAGTTTCTTCTCAGTTAAGTTGAACTTTTTTGGCCTTAATTTGTCGAAAAAGATTAAACGTAAAATACCATGTTTTTGTCATTTAATAAAAGAGAAACAAGGAGAAACATTCAGATCTTTTTCTTTCCCACCTCTGTCTCTCTCCCAGTTCACCTACACCGCTATGCTATTTAAAGGTGCTCTAAGCGATGTTGAGTGACGCCACTTCTTGTTGACGTTCAAAGTATTTTCAAACAAAACGAGGCTAGCTCGCCCCTCCCTCCTCCTCATCCCGTCCCCTCTCCCTCCCTTCCGTGCTTCCGCGCACTAACCCCCCCCCCCCCAAATCCTTCTTGTCGGTTATTGGCTGGAACGCTGGAAGACTGTTATGTTTGGTGGTGCAGGTTGGCCAGTTTGTTTTTTCCGTTAGTGGAGCCTGAGCTGTCTACAGAGACCGTGCTTTTTTACAGTGTGTTCAGGGGACAGGCAGATCGCGGATAGATAGATGTTTGCTGTATGTGACAAAAAAATTTGTAGCCTAAAAAATGCGTGACATCGCTTAGAGCACCTTTAATTGGTTCCAAGACACACACACACACATTTTGCTTTAGCATTTTGCTTCAACAGGTGTGATGTCAGCATGAGCTCAGCATGGCGCCACATGTTGCTATGGTGATCGACAGGCGCCTAGCGACCAATAGTGAATTACATGCTCTTATCTTCTTTCCTTCCTTCCTTTTCTTTCTTTTTCAACTTTTTTTTTGCTTTCCTTGTCTACTCTCCTCTCCTCTATTTGTCCTTATCTTCTCCCTTTCTTCCTCTCACTCACTTTCTCACTCATCTTTCTCCTGTCTATATTCTTCCACTCACCCATCATTGGTCATGTGAAAGCAGGCTTGAAATGGCAGAGCAAAGAAGCACCTGATGACCTGGGAATGGACACACATGTACACTTTGATACTTGTTAACCAATGACACTTCCCATGTTGCCACTTTGGTGACCTGCACGGGCTGCAGCTTCATGTGTGCACAATGTGTGCTTGTGTGTTGGAGCATGTGAGCTTGTAAGTGCATATGAGTGCAGTGCACCTGTGTGTGTGTGTGTGTGTGTGTGTGTGTGTGTGTGTGTGTGTGTGTGTGTGTGTGTGTGTGTGTGTGTGTGTGTGTGTCTGTGTATGTGTGTGTGTTAGAGAAAGATACTGAAGGAGATGAATGGTTCTGATTATGCAGTGCAACCTGCGGACAAGCATGATGATCAATATCTCCCTTCTTTTCTGCTGCTTAAGAACAGTTGAATGTACCATGGCCACACACACAGACACACAAGTAAGCAGGTTTTGCATCTGCATGCGGTGTGTGTGTCTGCAACAAAATACTTTTTGTTCCTCCCAGGATTGATGGTGCGTTTGTTTCTTTTCTCCACTTTCATTTGTATGAAATCATACACACACCACTAGTAACCTCAGGCTATATGACAATACATATATGTATACACTGTGTAAATGTGTCCTCCGGCACCTGGACTCCTCAGGATGCTACGCCAGGATCCTGGTTGTGGATTTCAGCTCTGCCTTCAACACCATCCTCTCGGTTCTGCTACAGGACAAGCTGACCCAGCTGCATGTGCCTGACTCCACCTGCAGGTGGATCACAGACTTCCTGTCTCACAGGAAGCAGCGTGTGAAGCTGAGGAAACACGTCCCCTGACACCGCTTCCCCTCAAGGCTGTGTCCTTTCCTCTCTGCTCTTCTCCCTAATTAATACTAGTTTAAATGGAGTGGTTCATCTTAAAGGAAATTTCTCTCTACACTTAAAGGTCCTATGACATGCTGCTTTTTGGATGCTTTTATATAGGCCTTAGTGGTCCC
Source organism: Perca fluviatilis (assembly GCF_010015445.1). NCBI lineage: Eukaryota > Metazoa > Chordata > Actinopteri > Perciformes > Percidae > Perca > Perca fluviatilis. The sequence goes on along the minus strand of NC_053113.1, from coordinate 17,866,992 downwards.
CTCTTACTGTATCTGAAGTCTATTTCCCGAAATTCAGCCTTTGTGCAGAATTACAGCCACTAGAGCCAGTCCCACAATGACCTTTCTTTAGGATGTGCCATTTCTGTGTCTGTAGCTTTAAATGCTATTGAGGAGGAGAGAGGGGGGGCAAGGTGGAGGGTGGGGGTGCGGCCTTGACCAAATGCCATGCTTTGCTTGTTTGAAAGCCATGATGTCTCTCTCTTTCTCATGGGCAGGCCAAATTCTCTGATCGGGCAAAGCAGAGAAAGGGGAGGTAACCTTTCCCCTTATGATGTCATAAAGGGAAGATTCTAGATTGGCCCATCGGAGCTTTAATTTTCTCAAAGGCAGAGCAGGAAACCCAGGGCTCGGTTTACACCTATCACCATTTCTAGCCACTGGGGGACCATAGGCAGGCTGGGGAAATTCTTATTAATGTTAAAAAACTTCATAAAGTGAAATGTTCATGCCATGGGACCTTTAACACAACTAATCTCAAATGACAGTCTTAGACCTCTGTCTCTATTTTCCCCATAATTAGTATCAAACATAGTTAGTAACATAGAACCTTCAGTGTTGCCAAGCTCTTTCATTCCCATAGTTTCTTTGTTTTCAGTTTCATGGGTGGTGTATGTGTGTGTGCACTCTAGTTTGATCACATTGTTCACCCATCCATCATGTATCAGACACCACTGAGTAAATTTGGGGGAGAAATTATAGATTTTACCATTTTCAAAAATGTGTTGACTCCACTATGGGGGTTACTGCTACTCATCAAAACAAAGTAAAACGGTATTCAGGATTGAGTGGATTATTGGGCAGCAACATCTTTACTGTTGCTCCGCATTTCAAAAGCTGTTGGATGGAAACACAGCAACTGTTGTTGGTCAGTGTTTCCAAGATTGGCTAATAGATCCAATAATGTTTGCACTGTCCAAACCTCAGTGCCAATTCCTGGGTAATGTAGTTGTAGTGTGTGTTTTTGTAGTCCACTAACATGTTATGTTGTGTTCTTGCCATCTCTGCAGTCTGCACGGTTCGCTGTCTGAAGGTCCTGATCTCATTTGTCGGGGAGGACTGGATCTTCCTCATCCTGCTGGGACTCCTCATGGCCCTGGTCAGCTGGGTGATGGACTTTGGCATCAACAGCTGTCTATATGGTGAGGCAAGAGGGGAGGGAGGGATTAGATTTTGTACTTTTGGCAAAAAGAGTGTCAACAAACGAGGAGGAGGAAAATGCGGGTCCTTTCAAAAGTACAGGATGCATAGTTAGAAACAAGGAGGGAATAAGTTATTTATGATGGATGTGGATGGATCCAGACAGGGAGGAAAGGATAGAAGGTTGGAGAATAACAAGGAGGGAAAAGATGCAAGGGTAAATTTTATTTATGAAAGTTCCCATATTGTAGTGAGATTGTCTATTTTGATTATAAACAGGTCAAGGTCTATATTACTACTGTGAAAGTATCCAATGCTCCATCCACAGAGAAATGCACAGAGCCCAGAAAGGGTGCCTTTAAATGACTTCCATACGGTTGTGATGTCGCAACTATACGATATAAAGGTAAATGGGTGACGCTACTTTGCTACTGTGCCGTCACAGTCATTCCCTGTATGCAATGACGGTAAAGACGCTGACAAATCAGAGCAAATTGGGCTTTTTCGGGAGGGGGGCTTAAAGAGACAGGTGCCAGTTATACTTGTTAGTGTGTAGTTTTGTACAAATCTGTCCACTCCTTTTGTTGACTTAAGGTGTCATTAGAACCTGCAGTTTTCTCAGATTAATTTCATTCAACTGGAGAAACAAGCCATCCAACATGTTTTTATTGCAGTGAATTCTGGAAGATAAACTCTGGAGACAACTGTATAACATTGCAATGAAAAGGGTTGTTTTTGAATGATCTGGCCCAACAGGAGCTCGTTAATAGAGCTATATTGTATTTAGGATTGAGCCTTTGGGACAACCACTGGAAGTTAGTGCAGAATATATCAATTTGTTGCCTATGGTGACTAAACACATTTATTAAAGGGGTAGAAGCAAGGGGGAGGCTCAAAGGAAATTAAGATAGTTAGGGGAGGATAGGAGAAGTTAGCGGAACAAGTGAGGGAAAGGAAGGAATAAAGGAAGCAGGGAGTGAGAAAGAAGCAGTCAAGGTGGATCAAGGGATGGATGGAAGGCCTCTTATGGCATTAATCATCCAGGGAGGAAATGATGTGAACGGGTGATTTTAGTCAACTCTACATTCCAGGAAGAGGAAGGTAGATGTCTTAAAAGGAAGGAAGTTGTAAGAGCTGATCTGAAGTTTATGGTGTAGGCCTACACTTTTAATTGGATACAGAACATGACTAACCACCTGCAAAAAATAATTTAGTTTGAGCAAATAAACACCTATTCCGTGCTCAATAAATGTATTTTCCTGTTTACTATTATCCATATAAATTTGCGATAATAACCCCTCTCACGCAGTTTACTCAAGTCATGTGCCCTCTAAAAAACTCTCTGCGCGCAGTCAGACGCTGCTGTGCTCCGGTCACGTCTCCCTCTCTCTCAACTTCTTCACTCTGTGCGCGCTCAACGCTGACACACTCGTTCAAATTTTCATATTGTTACAAGTGTGCCACAAACTTTTCGGAGTCGGAGAATTAAAGGTCAATTCTGATTGGCTGTTCGTCTCACTAGTAGCAGTATGTCTTTCTCTATCACTCTGGTAGCAGTAAACACAAATCTACGGGAGAACAGTCTTCGACATAATACGGATCCCCATAATAATGGAGCTGTTCTAACGTTCTAACGTTACTGGATTAAAACACATTTCGATCAGTATTTTTTATTATTGACTTATAATATTTTTATTTATTATAATGCCGTTGTTTTGTTTGACTCATATATCCTTGTGGTATACGTGCAGTTTAGTGTCCCAAATTCCCCATACAATGCCCTTAATTAATTATGAACCTGCCAAACCACCTGTGCTACCCTAATCCTAACCCTAACCTTAACCTGTCTCAAATAAGACCCTCATCAGTTTTTGCAAAATAATTTGGGACACTAAACTGCACGTAAGCCTATCCTTGTGTGATATTAACATTAGTTTGACTCATCCTTCACAAGCAATGTAAAGTTAGCACAGCAGTGGAGCATATACGGTCTATGCAGCCGACATGTCATGAACAGGCCTCGCAGCGCTGTGGGGACTGGAGACTGAACAGCAATAGCTACATGTCACACTATAGTCACATCACATGTAAGTAGTTTTTAATACTTGGGTTACATAGTTACCGTGTTTTATTAACCTTTATTCTGTTGATATATTAGCTTGCAAAGGAGCTAGCTAGCTATCCGTTGCTAACGCTAATTTATCTCAAAAAGCAGAAACGTTGACTAACTACTACCAAGATATGGCTACACTGGAGACCAGCGAAGTGTTGTCATGTGTTTGCACTGTGCATGGTAACACTAGTATATCCTTATTTATTGTTTAAATGTGTTAGTATACTGGTTACACGATAACTATGTAACCAGTATTACAAACTTCTTACATGTGGCTGTATTGTGACATTTTAGCTAGGTGTGTTCATTGGCTGCATCTAGACCAGGGATCTTCAACAGGGGGTCCTCAGAATCACTCCAGGGGGGCCTCCAAATTATTGTTAATTTTTTAAAGTTTTAAAAAAAATTAAAAAGTCTAACATGATTCCAACATATTATTAGCAAATATAAATCCACTGATGGTAGGCTTACTGGCCTATAAGTAATGTAATGTAGTCACTAAGGTAGCCATCCACATATACAGTTCATCCCAAAGGACTGACTTTCACATTTGTTTCACATTTAAGGGTTAACATTAAAACATGATTTATAAAATCATGCCAACAATTATTAGGCTATTTGAATAGCTTAGTATTCTATGCAAAAAAATGTATCTATAAATGCTTTAGGCTGCCCTAAAAGTTATTTTAGGACCAGATTAATATGCAACTTCATTTATACAATATATGTAGTAGGGGGTCCCTGATCTGTCTCTCTTTCAATTAAGGGGTCCTTGGCTTAAAAAACGTTGAAGACCTCTGATCTAGACTGTATCCATGCTGGACTAACGTTAGCTTGCTTGTGAAGGTCACACAAGGAGATGACATTATTGTAATTCAAACAACAACAGTATTATGATTCACCAAACTATTTAGGCATTTCTGTAATATACCAGTAGCTAGCGTCAATAATAAAAAATACAGTAGATCAGTGCTTTCCAACCTTTCTGGTCTGAGGTTCCCCCACAGCCCTGTCAGATGAACTCACATACCACTATATCAATTCCCAATGTGTTCCAAATGTATAACACTATTTATTATATTAAAGTGGATATTCTTACTTTTTCATGCAATTTAACTGTAAACATTTAGGTTGGTTTGGTCAGAAATTCTACTACTAGGCCTAACTACTTGAAGTGCGGCTTAATGTTTCAACAGTCATCCATTACTTTTAGCTAATCATTTGAACTGTTTAGTCAGTACTTTTAGCTACTTATTTCTACCATTCATTACTTAGCTATCTGTTTAAACATCTGTGTTTAGCTGTTTTAGCTAATATATTGTTTTAAATAACACATTCCCAAACTGACACATAAAGTTATTAAATTATTCAAGAACACTAGGGCCAGGGCATCCTTACCAATGCCAAACCACTCAACTGCTCTTCAAAGCGGTAGCTCCTCACGATAAGCTCTCACCCTATCTCTAACAGCCTCCTAAAACATTTGCTTGTACCCTGGATCCTTCTTCGTCATGACCCAGCTCATGACCATAGGTGAGGTAGACAAACCCGTAATCGAGAGCTTTGTTCTGGCTCGTTTTTCATAATGAATGTAATCCGCACTATTCTCCGACCAATCTCCCTCCTTTCCCTCACCAACAACCCCAAGTACTTGAACCCTTCACTTGGGGTAAGACTCATTCCTACCTAGGCATTCCACGGTTTCTGCTAGACCATGGCTCCTGGTGCTGATCCTCATCCCAACCGCTTCACACTCGGCTGAACCACATAAATAAATCATAATTTCATTTATTATTTTGATTTGTTAAGATGCTCCACAATCTTTCCAAATACCCCCAGGGAACAGCAGAAATACCCCTGGCTGGGGAATCACTGCAGGTGTTCCCCTGCTTCGCTTCAGAACTCAAACCTCCTATGGCGTTTTATTATTGCACATTAATGTGGATAATAGCAAACATGCAAATACAATGTGCTTGCAAAATATAGTTCTCTGTGCTCAAAACATACAATTACTCGCTCAAGAATGTGGCACATATATATAACGCCACACTGTCCTTAGGACTTAGGAACACACATTTTTCCTGTCTTTTAATGGTTCATGACAGCTCTTCTGGATGTACATTCAGCTCTGTGTGCATGTGTTTAGTTGTGTGTGTGTGAGTTTTTGCCTTCCAATTTGTCCTCATGACATATTTACCCTAACTAATTAAATACTTGCAAGACATATAAAGCTGTTGTTTTTGAAGTGTATGGTATATATCCATACATGCAAACACTCTTTCTTACTGTGTATTTTGTGTTCTGCGTTATTGGATATATTGGATTGTGGTTTACATGTCTGCCCTGGTTTTGTGTGTGTGTCCACAGCACTGATGTGGATATACAATAGTCTGGACAGTAACGTGTTTCTGCAGTATCTGGCCTGGGTCATCTACCCTGTAGTACTCATCTGCTTCTCTGCCGGGTTCGTCCAGATTCTCGCCCCCCCAGCTGCTGGTACGACCAACACATACAAAAACATATTAAACAGAACACATACATACATAAAGAAAACATACAACACAATAACACCAAAGACATTTAAAAAAGAATCAAGTATGAATCAAGTATGTTGAATTGTGCTTACAGTACTGCTATACAATAAGTTAAAAGATATTTGTGGTTTTTGACAAATCAAGCCAATTTGTAAATGTCACCTTGGCCTTTTTGAGCAATTTCCAGTATCTATATATTTTGTAGACTAAGCAATTAATTTAGTAATGAAATAAATAATAGCTCCATAATCATTAGTTTCAGCTCTATATTACTGTAGATACACTCAAGAACAACAAAGGTGCTTTCATATGTACAGCACAGTATTCAGATTTGATAAGTTGATTTATTACTGAAGTCAGGCGACCGAGATGAAACAAGAATAGCAGTCATAATGTAATGAACTAAGATCAGCACATTTACCAACAAAGCAAATCTGTAAATCCATAATTTCCATCAATGTTTGAAATAGCAAAAATCATTAAGGTTGCATTTTGTCAGATGTGGGAAGAGTCAGACTGTATATGGAGCTTCCCTTTAAAATAAGCCTCTGTGTGAGCTATTCTAAAATGTGTGTGAAGGCCTGAATTTTATCTCAAAAGATGATTTCTGGAACTATTTGAACCATAATCTAGCCCGCTCCCTGAGAGTCATTGGAAGAAAGTGCTCAGTTATTGCAGAGGGTACTGGGCATGCAGAGTAGACACTTTGAAAACTGTACACCTTATTAATAAATTCAGTTTTTGTACTTCTCTATCTTAAAACTATGAAGTTGAAATGAATTTAAATTAAACCCTGATAGCCCTCGTATAAAAAAATTGCTTTTTCTGCTACCAGACTGATGCCACCCTGTATTGTAATGAACTCCTACTGTAAACACCTGTGTCTACAGTAAATGGTACTTGCTACACTGCAACACTACTGTGAGGCACTGTAAATCCCCTCTGCACCTCTTTAGGCTCTGCCCCTAAAGGCTCTGCTTGTTCCCCAGGGGGACCTCCTCTGCTTCAGTATCAGATGAGGGAGGGAGAGAAATCCTCTATGAGTTCTGCGCACAATTAGTAATATGCATATCTCCCACAATTTTTAACTATTGCTTTAAGGCTACTGTGTAACATATTTGGTCTGTTGGTGATGCCAGGATGTGTCCACTTACAGTAAAGGTCAGGTTGGTTTCTCTTTATGAGTTGACAGTCAGCGCTAAGCGCCCACTGTGCTCCCCTGCAGGCTCAGGTATTCCAGAGATGAAGACCATCCTGCGAGGAGTTGTGATGAAGGAATACCTCACCTTAAAAGCTTTCGTGGCCAAAATCATTGGCCTCACCGCTGCTTTGGGCAGCGGCATGCCCCTGGGCAAGGAGGTAACACATACACATCAGCTTTACCCGCTCTATGGGCCCCTACTGTACTGTATGCGTCCATGTGTCCACACAGGCACAGCAAAAGCTGACAACTATGTCAGCCAATGAGTCAATCAATATGTGACTCATAAGACAGAGATGAAATGGAAGCTGCTCAAATATGCTTTATCTTTTTGTGTGTGTGTGTGTGTGTGTGTGTGTGTGTGTGTGTGTGTGTGTGTGTGTGTGTGTGTGTGTGTGTGTGTGTGTGTGTGTGTGTGTGTGTGTGTGTGTGTGTGTGTGTGTGTGTGTGCGCGCGCGCGCGTCTACTACTGACACACATACACTGTCCATTACAGAACCATCTCAATATGGATGACCTTGTAAAAGTAAACAAAATCAACTCAAATGCTGACCCATATTTAACAACAGTTGTGTTGTTTTCTAATACAGTTTCAGTGGTTCACAGTTTTCGAAAATTAGTTTGCAATACAGAATCCAGACAGGCACCAAGTTGCCATCATGTTTGAATGCCAGCTTACACAACATCCATTCGCTAAATTTAGCACAGAATACCAGCTGTTCAGACTTCAATTCAAATCATTCTTAGTCATCGAAAACCCATGCAGCTCAGAGTGCAGGAACACTGGCTGAACAGGTTGGAAGCTGCGGGAGCATGATGCGATGATGCACTCACTTTTAATCCTGTTATTTCCACTTTGAACACCCCCAAACAGGGACGGACTGACAATCTGTGCGTTCGAGAAAAGACCAGAACGGCCGTCCAACCGACGGCCATCTGCACAAAAAAAGTATAATAAAGCGATATTAACAGCCAACAGCAGGGGGGCGCTAATACGATCACTTATATCTTACGTGTAAAAGAAACTGAGAAAGAAGAGTAGGCCTACTAGTCTGGCTATCACCAATCCACAGCTTAAATAATTCACCAAATGTAACCAAACGTTTAACCCAAAAAATCCTAGTTTGCACTTTCTGTCTGTCTTCCATCAGAGTGCAGTTTTTCCTTGTCTTTCATATTTGCGTTTACTATTGTGAAACTGGCAAAGACCTGGTGGTTGTTTGTGAAAGCTTCACAGACAACATTGATAGGGCCTAGTTATTTTCATCATTTCACAGCCTTAATATGAATCAAAAGTGTAATATGACATTGACAAAATATTAAATAGGTTATTCAATGCTAATTGTTTAACACAAAAGCAATACATGTTATATCAATAATAGCTATTAAACTATCTTTAAAATCATTTGTTTATTCAGGTTGAAGATAGTTGCAGCACAAAAGATGACAGGGAAGTGCCAGGATGTCCCAGGATGCTCTACATCACAATATTTCACACGGCCCAAGTCAGATAGTCACAGCCTGGAACTATTTTTTACTTACCGCCCTCAGCAAAAGCCTACACACCTGTCTCTACAGAGAGTGTTTAGTTGTAAAGATGGTACCAACCGCAAATGGCTAATAAACACAATCCCAATCATCATCATTGGTTTTGAGATATTACTTGCTGTGAATACCTTGTCTGATAGGCTACAGTATTGTGGCATAGTATCAGGACTTCCTGGCTAGTGTCTGTCGCGCAAGGCTAGGGGTGAATGGCCAGATGATGGGCCTATTTGGGAGAAAGTCCAGGGCTGTTTTGTAGCCCCAGTCCGTCCCTGCCCCCAAAATTTTAATATTCACTGCAGACTTTGTTGTTGTTAGTGTGTTTTCAAAGAGTTATGTGCTCTCTTGTGTGTGGCACAACAAACAGGAGAGAGCCTCTGAACTTGTAGCATGTTGTAACTTGTTTTTTTGTCTTGTCAGGGTCCATTCGTACATCTCGGCGGTTTGTGCGCTGCTGTTCTCATGAGGTTCATGTCTCTGTTTGGGGAAATCTATGAGGTAAGTCTCATTCCTTTTTTATGTCCTTAGTGCCCTTCTTTTCACTCTTTCTCAACTGCATTTTCCTTTTCATTACATTGCCATATATTGTACACTGTTCACTCGTTCAAACTATTTTTCCTGGTAGATTAAAAAGACGTAATAAGCCATAATTTGTATCATATTAGATCAAGCTAGAAATGATTTGGTGTTTATTAGAAGGTAAACGAACACAGTTATTACATTCTTAGCCACCTTTACCTGAATAATGCTGTAATTAGAAACCCCACATAATCTATTAGACCCAAATAAGCCGTATACTTTGTATCAAATTAGACCAAAACTAGAAACACTGTGGTCCTTATTAGAAAATAAACGAATGCAGTTATGCAGACGCCATAAACCAAAGTTATGCTGTAATTAGACGGGTTTAATGCCATATTATATCGCCTTTTATAAAAGTAAAAAACACACACCGCGAGCATAGTATATATACATTTATTTGGCATTTTAATATTAAACATAGTTTCATTTTCTTACAGTGCCATTTGATGCTCATTAGAAGATAAGTGTAGGTTACCGTCCTAATGTCAACCCACATCGGGTCCCTATTCCTCGGAGCATGGATTTTCTCGGGAGTCCCGTGAAGTTTGTATACATATTTATTTAACACATATCAGACTAACATGCTTCATCGACGCTCTACTTCAATACCAGTTAGGACATTATAGACCATTTAATGTAATGTCACAACGCGACGGAAGCTTCCAGGACATTACAGTTTTATTTCCCTCTGTTAGACTTATTTGAATTTATTAGAATGGATGCAATGGAGTGCAAAGGAAGTAATCTCACAATTTCAAAATAAAAGGGTATATCGCCTAGCTGCTAGCATGGCACTCCCTCATGCTCTGCAACTGATTAGTGTAAAAACATCTGATGAGAGCCCAATTGTGGTAGCTACCCCAAATTGCTCTTGGGCTAACTTTTCTACTGTCTTATTAGATGATGTCATGGTCTTACTTAAAACGATGAAACCATCCTCATGCCCATTGGATATATTACCAACATCCTTGTTTTTTAAAGTGATAGATCTTGTTGCTCCTTTTGTTGTTAAAATTATTAACATATCACTTTCCACTGGGATCGTCCCAAACTTTTATAAACAGGCAGTGATAAGCCCCATTTAAAAAAACAAAACAAAAAAAAAACAACAACTTGGATTCAGCGGAGCATTCTAACTATAGGCCAGTATCAAAACTGCCTTTTCTTTCAAAAGTATTGGAGAAAGTAGTATCTCAGCAGCTGACGGCTTTTCTAACTAACAACAAACTCCTGGATAAATATCACTCAGGTTTTAGAAAGATGCACTCGACGGAGACTGCTCTCCTCAGAGTGTCTAATGATGTTCAGATGGCTACTGACTCGGGAAGATATTAGGTATTGGTTTTATTGGATTTATCAGCAGCTTTTGATACAGTGGACCACAAAATACTGTTACATAGATTGGAAAAAGAGTTTGGTGTGGTTGGGCCCGTTTTAAAATGGTTTTCCTCTTACTTGAGTGATAGAACTTTTTCTGTATATGTAAATGGTATACTGTCTGAAGCCACTCCATTCTTGAATGGTGTTCCTCAGGGCTCTGTCCTAGGTCCACTTTAATTCTTACTGTACATTACCCCTCTTGGAAAAATTTTGAACCACTTTAACAATGTGTCATACCATTTTTATGCTGATGACATACAGTTGTATTGTTCGTTCAATGATTCTGAGTTACACAAACTAACAGATTTATTGGATTGAATTTCTTGTGTAAAATCGTGGCTTGCTAGTAACTGCCTCCAATTAAACTTGAAAAAGACTGAAACCCTGATTGTAGCCCCAGACGACAAAATTCCATCCATCGTCCAACATCTTGGTTTTCTGAGCTCCACTGTCCAGTCGAGCATCAGAAATCTTGGTGTCTGGTTTGACCACTCAATGTCTTTGGACTGCCATTCGAGACTTCTGGTCAGAAATTGTTTTTATCATCTAAGAAATATTGCAAAATTGAGGTCAATTTTAACAGACTTGAGATGGTTATTCACGCTTTTATCTCTTCACGTTTAGATTACTGTAACTCTCTTTTACGTTTCTTAACAAATCTGCTCTAAATCGTCTTCAAATGGTTCAAAATGCTGCCGCAAGGCTTTTAACAGGATCTGGCAGAAGGACACACATCAATCCCATTTTGTCCTCCCTACACTGGCTACCTATCAAATTTCGCAGTGAATTTAAAATATTGGTTTTAACTTTTAGAGCTTTAAATGGTCAGGCCCCAGAATACATTGCTGACTTGTTACGCTCATACTCCCCATGCCGTGCCCTTCGATCAGCAGGCCAAAGTCTTTTAATGGTCCCAAAGACTCGCTATAAAACCCAGGGAGATCTGTCTTTCGAAGCTGTAGCCCCCAGACTCTGGAACGCCTTGCCCTTGCTCCTCCGTGTGGCTGATTCTGTTGATTCTTTTAAAAGGCAACTCAAGACAGTTACATTGCCTTGCGAAAGTATTCGGCCCCTCTTGAACTTTTCGACCTTTTGCCACATTTCAGGCCTCAAACATAAAGATATAAAACTGTAATTTTTGTGAAGAATCAACAACAAGTGGGACACAATCATGAAGTGGAACGAAATTTATTGGATATTTCAAACCTTTTAAACAAATAAAAACTGAAATATTGGGGCGTGCAAAATTATTCAGCCCCTTAAGTTAATACTTTGTAGCGCCACCTTTTGCTGCGATTACAGCTGTAAGTGGCTTGGGGTATGTCTCTATCAGTTTTGCACATCGAGACTGACATTTTTGCCCATTCCTCCTTGCAAAACAGCTCGAGCTCAGTGAGGTTGGATGGAGAGCGTTTGTGAACAGCAGTTTTCAGTTCTTTCCACAGATTCTCGATTGGATTCAGGTCTGGACTTTGACTTGGCCATTCTAACACCTGGATATGTTTATTTGTGAACCATTCCATTGTAGATTTTGCTTTAGGTTTTGGATCATTGTCTTGTTGGAAGACAAATCTCCGTCCCAGTCTCAGGTCTTTTGCAGACTCCATCAGGTTTTCTTCCAGAATGGTCCTGTATTTGGCTCCATCCATCTTCCCATCAATTTTAACCATCTTCCCTGTCCCTGCTGAAGAAAAGCAGGCCCAAACCATGATGCTGCCACCACCATGTTTGACAGTGGGGATGGTGTGTTCAGGGTGATGAGCTGTGTTGCTTTTACGCCAAACATAACGTTTTGCATTGTTGCCAAAAGTTCGATTTTGGTTTCATCTGACCACAGCACCTTCTTCCACATGTTTGGGGTGGTCTCCCAGGTGGCTTTTGGCAAACTTTAAACAACACTTTTTATGGATATCTTTAAGAAATGGCTTTCTTCTTGTCACTCTTCCATAAAGGCCAGATTTGTGCAGTATACGACTGATTGTTGTCCTTATGGACAGAGTCTCCCACCTCAGCTGTAGATCTCTGCAGTTCATCCAGAGTGATCATGGGCCTCTTGGCTGCATCTCTGATCAGTCTTTTCATAGTATGAGCTGAAAGTTTAGAGGGACGGCCGGGTCTTCGTAGATTTGTAGTGGTCTGATACTCCTTCCATTTCAATATTATCGCTTGCACAGTGCTCCTTGGGATGTTTAAAGCTTGGGAAATCTTTTAGTATCCAAATCCGGCTTTAAACTTCTCCACAACAGTATCTCGGACCTGCCTGGTGTGTTCCTTGTTCTTCATCATGCTCTTGCGCTTTACACGGACCTCTGAGACTATCACAGAGCAGGTGCATTTATACGGAGACTTGATTACACACAGCTGGATTCTATTTATCATCATTAGTCATTTAGGTCAACATTGGATCATTCAGAGATCCTCACTGAACTTCTGGAGAGAGTTTGCTGCACTGAAAGTAAAGGGGCTGAATAATTTTGCGCACCCAACTTTTTCAGTTTTTATTTGTTAAAAAAGTTTGAAATAGCCAATGAATTTTGTTCCACTTCATAATTGGGACCCACTTGTTGTTGATTCTTCACAAAAAATTACAGTTTTATATCTTTATGTTTGAGGCCTGAAATGTGGCAAAAGGTCGAACGTTCAAGGGGCCCGAATACTTTCGGCAAGGCACTGTATTTACACTTTGAATTTCGTCACGGCATGTATATCACAGCTACCCTAAGGCCTTACAAAGCTTAGCTAACACTTTTGTCCGATTTGAATTAAATGCATTTTTGTGGTCTAGGAGGAGGCTAGCTAGCTCTCATTGATAGAGCTCCATCCAGCCGCGGTGTAGCTGCCAGCAGAGACAGTTGCATAATTTAAGTTAACTGGAGGGAGCTACACGCAAGCTCTATCAATGAGACTCGTGGACAAGAGGTGTTTAGTTCCCCGATCGTTTGTTTAAATAACACAACACATATCCATTATAAGATTAACTGGAACCTGTGGTAAGAGATTGCGGGCGTAACAAGCTCGCTGACCGCGCTCTCACTCACACACACCGGCCATTTAGCAGGAAGAGGGGAGGGAGAACAGCAAGCTGCAGGCCCTGGAGCTCTGTCAGGGCAGCGGCGTTTGGTAGTCCACTCACCCAGAAACGGTGACTTTGCGCGGGTATGGAGCACCATGGGCTGCCGGCTGTGACGGAGCTCCATCTAGCTCACAGCAGGCCGGGGTCTGTGAAGGAGGACAGGCCGGGCGGCGAGGCAGCAACCAAGGCAGCACCGGCCGCTGAACATTTGCAATTAGCCATACATTTTAGCCCATATTTGACCTCTACATAGTTGATTTCTTGCATAAAAAAAGTCTCAGAAGTGAATTTAGTGGTAAAATAGCAGATGAACAATGTATATAATTTCTGAGATCTACATGACCTATTCAGGAGACTACCTGACATCAGATCAGTGGTGTAGCCTATGTAAATGTTGGGGGCGTGACAAAGATTGAGACTAGAGCCAAATGAGGAGGAGCTGCCGAGTTGACGTCAACTCTGTGGTTTGTTGAGATTTGCCCATTTTCAGAGGCAGTTTCAAATTGTGAGATTTGCAGAGGAAAGAGGTGTCAATGGGATTTTGAGGTTCTATGTATGTCCTATTTACCCACCACACTGTCGTTATTCAACTATGACAAGGTAAAAATCGGTTTTGCATTCTATCACCCCTTTAAAGGCACTTAATAGCATCTCAAACTGTACAGTCTGTAACAAGACCATCCACAATTCTCTCTTCACAGTTTTTTTTTACAAATGCTTACACGTTTTCAAAACAATAGCTGTGTTCGAGATTTGCAGTTGATAAAGAAAGTTTCCAGATCAGGAGAACAGTGCTGTCAAATCATCGTTTCATCAGTACACCAGCGACTTACAGTTTTTTACAACTACACACAATTCTCTACTTAAAGTGCTCATATTATGCTCATTGTCAGATTCATAATTGTATTTAGAGGTTGTACCAGAATAGGTTTATGTTGTATATTAATTTTCAGAAAACACCATATTTTTGTTGTACTGCACCTTGCTGCAGCTCCTCTTTTCATCCTGTGTTGAGCTCTCTGTTTTAGCCAAGGGGGTAAGCTTCGGTTCAGAACTCGAACCTCCTATGGCGCCATTTTGATGCTACCTAGCCATCACCTCCCGTTAGCGTTCCACTGACTAGCATTCCTTTTGACGTCACTTGACAGTGAATAACTTTACATCTGAAGCGTTTAAAGACTCTATTTGTCCATTGTTTAGTTCTAAAGAAAAACGACAATGTATAAAAGGCTCCATTACCTATCTCACGTTATTTTAGTTAGCAATAATTAGCCTGTGTCCATGTTATCTCCGTACCTATACCTACACTCTCCGTCTCTGTAAGATTGGGAATGATTGAGATTTCTCTTGGCACAGCTACCAGAAGACTTAAAACTTTCAGACACGTTGCTCACGTCACATTTACGTTGTCTCTCTCAGTTGGAGGCTGCGCAGTAAAGCTGGCCATCACCGGGAAAGTGCTTCTAATAGCCTTCACTGGTCTCCGTCCAGAGCAACGGGGTCTATTGGTCCATTATATACTGTCTATGGTTTCAGCTACAAAGTGAGACATCTCACTTCTGTACCATCTTTGTTGGGAGTCGCAAATGTGCAGTAAGTACTGCTACCTTATCAGTAAGTAAGTAAGTAAAGTGTATTTATAGAGCGCTTTTCACAGATAAAAATCACAAAGTGCTTTACAAGGTACAACCACATTAAAATACATTGAAATAAAATTAAAACATGTAAATAGTCAAAGAGAAATTAAACCCAGTCAACTAAAATCTTGTTTAAATTCAATTCAATTCAATTCAATTTTATTTATAGTATCAAATCATAACATAAGTTATCTCGAGACACTTTACAGATAGAGTAGGTCTAGACCACACTCTATATTTTACAAAAGCCCCAACAATTCCAACAATTCCAGTAATTCCCTCAAGAGCAAGCAGTGCGACAGTGGCGAGGGAAAAACTCCCTCTTGGGAAGAAACCTCGGACAGACCCAGGCTCTTGGTAGGCGGTGTCTGACGAGCCGGTTGGGGGTGTGATGAACAGTGGCGATAGTAGTCACATTAATAATGGAACAGTGACTGGATGTAGCGGGAAGCTGCAGGGTTCAGCAGGACGCAGCATGACATTGCAGGGCATCGCTGAGCTCAGCAGGGAGTGCAGCAGGACCACGGCGACAGCTGCAACCAGGGTCTTGGTGCAAACGTTTCTCCAAGGAAATACGCTGGGGAAAAAAGCATAAGGACTCCGGGGAGTAAACTCCCCAGAAGCTAGGATTAGTAACAAGCATTTCTGGGACGGGCTGCACACAAATAGTAATAGTAATAGTAACAGTAATAGAAACAGTAATAGAAAGGGAGAAGAGAGAGCAGCTCAGTGTGTCAAAGGAAGGAAGTCCCCCGGCAGTCTAGGACTATAACAGCGTAACTATAACAGGTAACTAAGAGAGACAGGTCATAAGGAGAGGTAGCTTTTTCGGGCTTAGAACTCTCCCCCTGCCGGATCTGGCTTGGCTGGCCTGCCTCCCTCTACTTTGTTATGTATTATTAATCTAACAATTATGAAGAGAAGCAGTTGGGCCAGTTAGGTGAACACTGCAACTCCTCACTCCCTAACTATAAGCTTTATCAAATAGGAGAGTTTTAAGTTCATTCTTGAATGAGGTGACAGTTTCTGCCCCCGAACCCAGATCGGGAGCTGGTTCCATAGGAGAGGAGCCTGATAACTGAAGGCTCTAGCTCCCATTCTACTTTTAGAGACTCTAGGTACCACCAGTAACTCTGCATTCTGGGAGCGCAGTGCTCTAGTAGGACAATAGGGTATTAGGAGCTCTTCTAGATATGATGGTGCTAGACCATTTAGAGCTTTGTAGGTCAAGAGAAGGACTTTAAACTCAATCCTGGATTCAACAGGAAGCCAATGCAGAGAAGCTAATACAGGAGAAATATGATCTCTTTTCTTAGTTCTTGTGAGAACACGCGCTGCAGCATTCTGGATCAGCTGGAGAGTCTTAAGAGACTTATTTGAGCAACCTGACAGTAGGGAATTACAATAGTCCAGCCTGGAAGTAACAAATGCATGGACTAGTTTTTCAGCGTCGTTTTGAGACAGGATATTCCTAATTTTGGCAATGTTACGAAGATGAAAAAAGGCTGTTCTTGAGGTTTGTTTTAGATTGGCATTAAAGGATATATCCTGACTAAAATAACTCCTAAATTTCTAACAGTGGTGCTGGAGGCCAGGGCAACACCATCCAGAGTAGCTATATCTCTAGATAATGAAGTTCGGAGGTGTTTAGGGCCCAGCACAATAACTTCAGTTTTGTTAGGGTTTAACATCAGAAAATTATAGGTCATCCAGGGATTTTATATCCTTAATGCACTCTTTGAAATTTTGCTAGCTGACTGGTTTCGTCTGGTTTGATTGACAAGTATAATTGGGTGTCATCCGCATAACAGTGAAAGTTAATTGAGTGTTTTCTAATAATATTGCCTAGAGGAAGCATACAGTGCCTTGCGAAAGTATCGGCCCCTTGAACGTTTCGACCTTTTGCCACATTTCAGGCCTCAAACATAAAGATATAAAACTGTAATTTTTTGTGAAGAATCAACAACAAGTGGGTCCCAATTATGAAGTGGAACGAAATTCATTGGCTATTTCAAACTTTTTAACAATAAAAAACTGAAAAAGTGGGCGTGCAAAATTATTCAGCCCCTTTACTTTCAGTGCAGCAAACTCTCTCCAGAAGTTCAGTGAGGATCTTTGAATGATCCAATGTTGACCTAAATGACTAATGATGATAAATAGAATCTAGCTGTGTGTAATCAAGTCTCGTATAAATGCACCTGCTCTGTGATAGTCTCAGAGGTCCGTGTAAAGCGCAGAGAGCATCATGAAGAACAAGGAACATACCAGGCAGGTCCGAGATACTGTTGTGGAGAAGTTTAAAGCCGGATTTGGATACAAAAAGATTTCCCAAGCTTTAAACATCCCAAGGAGCACTGGGTGCGATAATATTGAAATGGAAGGAGTATCAGACCACTACAAATTCTACGACGACCCGCCGTCCCTCTAAACTTTCAGCTCATACAATGAGAAGACTGATCAGAGATGCAGCCAAGAGGCCCATGATCACTCTGGATGAACTGCAGAGATCTACAGCTGAGGTGGGAGCCTTGTCCATAGGACAACAATCAGTCGTATACTGCACAAATCTGGCCTTTATGGAAGAGTGGCAAGAAGAAAGCCATTTCTTAAAGATATCCATAAAAAGTGTCGTTTAAAAGTTTTGCCAAAGCCACCTGGGGAGACACACCAAACATGTGGAAGAAGGTGCTGTGGTCAGATGAAACCAAAATCGAACTTTTGGCAACAATGCAAAACGTTATGTTTGGTTTCGTAAAAGCAACACAGCTCATCACCCTGAACACACCATCCCCACTGTCAAACATGGTGGTGGCAGCATCATGGTTTGGGCCTGCTTTTCTTCAGCAGGGACAGGGAAGATGGTTAAAATTGATGGGAAGATGGATGGAGCCAAATACAGGACCATTCTGGAAGAAAACCTGATGGAGTCTGCAAAAGACCTGAGACTGGGACGGAGATTTGTCTTCCAACAAGACAATGATCCAAAACATAAAGCAAAATCTACAATGGAATGGTTCACAAATAAACATATCCAGGTGTTAGAATGGCCAAGTCAAAGTCCAGACCTGAATCCAATCGGAATCTGTGGAAAGAACTGAAAACTGTGTTCACAAACGCTCTCCATCCAACCTCACTGAGCTCGAGCTGTTTTGCAAGGAGGAATGGGCAAAAATGTCAGTCTCTCGATGTGCAAAACTGATGGAGACCACCCCAAGCGACTTACAGCTGTAATCGCAGCAAAAGGTGGCGCTACAAAGTATTAACTTAAGGGGCTGAATAATTTTGCACGCCAATATTTCAGTTTTTATTTGTTTAAAAGGTTTGAAATATCCAATAAATTTCGTTCCACTTCATGATTGTGTCCCACTTGTTGTTGATTCTTCACAAAAAATTACAGTTTTATATCTTTATGTTTGAGGCCCGAAATGTGGGCAAAAGGTCGAAAACTCGGGCGGGCGAATACTTTCGCAAGGCACTGTATATAAGGAGAATAGAATTGGTCCAAGCACTGAGCCACTGAGCCACTGAGCCTTATCATTAACATTCACAAATTGAGATCGATCAGAGAAATCGGACCTAAACCAACTCAGAGCCATTCTTTTAATGCCAACCAAGTGTTCCAATCTCTGTAACAGGATTGAATGGTCAATTGTGTCAAATGCAGCACTAAGATCTAGTAAAACAAGAATGGAGACAAGACCTTTGTCTGCAGCAGTTAAAAGGTCGTTAGTAATTTTCACCAGTGCCGTCTCTGTGCTATGATTCTTTCTAAATCCTGATTGAAAGTCATCAAATAAACTGTTGCTATGTAGAAAATCACATAACTGATTAGCAACCACCTTCTCAAGGATCTTGGATAGAAAAGGAAGGTTAGATATAGGTCTATAGTTTGCTAAGACCTCAGGATCCAGGGTGGGTTTTTTCAGAAGAGGTTTTATCACAGCTACTTTAAATGACTGTGGTACATAACCTGTTAATAGAGACATATTGATCAGATCTAGTAATGAGGTGTTAACCACAGGTAATGCTTCTTTGAGTAGTCTCGTTGGGATGGGGTCCAAGAGACAGGTAGATGGCTTAGCTGAGGATATCTTTAACAATAATTGTTGAAGATCTATAGGATAAAAGCAGTCTAAGTATATGTCGGACTAGTCTTTATTTCTAACGACTCTGCGTTTAAAGGTGAACCGTTAGAAGTTGAGTGAAAAAGGTGATGAATTTTATCTCTAATTGTTGTAATTTTATCATTGAAGAAGCTCATGAAGTCATCACTACTCAGAGCTAGAGGAATAGATGGCTCAGTAGAGCTGTGGCTATCTGTCAGCCTGGCGACAGTGCTGAAAAGAAACCTTGGGTTGTTCTTGTTTTCTTCTATTAGTGATGAGTAATAGTCTGATCTGGCCTTTCTTAGGGCCTTCCTATAGGTTTTGAGACTTTCTTGCCAATCCAAACGAGATTCTTCCACCTTGGTGGAACGCCACTTACATTCGAGGTTTCGCGAGATTTGTTTTAATTTGGCGGAGTTTGTGGGAGTTATACGTTCCTTTGCTTCATCATCTTCTTTTTCAGGGGAGCGACGGAGTCTAAGGTCGTCCGTAGGCATGTCGTAACACCGTCTACAAATGCATCAATTTGAGAGGGACTGAGGTTAACATACAGGTCCTCTGTTATGTTAAGGCATGACATAGAGTCGAATGCTGTTGGAATATCTTCTTTAAATTTAGCTATAGCACTGTCAGATAAGCATCTGGTGTAGGAGCTTTTATCTAATTTAATATAATCAGGTAGTAAGAATTCGAAAGTGATTAAAGAATGATCTGATAATACCGAATTCTGCGAAAATATTATTAAATCCTCAATTTCAATACCATATGCCAGCACAAGGTCGAGGTGTGGTTAAAACAGTGCGTTGCTTTGTGCACACTCTGACTGAAACCGTTTGTATTGAATCCAGTAAAAAAAAAAGGCTGTCATTGTCAACATCCACATGGATATTAAAATCACCTACAAGAAGTACTTGGTCTGATTTAAGGACTAAACATGATAAAAACTCTGAGAATTCAGATAAAAATTCAGAATACGGACCTGGAGCCCTGTAAATTAACACCGAATATAATTGGCTGTAATGTTTTCCATTTTGGATGTTGAAGATTAAGAACAAGACTTTCAAATGAGTTATAATGTAATTTAGGTTTAGGAGTAATTAGCAGGCTTGCATCAAAGATGGCTGCAACTCCCCCTCCTCGGCCTGAGCCTCTAGGAATTTGAGTATTAATATGGCTGGGAGGAGTGGCTTCATTTAGACTAACATAGTCTTCATGGCCCAGCCAGGTTTCAGTAAGACAAAATAAATCAATTTTATTGTCTGATATCAACTCGTTTACCAGTACTGCTTTAGAAGACAGAGATCTAATATTTAATAGTCCACATCTAATTTTCCTATTTTGTTCTATTGCAGTAGTTTTAATTCCAATTAGGTTGTTAAGTATAGCGCACCTTTTGTTTACCTTTGATTTAACCGATCTGAGCCGGGGACAGACACCGTGCTTATTAGACTATGAGTGGGCGACTGCTCTAACGGAAGCACAGAGGGGCCGTAGCACTGCACCTCTGATTACTAATATCAAACTTGGGTTGTCATGGTTTATGTCTGATAAACTCGTTCAGATTTTTGATATGAGAGCGGCACCGTCCCAGGTGGGATGAATGCCGCTCTCTCAATCAGACCAGGCTTTCCCCAGAACGCCCTCCAGTTATTCACATAGCCCACATCATTAGCTGGGCACCACCCCGACAACCAGCGGTGGAAGGATGACGTACGGCTGTACATTTCATCATTGGTCAGGTTTGGCAGGGGTCCAGAGAAAACTACTGAGTCCGACATTGTCTTTGCGTATGCACAAAGTGACTCAACATTCATTTTAGTGATCTCCGATTTACGACCATTACCACCTACGTGAAGTATGATCTTACTGTATTTACGGTTCTTTTTGCCAGCAGCTTTAGATGGGTTTCTATATCGCCCGCTCCAGCCCCGGGGCACATATGACCGTAGGTAGGCCTACGTAGCCCGCGGGGCCGCTGGCTTCACATATCGCAGTATAGAGCTCCCAATAACCAGAACTGGCTTCTCAGCGGGTGTATCGCTGAGTAGGGAGAACTCTAGTAGAGGCGAAGACGCTCCGGTTTAGAGGCGACCTTCATCATGTGCACTCCCTGGTCTAGATCTAACGCTACGTCACCCACTCGCCCCGGCTGCTCGGGGTCTGCCGGGGGACAGCTAGCAGAAGCTACAGAAGCTACAGTATGTTGGCCCGCATAAATACAGTGCCTTGCGAAAGTATTCGGCCCCTTGAACGTTTCGACCTTTTGCCACATTTCAGGCCTCAAACATAAAGATATAAAACTGTAATTTTTTGTGAAGAATCAACAACAAGTGGGTCCCAATTATGAAGTGGAACGAAATTCATTGGCTATTTCAAACTTTTTAACAAATAAAAACTGAAAAAGTGGGCGCAAAATTATTCAGCCCCTTTACTTTCAGTGCAGCAAACTCTCTCCAGAAGTTCAGTGAGGATCTCTGAATGATCCAATGTTGACCTAAATGACTAATGATGATAAATAGAATCCAGCTGTGTGTAATCAAGTCTCCGTATAAATGCACCTGCTCTGTGATAGTCTCAGAGGTCTGTGTAAAGCGCAGAGAGCATCATTAAGAACAAGGAACACACCAGGCAGGTCCGAGATACTGTTGTGGAGAAGCCAAGAGGCCCATGATCACTCTGGATGAGCTGCAGAGATCTACAGCTGAGGTGGGAGACTCTGTCCATAGGACAACAATCGGTCGTATACTGCACAAATCTGGCCTTTATGGAAGAGTGGCAAGAAGAAAGCCATTTCTTAAAGATATCCATAAAAAGTGTCGTTTAAAGTTTGCCAAAAGCCACCTGGGAGACACACCAAACGTGGAAGAAGGTGCTGTGGTCAGATGAAACCAAAATCGAACTTTTTGGCAACAATGCAAAACGTTATGTTTGGCGTAAAGCAACACAGCTCATCACCCTGAACACACCATCACCACTGTCAAACATGGTGGTGGCAGCATCATGGTTTGGGCCTGCTTTTCTTCAGCAGGGACAGGGAAGATGGTTAAAATTGATGGGAAGATGGATGGAGCCAAATACAGGACCATTCTGGAAGAAAACCTGATGGAGTCTGCAAAAGACCTGAGACTGGGACGGAGATTTGTCTTCCAACAAGACAATGATCCAAAACATAAAGCAAAATCTACAATGGACTGGTTCACAAATAAACATATCCAGGTGTTAGAATGGCCAAGTCAAAGTCCAGACCTGAATCCAATTGAGAATTTGTGGAAAGAACTGAAAACTGCTGTTTACAAACGCTCCCCATCCAACCTCACTGAGCTCGAGCTGTTTTGCAAGGAGGAATGGGCAAAAATGTCAGTCTCTCGATGTGCAAAACTGATAGAGACATACCCCAAGCGACTTACAGCTGTAATCGCAGCAAAAGGTGGCGCTACAAAGTATTAACTTACGGGGGCTGAATAATTTTGCACGCCCAATATTTCAGTTTTTATTTGTTTAAAAGGTTTGAAATATCCAATAAATTTTCGTTCCACTTCATGATTGTGTCCCACTTGTTGTTGATTCTTCACAAAAAATTACAGTTTTATACTCTTTATGTTTGAGGCCTGAAATGTGGCAAAAGGTCAAAGTTCAGAGCGAATACTTTCGCAAGGCACTGTATACACTAGTTATGCTGAAAGTGTAGCTAGCTAGCCGTGATCTTTACCCATAGGATTGAAGGGACACAAGCAGCTAACGAAACCCCTTATATTCACAAAAATGCATTAAATTGAAATTGGACAGTGTTAGTGTTAACTTTGTAAGACCTTGGGGTAGCTGTAATATAAGTGGCGTGACAAAATTCAAACTGTAAATAAACTATAGTTATGTCGGCAGCTGTGTTTCATAAAACGGCCCATATTTGAGTTTTATATAGTTAATTTCTCGCATAAAAAGTTTAAGAAGTGACTTCAATAACAAAATAGCAGACAAACAATGTATAACATTGCACTGTCTCGTCTCCAATGTATGTGTATGTGGTTCGCTCAACCAATCACCGCGCAGCTCATCTAAATATTCATGAGCCTACCATATTTGGAAGAAAAGCTCTTGTTACAAATAGGGTCATATTCACAGGGTAGTTAAGGGCCCATAAAATAGCAACCATTTTCAGCCCAACCAATGTTGCATACCCTAATAGGAGACCTTAAGCAACAGTGTGAAATACGTTATAATCATTATATCACCCATTTAAAGCACTGAACTACTTTCTTAACTACTTTTATTTTTTTTGGTAGTTTAAACACTGTTTTGCTTGACCAGCCTTTTTGAACATGATGAAATATCTCTGTTCTGAACTGCCACTTGGTGTCAAAGTCAGTTTTGTCAGTGGTATATAGTTATTGTGTGATCAATGTGTTATATTTCATTTTTGATGTGTTCAGATTCAGCTAGTTCCTTAAATGGCTCAACGTATCAAAGTATGACTGAAATTGTGTGTGTGTGTGTGTGTGTGTGTGTGTGTGTGTGTGTGTGTGTGTGTTTTTCAGAATGAGTCAAGATACATTGAGATGCTGGCAGCGGCCTCTGCAGTGGGAGTGGGCAGCTGTTTTGCTGCCCCCATAGGAGGTGAGTCTTCAGAGAGGTTTATAGTAACATAAGTCTGGCTGGCACACAATACACTGGAGGTGTTGTATCATATATCAACTGAACATTATACAATAACACAGAGTGAGCTTTACATCACTCAGTGGGAATATTGAAGTGAAGGCAATATCTCTGTCTGTACATCTGATATCAGCCCATGTCATCATGACTTTGTCCAGATAATACCATAGACAGTGTATGGCTAATACTGACCTGAAGAAAATCAGCTAAAAGGAGTCTCATTCCAAGCAACACAATCCAATCCAATTCACCTTTATTTATAAAGCACCTTAAAAACAACACTGTTGACCAAAGTGCAGGGGTCTGTTCCAGGTAGGAGGTTTAACAAACTCTGAGTCTAACCCTGATCTCTGAGTTGATTTACCCTGAGATGGGAAACTCTGAGTTTTTGGTTCCAGAACAGCTGATATGAGTTGGTTCAATCAACTCGGAGTAGGTTCACTCAGGGTTACGCGCGTGCACAACCACAATAAAAAGGCAGTATGAATGGAGCCATGATTCTACGATTCACCATGGCAAAAACCACAAACAAACTGGTCGACGGCAATACTCATGCGCACAAACGGCGAGTTTGAACCATAGACAGTAGGTTTGAACCATAGACTGCTAATAATATACAGTCTATGGTTTGAACATGCATTTCGTTAAAAAAAGCAAGACAGCGGCTGCTGCTACAAAAGAGAGAGAATTGGTGTGGGAGAAAATTGCTGCTCGAGTCAATGCGTACACATTAACAGTGTATTCATTTCATAATTAATCAAAGTGATTAATTACTGGCGAAAACTGGAATTGTATTACACCTATAATTTCATTTAGGTGCAATCCTGCGGGCGAAAAAGTAAACTATAGGCTACTAATCCCATTCTGAGGCTGCAGCACCATATTAACAGAACTATAATGTATAATCATTTATTTCTTTTTAATGGCTCTCACTGGTTTGTGTCCAGGGAACACAACAAAAACGTATAAGGTATCTACATATGTAATGAACTGTGATAAAAAATACCTCTCAAATCGTTTATGTGGAAATGAAAATACATGTAGTCGGGACTCAATATCATCTCCCGACGTAAACTCTCTGTGAATTAATACAGCTTTTTCATCAACGGGATCGTCGAGAAAAGGACATGACATGTTTGAGAAAAAAACGTTTTATAGTCTGCCTAACTTAAACCAATACGTTTTTTTTATTCATGCAGATGACAAACTGCATTAAAATGTGCCTGATACAGACTGAATGAATGAATGAGGAAATGAGTTTCTCCTCCCTCTCAGAGGGAGAAACTCGAGGTTTCTTGAAGAAAACCTGCTCCCGACCACGTTAAGTTCACAGGCTCAGTTACCATAGTAACTGACTCTGAGGTTAAGTTACCTCTCTTTCTGAAACGGAAAACCCAGAGTTTCCCTCATCTCAGGGTTAACAAACTCAGAGTTTACACTAAACCTACTTTCTGGAACGGACCTCTGAACACAGTCTATAAATAAACAATAACATACAACAGAGGCACAACGCAAAATAATAAAACAATAAAAAATAAATGCAACAATACAAAACTCAAATTCAACCCTCAAACTGAGTTAAAAGCCAAAGAAAATAAATGAGTTTTAAGACGAGATTTAAAAACAGGAAGAGACTCAGTCAGTCTGATGTGCAAAGGCAGCTCATTCCAGATTCTCAGAGCTGCCACGGCAAACGCACGGTCACCTCTGGATTTACGTTTGGTCTTGGGGACGACCATTAGTGCCTGGTCAGCCGACCGGAGCAAACGAGAGGGGATGTAGGGCACGAGTAGATTAGACAGGTACTGGGGGGCCAGGCCATGCAGACATTTAAAAACAAATAAAAGAATTTTAAAATCAGTGTGAAAGTGCACAGGGAGCCAGTGGAGGGATTGGAGGATGGGTGTAATATGGTAAAATTTTCGAGTTCCAGTTCCAACACAATTCTTCACACGTCTCAAAACAGGCAAAACAGGCACTTTGAACAATCCTCATTGAGACAACACGCACTGTCACTCAGAACACACTGAGGGCCAGATGTACTAACGCTTTTGTGCCCACTTCAGGCGTATTTGTTTCGCAACGTGTGCGTAAAAGCATGGCGAGGTATGCACAAACAGGCCACACTGGGTAAAAGCGCAGACTGCCTGTCGCGAGGACCAAAAATGGCAAATTGCGCTTTTTTTTGCATATGCATTCATGGGAGGGTGAAGGGGAAAGTGGGAGTTTCCCATAAAGAGATGGGAGGAGAAAGTGCGCCTAATTATGTATTCCGCGGTATGTACAAAAACCACCTGTGAAAGCGCGCCTCTATTTTGCGGTGAAAATTCTCCGCCTCTTAAAAGCAGGTGTAAACCAGCCGCAAGCGGGTTTCCTCGCATATGCCTCCTGGTGAAATGGCAGCAGTAATCCGAGCAAGACGAAGACATAGGCCAAGGAGACGAGCTGAAAGGATTTTTGCCACAAGGATCACACTTTTTCAGTTGAGTGAACACAAAATCATTAAGTGTTACAGATTAAGCATATTTTTTTTTTTTTTTTTTTTTTTTTTTTTTTTTTTTTTTTTTTTTTTTTTTTTTTTTTTTTTTTTTTTTTTTTTTTTTTTTTTTTTTTTTTTTTTTTTTTTTTTTTTTTTTTTTTTTTTTTTTTTTTTTTTTCATGCAGTATTACAGTTACTGGAAGAAATCAAAGATGACATAGAATCTCCGACTGAGCGTTCACATTCCATTCCAGCAGTTGTTAAACTCCTCGCTACATTACAATTATTGGCATCAGGATCATTTCAAACAGTCATAGCATCAGCAGTGGGAATATCGCAGTCTGTACTCAGCCGTATCATAGCACCAGTACTTAACGCTTTGCTACAGCGCAATTTACGGTATAGTGGGCGGACAAAGACTCTGATTAGCCGATGAACTGCAGGTTTGGTAAATACGACGTAAGCTGAAGTATCACAGTGTGCGCTTTCTGCGGGTTGGACATGGCGCCGATAACACATTCGCAAATGTACATACATCTGGCCCTGAGAGTAAAAACATTAGCATCAAACACCAATACAGAAATTAGAAACTTTTCATCTATACACTTTGAATAATTTGAGTGACTTCACACTAATCAATATTTTCTTTAAAAAAAGAGTGAAATTCTTCAGGAATGAAAATCAGCAGTTTGCTATATTATATATATATATACATATATACACATATATACATTGTGGGGGGTATATATATATATATATATATATGTATATATATATATATATATATATATATACAACACACACAATATGTGTTCACTAACAAGTCTAAAACAAGACACCTGCTTAAGCTTTCAACTGAAATTGCATCATTCTGTTTTGCATGTGTGGTTAACAGTTTTGACAGCAGTGTGTTAGCATTTGAAAAAAGTGCTGTAAATTCACAGTGTTGTGCAGGTTGTGGTTAAAGCCATGGGATAAGTGTGTAGAGGTTTGAAAACTGTGTTAAAGCAATAAAAAACAAACTAGAGTTGGTCCAGATGAATTGCGGCTGTGCAGACTGTAGGTAGAGTTTTGCACATGTGGCTCCAGTTGTGACCACTGTCATTTGGCAATCGAAAAAAAAAGAGACTGTAAATGCCATATAAAAATCCTTTGCACCTCTTGGGCAACACCACTATTGTCATTACATCACACAAGTCTTTTTGTACTGTATTATCAATCACACGTGACCCAGGCTTTTGTGAGTACTTTATCATGTGGAGTACATACTGGCCAAACTGTGATTAATTAATTTTAACATTTAAATGGTATTCAATGTTTGTTCTTCAGGTGTGTTGTTCAGTATTGAAATAACATCCCAGTTCTTTTCGGTGAGAACCTATTGGAGAGGTATCTTTGCTGCTACCATCGGTGCCTTCATCTTCAGAGTACTGGCTGTGTGGAACACTGACGCAGGTAAGGCAGACTTGTGCTCAAAATACAGTATTATGATGGAAGTATGTGGGAATGATTCAAAATACTATCACAATATAAAAAATTCAGAAATGTCTGCCAAGACCTAGGTTAATTAAATGGGTGAAACTTGTATATTAATGATGAAAATAAAGCTGATCACGGCAAAATTCATTTGACAGGTGTACTCTGTAATCTTTTGCAGCTGAAAATCTGTTTTATTAAGCTCAAGGAAATAATAGGCCGTTTCCACAGCAGACATTTTGACATTTTAACTTTAATTATGTCTCCTTTCCGTTTGAATGTCCCAATAAATTATCACAGTCGGCCAATGTTCAAAATATTAGAGCACTGGACCTAAAACACCTAAATGGAATGCCGCCATCATTTTTATAATCCCACCTGAGCTTTAGTTGCATGATGTGTCCGAATGTCTACTATGAAAATGGCCCGTTGATCAGCAAAGGACAAAGGAACGTGGACTGTGGTTATACATGAAACCAGTAAACTGAGGATAGCTGAGGGTGGAAGCTTGCAGCAAAGATGGAGATTTGTTTTGACTACAGCTGAAGAACAACCAGAGTTTCAGTTTTCAGAAGCAGATGTTCAAACTCACAGCCAATCGAATGTCTACCTCAGGTTTCCAGTGCCTCGTTAGCCCAAGTTTTTGACAACATTTTCTCCAGCCCTCTGTTATATTATACCTGTATTATGTTAGGTTAGGAGTCAGCACCTACACAATGAGCTGAACTTTTTGTTTACTTTGTCTGCTGTAACACTAGGTCAGTGCATTGCATCTGATTGCAAGAGCCCAAACATTGTCTTAGACCTTGTCTTATCATTTGGATGATTGTTTTGGCAGGGGTCTGTTCTTTTTCCTGACTCTTGCTGTACTTTTTCTTTCTCCAGAGACCGTCACAGCTCTTTTGAGAACCAGTTTCCGGCTAGACTTTCCATTTGGCCTCCAGGAGCTTCCTGCCTTCGGTGCCCTTGGGTGAGTCTTGACTGGTGATTGGTCAATTTCTGATTTCACAAATGCATACTGTATGGGCACGGGTTGGAAATATATTACAAAACCAAAAAAGGAAAGTAAAGTGAGCTATCAATTCAAAACCATCAAAGATTTTAACCATTAATTTACAATGTGTAAGAGCTTTATAATATAAATTATTAATAAATACTCCCTTATTAGAAAGTAGTCAAAACATTTGTTACCACACACTGGTACTAGAATGAACACAGGTTTGGTTTGCCATAAAAGTCCACAGAAACTTAAAATAAATTCAAACTTTTTTTGGCACATCTGGCTGTTCTGACAGGTAGTCCAATTTTTACCATGACTGCAGCAGAGATTCAGATATTATTCAGGAGCTGCACTCACTGTAGCTTGTGAAGGTATTACTTCAGCGTAGCTTGCGTGAGTCACCTAACATGGATAATTCAGCTGGCAACAGTTGCCAGAGCACTGAGGGATGTCTTATATCATCTTGCCTTAGCCTGAGGGCTGTGAACGAGACCAGGGGCTCCTGGAAAGAAACTGGTGGAGAGAAGGGAGGGGTGCTCTCTCTCCATCTCTCACTCTCTCTCAGATGAAAGTATATGCCTGTGTGTAACTGCGTAGGCTGCTCAAGAGAAGAAAATTCCTCTCTTATTTTCTTATCTTTCGTGCTTCATCTTTGCCTGTTTTTTTTTTTTTTTTATGTCCAGAGGTGTTAACATTCACTCCTACATCAGTGACTTGTATACAGTACACTTAAGTGCTTTGGCCCCAGTTTTACACTGTGCTATGTGAGACAGTGTGCCGGTGCATCCGTGTACTCTCCATCTTCCCCTGCCAATAGCTGTCAAGCAGGGAAAGTCTGTCAGTGTCTCAGACATCCCGGCCAGAAAGAGTTTGTTCTGTGCTTCATCTTTGAATACTCACACAGTATTCTACTTACTGTTTACACCTTTGGGCCTTAGAAGTGACCATCACTAGAACATGAGGGAGCTGAAATACACCCTGATTTCTACAAATGCATGCAGTGCAGTGATTATATAAGTGGGAGTGTCAATATACATATCTATAAAAAAATAAATCTTAATTTGTAATAACCATCCACTGACAGTATTGATGCAACTAATTCATTTCAATGCTTAAAAGCATTGACCTTAAAGTTGCCTGTGGACAAAGCTATGTTAACATTCAGTTTTTTTTCTGAGGTGTGACAAACATGTTTTCTTACCTTCCTCGTTAACAGTTGTACATTGTTTCTACATTTAGAAGCCTGCGTTGTTTACATCCATGTTTACTCTGGCTAACAACCTTCTTGTCCTTCACCTTTTGATGGCACAATGCTGTTTGCTGTCAAACAGTTGAATAGTGTCAAACTATCAGCAGCAATGTGTATCTCATCCCTTTTTACTGTATGTGTGCACATTTGTCCTCCTGCACATGGTCATAGAGTACTATATGAGATACAGTACAAACAAAACAGCGACGCTATTGGTTAAAAACTCTACAGGGTACAATTCCGGCGCAAAATGAACCTAGGGGTTAATAACACATGATAACCAAGTGGACCGTTAACTGGGATGTTTTCATGCTAATCAAATGTGACCAGTGTTAGCTCAAACCGCTAATTACCTTATAACGCTAGTTGTCGGGGCACGGGTAAAGTAAAAAGAAATCGCTATTTCTATACCACTAACAAGGCTCTAAATAGCACCACACTTCAACGGTAGCATAATGGGGGTCCCTACATGTAAACCAAAGCATTGAGAACTTTTGTAAGTGTATAGTACAGTTTATTAAAAAGACAGTTTAGAAAGACAGTACCGTTCACGTATACAGACGGGTGCCATCTTGGGAAAGCAGTCACGACCAGTCGAATGACGAACGCCCTGCTTGAGCTATGTTACTGGTTATTAACCCCTAGGTTCATTTTGCAATGGCAATATTCTGTATTTTTGTAAGTGCCAACAAATCCCATAAAAAGACAAAAATTAAACAATGATTTAGTCTGTCCATATACTGTATGTGTGACTATTTTCAGGCTTTTAATAGATGAAAAACTCAGTGACTTAGTACTGAAAATGGTTAAAAAAAAGACAATGTTGTGCACATCCATGTAGTGCTGGACAAAAAAGTAAATGTTCAAAAAATATTTAATAGTGCAGAATCGGGCACATAATGTTTCGGCCCAAAATTTTGCCTTCCTCAGGTGTATTTGATTATGATGTCCCATGACCCTTATCTCTTGTAAGTTGTGTGCCTGATTCTGCGCTATTAAATATTTTTTCGGAGCATTTAACTGTTGGACGGACTTTACCTTATTTGAACATTTAGTACTGAAAACGATCATCAGCCCTGATATTTATTTTGATCTGGTTTATTGCACCACACCCTGCAGTTCTTCAGTGTCTGCACCAGTCTGGCTGAGACACCTTTATCTGACCATACCCCAACCTTGCTTGACCTAAAATAGTTCAGTACCCGAACCCTGATTCTAATCTTTGCCGTAACTAGGGTTGGGTATCGTTTTTTTTTTTTTTCTATTCCGGTGCTAAATCGATACTTTTAAAACGGTGCCGGTGCCTGAACCGGTACTTTTCAATAAAGTTAAAAAAAAAAAGAAGAAGAAAAAAAATAAGTGTAGTAAACAACAGTCAGTGACTTGTTTATTGCTAAGGCCATGGTCAAAATTAAAGATTTAATAATAATGTAATAACTATAACAATAACAATAACGTATTTCACCAGTATATTGCTGTTGAACCCCAGATGGGAAAAGGGTATTTTACAATTACTGTGAATGCACCACGAGGCTACCTGTTTTAAGTGAATGCACCGTCTGTGTTGTTTAATTCCGACAATGGCAGCTGCAAGTGAACGCACCGTCTGTGTTGTTTAATTCCGACCACATAAACATAGTACTACTAGTACTACTACTGTATATCTATGAATTGCGATAACGGCAGCTGCTGCGCTGCAGAGCAGACGGTTACATCCCGCTGTTGAAGTCCTCCACAGTGAAATACAGTCACACTTTACACTGTTTAACGTTAGCTGTCAGCATTTTACCGGTGTTTAATCCAGCTGCTAGCTAAAGGTAGGCTAACGTTACATGCTGTCAGGTGTAGTGTAAAGTCAAGCACCGAAATGAGGCACCGAAACTTTCGTTCTTATTCGGTCTCGTTACTACCGTTTACGTCGGCACCGGTTCCCTATTGGCACCGAGTTTCGGTACCCAACCCTAGCCGTAACCCAAACAGGGTTTGGTACATTTGGTCCTTTTTAAGGCTACAATTACAAAGAACACAGAAAAGGCACATATGCAGTGTTTTTCTCAGCTGCAACACGGGGGAAAAGACTCCCTCATCATGTGCATGTTCATTAGGTTGTCTGCTTAGCCACCACCATACTTTGGTCTGTATGGGGACTTGAACCAACAACCCTCAAGTTTGAAGCCAACTCCCTACTGACTGGGCTACTGCCACGAATTACATTTGCACCTGACATCCATCTCCACTGGAGACTCATTACTTTTACATACTAGTTTTTATTGAACCCAAAGGCACTGTATGGAGGTGGTTTGAGAAAGAAAAATGTTAATAATTTATGATTTGGTTTGTTTAAGCTTGGACTCACTCATTTCATTCAGTTTCAATTTGATCACCCAGAATGCATTTTTATAGTAGAGTATAGTAGTATAGTTTTAAGTAGAAAAATGCCTCCAACTCTCCTCTCTTTCGTGTGTGTGTGTGTGTGTGTGTGTGTGTGTGTGTGTGTGTGTGTGTGTGTGTGTTTGTGTGTGTGTGTGTGTGTGTGTGTGTGTGTGTGTGTGTGTGTGTGTGTGTGTGTGTGTGTGTGTGTGTGTGTGTGTGTGTGTGTGTGCTCTCTCTCTCTGCAGTATTGCCTGTGGTTTTGGTGGGGCTTTGTTTGTCTACCTGAACGGAGTTATTGTCCGGTTCATCAAGAAACAGAAGGCCAACAATGGATTCCTCATGAAAAGGTAAGTCTAACCACTTGTGGAAAGTAACTATGTACATTTACTCAAGTACTGTACTTAAGTACATTTTTGAGGTACATGTCAGAGAGAATTGTACTTTTAACTCCTCTACATTTACCAGGGTATACCACAGGGTCTTAAAAGTATTTTAAAAAGCATTGAATTTGGCACCTGGGTAGCTCACCTGGTAGAGCGCGCATCCATTTACGGAGGTTTACTCCTCATTTCATTCCCCCTCTCTCTCTCTCTCCTCTTTCATGTATTCAGCTCTCCTATAAATAAAGGCCTAAAATGCCCAAAAAATCATCTTAAAAAAAAAAAAAAATGCATTGAATTTAACATTCTCAAAATAAGGCCTTAAAAGTATTGAATTTCATTGACAAAGGGCTTACTTTTTTTCTTGTTCTTTAGTAGGAATAAATAAATACCGTCAAATGTTTAAAATGTGTTGTGTGTATGTTACAATTTGCATGGTTTGGTGGGACTTGACTGTTACACTACAGTACGTGTAATTGCTTTACGACTTTGCCTGTGGAGTGTGTGCAAACTCTTGTGCGAATGAGTCCGTTGTGAGGAGTCAGTTGTCAAAAGACGTTTCATTTTACAAATTTCAAAATACAAGTGGGTTAAGCGTATTCCAGGCATCTTGTAAAACCGGCACCACGGCTACTGCTAGAAATACTGGAAAATGTGGCCAAGAGAGCTCTAGAAACACTTACTGACACACAGCGTGAGTGGATTGCTGCAATTTTTGATCCTAATCTACTGCATGCAATGCCTGTTGTTTAGTTTTTTTACCAGATTAGTGTAAACATACACACACACCTCACAAAGCTATTGTGTTTTAAATATTATATATAGTCATGAAAATAAAGGAAACGCATTGAATGAGAAGGTGTGTCCAAACGTTTGGCCTGTACTATATATAAAAAAAATAATTTTTTTTCCAAGAGCTTCAAATCCATGCTGATATTCATTATATCCTTCTAGGAGTGGAACAGTACACAGAAGTCACGGTTTGGTTCAGACATCACCATTTGGTACGAGTTTGGTACACTGGAGGGAAAAGCAAAACAAAAATGCAGAAGGCAATTTTCTTTTATTGTGCATGTCTCAGGCTGTACCACCTAGTGTCATACAGTCTCTCCCCTGAGCTAGCTGCAACAGCCTGAAGTGTGTAAAGTAAGCTGTAAACAGTAAACAATAACTACCCCACATCATCTCCAGATTCCATCTGTAACTTGTAAACAAAATAAGACAATCAGCTATAAAACTGAAAATACAGCATCTCAGTTCTCTGCAAAAAAAACAACTAAATTACCTGATTAATGCAACGTTATCACGACGTCTCCCTGCCAAACTTTTAAACTGACTTTGTTGATCTGAAATGAAGACAGATTCAGCAACTGCATGTCCTATTTCTTGCTTAAAATGTTTTCAGAAACATGTTTCAGTGAACTATTTTAGTACAATATGAGATCGTATTCTGAACAAGCCGCCATGACAGTCTGGCTTTGAATTTCCGGAGAAAACAAACCCATGTGACGCGTTAATTTTTTGGACAACAATACAGATTAGCGCCGCCTGCTGTTATGGAGACGTATTACGTCTCGTCTCTTTGGTGTGTTCTGAGGCACTTTTTGGACCAACTCGGGGAGATTGATCAGTCCGACTGGCTTTTCTGCCGACGGTTGGCCGTCTGGTTTTTTGCCTGTGTAACCGCCTTAAAGGAACAAGGTGTCTGTCCCAACTAATGTTACGGTTCAGAGCTGCGACGCTGGAAACGTAACACTAATCTACAACAGCAGTCTGTGTCTAATATAACGTAATTTACACTGATTTAAGTGTTCTTTTTATTTTTGCTTGTTCTCTGAGGGATGGCGTCGGCTATGCATTAGCATGTTAGATGTACTTCCACTCACATACCCAACAACTGCTGAACAACGCCGACACAGTCCTCGTCTTATCCACCACTCTCTCGCCTGTACTACTGGAACTGACTGGGAAACCAAAGTTTTCCCAAACTTGCGATCTTAAAGAGGCCGGCGGGTCCTCTAATTCTTGTGGGTCGCCACCACTCGCCATACTCGTCGTTAGTGCTGCTATCTCTGACTCACTAAAACTGCATACATAGGCGGAGCTCGGCTACATAGGCAGCGCGCCAATCAGAGCTTCAGATCTAAGGCGGGGCTACAGATTAGGTGTCCCTAAAGAACCCGTGTATCTAACAGTAGTTCCGCATTACATTAGTTCTGCAAGTTTTATTTATTTTTATACTGTGTATTCTCCGTGTAAATTCATACACCCAACCGTTTCGGTTCAATACGAATACATTTACCGTTCCACCCCTATATCCTTCATAGTTTTGCCAGTATGGCCGTGAAGTTGGTTTTACATTTCATTCTAGTACTATTAAAATGGTCTTCAAAAGTCTTAGTGGTACCCTGGTTTACTTGTGTGCTGTAGTTACTTGATTAGGTTTTTCATACAAAACAATATGATACGATATTAGTTGTATTTTTTATTTTCTATCTTGTTTTTCTTTCTCAGACATCTGCTGTATCCAGCACTGGTCACTTTACTTATTTCTACACTCACATTTCCCCCTGGCTTTGGACAATTTATGGCTGGAAAGGTAGGTTCTACACCCCCACACAGCACATACTATTTTGTTTTACACACGCTGCACTGCAGCCATAACTGTAATACAAAATAATGTGGAAGGAAGCCTGTGGCAGTATAGGCCTGTAGACATAATATATCTGCCATGTATTGCACCAAAACACAATGTCTCTAACTCTGAATTCAACACAACAAATGAACTCCTCTAACCTTTGATGTCTTGACTTATGCTTCAAAATGATTTAGATTCCCTACATGATAGAATGTTTTGGTTGTGGTCTTTATGCAACTTTACAGAGCAGCCATGTAATCAAAGCATTTTAGATCATTGTATTGTTTTATAACAGCCTGATACCATTCATGTCTGTGATTGTTTTTATAATTTTCACAACACAGGTTAAAATGTGCTTCTTGGTGTTTGTGTGCATCATCTGTGTACACGGGAAACTTAGTTGAGCATCTTTAAGCTCCTAGGAGGACTCGTGTGTGTGTGTGTGTGTGTGTGTGTGTGTGTGTGTGTGTGTGTGTGTGTGTGTGTGTGTGTGTGTGTGTGTGTGTGTGTGTGTGTGTGTGTGTGTGTGTGTGTGTTCTCTTCAATTTCACCCCCTTCATCCGTCTAATTATCCGATTGGAAAAGGAATATTGTGTGCATCCTCAGGCATACTGAGACACACACACACACACTTACCATTTGTCAGTTTTGGTTCCTAATAGGCGGGTAAGTCAGGCTTCTGAAGCTCTAAATGTGCCTAGACTGATCGACTCCCCTTAAAGACCATCTCTGGGGAGCACACTCCAAATTCTGTATCTTAAATCCCTCTGTCTTGCTGTCATACTCCACAGTCATCATTTCTCTGGGAATGAGCGACATTATCACCACCAGTGTCTCCAGCTGTCCCAGCTTTTGCAGCAGATACATTTGTCGTCTTACACTCAATGCCTGCTATCTTAAATATTCAGTGAAAGTGATCGTAAAATACTGTAACAGTTCTCAGGGTCAAAGTCATATTTAGATAATCAATAAATTGTATGTTATTGGTTGTAATTTCTTTAGCAAAATAAGAAAAATAAGAAAATACATTTTACCAAACAGCCCAACCATGTTTGCATATATTGATGATGTCACTTCCTGTGGCCTTTAGCTGAACATGATGGAGACTATGGAGGCATTACTGGACAACCGGACGTGGGCTAAACAGGGCATCGCTGAGGAGGCTGAACACATGGGACACTCTGAAGCCTGGATAATCCCGCAGGTCAACGTCTTCGTCACCCTGGGCCTCTTTACTTTCATGAAGGTAGGAGAGAAAACCTAATTAGGGTAACTCATGTCAGTAAATTCATACAAAATACTGTCCATGCTCTCATTGTAAAAATGTGTCGCCCAGCCTTGTGTTCTGCCAAGTGTTCAGATTGAGCTTGATGCAACATTTTGCCTCACATCACTCACAATTTTTTATTTACTCCATTGAAGTCTTAAAACCTTAAAATAAGTGTGAAGTTTTCTTGAAAGTTAATGGTGAAATGCTGATCATGACCTAAAAATTAGCTTAGTCAGTGTTGTCAATGTCCAACGTCAAAGATATAATGATGGATCATATATTTACTGTAGAATTGATCAATACACTGGCTGTGCAGTTTAAACTGAATTTTAATGAGACATCTAATCTAACATCTATAACGAGTCCACAGTAGTATGTGTGGTTATTTTTGATCATTATAGTTTTAATACAGTCTAATCAATTAGTGCAGCCTTTTCTTCCACAAAAATGAGCATGCCGGCCTTTTAATAGTTATATCTGTGCAAGCTTAAATTTAGGTGCACACACACCTTACGATAATGCTCACACATTGTCAGGGGTGACATTTGTCTTTTGGTTTTTCATTCCTAATTAGCAGTCTCTTCCGCTTGCCTTGCACAGTGTCGGCCAATCGGCAGAGCCCGCTCATTACCCAGGCTTCATTTCAGGGTCTTTGTCATATGAAGAGTGAAAGGGACAGCTCAATCTAACCTCAGCAATAAGCTCTGCATGGCCACCTCCTCATCGCTGGTAGAGGATTCACCCCGTTCTTTCTTTTCATGTCTTCTCTTTCTTTATCTCCCTCTTTTTTATCTCTTAGTTCTGGATGTCTGCCCTGGCCACCACCATGCCAGTGCCCTACGGATCCTTCATGCCAGTATTTGTCATTGGTAAGAAGCAACTAGCCCTGTGCGTGTGACTTTGTGTATTTGTGTGTGAAGGTAATTCTTGCTGAGAGTTGCATGAGAAGATAGATGCCACTTAATTGATATGAGAAAGAAAGCATATTTCCCAATATATTGAACCATTCTTACAATTGAACTCAGAGTTTATTAAAGGTGCAATATGTAATACTGACAGCTAGCTTAAAATTTTTACTGCAGTCCAAATTGAAAATACTGGAGAGAGTTGTATCCCCCGGCCCCTCCTCCCCAGACTCAAAGTTCACGTTGGTTGCCAGGTTTAGAACGCAGCATCCA
This sequence comes from Perca fluviatilis, assembly GCF_010015445.1. Taxonomy (NCBI): domain Eukaryota; kingdom Metazoa; phylum Chordata; class Actinopteri; order Perciformes; family Percidae; genus Perca; species Perca fluviatilis. Next base: position 17,828,970 of record NC_053113.1, on the reverse strand, counting down.
ACAATGTCAGTGTCAGCTAGATGCTAGTCTCACATAGCCAGACATTACTCCACAGCTCAGCGGAGTAGCTAATGTTAGATGCTGGCTATATTGATAATGATCATAAAAGGCCGTGCTCACCGGAGCATTGTACCCGACTGACAGCCACCCTTTCTCGGCTTAAAATTACAGCAAGAACACTAAAAACACCATAAACTCATGGTCTTCTCTACCTGATTTACAGCCACCCTTTCTTGGCTTAAAATTACTCACAGTTTGTCTGCTAAAAAGGATATTTATATCTGTAAAGGATATTTGCCATTTGTGTAACGAGAATTTACGAATAAAAGGCACCCTTTCAGGTTCCCGGTCCATATTCCAAAAGAAGGATCCAAGAGAAAAAAGCATTAGTGAGCAGCTGACAGAATTAGGGCTACCGCTGGCTGAAAATACTGGTAAGGTGATTGGATAAACCATCTGTCTATCGCCACCTAAACCCGCCTCAAAACCAACGCTGATTGGCCCGGTCGTTTGGCAAACGGCTCCAAATTTTCTCTATCTTATGATGCCAGACTGATCTGCGAGTGGAAAACTGGAGCTCGCGAGATCAGGACGGTCTCACGAGGCTAATATCTAGCAACCCAGGCCGGGCTGTCAAAATGGGCAGAGAAACAACACACAGGCCGATACACAAACAGAAATTCCGTCACGGAACGGAAATTTCAAAGGAGAAATTGCTGTCATTAGCATTGTTGTCAGAAAAGATAGTTTTTCAACTTAGCATGTTTCCTTAATATCTGATGACATATTGTGATTTTTGGATTTAATACAGTAAATATATTACATATTGCACCTTTAAAGACTCTATTACATCACCACTCTGCAGTGTTATTTCTTTGTAAATTGTTTTTATCTTCAAACATCTAGCTAGTTGGTGTGAGAAATAACAGAGACAGAAAAGTCATTTTTACTTTATCTGAGTGATAATATACACCTATGCAATGCAGTATATGCTATGCATAGAATACAAAAGTGTTAGTTATTGTTCCCAGTATTAAGCCCAGTAATAATTACAGTCTCTGTGTCTTTGTGCATGTGTCAGGGGCAGGTTTTGGTCGTCTGGTTGGAGAAGGCATGGCAACCTGGTTCCCAGATGGCATTCACACAAATGGCACCAGCTACCCCATAGTGCCAGGAGGCTACGCTGCCGTGGGTAAGTTAAACACACAATCATGGCACCTATCGCTCTCTACATTCTCACTTTCATAACTACTCCTCTGTGTCTTTTCTAATGTTTTTGATTCATTTAGATTCAAATCATTAATATTGGGGGTTGTGGCAGTTTTGAGACCTGCACAAAAATATTTTTCATTCACAACCAACTTGGCTGCTTTTAAGCGATTCAATCTTTTCAACATGGTAACTGTGCACGCATTTGATTCTACATCTCATTAGCTTTCTGTGAGGCATCAGTGCTTCTACTTCAGTAAAATATTTTATGAAAATGAATCAAGATAAATATTCCCTACAGCCCATTGCTTCAATGTACAGCTTCAAGTTAAGACTCTAAAGGGACCATGATTAAACAGACAGACCGAATCTAATACATTTAAAAGCTCCCCGGACAAGACTTATCAAAATGGAAAAAGAATTGGCTTCAAAACAGCTCAGACACCAGCTGACAAAACAACAAACTTTCACATCTCATAGTGCTGCTGGCAAGTGTTCATGTCCCACTTAAACGTTTTGGAAGTTGAAAATGCAACTTGTTGCATAATAGCCTCGTCATTACTTTGCTTTCACGTTAGTTACGTGAATCACTGCTTGATTGAACTGTATTCGACAAAAAAATCCAGTGTGATGCACTTAATTTAATTAACAAATAATAATATAAAAATATTAGTGCTGTCAGTTAAACGCGTTATTAACGGCATTAACGCAAACCCATTTTAATGGCGTAAATCTTTTTATCATGAGATTAACGTTCTTTTTGGCCTAGCAAACTTTGTAATTTTTTTCACATGCTGTTGCAACAACTAGTAACGTTAGAAAAACTACAACAGCAGACCGGATCTAGCTAAACAAAACAACAGGCACGCCGCACACACTTGTTTGGGCTTGCGAGCCGGCCAAAGAGTAGTAGGCTAACATTACGTTTTGAGTGGATGGCGAGCGACAGATGCTGAAATGGATGCCAATAAGATTCTGAATGGTAAATTTACTTTTAAAAAGTTGCCAAATGGTTCCATTGACAAGACCAAAGTGATCTGTGTGTTTTGTCGTTGTGAACTGAGCTTGCATTGATGGTTAAGTAAGGGGTACTCACAAGGTGGAACATGCAAACAATCAGACAGGGCTACTGTTCTTATTCTTTGTATTCATTGTTATGAACAAAAAACACGTTATATTGATGTTTTTGGCCTATGACAGAACAAATATGTTATGTACTTGCAAACAACAGCTGTCCCTTCATAACCACGTCACTTCCATCCCTAATGAAGTTGCGTGTCTAATGAGATGCATTGTTGTGAGTCCTTCCACTGTGCTACTTGTTGACAGCCATGCTGATTATGCCACTGCTTCAGGTTTGTGACGGCTGTTTTTCTGAGCTACTGATGTTGTGGTGCACTGTAGCTGATGACTCAGCCCTATACAAGCCTTTTTTTCATCTCACAGCGGAGCTCACTTTAAGGACTACATGTTAGGATGGGCAGAGGGAACAGTAGCATTTACGTGAGGAGGAAACACAGGCAAGAAATGTAGACTCTCTCACCCACCATCTGTTTCTCTCTGCTCTCCTCTCTCTTTTCACTTTATTTTAATGCTTTCAGTTTCTACTATTTTTTTATCATCTCATTTATTGGATTGAACTCCATCCATTTTCTCTGTTGAGCAGCAAAGGCTCATTCTGCCCTATGCTGCTCTGTCTCTGCTAACTGCCAACAATGCTAAAACTACCCGATCGTGTAAATACATGCTGCATAACATCAGAAGGATACGTCCCCTTCTAATGCAGAAGGCGGCTCAGGTTCTGGTTCAGGCTCTAGTCATCTCACGTCTAGACTACTGGAACTTCCTCCTGGCTGGCTTGACTGCATGTGCCAGCCGGCCCCTGCAGGTCATCCAGAACGCAGCAGCTCGATTTGTCTTCAACCTCCCCAAGTTCTCTCACACTACACCCCTCCTCCGCTCTCTTCACTTTACTCCCCGCATCCGCAAAAAGCAACACTACTACTTGCATACAGGGCCACTAACGGATCAGCCCCATCTTACATCCAGGACATGGTCAAACCCTATACCCCAACCCGCCCACTCCGCTCTGCATCAGCTAACCTGCTTGCTGCCCCCTCACAGCGAGGGATAACTAATCACTCAACGAATTCCCGACTGTTTGCTGTCCTGGCTCCCAAATGGTGGAATGAGCTCCCTATTGACATCAGGATGGCCAAAAGCCTATGCGTCTTCCGCCGTCTGCTTTGATGCACCTTTTATATTGCTCTTTTCACAACACTTTATTGAGGTAAAATATTGAGGTTCCCTTTTGAATAAATTAATTTTCACCTTATGGGCGTATAAGAGAATATTTTGTACAGGACTTGACTTAATTTACTTATAGTTAGGTTCCATTACTGTGAAGAGGTAATATCAGAATGCGATTTATTTTTAATCTGAGACATAGGGCCCTATTTTAACGATCTGAAACGCAAGTATGAAACGCAAAACGCAAGTAGCTTTGTGGGCGGATCTCGGCTGCTGTTGCTATTTTACCGGCGGGATAAATGACTCTTACACGCCAGCGGGAGCTGTCCGGGATGCGGCAAAGTAACAAATGCCCGTCTTAGCCGGGTGGAGATGTTGCTGCTCCTCTTGGGCGCATCTCCTAAAGTCTGGAGAGGATTGCTGCAGCCATGGAGCGTGGGCCTCCAAACGCACCACCTGCACCTGTTGTGCCCCTTCCTCCTCCCCCAACTCCATCTCCTCCAATTCCTCTAATATTTTCTCATTTATGTCATCAACACATCCATGATTCATGGAAATGTTGTGTAAAACACAACAAGCCACAAAGAATGCTGCGACTTGTTGAGGACTGTACTGTAAAGTGCCTCCTGATCTCTCCAAACACCTGAAGCGCATTTTCAGTAATATTTTTCCTTGTAATTATGTATGGTTTGCAAAAAATGGGAACTGCTGCGTCGATTTAGATGAGAGAAGCAAATTGTATGCGCGTTGTGCGCACGCTACATTACAGCCAAGCATGCGCCCCTAAAATAGCATCTGAATAACGCTCTACTCACTTTAGACTAGGTTTTTCCTGGTCAGTGGCGGAATTTTATTCTGAAACTGCAAAATAGCACCAGAGAACGTTTGTGCCAGAACACGCCTCCTCTTCTCGCTGAACCGCCCCCTGCAGCGCAAATACATTCCCTAATTTACCGGCGTGCTTCTGTGGAGGGAAAAGTCCGCTGTGTGTCGGGTGCAAAATAGGAATGATACATGCGTCGGTGTACAAAGGCAATTGCGCTGAGTGCAAGATAGGGCCCATAATGTGTTTTGAGTACTCTTGGCACTATTCGATTATTGAAACAGGCATTAGCAGATCTGGTGGGAGTGAGGTTTAAAAGTGAGGAATATCAGCAACTAGTCAAGATCTTGATTCATTGATATTGTTTAACATTCTATCTATTATATATGGGATAGTAAAACTTTTGCCTTTTGCCTTTTGAAATCATGGTAATGTTTGTTTTTTTCAATTTGATGAATGATGCTCCTGAAACCCCCTCAAGGCTGATGGGTTGGTAGCGTTGCATTTCCCCCTACTCATTTCCTGCTTCTCCTTCTCCATAAACAACATGAAATCAAATATTACCGTCACTCTCTCACTCACTCTACCACACACTCCCCACGCACACCCACATGGCGACCCAGCTATTCTTTTAAAGAGATCCATCCACACACCAACGAACAACTATAACTTTCAGGCCACTTCCATAGGCTACGGTGAAAGCTCTGTGTGGAGCCTCCGCAGAACCAAAAATCAAGCTTGAAGGACCCCCTTTATTTAGCACTAGACCCCACCTTGAAAACCACTGATCTAAATAATTGCATCTCTGCCATGCTTCTGTTATTTTGCTCACCCTGTGCTCTTCCCCACCCAAAGGTGCGGCGGCCTTGTCGGGAGCGGTCAGCCACTCGGTTTCCACCGCAGTCATCGTGTTCGAGATGACCGGCCAGATCACCCACATCCTGCCAATTATTATAGCAGTGATCCTGGCCAACGTCGTGGCGCAGTCCCTTTCGCCCTCTCTCTATGACTCACTCATCAAGATCAAGAAGCTGCCCTACCTCCCAGAGCTGGGCTGGGGACACCACGAGTACGTACAGTGAAACATGCTGGAGAGACACAAGCAAACCATTACCATCACAACCACCATCACTCATAACATTACATATATTGTGTTGTTTCAGAACAATCTTTATACAAATTATACCTAACTGACTAAGTGGCATGAACATTTTTCAGAAAAGTTATCGCCAAAGCATTACCGTCACTGTCAATTTGCAGTGTAGAGTATATGTTCAGACTATTCATGAAAATATTTGATTCTTTAATGGATCCAGCCTTCTTCTACTTCTCACCTTTTTTTTTTAAATGACCTATCTCTTTATTTCCTTTTAACTACTTCAAACATTCCTCTCACCTTCCCTTTTCTGCTTTTAGAAAGTATGATATTCACGTGGAGGACATGATGGAGCGGGACGTGCGGTACATCACACTCAACTGCAGCTACAGAGACCTGCATAATGTGCTACTGAAGGGTCACCTCAAGACTGTGGCACTAGTAGAATCAGCTGGTGAGACACAAACACATGCCCATGCTGTTCAGAGGGGAAAGTATTACTACTTATAGTAACTCGCTACACTTTCCCTCCTGATACTGTTAGTTCTATTTACACTATATTATCATCAGCACATTGTTGTGGTTTTCTGTCCCACAACTCTGTTCTTATCAACCGTGCCAGCTGTTTATAGTAAAAAAAAGCTTTATTACTACTACTACTACGAAGACTACTTAGTGGTGCTAAACAACCAGATATTTCCCTTTGGAGTTGGTGAAGACCAAAGAAGAGCTTAAAGGAGAGTGAATATTGACATTTACATTTGCCAGGTGCAGAACCAAATGTTTTCATCAAAACAGCTTTATAAGGTCATAGTATGTCAATGTTGAGTCTACAGCTTGTTTCCCGGCCCAAGGTGGCCATAAAATATCTAATGATGCAACTTAATCCCCCGAAATAAAGTTGTTTTTAGTTATTCAGGAAAGCAGTCAGTGCTTCACTTTTTCAACAATAAGTGTCTAGTGCTTAATGTGTGATATTATATACTGTACTGTAGTTTTAATGTTTTACAATAGGAAAAAGTAGAAAGTAGTATATTGTTCCAAGTAATCACCAGACAGTGTGAAAACAACAATACAAAAATAATTGTGTTACAGTAGTATACCATGTGAGTGAATACTGTGTGCTGATCTTTGTGTCTGTTGTAATATTGATGTCTGTGTTCGATGTTGCAGATGTTGTTTGGACAGAAAACTAATCCCATCGACCTCGGTGGCATGCTCATTAAAGTGATTGATTGATTGACAATTTTTTTCTGGGGACAGCTTGCTGATGCCACTGAACTCGCCACCTCACTGAAGTGCAAATTTGGTATTCCAACGCTGTCTCAATTATGCAATCGTGAAGGAACAATTAGCTGCAGCATTTAACCAAATACATAATCAGCACGTACTGTCACAAAGGCAATTACTTAAAGCAAGCAAGCTGCTACCCACACACCCACCGCACACATACGTGCACTAGTTAATACTGCATTCTGGGGCTCTTGTTATGTAACTCAGCTGAGCTCTTTGCAGTGCTGCAACATTTGGAATCTCCTGCAGTGTTACTCTTCCCTCCGAAAACACGTTTTACGGTCTCTTCTCATCGTCCTTGGCCTTCCCTATTTCCTTCCTTCTTCTTACCTCCCATATCTTCTCAATCTCTATACCTATATCATCCACAAAAACTCTCTACACCCTTCCTTTCTCTTCCACTTTCTTCCGTCCCCCTCTTCTTCTTCTTCTTCTTCTTCTTCTTCTTCTTCTTTTTCTTCTTCTTCTTCTTCTTCTTCTTCTCAACTCCTTTCTCTGTCTCGTCTCCCAGAGTCCATGATCCTGTTGGGCTCCATCGAGCGCGCCCAGCTCCAGGAGCTGCTCTCCCTGCAGCTCGGCCGCCCCTTACGATTAGTGAACATCAGGGAAGGAGCCGTCGAGGATAAGAAACGCCTGTCGGTCGTGTCAAACGACAGCAGCGAGAACAGCAGCCACCGGGCCAGTCAGGAGGTCCGCTTTCAGGTCAGAGGACACAGTGGACAGAGCTTGTCAAAAATGTTTCCAGCCATTCAAAGCTTTCTCGTTTCTTCAGTTGTTATTTACAATGTCACATGAGGCATATAGAGGTATGTAGGTACGTATGTGTAGGTATGTAGATCTTTTAAAAGACATGTTTATGATGAAAGTAGTTCTGCATCTGGTTGTACGTTTGCCCTCTTATGGACATAATGGGCCAAAACAGATATTTGAATAATTCAAACCTATGTGTTTGTGTATGTGTTTTTTAAGAACAATATTCAAACGCCATTTCTGGCCAGTTTCGACAGCCCTAATATGTATTGATTGATCAGATGAGATGAAGATAAATAGGAAGAGCCTCCTGTGTGTGCACTAGTCGTTTGCCTTCCTCGCTTACACTTTTCTTCTTGTGCGCTGATTTGTTGCTTGCGTGTCTGCGTGTGCGCGTGTGTGCATGCGTGTGCGTGCGTGCAGATCTCTACTGAGGACTCATCCTTAAGCCCTACTCGTCCAGTCCCTCAGAAGCCTCTCAAACCTGCACTGAAGAGATCCTCTGTGGTGGAGCAACCCACCGGTAAGAAACACACACTTACCCCCACACACACCCATGAGAGAGAGTTTTTAAACACTAGAGGCAATCAAAAAGGAATTTATTATTCTCTCTCTCTCTCTCTCTCTCTCTCTCTCTCTCTCTCTCTCTCTCTCTCTCTTATTGAATACGACTGTCTTAATTGAAAAAAGACCAAAACAATCTGTTTGCCCAATTTTACTGATTCTCAACACAGTACATATTTGTGTCATTTTGTGTCGTTACGTAATAACTAAAACTAGAATGATAATAATGACTATAATGCATTATTGGTCAGTGTATCATATCATGGTCATTCAATTTTCATTTCAAAAAAAGGTATTAAAAAAATTTTCGTTTTAAAATACAAAATTTTAAAATTGAAATACAAGGCGTTTTCTCCTTTTCATGGTCAAAAGGTGATGAGAGAAATTTTAAATATGCTTTGATTTTCATTTCCTATTTAATATAACAAAAAATAAAATCACCAGAAAACAGAAATGAAAAAAGGCCTGTTTTTTATATTCTGAGACCGGATGTTGTCATTTCCAAGGCAACAGCGCCAGTGTACCAGTGTTGCTTTCACCACATGCTAAAAGGACTTTGGATTCCTACTCTGATGTGATTTTAGACATGGCGAAAAAAAAGGCCTGTCATGTGCAGAAATCTCTGTGCGCATATATGGGAAGTGGGGATGCAAGAGGATTTTCTGCAAGAAATGTGAGGAGATTTTGCACTGAAAATGGCTCAAACATGATGTGACCATAGACTGTATGGACTCATCTGACACCACATTGAAGTTAGCTTCTGCTTCGCAGCGTCTGATTCTGCAGTTGAGGGAAACTTGTACCCCAACTTCCTGAGCTACTGATCCTCTGTTTTTTTGCACCACTTTACATACATATACATAAATATGGCTATGAAATACATCTTGAAATGAATAAATGAGGCAATACATATGAAGATATTTTTATATATATTTTTATTTATTTCAGTGATCTTTATTTTATATGTAACGTTAACATTTATTTACCTATTTGCACGTTATATTTAAATTAAGTTTGGTTATCTTACAGATTCAGACTAAACGCAACTAGCTAGCCTCCCTGGCACAGTGCATCAAACCAAAGGAAATAAAACCTTAATACACCCATGAATAAAACACAAGCTCGGCAGATTCGTCTGATACCCAGCTAGTTCCAAAGCATAGACTGTAAATATTAATATTAACAGTATAGATGTTCCAAAGTCATTTCAGCATGTGCTGAAAGCAACACTGGTACACTGGCGCTGTTGCATTTGAAATGACATCCGGTCTCTGAATATGAAAAATCTGGCCTTTTTCATTTCTATTTTGTGGTGATTTTATTTTTTGTTATATGAAAAAGAAAATGAATATCAAAGCATATTTGTAAATATGTCTCATCCCCTTTTGACCAGGAAAAGGAAAAAAAGCCCTGTATTTCAATTTCAAATTTTGTATTTTAAAACAAAAATCATCATTTCTTTTTTACGAATGACCGAAATCATACACTGACCGTTATTGGTCCGTGTACTTTTTCGTTCATTCGATTTTCATTTCATAAACAGGTATTATAAAACAAAAAACAAATGGTTATTTGATTTTCATTTTAAAATACATTTGAAATTGAAATACAAGGCGTTTTTTCCTTTTCATGGTCAAAAGGGGATGGGAGAAATTTAATGTGATTTTCATTTCCTATTTCATATAACAAAAATAAAATCACTCGGAAATAGAAATGAAAAAAGGCTTGTTTTTTTATATTCAGAGACCGGATGTTGTCATTTCCAAGGCAACAGCGCCAGCGTAGCCTGCCTACCAGTGTTGCTTTCAGCCATTCAGCCCAGGCTAAAATTACTTTGGAAACCTATACTCTTGATAATGCTTGGGGGGAATTTTATTTCATAATGTCACATTTATTTATTACCCTCTCTCCCTGCCTTCCTCTGACTCTCTGTCTCTTATTTAATCTCTTCACACTAATGTGGACACATATTTTCTTATTTATAGTCTTCACAGAGCCAGTACCTCAGAGGTCACCATATCTGACAAGTAGCGGGCGTAGACAACTTCGCCCGAAGAGCTGAGAAAACAGAATTTCAGTTCACGGCTGTAACGTTACCGTTATATTACCGTTACCAATCCCAGCAAACTTTCTGTTGCTGCCGTTAAGCTTGCTGATCTGGCAGAGAGTCACTGGCAGTACGGGATCAGATCATGGGGATCAGACCTCCGGTGCTGGGTCTAATATTCTAATATTAGCTGCGTTTGTTTGTGGTTGTTACCATGGTGAATTGTAGTATCATGGCTAAACTTGTGACTTAGCTAGCTAAGTGTGGATAGCAAGTGGCTATCCTCTGAACATATTGTAGCCTACAGTTAATTGCATATCTTGTTTTTTTGACGGCTGCTACTTGTCAGATATGGTGACCTCTGAGGTACTGGCTCTGTGAAGACTATAAATAAGAAAATATGTGTCCACATTAGTGTGAAGAGATTAAATAAGAGACAGAGAGTCAGAGGAAGGCAGGGAGAGAGGGTAATAAATAAATGTGACATTATGAAATAAAAGTCCCTCCAAGCATTATCAAGAGTATACGCTAGGTTTCCAAAGTAATTTTAGCCTAGGCTGAAAGCAACACTGGTAGGCTGGCGCTGTTGCCTTGGAAATGACAACATCCGGTCTCTGAATATGAAAAAATTTGCCTTTTTTCGTTTCTATTTTCGAGTGTTTTTTTTTGTTATATGAAATAGAAAATGAAAATCACAGCATATTTTAAATTTCTCCCATCCCCTTTTGGCCATGAAAAGGAAAAAACGCCTTATATTTCAATTTAAAATTTAGTATTTTAAAACGAAAATCAAATAACCATTTTTTTTTAATACCTGTTTATGAAATGAAAATCGAATGAACGAGAAAGTACACGCAGGGCCGGTTCTAGCCCTTTGGTTGCCCTAGGCGAGATTGAGTTTTGCGCCCCCCCAGTCTTGCATTACCAGATCTCCACAGCGCTGTGTCAGCGATAGAGTAGCAATGTATGTTCATTTTAGTTTCTAGCTTCCATGTAAGTTAGATGGCACCAAAATTTTTTGTCTAACTGGTCATAACTGGCCGCAAAGGCCCAAGTTTTTTTGTTTCCAGATTTTTGTGTGGGGCAGTCCACCCTGAAAATTTTGAGCATTAAATACTTAATTTGCTGCATTCTGGTGAATATTTATGCACATTATTTATTTATTATTATTTTTATTTTTTTACCTTTTTCTGAATCAATTTATGCTGGAAATATCTTTATCTAAAGGGAAACATAGATTACAATCCAGATATAAAAACATAATGGAATATTTTCCAGTAAGGCTATTGCTTTTATCTATTTATTCTCCTTTGGATCGATGTTTCTAATTATATCTGAGTCAGCACACATGTAGCCTAGGCAACATTTACTCTTCCCACTTTTGTTTCTTTTGTTGAGGAAGTAACCACCTTAAAACGTGCATATTAAAATGATTCACCTGAATGATATATGAATTCATTTTAATGAATTAATAAACCCCTGGACTGTAATATTTCAGATGTGTTTGAGCAAGGTTTCTGCTCATGTTCAAAACTTTGTGCACATTGAAAATACAGTATATCTCATCTGTGTTCTCTGAGGTTTGGAGGAGTTGTGATATTGTGAGAAAAATAAAGTGATAATGCAATAGGCTACTACAAGAATAAAGTCACTATATTTCAGAAAATAATTCACCTGCACCATAGTCTGCTGTGCATTACGTGATTTCTCTGCTGATACAGTAGATCTCAGACCTGCTGACAGACACAGAGCCCCGTTTGGGATGCTGGTCTCTGAATGAGACAGTTTAGGGAAGTGGCTGTAGGCCACGCTGCTCTACATCAGAGGTGGAAACACAAAACTACACAGAAATAGGGACACATCTGCCGCAGCATGCCCACAGCAGAGCGCGTCCATTATAAACCTGAAGCTGCACAGACCACGGAAGGCGCGCTGCAGCAGCTCCGTGTCTGTGCCGCTGCTCGTCTCTATTTTACAGCGAGAGTGGACACTAAGCGACGCACAGCTCTGCTTCAGAGCTCCGTGTGTTTGAGTCTGACCCATAGACTGGAAACGTTGCATAATGAAAGGTTGACAAGTAAACGTGTGGCTTAGGGCGCGCCCTAGGATGATCATGTTTAATAAACACGTTTTATTTCGCTTGTCATTCCTAATTCTATTATTAATGGGAAGTAGACCTAAGGGCGACACGGCGCCCCCAACACTTTTGACGCCCTAGGCAATCGCCTAGGTCGCCTATAGCAATCGCCAGCCCTGAGTACACGGACCGTTATTGAGTGCATTATCACAAAAGCAGGTTATACAAGGTTTACAATATAAATATGATATATAAGTCTACAGTCACACTAGCAGATCTGTGTATGATGTGTTAAATACAATTTGACAATGTCATGGTGAGAACAAATGGAGGAGAGTCCGATTTTAAAGGAGCTCAGTACAGGACTAACTGATCGGTAGGTGAAAGTTGTAATAATAAGTTGATAGACATCGACGGCTGCTACTAACAGTTATTTTCATTATTGATTAATCTGTTGAGTATTTTGTCAAATAATCATTTTGTCTATAAAATTTTAAAGAATTTCAAAAAACATTGAAAAATACCCATCACAGTTTCTTAAAGCCAAACAGACAAACAGTCCCAAAACCAAAGATACAGTATTCAGTTAATGGTCACATAAGACAATTAGAACCTGCAGATATGTGAAATTCAGAAGTTAATTTCTGTTATTTTGCATGAAAAATAGTTGCTGATTAATTTGCCCATTTTCCAAATTTTTTACCACACGCCAGCCTTAGCCTGTCAGCTCTGGATAGCGAACATGACACATGGAATTTCAGTGAGAAACAGTAGCTACTCGCAATGACAATGCTAACTGAGACTACACAAAGGTCGCCTTCTCACAGGTAGTGAGAAATGAACTGACTGCCCAAAACAACAACCAGCAGCACAGTTTAAAAGCACCAAACTACCCCTTAGAATGTCTTCATGACTTTGTCTCTGAGATCATTCACAGCCAAAGTTGAAATTGCCTTAATATGTAATTTGTAGTGTTAAAAATGAAGTTATAGTTAAGTCTAGCAATAGACTTGTTTAGATTTCCCTGGAAAATCTAAGCCTTGGTCTTCTCTAAATTCATCCTCAGGTTATTTGCGGATGATGCAGCTGTATTTGTAATGCTTAATTAGATGGGACCAGTAAGATAAGTTCTGCAAACAAAAGGGACATAAGGACCTAATAAACGGAGACCAATGATGTCTGACATTTCACTGTTTATGAATCTCTGTCTCTCTTTCAGGTCCACATGATCATTCGGGCATTGCTTTCAAGAACCTGTACGGCACCATTCCAGACACAGAAGCAGACCTGGAGGTGAGAGAGCCCTGTCCTTGAATACACACACACACACACACACACACACACACACAAACAGTATCTCAGTCAGCCTCGTCCCATCACATTTGTTGTAAGTGATGAAAGAAACTGTGGTATTCCATGTGTTTCATACAGGAATGTGCAGGGGTGGGGGGGGGGTTGGAGCGCCCTGTTGGGGCGAGTTCCTCTGTGAATGCAGCGTTAAATATCCAGATAGGAGCCTCATATCTCCTAATTAGGAACAGGCAGGTATTTGAATGACAAGCACCAACTCAGATGAGATGATGAACCAATCAGCTGTTAGATCAGCTGAGAGCCAGGCGTTTCCTGTTATGCCCTGTGTCTTGCAGCCAGTGGAAAGCAACTGCGTCGGCTGGCTCTCGAAACTGCGGCCACCTTGATCTTGTGAGGTTATCATTGCCCAAGTGTCCATGAGGTGAGAGCCAGTCGGGATCAAGTGGGACACAAATCTAACCGGCATGCATTGTGTGGCGATCACGATGATCGATTCAGCGCAGGCCTGGCTCATCACAAATGGGCATACTATCACCACAAACTAGCATGCAGCCTGCTGTCCAATTACCAGCAACCAAATCCACTCCAGCAGTGGTGCATGTCAATCAATGAAACAAGCATTTGATTATGAATTGAGAAAAAATATTCCACGATACAAGAACATCCAGCATTGAATGACAAATTATCAGACATCAAATTCTGAAAATCAAACACTATTAGGATTTACATAATCATGCATTCAGACAAATTCACAGATTTATATCTTTGTCCGTTAATCAGCATCAATGATTTATTCATAATCTATCTTTTAGATAGATATTTATTGTTCGATGAGGGAGATTTGTTTTCATAGTCTGACATGGCAATATACACGGACAAATACATCAACAGATAACATAAAGACAGGTGTATACAGTAGACACGTGGATATAGAGAGAGACAATATTTTACAAGAGACTAAACTACCAATAATCAGGTCATTCAACATAGGGATCTCAAAAAGCTACTGTCCAGTGTGATTGGTGACCTTCATTTATTTATCCAGCAAAGTTGCACATTATAAAACGGTCTACATGTTAACCACAGAACTTACTGGAAATGTTTATTTGTTCCCAACATCACTTCAATGTGAATATAATACAAGAAAACACACTACTCTTCCCTCTTATTCCAGTCATCATTGTGTCTGTGTAACTCCATTAGCACTATTAATGATTTATACTTGAGGCACATAAGGAGCTCCATTAGTTTCACGTCAGTGACAATTATTGAAGTCTGTACACATTGTCAATCATTAACAAGCACAGAGCGGTGTCAGATCATTCTTCATCTGTCGCTCCGAGGCCAATGTGTAAACTTGTGGTATACAGCTGAGAAATTACACTGGGAAGTCTTCATCTTGTTGATAAGTAAGAAAAAACACTACAAGATTGGTCCCAAAATTCAGTAATTCAGGGTTTGGCCCACGGGCCTTGAGTTTGACACATTTACTGTAGAGCATCAGAGACTGATCACTAATAGTTTATCGCTAATATTCTATTGTGTTTGAGATCATCTGTGTTATTTAAAGGATACTTTGCAGAGTTCCATCCTGCTCTGTGTCATCTTTGTGTGGGCAATGTGTGCAGATTAACAGTGTGTGGCTTCCCTCTGTGGCGCCAGTGCACGGAGCTCGGAGCAGCCGAGGTATGCTCACACCTGGCGGAAGACACAAAACGACACAGATCTCAGCGTGACTGCGGCGCTGCGGCCACGGAGGGAAGCCACACCGGCGCACACTGCCCACACAGTTATGACACAGAACTGGATTTAAATGAGCAAAATGAGTCTGCAGCCTGTCAGTTATGAGCTGCAAGCTCTGAGTGTGACACAGATCATCATTATAATAATCATCTGCTCTGACATCTCATACATCACTCATGATGTGATGTATGCATGGGTGATTATGTGTTTTGCATATGTCATTTCACCTTCTGTGCGCAGTGTTGCACAAATAATAATAATAATCACTTCTGGTCTACAGCACAACGTAGATGTGGAGGATGACATGACTATTAGAGAGGTAAGACAGACAGCCGGTCACACAACACGTACACACCTTACAACCAATTACAGAACAGCAGTCAATCAGAGTCCCTCAGCCAATCAGAAAACAGCTTTTTGACAGTTAAACCTTACACTGTGAAGTACTGAAGTACTAACACTGAAGAAAAAGAAGAAGAAAAAAGAGACACCAGCCCAGTGTTCGTCTGAACTGCAACAAGTAGTGAAAACGTAGTAGTACAAAACTTTAGATTAATTTGTTAGCAATTGATTTATGCATTTGTGTGATTATTTATTTATATTTTAAAGTTGTTTTCATTGAAAGACTGTATGTCATATACTTTATTTAGTGAAAGGGTTTAGTTCTAACCGAAACAGAAATACCAGAAAGCCTGCGTTACAAACTGGGTGAATTGACTTTCTATAATGTGTTTGTTTACCGGCAGGGAGAGTCTAACAAGGGGCACTATTGAGTTGTATTATGGGAAATTTGGATCCAGTGTTTTGATCGAGCTTGATCCATGTTAGTGACTAAAAGTCACAATATCATAGCCCCTGTTTCATCAATTTTGACAATTTCTTCAAATCCCATACAAAAGACTAAAACCAACAGTTTGTCAGTCCGTCTTGCTGTGCTTTCTAACTTCCCTACATTGTCTGTTTCACTCAGCCTCAAATCCTTTAGTTTAACCATTCAACTGAGTACCTTAAAATGGCCATACAAATGTGGTTAGATTTTTTCAGAAATGTCCTAAAATAGCTGGGTACTGTAGTTTTTTATCAAATGTTGTGTTTTTGTTGAGTCTGTTTTCAGCTGCAGATTAATCCACATTTGGTGCTCTAGTGAGTATTTCAGCAGGCAATGTACATGGGATTTAGTCAAAATAATCTACAGTGTCATCATGATAATCATGGTAAATGAATATGGAGTTATCCAGGGCAACAGTGTGGCTCATTGATGCATTTTTATAGTTTTTGGACAACAATTAAGTTGTATGGAAAAAAAAAAAAAAAAAAATAAATTTTAAAAAAAAAAATTTTTAAAAAAAAAAAAATTTTTTTTTATATGGAAAGTGAATCTACACATATTATATCAAATACAGTTGATTCTTGGTATGCACCTCAAATCTTGGCTTGGCAGTTCCTGACATCACACCTTGACAGACCTGACTTTTCAGATTCCTCAATATCCCCTAGACGGGCCGATTACCCTGGAGTCTAATATTTTTGGATATGACATCATTCATAATTCATCCATCAACAGCACCTCTCATTTCCTCTGTCAGCAGCACATTCCTCACACTGTCTCCCTCCATCCCCTCTTTTTTGTCTCTCTGTATCACTCATTGTTCACCTCTCATACACCTGCCATGTCATTGCTTCTCGCTACGTCTCTCTTCCTTGTTCCCCATTCACCTTCCCCACACTCCATCGTTGTAGGCCTCATTTGATTTATAGAGTCATTCAGTGCGGTGCACGGTCCACTGATTGTCTATCAGAGGGAGGTGATTTGTCAGGAGGTGGTATGGGATTATTTGATACCTTTGCCTTCTGATTAGGGACTGTCACCAGGCATAAAGACATCTTCTTTTAACAGCATCTATTGTGCACGCTGTCACTCCAGGTTTTATAGTCAGACAATCAAACAAATGTTTGATTTGCCAAAAAAACAGGCTATAACACTGGGGGTCAACCTTTTATTAAAGCGTCAAATCAATGTCATCTACCTGTTGTTTATCTCTCATCCCTAAACTCTCTCCTCCTCTGTGTGCTTTACAGATTACAGAGTTGGAGGAGAAGCAGCTTGATGACAAGGTCAATTTCAACAACTGCAAGATCGATGACGCCACGATCCAGTTGGTGGAGCGCATGTCGCTGCATAAGGTATGGTTGTAAATACAGCTGTTGTTCAACGTGTGTGTGTGTGTGTGTGTGTGTGTGTGTGTGTGTGTGTGTGTGTGTGTGTGTGTGTGTGTGTGTGTGTGTGTGTGTGTGTGTGTGTGTGTGTGTGTGTGTGTGTGTGTGTGTGTGAACTCGTCTCATTTGTTTAATAGGTTCAAAAGGTTAACGCACATAGCACAGAAATTGCATATAATAATATATAGAAATTATTGTCCCACATTACTGTGTTGGTGATCAATTGATTATGAGATGCTATTTGCAGCACCTTTTTAATAATTGAATTACATTTTAAATAGATGTGAGTGCCTTAGAACCACTTTACAATCTTTTTCTTGGCACAGCTTCCGTTTGTTTGGCACAGTGGGATCCATTTCAGACATCCCATTCTGGCTAAGCAAAAAGTCTCACTAAACACTAAAAGGGTTGAGAACCAAAAGTGCGGCTGGCATTAATCCTGCAACCTTTCTAATTTGTCACTGAAGTTTTTGACCTCTTGCTCTTTTTGCGTTTAGCTGCACAGAGCCTTTGAGGTTAAAATAAAATGAAATGATCCCCGTGGGAAAATTGAGTCATCGCATCAGCAAATACAGTACTTATTCTGTACTAGTGTACTAATGATTTAATCAAAACAGTTTGACAGCTGGCAGTCCTCTGAAGAGGATAATGAACACATTATCACACCTCACCAGTATAGGCTATTTAACAAGTTTAGATGTTTGGATAAACCCAGTTAAAGACCTGTAACTTAAAGCGCCCATATTATGCTCATTTTCAGGTTCATAACTGTATTTTAAGGTTGTACCAGAATAGGTTTACATGGTTTAATTTTCAAAAAACACCATATTTTTGTTGTACTGCACAGCTCTCTCTCACTGCTGCAGATCCTCTTTTCACCTGGTTTCTGTTTTAGCTACAGAGTGAGACCTCTTTTCATCTTCTTCTTCTGTACTATCTTTGATTGCACTCGCACATGCGCAGTAGCTCAGATGTAGATCATGTCAGCTAGCTAACTCTAGAGACAGTAAAAGAGAGGCTGTTTCTCCAACTTTGGTCAGTTACAAGGCAGGATTAGCTGGAAGACTTCTAAATGAGGGGGCACATGTAAGTAGTTCTTTTGTAGATTATGGTGAACTTGTGTGTGTTGTAGCAGTACTTTGCTATTGAGAACGACGTAGCATGCTCGCGTTAGCGTTAGCTGGCGCACGCTAGCGTGCTGACTGCCTACAGAGCTAACGGTTGTGGTTAGTCAGCTCATTTCGGACTGTGACGTCACAGTCCGAGGCCGATTTTGAACAGCTCACCAGGAGAATGAAAGCAGGACACATTCAGAAACTGTATCTCACTCAAAACAGCATGGATGGATTTTTTTCAAAGTTTGTATGTGTGTGGAAGCACCAGAGACACAAAAGAACACCCCAAATCCCAGAAAAAGTGTTTTTTTCATAATATGGGCACTTTAAGTCATGTACAGTAAATGATGAAATTGACTTTGAAATTCAACTCCAAAAATTCTATTAGAATTTTGTCTCGACATTTGTACCCAGCACAGTGTTGTCTCTGGTTTGTACTGTTTTTAACGTTTCACCGATTGTTTCCAACCACCTCTGCTGTTTACCTGCAGACCCACACCATCTTCTCCGTGCTGGGCCTCGACCACGCCTACGTCACCAGCATCGGACGCCTCGTGGGGGTGGTTTCCCTTAAAGAGGTAAGAATCTCATCACAGGTCATTTTGGGGTGTATTCTTAAACGCATAGTTATTGTACATATTGTATCACTGAATTCAGTGTTAAATGGTTTCATACCTCTTGAATCTAAACTCCCAATCCATTTTTTTGGCAATTTCTCGAACACCTAGGGCCCTATTTTAATGATTGAGCGTGAAGCGCCTGGCGCAAGTGCGTTTAGGGCGTGTACAAATCCACTTTTGCTAGTTTAGCGGCGGAAAAAAGGGTCCATGCTCCAGGCGCATGGTTCAAAAGAGTTGTGCTTAGTGTCTTAATTAATCATAGGGGTTTTTTGGGCGTAACATGCATTAAATCCATCATCTCCCATTCCCTTTAAAAGCCAGGCGCGTTTGTACCTTGGCGCATTGCAATTATGATGGCAGATTTGCTAAGCAGGAAGGAGAGATTTTCAAGAGAAGAAACTGATCTGTTCGTGCGTGAAGTGAAAGCGCGCGAGCATATCATAATAGTATTTCACTTTGTAATATCTTTCACTGTAGAGCAAGGCCAGCACAGTGTCAGCAGTTCTATTTCCACTAGGGCCACACCTGCCAAAACTGTATGCACTACAGCATAATAAGGCAATGAAAATAAAACCCCGTACAACATAAAATTGGCAGTTGTACCAAATAGCACAATTTAGGTAAAGAGCTCTGAGATGTCAAAGAGATCTGACATTGTTAGAATAATTTACATTATCAAGAATAGACAGAGAACCACTGAAGTCATAATAAAGTTTTGTTTACTTGCAAGTAGAATCAGTTTACAGTACTCACAGCACCGAAGAACCGAAAGTGACTAACGTAAGCCTCGAACAGTATCTTATTTATGTGTGAAATACAATCATAACAGAATTTGATGTCGTCAGTTGTCTATCTTGTCAGTTTAGATGTTGTCTCCTCTGTCTGGTCAGACTCAATGGCGTCCCCTTTATCTGGTTAGAGAGACGCATGTTCTGTCCTCGAGCCCCAGTCAAGATAGCCAATGACTCCATGTTATCTTGTATCATGTTTTCTTACTATGTAAATAGTTTAATTTAACAGAAAGAGAGAAGAATAGTAATCACTATAATATTATTCTATGCAAACAGTTTAATAAATAACAGACATGTTCCAAACCCATGCTACCTACTAATCCTTAACCAGATTTATGTATGTAGTGTATACAGTGTGTGTAGAATCAGAATCAGAAAAGGTTTTATAATATGTACACTTATGTGGAATTTGCCTTGATGAAAGGTGCATACATAAACAAACAAACATATTATTAATAATATGAAATAAACAGTAAATACAGGTCATAACATAATACCATTTCACATTGTAATATTTTTATTTGTAATCTTTTTCATTTTTGTGTGCTGCTATGCTTCCCTGTGTGTGTGTGTGTGTGTGTGTGTGTGTGTGTGTGTGTGTGTGTGTGTGTGTGTGTGTGTGTGTGTGTGTGTGTGTGTGTGTGTGTGTGTGTGTGTAACAAGCATAGTTTGCACGCGCTGTGCACAAGCCTAGGCGCATTTTACTAATGCGCTGTTAAAATAACAATGAAATGCTGCGTTATTGACTTTAGACCAGGTTTTTGTTGGTCAATGGCACAATCACTTTCAGCTTCCTCAAGATAGCGATACGCCAAGTGTGCACCTGAACTAGGGCTGGGTATCGTTCAAAATCTTTCGATCCGGTGCCGATTTCGATACCTCAGTTTCGATGCCGGTTCCTAACGATACTTTTTTCGATACCATATGTTTTAAAATCCATTTCACCATCAACAAAAATACATTAAACACAAAGCTTTTATTTTCCACCTTAATTGTGAATCAAAACAGTTATCAAAATTTAAAAAAATCTGGTTAAACTGCTCACTGGGAGTAACATTATTAAAAGTGCCTTGCCTTGCAAGTTCAGCCTATCAGTCAGTCATCAGGGCACCTGCTTGTAAGAGGAAGTGTAACGTCAACAGCACAGCGACCGCTTTCGGTTCTCCATTAATATCACATTGCAGCAAACGCTGTCTCTGTGAAGTTTTAAAAAACTGTAACCACACTTGAAACCAACCGTGACTCTCTGTGACTTCAACAAAACTGCAGACAGTTTACTCTGTCCGCACCTCTGTGTCTGTGTGTGTGTGTGTGTGTGTGTGTGTGTGTGTGTGTGTGTGTGTGTGTGTGTGTGTGTGTGTGTGTGTGTGTGTGTGTGTGTGTGTGTGTGTGTGTGTGTGTGTGTGTGTGTGTGTGTGTGTCTGCTCTGTCAATATGCAGAGAGGACAGATAAGCTTGCGCGCTCAGACGCTTTTGGAACCAAAATTTGGCACTGAAAGATAAATAATTTTTCGATACTCATAGGATTGGAGTATTTTTTTCGGTGCCATAAAAGTATCGACGTTCGGTACCCAGCCCTAACCTGAACACACCTCCCTGTAAGACCAGCACGCCCATGGTGCACAGGTGGGCGCAGGTGCATTTGCTATTTAAACGAGGTGGGCGCTGGACGGGGAAATTGACAACTGCGTCGGTCTTAATCTAGCAAAGACACTTGTGTAGGGCTTTGCGCTGCGCCGGGTGCAAGATAGGGCCCCAAGTCTCATGTAAAAAGTTGTAACTGTCATCATTTACACAGGCAGCATATTCCCTGCTTTCATAATTGTCTAATCCCTGTCAATATCATCAGTAGTGCTGTCACCGTGCTGTACACACACACACACACACACACACACACACACACACACACACACACACACACACACACACACACACACACAGACATTTCAGTCAACAATAAGGATTCCTCCTCCCTCTGCATGTTATGTACTGTGACAGACAAAAGGCTACTTAATATTGCTGCCTCTATCTATTGTCTCTCTGTCTGTTCTCTGTCCCCCTCCCTCTGTCTATATCTCCTGCCTCACAAACAACTGAAAACCCCTCATTTTCATTTCATTTCATTTTTTATTTATTAAACAGGAAAAGATTAAAGACAATCGGGCCTGACTCAGTGTAAAACTGATTTTCAGCAGGTTCCTGCTCTGCAGAACATAAACACCACATACACAACAAAAACGCCTAGACAGAACAGTAACAAACACACAGACCAGGAGAATGAGCAACAGGGCAAAGCCATAAAGCTGACTCAATGGTCACAAGTATACCTCTCCATTAAATAGCGAGCAAATGTTAATTTAAATGATCTTATTGACGTTAAAGTTCTGATGTGCTGTGGAATGTCATTCCAGACTTTAGTGAGCACACTAATTGGCTTTGTGAATTGGCCAGGAAATGGTGAGAGGATTGCTGCTAAGTGCAGTGCTGCTTGTCTGTCCCTGACATTTAGGCTTTTTTGTTCTGCGTTCCACCAGCAGACAAAAACAGATAAAGCCCAGCCTCTCCCAGTCTGCCTGTCACACAGACACGCTGTTATATCAGAGCCTTGCTGGTCCATGTGGAAGAGAAAAATCACAGGGATGTTTTCTTTGTGTCTGTAATTATAGTCAATTTTTTCCATCCTACAGCATATAGACACTATTCTATTTAGTGTTGCTACAGGATGTGTAGCACCCAAATCGTTCACCTTATCAGCCAGATTACAAACTTGGCCTGGCCAAACAGAGAACTCAGTCATAGACTCTATAACAAAAAAAGCGAGAGATGGGATGAAATAGGCTGTAGAGAATCACTGCAAACTTTCACACAGATCCAATGTGTTTAGGAGAATGAATTGTGTTTTTATACTTCAAAATGTATGGCGCTGAAAACTTTCTAGAAAGTATTTGGAATTAGCAGACCTAAAATAAATTGCCATTGTTTCTTTTAGTCCGAAGATCCAAAATGTAAAAAAGAAAAAAGATAAACGTGAGGATCCTGTTTTTACTTGTGCGTTTCCTATTAAAGACCTCAAATACCAGGGAGTCCGACTAAACAGGACTCATTTATTTATTTTTTAGTTAACATATCTCAAAATCAGCCTGCGGTATGTACAGTAGCAGCAGCAGGTTTTTTATCTAATTTCACTTCTGCCATGTGTAGGTGGCAAGGGGAGCTGCAGAGTTTAATATAAATGTGCAGTAATTTCCTCTTCTTCCTTCTCTGCTCTTATTCTGTGAGATGTTTCAGCAAACAGCATAGGTCAAAGTCACTCTGACCTCACTTTCCAGTGCATATCCTCTGCCTATGATCTTTCTCTCTCCATTACATAAAAAAAAAAGAAAATGTTTTGTGTGCCTGTGCATCAGATTGTTATCTACTGATCTTTCACTGTAGAGCAAGGCCAGCACAGTGTCAGCAGTTCTGTTTCCACTAGGGCCACACCTGCCAAAACTGTATGCACTACAGCATAATATGGCACTGAAAATAAAACCCTGTACCACATAAAATTGGCAGTTGTACCAAATAGCACAATTTAGGCAAAAAGCTTTGAAATGTCAAAGAAATGTGACATGTTCCAAACCCATGCTACCTACTAATCCTAAACCAGATTTATGTATGTAGTGTATACAGTGTGTGTAGAATCAGAATCAGAAAAGGTTTTATAATATGTACACTTGTGGAATTTGCCTTGATGAAAGGTGCATACATAAACAAACAAACAAACAAACATACTGCATCCGTAAATACAGGAAAACAAATACATACATCCAAAGTAACTGTTGCAGAAGAAAAGAGTGAGTGCAAAATTTGCAAAGAATATATACTACAGTATATGCCATATATATATATATATATATATATATAGTGCCTAGACTTGAACACGTTGTGCCTTCCTTTCTCCATCCAGCTTCACAAGACCATCGAGGGCTCTGTGAAAGTGGAGGGTGCGAAGGTGCGTCCTGCTCTGGCCAGCTTCCGGGACAAGGGCAAAAGCAGCAGTGAGAACGAAACCATCGATGTCCACAAGCTGAGGGATCGCCTCAGAAGCATGCAGCTGCCCCGCGATCACATCCCCTCCGAGTGAGGGAAAGTAGAGGAGGAAGAGGAAGAAGAAGAGCAGGTAGAGGAGGAGGAGGAGGAGGAGGCATTGAGATCTTTAATCTCACAAAGCCACGCAAATTCCAAAATCCTCAGGGCTTAGGATCAATATTTAATTATGGAAAAAGTCTTTCTGCTACTTACTCTCCACTATCTACTTTGCTTCATGGGACTCATGTTGGTTGATTCCAACAAGGTACTGGGAATAGGTTGAGATCTTTAAAAAGGGATTTTTTTTTTAGCAGACTTGGTTTAGCTTGTGTATCTTTAGAATTGAGATCAAAGTTTGGACCTTTTGAAAAAGTCTTCCACTTGAGGATCGAAATTCATCAATGATGACAAGGAAAAATAATGTGTGTATGTACTGTACTTCAAGTGTCAGTGTATGAAATGAGAAAATGTCAGTGTGCATGAAGAGGGAGGTAGCGAACGACTATTTCTTATAGAATTTTTTTATTGCCTTTAGAACACATTTATTCTTTGTTTTCCAGCTTGATTGATATACTTTATGACTAATCGGGTGGCCTGGGTTTAACTGGAATTTGCCATGGAACAATTCTTTTGTAAATTACTCAAAAAATTACTAATTAATTAACAGTTTGTCCCATTGACAAGCACTGGACTAAGGGGACTGGTGTTTAGTCTGCTGTTTCTTCATTTGACCTCTTTTCCTTCGTCTTCTCATCTCTTCACTGCGAGTCTTAAAGGTGCTCTAAGCGATGTTGGGTGACGGCACCACTTCTTGTTGACGTTCAAAGTATTTTCGATCAAACGAGGCTAGCTCGCCCCTCCCTCCTCCTCATCCCGTCCCCTCTCCCTCCCTTCCGTGCTTCCGCGCACTAACCCCCAAATCCTTCTTGTCGGTTATTGGCTGGAACGCTGGAAGACTGTTTATGTTTGGTGGTGCAGGTTGGCCAGTTTATTTTTGTTGGTGTTAGTGGAGCCTGGGCTGCCTACAGAGACCGCGTTTTTTTACAGTGTGTTCAGGGGACAGGCAGCTCGCTGATAGAGATGTAGAAAAATGTTGTAGCCTAAAATACGCGTGACCTTGCTTAGAGCACCTTTTAATGGTCAGGTTGAGAGTACAGTCTATGCAAGCAGACATGCCTGTTGGCAGTGGCAGAAGCACCTGTAGCCCATTTCATAATGTACACTCCTTTCCTATTGTGGCTAGGGCATTACAAAGACACATAGAAACACAGATAAAAGATTGCGGTGATGCACTCCAAGAGACATGGTTTTCTGTTTATCTAAATCTAGCTCTTAATAACCGTTCCAGAGAAGGTTGGGGCGGATGGAGAGGGCCGCAAGCGAGGGAGGGAGGAAGAACAGGGAGCAAATGGATGGCTGAAAGAATGAAGACATCATTACCTAAGCAGGGTTTTTCCTGACTAAGAAGGGGCCTTTGGGGGAGGTGACTACGCACGGCAGCAGATGTAGTAGCAGTAGTATATGATCGGTCCGCCTACAGTGAAGTCCCTAAGTTACCTTAATTGACAGAAATCGAATGCATTTACATGTTATTTCTGACAATTTGATGAACAAACATGAGTAAATAAAGCCCCAATTAACAAAACTGCTTAAAAAAGTAGTATTAATATTTAGATGCTACTGCCAGTACAGATCACCAGAAGAGTCAGACACAGCCTGACTCTGGGCGGTAAAACTGAGATTAGCGCTCGCATTTAAGTTTATGTTCTGCTTGTTAAACGGTTGTTTGGTAAATCACTATTTTTATATCCCATTCTTATCATTTTGGTGCTAGTTATTTTTATTTGGTTCTGGCTAAAACCTCTTTGGGGGGGTGCCAAAAATTCCTCTATGCAGGAAAAACCCTGCTAACCCGCTGCTCCGGGCCCTCTCATCAATCTACCTTTGATCACCGTGTTAGCTAACCTCCATTACTATCAGAGACACAGAACCCCCCCCCCCCCACCAGCTATATCAGGGGTCTTCTACGTTTTTTAAGCCAAGGACCTCTTAATTGAAAGAGACAGATCAGGCACCCCCTACTACATATATTGTATAAAATGAAGTTGCATATTAATCTGGTCCTACGATAACTTTTAGGGCAGCCTAAAGCATTTATAGATACCTTTTTTGCATAGAATACTAAGCTATTCAAATAGCCTAATAATTGTTGGCATGATTTTATAAATCATGTTTTAATGTTAACCCTTAAATGTGAAACAAATGTGAAATAGTCAGTCCTTTGGGATGAACTGTATATGTGGATGGCTACCTTAGTGACTACATTACATTACTTATAGGCCAGTAAGCCTACCATCAGTGGATTTATATTTGCTAATAATATGTTGGAATCATGTTAGACTTTTTAATTTTTGAAAAAACTTTCAAATATTAACAATAATTTGGAAGCCCCCCTGGAGTGACTCTGAGGACCCCCTGGGGGTCCCGAACCCCCTGTTGAAGATCCCTGAGCTATATGATGTAATGGTACAGGGCTCAGACAGATGGGGTCAGCCCAATGGTCCCACAGCCCTATGTTCCCACATTTCTAAGATTTTTCTTGAAATTAGGCCCTAGGTTAGGGTTACATTCCATCTGTAGTCCATTGCTGCTGGATAATAGGTTGGGTGTAATTGGCTACCAAATTGATAGAAAGGGGTATAAAATCTGATACAAATGTATGAAAAAGGAAAAATCTTAGAAATGTGGGAACATAGGGCTGTGGGAACATAGGCATGCTCTCAGACACACACTGCTCTCAACATATACAGCAGCAGATGTATGTGAGCAGAATCAGCTTGATAAATGCAGAAAAATAGCTTAGGTGAAGCATGATCCAGTGAGATTAAAATCACTAAGGGAAATCTATAACTGACCAATAGTGAGTGGTTTAACCATTTAAAATGTACCTCGTTTACCACTATAAGTCCAAATCATGACAAAATGATCACTCCAGCTACTAGCCCAACGTAGTTGACTGATTGAATCTGGAACTGGAGCCATGAATGATTAATGGCAGCACAGTGTATTTAATAATTCATGTCTACCATAATGCTTGAGGCTTGTCAGTGCACTCTCTGCTCCTTGACAGAAAAACATTGATTTGTTTTTTGCTTGTCCTCCACCCCTTCATCTTTTCCACTACTGACCCCAGATACGTCCTTTAAGACACGCTCCTTTTGTTTAGTTTTTATCTTTAATGTATTTTTTTGGACTAGGCAAGGATATCCACTACTACCTACAGAATCTGCTCTACTGTTTGGATGCCTCATACCCAACTTCATTGTGGTTTTTAGCATTTGACGCATTAGATGGATTTTATTTTTGGTGGTGTCTTGTGTTAATGCGCGTCACTGAGTAAAGTAAAATACACACAGTAAAACAGCACGGCTTGGCATGACATAGCGCATGTGAGATTTGTTTTAGAACTCAAATGTACCAAAAACAAAAGCTTGATGGAAATGAATATAGGACTATTGAATTATGTTGTGTCTTGGTATGTTTGCCATCTTGTGCCTGTATGTTATGTGTCTTTACAGCATCTTATTTTATACGTATTGAGTCAGATTATTTCACTTTAATAGGCATGTTCCATTCACCCATTGAGCAAAATCAGGCGATGATTTAACTGGGGATAGGGTCTTTGCAAAGTAAATCTTACCGATTAATATATTTATCATTCCTGTAATTTAAAATCTTTAATAAAAATTTAATGTCTTAACCAATCTTTGACTAATCTCTATTTGAAAGAGATTTGGGGGGCTTGTTTTATATTCTCACATGTGACTGATTTTTTTCACAAAGAGATTGATTTTAATGCTGTCCTTTATGGGTTTCTTATCTGTTGACATGCGGTCTGTAACATTTCTACTAAGACATGTATTTTTAAAGTGCAAATAACACTAAAGGGGTGAAGGCTTGCAATGGCTGCCGGATAGGGAATTTCTTTTTATTGTGAAGCCAAGGGAAGTTACTGTTGAAGGGATGCGTATTTATTAGTCTGTATGAATCAAAGTAAAAGTAGAAAGTGATCATTCTTTTTATGGATGATCTTGTAGGTAATCAATTTGCGCAATAACACTTTGTAATCCAGTTTTTATTGATGACATGACTGCAAGATAACTTTAGTTTTGTGAAGACACCTGAAAAGTGTAAAAAGATGTACTGTATGTATATGAGAACTGACGCTCACACAGGAGCTTGTGGGTGATGAAGTGGTATTTGAATGACTCAGGGAAAGTTTCCCAAAAGCCAAAATAAAAGCTGTCAGAATCCCACTAGAATCAGCATTAAGATATTTAAGGACAGCCTTTGTTCAAGAAGAGAAGTGGCTTAGACTCTTTATTTTTGGCTTTTGGAAACCTTCCCCGTCTCGTCTTAGAAGGCTCTGTGGTGAATCTGCTGCATGAACTGTAGCCGGTGCTTTCAGCTCCCAGGGTACTATTCTGTTAATCATTTTTGCCATTCCTCAAGAAAGAAAATGCCAAATACTCCCAAGTTTAGAGACGTAATTTTCCTGGTTAACAATTCGATGGATGTGAATACAACTGAAACAGTATATTTTAGTGTTATTTTCTTGAACCCATTGCCTCTGTGTTCATCATAAGACAACTTGAAATGAAGTGTATTATACAGTATGTCCACAACATACAGTGAGGTTTCATCAGTAGAAAATGTCTAATTGACATCAGATTTTGTAAAATTAAATTCTTTAAAATTAAGGAACAAAAGCTTTTCCACAACATTAGCAGATGTACTGACCAAGTGTTGTTTCACATGCATGTCAGCCACAACACCTGTTGACAAGAGGGACACAACCTTTGACTGTAAAATTAGTGGACAGAGCATGTGTGACATCACCCATTGGTTTGTGGAGATCTGCTATGAGTCGTCAAGTTTGCCGTTACGGGCGCAGCCATCCTGGTTGCGGATGTGACCATTTTAGACGAGAGGGAGGAGTGAGGGAGGAGCCCTTACACTCTACGTTACGTTACACACTTTCACTGGCAATGATCACATCATAGCCACGCACAAAAACATCCCCTGCTTTATAGCAAGACCATAATTCAAAAAATGAAGATCATTCTGTGTTGCAAAAGACTTAAAACTAGCGATTGAGACCGTACACTCATTATGAAAATGTTTACTGAGGTAATAAATCAAGTGAGAAGTGGGTCACTTTCTCATAGACTTCTACAGAAACCGACCTCCTTTTGCAACCACATGTGTCGGCCCCTGCTGGAATTCAGATAGAATACAGGTTTAAGGCACTTCCGCATTTGCAGCACTTCGCCGAACAGGATGCTTTCTCTATTAATATTAACAGTCTAGACACAACTCTCACTTTTTGACAGTGTCACACAATGTATGCAGTGCACAGATCTTATTAAGCAGAGATAACTAAGAATGTTAAGTTTCTGTATGGGAGGGGCGGGGTCGTTTAAACTGTTGCAAAGGCTCAGGGAAAAGAAAATATATGTTCTGTTAAATTGTGTTTTAATAATGTTCTGTTAATGTTGGGTGTGCATTTATGTTATCAGGGTTTAAATTTTGTATGGTTGATTTAGGGTTTGTGTTTAGCTACATTTATTGTTTCACCATGATGGGCTCTGGGCAGCGAAAAAATGTTGTACATAGATTGGAAATCAAGAAATTTGTCTCCTGTGTGAAAATTTCCATGCTGCACATTACATTGGGAAACTTCAATTTTGTATTGGATTGCTTTCCTTTCTGTTTATTTTGGAACAAATGCTTAGAAATCATTTTTCTTAAAATTATACTGTCATAAAGTAAAATAAACAATATTTATATAAACAGATGATTTTGTTAGTAGTGTTAAGTAGCCTAATGTTTTATATTTGTTGTTTTTTTGTATGTTTAACTTAACATGCTTAATTTAGACAACATGCCTCCAGAAAGAAATACTAATGTAAACTTGATTTGTCTGCTGCATCAACTTACCACTCTGTGTTAATACAACTTAACATGTTAAGTTTCACCATGTGTAAAAACTTAAATGGTTCAACGGGTTTCCACGCAAATTTCTGATAAAGTCAACTAATTTGGGATAACAGTGATGTGACTAGTTCTGCTTCCTGCACATAACAACTGGAGTCAATGTAGCAATCTATAAATCCTGTCCTCTGGCTGCATATATGTCTCCACAGTTGTCCAAAAGAACTGTTTGTAGCTGAAGCCTACATGGAGTGGTGGAAATTGATCGACCAACAGAAGGAGTTTTCTGCTCCCCGTAACGTCCAAAGACCATGACCTATGTGAGAGTGGAACAAAACACAGAGTGTGGGGTGGGAAAAGAGGCCTGAGGTTGTCTTTACCTGGAGAAATACAGACTTAAAATAACATGATATGACATAACATAATGTAGACAAGATTGATTTATAACACAACGTAACACGACATGACATAACATAACAATATGACATGATGACAATATGTAACATAACATGAAATGAGATTACTTAACATGACAAGACGGCATGACAAAACATAACCTAATGTAGCATGGCATAAGATAGCATGACACAAAATGGCAAATGGCTGTATTTATACAGTGCTTTACGATTTGCCTCTTTCCCCCATTCACCCACACTGTCACACCGATGGCAGCCGGCTGCCCTGCAAGGTGTTGGCCTGACCATTGGGATTTAGGATTCAATGTCCAAGAACATTTCGACATGTGGACACTAGGAGCTGTAATGCATCACAATGTATCATAATGTGACATGACGTGATATAATACAGTAAGACCTAACATAATATAACCGTATACCATGATGACATGACAACATAGTAATGTGGCAACATAATGTGATAACATTACAACTAGGGCTGTCAAACTTTTTAATGATTAATCACTGAATTTCTATAGTTAATCACGATTAATCGCATGTTTTATCACATGATTAAAATTCTATTATTTTGCATTTCAGAACAGTTTTTAAGTACATATTAACAATGGAAAGCAATTCTTACCAGTTTATCTTGATTGGAATCAAATGAATGCAAAAAAAGTTACTTTATGAACTTGACTTTAAGATTTGTATTTGTTTATTTATTTACTGTAAACTAAATTAGAAAAAGAAAAAAAAGGTTACTAAACAACAGTCAAGAACTTGTTTATTGTTAAGGCCATATGGTCAAAATTAAAGATTTAATAATAATGTAATAACTGTAATTATAACCAGTGCTTAATTTGTAAAGTGGGAGGTCCCGGAGCGACTCAAAATGGGGGTTGGAGGTAACGGAACAAAAAAAAAAATGACTAAAAAAACAACGCTGTGTGTACATCAGAGCAATGTTTATGTTTATATCAGAACATGCACTGCATCGGTGCAAAATGTAAAAAATAAAATACACTGCAACAATCGTTTTCACAAGCAGCAATTATCCATCAGACTATTAAATGAACCAAAAAACCCACCGTGGTCTTCGCATTCTTGATCGGCAGAAACGTTTTTTGCTTAAGTTGAGCAAACTTTGTTGTCTTTTTGACATTGAGTTAAACGAGGCTATAACAGCAATCTCAACCAGCACAAGCGCTTGTGTCACTAGAAGTGCAGCGCCGCGCTGTTGAAATGCCTCCCCTCCCTCCCTCCCTCTCCCCCCTCCGTCTTACCCTGAAAATTCACCTCAAAACGCGTCGAAAATGCCAAAGATTTTTGTGGAGCTTCAATAGGGAATAAAGACTAACAAAACAGATAACATTGAATTGAATTCAATTTTATTTATAGTATCAAATCATAACAGAGTTATCTCGAGACACTTTACAGATAGAGTAGGTCTAGACCACACTCACATTCCAAAGCCCCAACAATTACAGTAATTCCCTCAAGAGCAAGCATTAGCAGTGGCTGTTGCGACAGTGGCGAGGAAAAACTCCCTTTTGAACACTACACAAACAGTAGTTTATGTTTTTCATTTAGGCGATTCATTTTTCCTGGTGACACAGGAGGTGCCGGATCCAATAGAAAAGGTTCCGGATCCAACGTCGGCGGTGCCGGAACACGTACCCAACCCTACTTACCAGAGTCAACATAGTGTGCAGTAACTACTAAATGATTTTGATTACTCACTGACGTCCAGTGATCACCGGTTGATGAGACAGCGTTTGCACTGTGGTTTCAATAACAGGTCGGCGAGTAGCACTCTCCAAAACAGTGCTTTGCCTGAGCCCACTAGCATCAACCTGAGTCACGTTAACTGTACCATGCTTAGCTCGTAGGTGGTAGCTCAAGCTTGACGTGCTTCGGTGAAATTTTAATTTGGCTTTACACAATGCGCATATGGCTTTCGACTTGTCTACGAGCCGTCCGGGAGTTTTGGAAAATAAAAAGCGCCATTCAGAATTGTGTTGCTGCTGCATTTGTCCATCATGCCTGCAGCAGGAGGATGTGTTACCAGGAAGTATGGCAGCTTGATGATAAGTAACGGTGCGGCAAAGGGTCAAAATAGTAGCCTGTTAGGCACGACGCGAAGCCGAGTGAAGTGAAAATAAATTAATAAATGGCGGCATGCGATTAATGCGATTAAAAAAAATTAACGCGTTATGCTCGGCCCTTAATCGCCACGCGATTAACGCGTCAATGCTGACAGCCCTAATTACAACACAATATGGCATGAAATGCAATTAACATGACTTAACGTGACCTGACATACAGTAACAGCATGACATGAGATGAGATTAGAATAACAGCATGATATTATGACATAATATGACATAATATAATACAGTACAACACAACATGACAGAAAATAACAATAGTAGTCTCGCATTGCCAGACTTTCCTCCACAGTGCTGTGAAGGAGGGTCTGGCTAGTCCACTCCGGGATGGGAGAAAAACATGCTCTGGTTAATTGGCATTTCTTTAAACCAATCATCAATCGTCTTGGGCGGTGCTAAGCACTGCATGGAGCAATGGCGCCTCTGCAAAATAGCCTCAGGAAGGAACTTGATTGGGTGGAACATTTGTTTCTGGAACATTTCTCAAATGAAAAACGGGGACAATTCGAGTTTAGCGCCAAAATAGGCCTATCCGATGTTCTTAACTATTAAAGAAAACGGGGACAATTCTAGTTTAATGTAACTGTTGTGCTGTAATAAACTGATGCGCAGACATAGGCCTGTTGGTAAAATTGGGTACTGAAAGACATGCTGTCCTTTTAGTGACAAGAGCCCTTAAAGGAGCAGTCCGATCTGTGTAACCAGGTACAGTACTAGCCTCACTATTTTTTTTTCGGATTAAATGATTAAACATAGGCCTAAAAACTTAAATTTTATAAGAACGTGACTCTTTTAAAACCA
Source organism: Perca fluviatilis (assembly GCF_010015445.1). NCBI lineage: Eukaryota > Metazoa > Chordata > Actinopteri > Perciformes > Percidae > Perca > Perca fluviatilis. The sequence continues at coordinate 17,795,632 of NC_053113.1, read as the reverse complement.
TATAACCATATAATAATGGATACAGTACTAAAGAAAATGGAAATACAAAGATCATGTTTATAAAAGCTGCCTAAAAGTAGGCCTAACATTTTACCAAACCCTGCAGAGCAGCATAAAGCAGAATTCCTACAATTAAGCGGGACAGTGAAGTGTTCTCACGTATGTGTGTCTGTTAATACATACACAGTGTCCAGACTGTATAAAAAAGAGCACGACGCGATTGAGACGTCATCTCTGGTACCCATTTTCATGATAACACTACTCAAAATAGCAAGGCTTGCTATTTAACGCACATTTAAAAACGGGGACAGGCCACCAAAAACGGGGATCTCTGGTCACCATGGACCTATAAGCTGGTCACATTAGTAAGGCCCCCGTTCAAATTATGTTCCCGCGCAGCTGCTAGTCATGGTTTTCCAAAGTAGTTTTAAAAGAAACTTTATGCCCATACGACCTTATTAAATCCCAAATGTGAGAGAAGATCTGCCAACACGGAATAGAGAAGATGATGGAGGTGTGGGAGTGACCCGTTCAGGCATAGAGGTTGGAACTTGGCTAAAACTCATACTCAAGTTTTACAAAGGAAAGAATATCAAAAAGCAATCTTTTGTCCTTGTTATACAAAGCCTTTCACCTTAGTTTTATTTAATAATATTTGGCCATGTATAAAGGAAGTGTTTTACTTTCGTCTTTAACCCCAGAGGGTGATAAGTGCTCCAGGCACAGGCTGATCAAAAAGGTGAATTTCCAAGGATATGACAGTCAAAATCCTTTTGATATAATAAAAACTGGTTTGTGCAACCTTTTCTCGATTTTCTCCCAGATGCACCTAACCTGAAGGTTAGACAACTGGCCAGGCTGATAAGATCTGTAAAGGGAAGAGATTTTAGTTTTTTTGCCTTGAGCAATTGCTGCTGTAATGCCCTTGAGCTCGGCATTTCCCCCTGCAACTCATTTCTTTTTGACTTGTCTGTGTGCGTTACTGTTTTTTTTTTCTTCTCTCATTTAAATTTTTATTGAATTCTTAATAGAGTATATAAGTACAGGGTTGGTCATACATTTCAGAACCTTGGAATAAACATACAACATGTCACAGAGGAAAAATAAAACTTGAAAAATAAAGTAAGAAATATAAGGGGGAAATCCAGTCTACAGAAGGATGGAGACGCTATGCTGTATTTAGTCTCTGCTCTCTTAGCCCTTGTGTAGGTCCAAAACAGATCCCAAGAGGTCATCCCATCCTCCATGTTAGCCGACAGTTTGTGAAGCATAGACTCATAAGATGCTGTGTCCACCATGCATTAGTCCAATCTTTCAGATTAGGACATACAGTAGTTTTCCAGTGTCTTAAAATAACTCTAGAAGCTGTGACCAAGCCCACCATAATGACAGAAAAAGTTATTTTTGATATATTCAGTATTTGTGATCTGTCCCCTAGTAAACATACGGCAGAAGTCAGGGGAATCGCTGAACCTGAGCAGTTACTCAGGAAGTCCACAACTTTGACCCAAAATTGACTCATTAATACACATTCCCTTACACAGTGAAGAAAAGTTCCTACCTCTGTTTTACACTTCCAACACATATTATCATTCATCAATTTCATTCTATGTAATCTCACAAGGGTATGATAATATATATGCATGATCTGATATTGTGTGAGCATCCCTCTTGCTTCCCTTACATACTTTCCACAGTCTGCTAGGACCCCCAACCCTTTGTCCTGTGTAAAGACTATTCTCAGGTCTCTCTGCTGTAACAATTTCACATTAGAGAACTCACCACTTGAGGCCGTGCAGCGTTCCTGTGGCGCGTTCGGCTATTCCAAAATATCATTTTCTGAACAATTACCAATTTGTGGTTTTACACAGTCCCTGATTTGCCAGTATTTCCAAACATTTTGTTTGCTTTCGAGTATAAATTGACGCGATAATTCCTCATAAGACATGAATTGTCCATTTTTGTACAGGTCTCCTATAGTACATACACCACTTGAACGCCACTGCCTCCAATACACTGACGTTTTACCAATATGTATGGCAGGATTAAACCACATTGAAGCATATAGCTGTACATATTGCTTATACATTTTTTGTACCTTGGCCCACACTTCCTTAGAGTAGACAAGAATTGGGTTTGTTGTTTTACTTCGTTGAGACAGTTGCTCCTTTGGACTAAATGGTAAACATCACTCATTCTCAGTCTCCATCCAACCTAGCTTGTTGTCTGTCGTTTTCCAATATTTGGCTAATTTAGCCATTTCAAAAGATAACCTTGGATCTGGTAAACCTAATCCCCCTTTCTCCTTGGGGGCGCAGAGTTTACTTAGTTTTATCCTTGCTTTTCCCGTCCCATAGAAACTGTTTAACTATATCATCATACTTCTTATAAATGGCAGGCGGTATCATGATTGGCAGCATCATTACTAAATAGTTAAATTGGAGGAGCTACTATCTTACTTTTCCCCACAGAGTAAGTTTTATCTTTTGCCACTTCTCCAAATTTGTTTAAATTTTTTGCAACACCGGGTTAAAGCTTAACGAGGGCATCTCTCCTAGGTCTTGACTGAGTTTAATTCCAAGATACTTCATGCCTTGAGGTACCCACTTAAATTTAAGTTTTTCCACCATGTAATGGTGGCATGTGGAAGTCATAGGCATAGCCTCAGATTTATTCCAATTAATTATGTAACCTGACAGTTTAGAGTAGGACTGAATAGTATCCATCAAATGTGGCAAAGATGCCTCAGGGTCTGTCACTACAGCTAAAATATCATCAGCATATATCAACAATTTATGTTCCTGTCCCCCACCCTCTACTCCCTTAATTCTCCCATTATTCCTGATACTAACAGCCAGTGTTTCTAGACAAATTATAAACAATAGAGGGCTCAAAGAGCAGCCTTGGCAAGTGCCTCTAGACAGGCTGAAAAAAGGTGATATAACTCCATTGGTAATTACTGCTGCTTCTGGTTCTTTATATAATGTCTTTACCCATTGAGAGAAATAGGGACCAAACCCCAAATGTGACAAAGTGGAAAAGAGAAAGCTCCATTCCACCTCATCAAAGGCCTTTTCGGCATCTAGGGAAATAGCAGCTGTAGGCACATTTTTGGACTGGGCAAGCCACATTAGATGTATTAATTTCCTCATGTTGTCTGATGAGGATCTGTTCTTCATGAAGCCTGCCTGGTTGGGATGTATAATATTGGGTAAAACTACGTTGAAGTCGTAGAGCCAGCACTTTTGTCAGTATTTTAAAGTCCAGATTAAGCAGGCTAATAGGTCTGGAATTAGATGGGTCTGTTATGTCTCTGTCTTTCTTTGTAATCAGAGATATTAAAGGTTGTTGGTGGCATGTGGCCTTTTTCAAATGCCTCCTGATACACCTTCACCAAGACTGGGGCAAGAATGTCTATGTACTCTTTATAATATTCCACCGGAAATCCGTCATAACCTGGTGATTTCCCGGTGTTCATTAATGACACAGCTTTCCTTATTTCTGCTACAGTTATAGGCGACTCTAACTTCCTTGTGTGATCAGGGTTAAGCTTAGGCATATTAATGTTAGAGAAGAATGAATTTATTTGGTTGTCATCGCAAGATGGTGTGCGGTACTGTTAAAGTTACTCACACACACACAAACACACACACACACACACGTGCAGATGCAGGGCTCAAGCTGGTACATGTTTCATGCTTCTTCACAGGCTGCCACAGACAGTAGCTCAGAATGCTTAACCTTTGACCCCTACCATCCGGCTCTGACCCCCCATACACACACACACACTTGCCTGATGATGACTTTCCAACATGCCTTTAGTCACACACACAGCTCTTTGCCTCTGGGAGGTCAACAGGTGCCAGCAGAAGTGCTTTCAACCAGCTGGTTTTTTGGAGATAAATTTAGTGTAATACCTTGTTTTGGCCAGCAGAGTGCAGCAGCAGAGAGTGTGTGTGTGTGTGTGTGTGTGTGTGTGTGTGTGTGTGTGTGTGTGTGTGTGTGTGTGTGTGTGTGTGTGTGTGTGTGTGTGTGTGTGTGTGTGTGTGTGTGTGTGTGTGTTTATTGGAAAGATTTCTGCTTGCCCTTTGGCAATGTGTGTGTTCCTGATTCAGGAGTTTGTGCATGTGTACATCTGTGAATATGTGTTTATGTTTCAGTCTGTCTGCACGGGTGTGTGTGTGTGTGTGTGTGTGTGTGTGTGTGTGTGTGTGTGTGTGTGTGTGTGTGTGTGTGTGTGTGTGTGTGTGTGTGTTTACATGGGGAGGTATGTAAGGGACAAAACCTTGCTGAGCACATGTGGTGACTGAGGAGGAAAGCAAGCAAGAAGAGGAGAGGAAATGAAAGGAAGGGAAAGGAAAGGAGAGAAGAGGAGAGGAAAAACAGGAAAGGAAAGATAAGGGGGGAAAGGAAAGGATATACGGTCTAAAAAGAGACAGAAGGAAATTAAATGACGAGGATATGAGGAGAAAGGATACAACAAGGAAAGAAAGAAAGGAACAGGAGAAAATTACAGATGAGAAAAAAATGTGGAAGATAATGAAGGGTAGGTGAAGAGGCAGAGATAGAACAATGGAGAAAGAGAAAGGAAAAAGCAAAGGATTAAATCGGGTCACTCTGGCCTGTCATTCCTCTTTAATCAAAGCTACATATGTGAAAAACTGTGAGGAAAGAGAAACAGAGGGAAGGAAAGAGAAAGAAAGCAACAGAGTGGAAAACTAAAATCCCAAGGACTCCAGATGAAAAACGAAGATATAACTGCAAAAAAAAAAAAGGGAACCAGGGAGGGATTATTAGCTACAGCGTCCAAAACAAACCCACAGGTATTCCCTCTTGTACCAACAGACATCTTTTTTTTATTTTTGTCGCCACACCATTCAATAAATACAAAATACAAACCAGCTTCATTTTCAGTAAACAACAATAATAGAAAAAAAAAATCATACAAATATTACCTAATTTGAAACAGAAATAGGAACAACCAAAGCAGAGAAGCAATGAGATCAACAGGAGGTGAAGGCAAAGCTCATATTAGTATTACACTAAAATAACAATCAGCTGAACCCGTTCAAACTTCTCTTCCAATGAAACGCCGCTGATCCTACAATCTCACAACTAATCCTCAAAGCTGAAGACAGGCTGAAGGGACGTTTCCAGATTTTCACTCTTTTATTTTATTTTTTTTAACCCTGCTTTGCCACCCAGAACTGTGTTTCTGTATTACTGATTGGTCATATTCTTTACTGGTAAAACACACACACACACACACACACATAACCACACTCACACATATACACATTCACACATATTTAAGCAACGCTTTCCTCTGTATCCAGTGAGAGCGGTGAGAGCTACAGTAGCTACGGCTGTACTTCAAAAAGAAGCCCTGTCAATCAAATTCAACTGGCACAACCTTACCAAAGTTTGCCCTTCAAACAAAGCTGAGAATCCCATTGGACAGCTGTGTTATATTTCTACATGAATATACCTCCTGTCCTGTTGGAGCTGTTTTGAAAAACGGAGCAAAAAGAAGATTCCAGCGAGATCGGAAAGGCAGGAAGCAGAAGGCGAAAATGTCTGTAAAGTCCTGTTGGTCCTCTTCATAGCTTCATCCCTTCCCTTAGCGAGTCTTTGGAACATTTCTGTTTTATTTTTGATCATATCTCCATCTCTGCTCTTCTCTGTCCATTACAATCCTGAAGCTGGGGATGGGTGGGTGTGAGGTGAGGAGTGAGGAGTGAGGTGGAGGGGAGGGGGGGACCCAGTGTGCAGCTCTGGGTTTGGGTCCATCAGAGAAGGGATCGGTTAAATGGGTAGAGGAGGGTTTGGTGTTGTTTTCGCGGCTCCACACAGGTCAGTGTCTCCAGGTTCGCCTTTTGTCTGGAGCTTTCATCACCTGGTCGTCTTCCTCTTTGGAATCTAAGGAAGAACAGAAAAATCTCTGTATTAAGTTAAAGCCGCATTTGAATCATGATCGAGACAGAAAAACAAAACATGCATTTTTTTTTTTTAACCATGTTAGCTCCCTGTTTTAAGTTTTTAAATGTGCGTAAATGAAGAACATTTCACTGTACGCTTATCAGACTGTCATTGCACGTTTCTGGCCAGGCAGTGACCTCCATCGTATCGGAGGTTACGTCAGCTGGTGTGTAAAACGTTCAGGTGTATCAGGGGAGGCCCTGCTGGTGTTGTGTGTGTGTGTGTGTGTGTGTGTGGGGGGGGGGGTGTTTATGTTGCTCACCAAGGCATTCTGGACAGCACGCGCCCTCTGTGCGGGTGTTGTTAATGCAGGTAAGTACTGGACATTGCTTTTTCTGACACTTGGTCACACCATGCTGTGGACAATAAGAGAGGAAGATGACGGGTTGGTGAAACGAGGCAAAATGTAGAAGCACAGGTAAAAAAAAGACACAAGATGCCGGTATGACAGGAATGCATATCATTATGTAAGATGATATTTTATCTTAATGCCAGATCAACTTTCACTCTCCTTTTAGCTCTATTTTTGGTCTCTATGTGGCTCTTAAGCTGCTAAATACTCTCACTATGTTCACCAGCTAATTGCTAACTCGGTCTGTCTGCTGTTTGGAAACTGCCGATGAGAGCAGTGAGTGTGAACCAAAACAATAGGCTGAAAGACGCTAAATGTTCCGTAGAGCTGAGGGGATTCGCGGAGTTGACAATGCTCTGTGGGTTCTTCACTATGAGCGACTCCTTTCACATTACACATTGTCATTTGGCCCATTGATCATATGACAATATTGAGTAGAGCAGCTTTAAAAAATCTAATTAGATTTTTTTTTAAAAAGACTCCTGCACAAGTACAACACATCTGCTAAAGTACTGCCTTTAGATCATCTATATCAGAGCGCTTCTATGTTGTTATGTTGAAAGAATTCATTTTGAACTCTCAGTGAACTGTGTACTGTATTTTGATATTCTACTTCAAAACATAACTTTGAAAGAATAACTTTTAATGGGTTGCCTTGAAGTCATTTTTATAACCCAACAACTTTACTTATATTTCAGTAAAATGTCAGCAAAGTAATATTTACACTTGGGTCTTATTTCTTGGTAGCCTCAATACTTACATCACACCAGCAGTTGATGCATTTCATCTCCCCCACCATTGGTACCCAGGGATGCCAGTTGTCACTGTTCTGGTAATAGTTCTTGCCAAATTTGCAGTGCCTCGGGCCATCTGCTTGCATCATGTCGCTGTGCTCCAGGCCTGCTGGAGTCTTCTCCTCCTCTGGACACTCCTTACAGCAGTCGGAGGGGTTACGTCTTACTGGATGACTGCAGGTCAACAGCGGACACGTCACCTTCTCACAGTGCACCTCTCCCGAAGACCCCTATGGATATAATGTAGCATTAGCGGAAGGTTAGCAGCAATTCTTTCTTTCCAGCACAAACAGAAGCTGCAGCTGACTTATTGCTTTTTCCACAAAGTCTGAACATTCCCCAAGGTTTAACTTACGAGAAATACACGTATGCCCCAGCTTCTTTGCAGTCTAATACAAGATAAATGATCCATTAAGGGATTTTGGAAAGTAGATCCAGCCAGATGTGAGTGGGTTTATTGATGTATATTTACCTTGCACGTGCAGACAGCACATTTAATGTAGCCAAAGGGAGGTACAAAGGGATGCCATGTGGTTCCCGGGGCGTGCATCTTCTGGTCCCCTTCAAAGTAACAACCTGAGAGAAAGGAAAGAGGAGAAAACGGGTTACAGAGGCCAGTCAGTAAGAAAATGCCTGAATGATTGAGGTGATTTTTAAGTGTAGGTGGAAATGCAATGAAATGAATGCAGTATATACCGTACATGTAAAAAGAAAAGACACACTACAAGAGAAAATCCTTCAGAGAAAAATCTAAAAGAAAACAAAAAAAAAAAGGGAAGGAGAGAAGCTATGTCAGAGACAAGAGAAGTAGTACCTACCTTCAGGGTGTTCATCCACCCTCTCTGGAACATTCATGTCCTTGGGCTCCTTCCTCTCTGAACAGGAAAAAAGGAAATGGAGTCATAAAAACATAATTAGTTTTCAACTTTATGATTTCTGTTGGGAGCACTTTGGGAATTCAACCAAAATAATAACTCACAACCAGGGACTCAGAGCAGAATAACTACTATAAAACATGATATTGCATACATTCATATATCTCATGTACAATCAAAATATGTCTGTCTCACCATCACAGATGGGACAGCACTTGTCCTCAGGCTGAATGGTTTGGGAGCAGGTCAACACCGGACAGATGACTGGATCACAGATCACAGTTCGCTTCTGCAGAAAAAAATGCAGAAAGAAGACATTTTATTTGTGCCATAAGATGATATACAAAATTCAGTACTAACATGCACTTTATATAGACGGCAAACTAATGTACATCGCAGCTTCTCTTCAAATGCTTTAACGTTCTAGTGCCAAATTGTTGACCTGTCTTTACCTGACAGCTGCAGGAGAAGCATTTGTCGTAGATGGGAGTCCAGCGGGAGCCATGAGCGTGATGCTGGTTCTCAAAGAAGCAGGTATGGGGGTCTTTCTTCAGCTCCTCTGGGTCCTTCGCAAAGAGGTCGTCAAACTCAGACTCCTCCATCTCCCCCGTGGTCCCAAACTCACAGTTGTTTGGCACATGGACCTGGACAGAGGACATGTGTAGAAAACAAAACGAAGGGATAGATGGAGGTGGAGGACATGAAGGAAAAACAAGAATACAGCACAAATGAGGTAGATGTAGTGGTGGGTGAAATGTGTTGAGATGAAAGGGGGGGTGGGGGAGAGACAGAGAAAAGAAAAAAAGAGAAAGGGTGGTTAGTACATTAGAGATGTGTTGGCCACACCTGACGCAAGGCTGGTCTCAAGCTGACTTGTTGATTGTTCCTTAAAGCGTAACTCGCGCCAAAATGCAACCTAGGGTCTTTTTGTGAATATACCCGAGTCAAACCTTGCGTTTGAAACGCCACTTTTGAGATTTACTGTATTCTCGTTTTCGGTCAAATGGCCTTCTCTTCGATCGACTCTTTTGGACTGGCAAAATGGCGGCTAGCGTAAACAACAACTGCTAACGTGAGTTAGTAAACTCTGTGAACACAAACAATGTTCTCAACGCTGGAGTTCATGTGTAGAGCCCCTGGTGATACTTCGAGCAAAGTTTCATGTTGTGTGGAGCCTTCTTAGTGGTTTAAAAATAGTGATTTTGATGCTATCATAGTAGTGCCCCTAGCACTCCCATTCAAAAGGCCATTTGACCCGAAAACGAGAATACGGTGAATCTTAAAAGTGGCGTTTCCGTCATAATTATGCTTTTAAACGAAAGTTTGACTCGGGTATATTCACAAAGAAACCCTAGGTTGCATTTTTTGCATACGCTTTAATGTGCTTTTTAACTTTTTTACAAAGTCTCTGCAGGCATGCAGCACCTGTCAGTGAAAGTGTGTTTTGAGTCGGCTAGTGAGCGCTAAATGAGCAATCACACAGACGTGATAAAAACACTAAGATGGTTAATGGAGGCCCCAATGACAATACTACTCTTCTTCTTTCTATAATCTAATCCTCTCCTCATCTCTACTTTGTCGATTATGTTGTACAATGCTATGAATTTCTTTTGCTATATTAATATTGCTAACAGGGCATGAGAGTGAAGCAAAAGCTAAATTATACTAACTTCTAAAACGAAAGAACTATAGTTACTTGATGAATCTTGGGTTTGGGGCTTCGACATGGTCCTTCTTAGAGGTACTTTCTGACCGCAGCCAACATTTTAACTCTCTACGGCATCTTTGTAAATTAAAGAGTGTGGTCTAGACCTACTCTATCTGTAAAGTGTCCTGAGATAACTTCTGTCATTATGTGACACTATAAATAAAATTGAAATGAATTGAAACAGAGACTTGTTTTAGAAATATTTGCAACTCTCTAAGCCTGAGTGAAAATCAAGACAATGTTACTGTAAGTTGTAGCATTTCTTTACATACCCGTCCACGTATTTCTCCTCGGGGGTTCATCTTGGTGCTGACCTGGATGAAGGCTGTTCCTTGGTCCAGGTGTTGCAGTAACTCAATACTGATTTCCTTTAACACACCCTGAGCCTGGAGGAGAGGAGAGTGTGTTTGAGTTTGTTTCTGTATGAGTGTGTATTTTTACATCTATTTGCATTCATTTGTATGTACACACTGATTTACCTGTGAGCCGTAGAAACCAGTCAGCAGCCTTTTGTGAGTGGTGCTGCTGTCATCTATTTCTCCAATCTCAGCCAGTCCGTGGAGATGGGCGTTCACAGTGAGGTCGTCAGCCTTGCTGAGGCCTGCGACAACGATTTCATAATGCAGGTGACAATGTTTGTCCACGGACACCCAGGCATGGCCAGAGGCACCAGTTCTTACTGGTGGAAACACAAAGTGGCCAGCCAGAGGAGTGGGCAACTCTAAAAGAAGGGAAATTGGTAATGAAGCGTGCATCCAGGACTTGAAAACATTGGTGACGTTGTTCTGCTATGCACAGCACATTTAGAAAGCATGTATTTTATGAATTCCATGACCTCCCTCCCTTGCCCTTCTCCACCCCCTGCTTCCATCAATCCGTACCATGTCTGGGTGCCTCCAGGCCGCTGTAGAGCAGGGCCCTAATCTGCCCCCTGAGCTCCCCCTCCTGGCCGTGTGCCGTGGCCACATTGATGAACAGTTCGTTCTGCAGCAGCATGTGGATGTGTCGGGCCTCCAGACGAGTCCAGCTGCCCTGCGCCTGGCCTGTGGCCTTGTTGTACTCTGGCGTCAGGTCATACAGCACAGTTCGCTTGTTTCGCCGCCGTGGCTTCAACTCGATAGTTAGGCCTACAAAGTCACTGGTGAGACCTGCGACCTGAACCTAGATGGTGGGGATGAGGGAGAAATGATGAGGGAAAAATGTTTTGATTATTGTTCCTTCACTTGGATGTTTAACCTTCACTGTGCAGAATGATGAACTGGCTGTTTTATATATATATATTTATATACATACATACATACATATACATATATATACTGTATATATATATTTTCTTTTCTTTTCTTTTTTTTGTGGAAAAATCATATTAGACACAATATTATTCAAAGCAGAGTATTTTATTTCTTAAAACACGTCAAGGACAGTTCTTTTTTGTGCTTTGGTTTGATATGAGATCAGCTTGATTTTGGCCTGGTTTATTAATGCTTAGTCAGAACTCCCCATAAACAATGGTGATATTCATTTTTTTGTATGGAAGATTGTCTCGTGGTTAAATGATTCATTTCCTTTCTCATCCAGTTTACACCATCACAAACATTTCAACTAAAACCTAAAACGCAGATAAACATGTTGCAATCTCAGGAAAAGTGACCTTTTTTGTGTTTTACTATGATCAACTATACCAACAAGACATAAGAACAAAATAATAATTGTGTTTATTTGCGTAATGCTGTAACTATCAAAATGTATTTATTTAGAAATATCCATACCTGGTAGTCCAGTGTGCCATTATCATGGAGGTTGAAGATAGCGGATCCCACACCTCCTGTCTTCCCCGGGGTCAATGCATCATTGCTGGACATCACACTCTGAATAGCTGAGCCAAACAAAGACAGATTAATATAAAAAAATAAATCCACTTTAGAGCGCATTCCTGTTCAAATTACTTATCTAAAATCATCACTTTTCCCCTCGGAGTTCCCCCCCTAAACTAAAGTTTAACTATATGGTTGAAGGAGGGAGAGGAAGGGGGACACATTACATTTCCTCACGTTCTGTAACCACACACTCATAGAAGCCACATAACCAGAATGTCATCCCTTCACCAAGAATCAGTCATTGAGAGGACAGATTTAATGTAACCACTAATTAAGAGGCGCGTATGCTCGCGAAATTGTGTGCGTGACCTTCTGCCAAAAACATACATGTTACATGTTGTTGCAATGTCTGTCTCACACACACACACACACACACACACACACACCCAAGGTTAAGCCTTAGAATGAGGTAACCCTTGCTGAATGCAGCAGGCTTAAAAAGAGAGCTGAGAGGACAGGAGGGAATGAGTAACAGAGAAGGATAAGAAAAGTGCAGAGAAAAGTTCTGAAAATGACATGAAGACAGAAAAAAGTCAGAGAGGAGAAATGACGTCAAAGATATACAAAATGGGACTGCAGACAACGGAGAGACTGAAAGAAGGAGAGCAGGAAAGTAAAGGAGGAGGAAAGAGAGGGATGGGAGTGTGTTGGGTTTGAATTCTTCACACATAACGTCAAGCTGTTAATCACAGTACTGAAACACCAGCAGACTGGGACCTTGGCAGCACCACTGCATGTCAGTTCAGTCGGTGTGTAAAATTTGGACTAAGAAAACATCTTTTACATATTTGTGTCTGTTTATGTGCATGGCATTGCATGTGTTAGACGATGAAAGCGTCTTTCAAGGTGTCAAAGTGATGGACACCTTGGTGTTTGATGTTCATGTTCAAATATGCATCCCATGAAAAGACCATGTGTGCATGCTTTTCAGGCAACGGTTTCAGACGTTTGGGCTGGCCACAACATTCCAAAAACCGGTCTCTTTCTTTGTGACATACACACACACACACACACACACACACACACACACACAGACAGAGAAACATGCATGCACAGTCTTGGTGGGCCACCAAGTCAAACAGAGGTCTATAAACATGGTTTTCCCCCAGCGATAAGACTTGAAAGGATGGAGACAGAAAGAAAGAGAACAAGTATTTATAGAGGAGAATGACAAAAAACAGCCACAGATGAACTAGTACAAACCAACGACAGCGCAAAACACAATCTTAGCAACCTCTGTTTGTTGCCTTTACAGTGTTTGATACCACCTGGCTGGAATGATGGGAAGAGAGACATGAAGAAAACATGTTTTCAATTCTTCACATGTGTAAAGGGGTTTGATTGCGGGGACACTTACTGTCACAAGATTTCCTGCCGGTGATGAAGCCAGAGATTTGTCGGGATTCTTGACCCTCGGTTGCCACGGTGATCTCCAGCTGACCACGAGATAACCAGAACAGTTCGCGGCTATTCAGGTCTGTCAGCACCTCTGCAAAGTCTGGATCCTGCACAGATTAAAACTGTTAACTTGAGTTGCTATACGCGGGTCAACAAGTCAATAAATATAAAAACATATTCCATTGTAAATACATGCCTTTTCAACACCAGAAATGAAAATGTAATATTATGCTGTTAAGATCTTGTTGACATTATGTTAGTACAACCATGACGTGTTACCAGAGTAACCAATCCCCAACTTATTTAGACAAAAGACAGATTGGTGACATGTTTCCAACTAAAACGAACGTATCCATTTAGTTTAAATCAGACAAAGACCAGATGAGAACAGAAAGCAAAACAGATCCCAGAACAGTAACATCTCTTAAAAGAAGATGAATTCAACAATCAGAAAGACATCAAAAACTCAGAAACCATTAAGGACATAGACAGTTATGTTACATAAAAGACACAATTTGAAATCACCCCGCTTACAAATGCCTAAATTCTTGGTAAAAAATATGACTTGCATTGTCTTGACAGGTTTCATATTGAGGTTTAATTTCAAGCAGGCCGACTGGACTCCAGGAGAGACGGGGGGTGTTGGTCAGGCCGTTGAAAAATGTTGGAGTAATAGGACAGATGTACGAGAGTGTTGAAGAAATGTTACTTTTATGACTTCAGGGCCTCAGTTCAATATAAATATACATGTACCATAAATCCACACAGCGAGGAGCCAAAACAGAGTGGGAACAGAGGAGGGGCTGGACAGAGAGAAGGTGACTTATATTGGGGAAAGTGAATGGATAGAATAGTGAGAGGGGAGTAAGGTGCAAAAGGATTTATTGGGGTCTTGTGTAAATCAGGACACTGTCAGAATTACTGGTCCAATAAAAAAATGATTTCACACATTTAAAAATGTGTTTGCTTGCCTTTGTGTGCGTATTTGGAGATGGAAAAATAAAGGCAAGTATCCCTTTCAGCTAAAAATGATGTACACTCTGTTGTTTATGAGCCTCTGTTATTTAGCTAGACTTGAGATGAGTCAGCGGTTTGGGTTTCTGCATCTAGCTCGAGGACACTTACAGGGGTCATGTAGCAGTTGCTGAGCTCAAACGTTTTGCATATTTCTCACGGATGGCCCCTCTCACCGCTAGGCTCGAAAGAGGCGCAGCGGCCCTTCACGCAATTCCTGGCAGAATTAAAAACAGGCCCGCCTTTCATCACTCCTCCTCCTGCCTCCTTCCTCCCTCTATCCATCTCAGCCCACAGACCACTAACCACTGACATGTGTGACGAGTGTACGCAGTCCATCCTCTCTACCTCCCCCATCCCTCCCCTCTCTCCTCTGGGTCTCTCATCCCTTGCTCACATCTGTCTCCTGCAAAAGTTCCTCTCGCACACTTTCTCTCTTCTCTTGTTTTCCTCCTCACTCTTCCTCTCCATCCATTTTTCTTGTCATGTCTCAGGGTAGTTAGCTGTGATCAGACAACAGCGCTAGGATGTGGTGACCAAACCACATCCGTCTCGGAGAGGAGGAAGTGTGTGGCTGTGTTATATGTTCCTAACCAACAACACTGCTCCCCCTCCAGTTACCACTTAATTCATCGTTTAACACTTTTCCCTAAAACCTACCACTTATTTCATTCTGAATATTGAGGCGGGGGGGAGGGGGGAGGGGGGCGGTTGCATCGTTTTTCCAAATAATTTGTGGGGAAACACTGAACATTTCTATTTTTCAGACGTGAAGATAAAAATATTTGGTACAAAATACTAACAACAGCTTTTACTGTTGGCATCAGCCTTTAAAAGCCCATTGGAAACTGTTGACCTTTGTTATTGTGTGTTGTTACTTACATGAGAGGTGATGTTGGCTCGGAGCTCTCTCAGGATGTGTTGTCGGTACACAAGCTGGACTCGGATGGGCACCAAAAGGGGCTCTGAGGAGAGAGAGACAGATTTAGAAGCACTGAGATGAAATTGGTAGAAACTGATAGACTGAAATGGCAACAGAGATTACAAAATCGGATTCTTGTCCCAGGTTTTTTTTAACCTTTCCTTGGAGGAATTGTATAACAAGCGTTTGGTTTAAGGGCACCATAATAGCTCCTGCAGGGGTAAGGAATCTCAGTTTGTAACATTAAATATAATTTACAAGTAATACTCATTTACAGTTACAAGTTACATTTTCTCTATATCTCAGTGCCAACCCTCTCTTCCTTCTTTGTCTTGCTTCTCACCTTTGTCTTTTTGTTTGATGAGGCCTTGAAGGATGAGGATGAAGTGGAGGTTGTTCTCTGTGTCACTCAGCGTCAACATGGCGAGGCCTCCCATGCCTGAGTTCTCCTCCTCCGATGTCAGTGTTGAACTGAATGTCTCTGTACACAACACACATGCACATTACCATATTGAGTATCTGTATTCTGTTACAGGACTCCTATACAAATACTTCTCGGTAAACAAAGCCCCCACTTTTTAGCTATATTAATCCATGCAAGGCTTTTTAAGATTACATGAGAACGTATACAATTCCACTGCTTTGTAAATATTGAGTTTACTGTGTACTACAACACAAAGACTAAGACATACAAATGTCTTAATGAACATTACAAAGAAGAAACCCTCAGAATGCTATAATATCCTGCATGCACACGCACCAGCAAAGAGTGCCCTGTGTTTGATGATCTTCCCCTCCACTTCTTCTCGTCTGCTCGTAGATGTGGTCATGCTGATGCGCATCTGCTCAGACTGCAGCTGTCGCATTTGAGGCTTAGCCAGGTTCTTCCATACTCCACAGATCTACACACACAGGCACAAACACAGGCAGGTGAGCTGCAGTATGGTCGCAGTGTAGACGGAATTTGCCCATGAATATCAAAAAACAATACTCGGCCTATAGTCACCAAACATTTTCATATATCTCTCACTCATGAAAAAGCAAAACATGCACATCTGCTGAATACATCAACAACCACGTGATTGTACTCTCAACCCCAGGCTCTCAGCCGATATGAAGCCACGACTTCTCCCTCCCTGAGAGCGGAGGGACGAAATGTGGCAGTGTGCCGACACCTCATAACTTTCAGTTCAGGGTTAATCTCCATTTTAATTAGCGATATTCTCTGTCCCCCTGCTAAGCGGTGATGTAACATGTGAACAATTCTCTTTCCAAAGGTTTTTGGTCCAGCAAAGTCCCTCACCTCCCCCCTTGTTCAGAGTGTTTTCTCTAAGGTCCTCTTGTGCTTGACACTGACATTTATCTAAAAATAATAATAGGCCAATTTCTGGGACCTGTATTTAGGGGGCTCCTGCCTCGCTAAACAGAGTACTCGGGTCTGAAATGGAATGAGGAGATGTGTGTGTGTATTTTGGCAGGAAAGGATGTGTGGTGATCGAGCCAGCCCTTATGGAGGATGTGGACATGGATGCATGGGTACTACTGTTACACCAACATATCACTTTACTGATTTATCAGGATAATATTGGCCTTTTGTTAAACTCAGTCTTGTATACCTCTGACCTGATGGAAGGTTCTCCCTCATGTAACCTTTTGAGTGAGTAAGTGAGTGAGAGAGTGAGTGAGTGTTGATGTTTACTGCAATCAGACTCTGTTTGTGATGTTTAGAAAGAGGCAATGAAGCAGGAAGGAAGTGTCACTGTGTCTGTGAGTGTGTTTATCGTTTATTATTGCAGAGTGAATTATGGGAGAAAAAGTCAGAGTTTGAACATAGAGTCACGGAGTGAGAGCATTCATCACACCACACTCTCTCTCTCTCTCTCTCTCTCTCTCTCTCTCTCTCTCTCTGTCTCTCTCTCTCAGAAAACACACAGACACACATTATCAGAACAACATCAATGGAAGCAAGAAGGGATGATTTTCTATTTATGTCTTACCATGTCTGACTGTCCCTTGGGGACTCTGTACTCAAAAGCAATGGTCCCATCTGAATCCAGGAAGCCTATTTTACTGGGGCGGCCCATTCTGATCAGTAAGGGAAGACAGAGAGATACAAATTGAAAAAATGTAATGCATTTTCATAGACATAGCTCAATTCTTTTACAACTCACTACTTTTGCTACTTCTTCATGCTGAGTGCTACAGCTAAATTATGGTTGAAACAACAGATTGTGACGTCTTTTATATTTGTAGAGGAAAGGATGGGCGATGCTACTGAGGATAATCAGAAAAAGAAAAGAGCACCACTTTCAGAGATCAAAGTTACAAAACAAGCCAAGGACATGGACGTGTCAGCTCCGACTCGCTGTGTGTTTTACCTCTGGTATGTGATGGAGAAGGCCAGGCTAGTTCTGGTCAGAGAGAAGCGAGCTCTGGCAACACCATTGGAGCTGGGCAGCCATGATTCCGTCACTCCTGTCAACACTGCAACAAAGTCTGCAGAAGGAGAGTAGGTTAGAAAGGCACTTACTAACATATGCTATGATAAACATTCCTGTTTTAATATTTTTATTATTCTGTGTGTTTGAGTGTGTGTAAATGTGCATGCCTGTATGTGTAAGTTACTATTATTTAAATATAAGGTGATTAACAAATATAAAACAGAAGTGTGAATACCAGAAGGTGCACAAAATGTATTGGACTTCTTGTGTTGTACTGGGGTATATAGTGTATACTTAGTTTCTGTAACTTTAATTTTTGTATTAAAAATATAATTTTATGTAACAAGGGTCGGTGTAATAAGCTCTGGCTTCAGCCTACACCTTTTCGGTCTTGTTTGTTTCTTGTCTCTATGTATGTTTGACTGTTGTGAGTTACAGGTGGCCGAAAAAACTAAACTAAACTAAGTTCTGCAGGAATGTGCTTTCTGAAGGATGTATAATTTATATTTGTACAGTTTTATTTAGTTATTTATCATTGTTTATGCTGGTCTAACAAATTACAGCCCATTGTGTAGATGTTGTTTAAATGTAGGTGTGTTGGTGGTCTGTTGACCTGTCTATAGGAGTCATACTCACCAGTGCGGCTCTCCCTGGGGCCCAACTCCTCAGAGCTAAGGTAGGACCGGTCGTTGTATGATTTGTGGAGGTCATCCTCCTTATCCTTGCCCTTCTCATGGAAATACTCAAAGCTGTCCAGCAGAGAGCCTGTCTGTTTCTTGTCATCCTCACCTTCGAAGAAAAACAAAAAGTTAGAAAAAAAGCTAGTGAGATACTTGCTGAACACCAGTAGGACTGCCCGTATATATGGCTAATGCTAGCCTTTTAATGTTGGCCTAAATCAATTATTTTAATGTGATAACATTTTGTACGAACAGGAATATTTTATTATTTTTATATTTCCTGATAGGAATACTATCAGCAGTAGCGGCATTCTGGTTTCTAATAGACTTGTAGTGTCTGCCTTTGAACCTGTTTTAGTATCTGGCAAAATAAACCAAATCAAACCAAACACATTCTGCTACATCGTTCTCAAAGTCTGGTGCACAGATGAGACTTAAGCATCGCCTTTTTTTCACGTGATTATGTTTTGTGTATGGATGAAGAGTGTGAAATGCGTGGACATGATCAGCCAGAGAGAAACCGAAGTTGAGCAAGACAGGTAAAAATTACAGAAGAAAAGTGAGAGATGGATAGATGGGACATTGTCGGACATCAATTTCAATTCAATGCTGAAGGCTACAGCACATTCTCTCTGTCTTTCTCACTTCCTCTCTCTCTCTCTCTCTCTCTCTCTCCCTCTCTCTCAGCCAGGGATAACTAACCAGGGTAGTCTCTTGCAGCTGAAGAGCTTAAGGAAAATTGGTAGTGACACTGGCGTGCGATCCCAACAATGACCCGCTGTTCCACACAAACTGCTGTGTGTCTGGGTGTACACACACAGAAACACATACAGTGACACAGGCATCAATGCTCACTCAGCCAAATACAGCCCCACTGACATTATCTTGAAAAAGAAAACCTCACAGTGGCTCTTAGTCACCCACAGACTTTATTTCTCAGGCAGTTTTCTGAGGAACTCGGCTGGACTTTCTGAGGAACTCTGCTTTCTTTCTCGGTGTCTGATTTACACACACACACTACCCACAAATCTCATCGTTCTCCTCATTCCCTCATGCCCTCATTCCTCTGCTCCACTGGGCATGCTCGAGGGCTTCTGGGTAGTGTCACTCTCACTTCTCCCCACTTAGCAACACTGTATCCTCAGGTGCACCAGTCATTACACACACACATATGAACACACACAAACACACACCATTTTCCATCACTTATACAAATACATACTAGCTGCTATGGGGCCAAAGCTAAGACAAACACACTCAACCTTTTCCTTAAAACTTGACCACAACACACACATACAGTCCTGGGCCTGTCCAATTCTTGACACACAAACACACACACACACACACACACCACAGCACAGTGTTGTCCACACAGTGCTTTACCTTTACTTTCCATTCCATTCCCAGACACACAGTGTAGAAAAACACCCAATCTGCTGAATAACCGTGCAGCATGAAGACCCACCCTGTCTATGTGTGTTTGTGTGAGCATGTGCAGGGGAGCTCTAATTCTCTAATAAGGTGGAATTGTGTGCGCAGCAGTGTGTAGACAAGGTAAGTGGCAATGTGTGAATAAGGCTAAATAGATGGGTGGCACTTTCAGTTGTGGCAGGTTGCAGAAAATGTCCATTTGATGTGGATGAATGGAAAATCAATTGACCTGCTCACTGCATCTAGCAGCTGTTCTGAAGACTAACTAGTTGACCCCGAGGGAAGAAAAAAAGCAAAAAGCAAGGGAACTGGGAATGCAACAGGGGAAGACAAAGAAAAAAGAAGAAGAAATAGAGTGGTATGAATCACACATAGAATAAACAAACACTGTGGCAAAGAAGAGGAGGGGAACAACTGACAGCAATTTATGTTTGCTTTTTTCCGCATAAGGTTAAGCTGTGCTTGCATGTTTTCTCAGCTGACTGTTTCATGCATGCATCTTTCATTAGGACAGGTAGAATTTTGATCACAAGCAAAAAACAAAACAAAAAAACAGCTTCTGATCTCAAAACCTGAGCGCAACAAATGGTGAGATTGGGTCGGTAGATGATTACCTTTACGGCAGGTTTTACAGCAGTGCCCTGGCAGCAGGATGGGATCCTCACAGTCCAGGTCTGGGCAGTCCTGTTTGATGTTCTTACAGTTAACTTTCCCCAAAACCTTGCCACGGCGACTCTTTTGCTGCCAGGGAAACACCAGAGAAACAGACAGATCAGTCACTCACAAAATCTCATCTGAAAAAAGACAGTAAATAATTCTGCATTTCTGGGGCAAACTAGTTCAACCTGCTATTTCACAGATACTGCGTGAGAGTGACACATATAAAAAACTTACAGGTTCGCAAATGCACTGGACACAGTGCATGACACCGAAGGGCTCCCCCAGATCTGGGTGCCATGTGTTCTCCAGGGAATAGAATCGTCCTCCGAATGAGCATCCTGTAACACAAACAGGGCTGATTATAAATGGCTGTATATGGGGTCAAACCTAACCGTCTAGTTATGGTCACCATTCTATGGCTCTTTCCAAACCAGAGGCAGTCTCGATAACAAACTAAGTTAAATTATATGTGAGATTTGTCCTTTTTAATTGTGCTAGAATGAATTATTGGGAGTACAGAGGCATTTAGTTGAGGCATTTGAAGATATGAGCTTACTTGCATAAAGTTCTTAATATTTAAGAGTAAGAGAAAGTGCACCTCCAAAGCTTTTATTAGGTGATAAACTCTTTAGGCTGAGCCATTGTACCCATTTTTATATTTAACAACAAATAAATCTTGCATAGCTCATTGCCCAGGCATGTTGGAGTCAACTGAAACTCACTGGATGCCTCATGAGTTTTGGGACTCAACCTTACATCCTGTCTCATCTAAATGATCCATGAGCAGCAAGGAAGGAGACATAAAAATGTTCCACTGAAAGAATATCAGAGATTCCCAGAAATACACATAATGTAGGCCAACCCTTTATTTATTTATTTATTTGTACAGTTTTATGAAGTAATTTAATACATTCTGATTCTGTTAAAGCTAGGCTATGTAATAGTTAGCAACAGGAGCTAAGAAGTACTACAAAGAGCATCCAGTTTACATTAAACTCAACCTAAAACACACTACGTATGGACACCATTGTGTCACTATAGGAATTGAAAGGCAAACAATGACTATGAGGCTACGCTACAGTGCTGTATTTGTGTTTACATCCACATCAAATATGTGATAAACAGGGGTTACAATTCCTTACCCAATGTGGATATGTTAAACTCTCGAAACGGAGAGACAGCACATTAGTCATTGTTTCACTTGGAATCCAGTGTACTGGAGTAGAGCCATAACTATAAAAAAAAAAAATGCATCCCCATATAGCCTAGGGACTGCACTGTATTGGTGTTACAGGAGATACAAATAACTTTTAGTTTTATTATTACTAAATTAAAATCATAATTGAGTGTTAGTCACACTGTAACTACAGGAATAGTATAGCCTGTAAGCAGTGTGTGCTGTGATCCGTATGTACACACACACACACACACACACACACACACACACACACACCACACACACACACACACACACCAGACGTGATGTTACCCCTCGCCAACTTTACTAGAGCTGATGGCCTGCCTTGCTCACTGCTACCAACCTGGTTCACATTATTCTTTCATTAAAGTGACTACACACTTTAAACAGTCCAATCCAGTTAAAGGGAGCCAAGCTGTGAGCCGCTCGCTTTGCCTGCCACTTCTGTCTCTGCTGAAATAAATCATCTCAGGAGCCAATGCTTGTAATGGAAAGTCGATTGATTACAGTTTCCAACAGTGAATTACACGTGAAGGCGGTGGTTAACGTGGAGTTCCCACAGTTTTGAACTCCAGAGTAGTTACCTTATGAAAACCGCAATGAGCTTTGTACGTAGGGGCTTTCACACATGAATCAAATGGCATTCACTGCGGTTATGACTCAGATGTTTGCCTCTAGTTTACACATGAAGCAACCCAGGCATTGAAGAACAATTCAAGGAAACATGGGCAATTCACGAAAAGTAGACCAGGCTCTGCCATTGCAGTGGAGGAGGAAGACTGTTATTCTCCACTTTAAATGTTACTTGTTAATATGTTTTAGGTTATAGGGCCACTTCACCTTTGCGTGCAGTTTACAGGTCAACCTAGCCCCGGTACGCCTATGCGCCACAACATCCCAAGCTTTATGAGAAAATCAGGCAGTTTAAAGGTTTCTTGCTTTTTTCAGCAAATAAATATGTACACGGTATACTTAAACTTCAACTGCTAAAAGTAATAGTATGCTCACTGCAATTCGGCATACTTGTGATATCAAAGAACAGCATACATTTAAAGAAAACCTGGAACTTTAAATTTTTAGTGCTCGATGCTGCCTCCTATGGCGTGTGTTGGGTCGGACACATTACGGAAAGGAAGGCTGAAACGTTATGTTACGTTAATCAATTTGATAAGGTTGCTTGTTGTATTGGATGTTAGCCGAATTAACGACTGGCTCCTCTTTATTCATTAATGATGTATAGTCACTTTACAGTCACATACAGCATAACATGCACAGGTCGTGGTCACATTATATTCTGTGTCAGTTGTCTTACCTGATAAGCCTTTGGAGGGCACCGGTTCCCTCTCAGACTGGATGGGCAGAGCGGGTGACTTGAGCCGCGAGGGTGCTCCAGTGTGCAGCCACGCGCAGCTCAGCACGTACAGCAAGGAGCGGAGCGCGCGGGGAACCAGCATCCCAAACCTCCCTCTTTTTACGTCTCTCCACAAAATATTTCCCTCAAACCTCCGATATAGAGTATTACTTTATGAAGCTGCTGTAGACTTAAAGCGACTATTTACACACCCGTACAAAAAAAAAAGTTAGCTTCCTCCTTACGTCCAAGTGTCCGTTGGCATTACTTAGTTAGCTAAGTCGTCTATCATCCGAGTTTTAAGTCAGGCAGAGGTTTTCCGAAGACAGGACACAGCCAACTGAACCGTGTGTCTTTCCTCAGTACCAGCAGCCTTCTCAGAGTCCCGTCCCTTTCTGTTTTATAGCCTGCTTCCCTGACAGCTTGAAGCAGCCACAGGCCGGAGGAGGGGGGGAGATGAGTGGGGGTTGGTGATGGAAAAGGGACAATTGACGCCCCTATCAATTCACTAACGCTTAAGATATGGAAACGAGACTGCGTATGATTCATTTTATAGGCTACCAAAACTTTTGTAACACCGTTTTAACCCATTTTGGTTCTGGGGACAAAGTGAAGCTAAGTAGCCTATTATTAGTGGGAAAGAATGGAAGGTCCCTCGACAACTGGTATTGGCTTTTCTAATGTGATTTTCTTTTCTGCTAAAAAAAAAAAGTGCCTCCCCACTGTAATTTTCCTGATTTTTCAGATGACATAGGCATTTCCTTCACCATCACAGTTACAAAACTTTTGTTAAGTTGGGACTTATAATAATAATAATAATAATAATAATAATAATAATAATAATAATAATAATACATTTGATTTAAAGGCGCCTTTCTCGGCACTCAAGGACACAGTACAGTTATACATAAGACATTTAAAAGCAGCAAAAAATATAAATTAAAATTAAAAAAATAAAACAACAATAGAAACAACAGAAAGAGGCAGAGCAATTGACCTATAGATATTAGTTAGTTAGATATTAAACCTGTAGACA
This sequence comes from Perca fluviatilis, assembly GCF_010015445.1. NCBI lineage: Eukaryota > Metazoa > Chordata > Actinopteri > Perciformes > Percidae > Perca > Perca fluviatilis. The sequence continues at coordinate 17,771,916 of NC_053113.1, read as the reverse complement.
ATATTCTGAAGTGAATTTAGGCTACATTTCTTATTGAGTTTATTTGATAATGCAAGTAGCTTCAAGAGAAATGTTATATTATTATTAATAATATTATTACAGTTGTGTTACCAAATGCTCCCTTTTTTATTATTTAATTACTTCTTTAATCATTTGTCATATGCCCCCCCCCCCCACATAGATTTATGGTATTTATGCTCTGATTTTCACACTCTGCACCCTAGCGATAAAACCTAATCTGCTCAGTATGCTGGGTGACACATTTTAGTCAGCTGACATCGATGGGGTAGAACTACATCAGCGCTCCTGTGGAGAGAAAGTGTGAATCTCCAGATCATGTACTGTAAGGAATGTGTGAGTGTCTGCTGCTGTGGCTGCCTACACCCTCTATTTTTTCAAGTGTGTTTGGAGCTGAGACCTAAGTGACTTAACAGAAACAAATGAAAATAGTTGGAATAACTCAGTCCAACCAGTTTCAATTTGTCCTGGCCATCTGCAAACCTCTGTCCTCTTTCAGACCTCAAACTGTTTGACTTGGTTAAAAGCCCTACCTAGATGAGTCTACTTAAAATCCCATTTATTATGACCCTCACACATGGATACAGGTGCCAAAAAATTCTCAATCTTTTAAAGCTCACTGTAGCTATTGTGGAGGTTCACAACATCAACAAGTGAAATTTATTAGGCCTATTTAGATCTGGGAAATGTTCCCATCAAACAAAACAGAGCAGTTGAGCAACAGTCCAGCTCCTCATGGAGGTCCCTTGGGGGCCAGAACAAACGCTCTGTGGTTCAAGTTTACATTAGTGGTGCTCATGGCTGATTTATTTCAGAGAGTTTAGAAAAGGTCAGGTTTATTGCATGGCTGAGATGTTTGGAATAAAGGAGTAATTGATTTGGGATCTTGATGATAATATGTAATGAGTATGGTAATGTTGCTGAGCTTACTGTAAATGCTGTCCTGGGTAACCCCATCTATGGATCATCTAGAGAACATGCTCAAAATAGTGCCTTTACAGTGAGAAGATAATATTCTTCATTGTGCTGTTTGTTCCCCCAAGTTTCTAGACCTTACTTTGAAAACCATTTAAATACAAAAACAGTTGTGTACTTCACTTTTTTTTTTTCATTTAAATTTCTCTATGGCTACTAATCACACCCATGGAACCCTAAACACTGTTTGTCTATCCTAAAACGTCGCGTGAAAAAGTGCTAAATCTAATTGGTTTTGTGCCAAAAGTGAAGACCCAGGTGTGATCGCAAGGTGTTATTTTAATGTGTCACAATATGTGGCCTGTGAGAGCCACTTCCATCCGGGTGTGGAGATTTACACCCCCCCCCCCCTCCCCACACAAAAAAAGTCGATGATGGCCTGTTTGCACTTCATCATAGGGTGATAAGCGATACTTTTCTTCTGCGCTGCACACGGTGCTTCATTACGCAGACTGGATGGTAAATTGTCTATTGGAGTTATGACGGCAGCGTTGTTTGTGTATTGGAGGAGTACAGCGCATGTTTGGAAACAGACTCTCTGGTAGGGCCCTAAGACACAAGGCCGTGTATGAAAAATAAATTATGATACAATAACCTACCCGTACATGAGGCCATTATTCACTCGACTAATAGGCCTTCTCCTTTCATTTATAAGGCATCCACTCTCCTAGAAGATGCTTGGAAAAGGCAGGGGAAAGACAGAGGAAAGAATGTTAATATGCGATTCTTAGGGGTGCCAATGCCGAATTCAAAGTATTACGGATTTGGGAAATTTTTTTACGTTTGCTGATGATCATACAATTGTCAGAGGGTGATGTAAATCATTCATAATGGCATAATGGTGCAGCTGGGTGGATACACACATGGGTACTTCACTCTCCATCAGCGCACTGTGTCAGACGCCCCGGCTTTCAGGTCATAAATGCGGGTTGTTTAACCCCCCCGCCCCGCCCCAATCTGTCTGTCTGACTACACAGCGCACACTCAGAGGGGACCGCATCCTGTTTGCTGGTCGGACTGGGAGGTGTGAGTATTCAGCCAGTGAGCTATAGCCTGGCAGATGTGCCACTCTCTCTCTCTCTCTCTCTCTCTCTCTCTCTCTCCCTCCCTCACTCTCTCTCTCTCCCTCCCTCTCTCTCTCTCTCTCTCTCTCTCTCTCTCTCTCTCTCTCTCTCTCTCCCTCTCTCACTCACTCTCTCTCTCTCTCTCTCTCTCTCTCTCTCTCTCACACACACACACACACACACACACACCACCTGTTCCTCATCACATGCAAGCTTGCTGCACTAACAAGCATGACATGTTTTACTCTATGCTTTTACAATGAGACTTAAATAGCCGTGTGATTTGCTAAAAAAAAGTTAAAAGACATTTAAAAAAAAAAAAAGCAGCTGCTTATTTAGAGTATGCATGCATTTTTTTTGCACCTATAGGACAGTAAATCCCAGTGACTACATCTTGGGGCTTTCTAACACTCCCAAATGGCTATAAAACAAATTATGTTTAGATTAGGCCTATTAACTTCCCTTTCTCCCGTATTCAGTTGCTGGAAATGTATCTCAAAGACCCAATTATTTCTGACTCGTGTTTAGATACGCCATGATACAAACTCTGACTGGAATTGTGGATTTCCTGTTGCATTCCTAATTTATGTGCGCATTTTATTCTATCATAGGCATACATCTAAGGCCAACCCAGAACAGGCAGTAACTCATATATCTTTTACCCCAAAAAGAATCAGTTGGATCATTGCCTATCAGTTAAACGCAGGATGTACCTCAGAGCAAGCCGTAAAGTCCGACAGAGCAACAAAACAAGAAGTGCATGATGCTTTTACAGCCACTGTTATGCTGATGCTGATAATGATGGTAATAAGAGGCGGCCCGCTCAGTTGTAAAGCTAATTTTGTTTTGTGCTGCTGCCGGCAACGGAAAAGGGCGAATGGGCCTTTCCTCACTCAATATGCAAATGTGAGGAGTCTTGCAGAGTTGATGTTTATTCATTCAAACGGAATCAATTTGCAGACACAGTCGAAACTTTAGAGAGAAAAGCGGACCTTTTTTTCTTCTCACCATCATCACTATTTCCGTATTGGGTCTCATGATGGAGAGTGTGTGAGAATAATTACTGGTGGCAATTAGCGGGAAGAAGCGATCTCCAAATGTACTGGGTATGGTTGTTATGGGGTGTGTGTGGGGGGTGTTTGGTTTATTTTGACACCTCTGGGAGAGAATCTATGTGGTTCTAGGGTGCAGTCTCGATCATTTGCCAGCAATAAATAGCTTAATCTCAGTATACAAATGGACTGACAAGTTATTATAATTTCAGTCAGATAAATAAATAGGCCAAATGAGTGACTATGCATCCTGAGCTGGAGGGTATCAGATCAGAGTATTCAGATTTCTTTTTACTGAGCCTACATCAACGCAATAGTCTAAACATGTAGGCTACAGCATAGTAGGCTACATTATGCAAATAAATTGGCCCCGTTTAAGTGTTATAATAATACAATAATTACTGTATCAGAATTCAAATCCTGTAGTAAAAGTAGCAATACCACACTTTTAAATTTGAATACTGCAATAGGCTACTCATTTATTCAAAATGAAAGTATTATCAGCAAAATCTAAAGTATCAAAAGAACAAGTTCTCCTTATGGCATGGCATATTAACTTCTGTCAGTGTTATATATTATTGGATTATTATGCATTACAGTGTAAGCAGCATTTCCGTTGTTGTTGTTGTTGTTGGCCAAAGGCTAATTCTAACTACTTTATATTCTATTGGGTTGTTAAACTATTGCAATATATTGTATTTTATAAACTTCTTATACGTTTTCTAGGTAATATATGTAGTAAGTAAAGAAGAAGTACTGAGTGGCACAAAATGTAAATACTCAAGTAAAGTACAAATACCTCAAACATTTGTGGTAGGCAGTAGCCTTCTTGAGTAAATGTACTTAGTTAATCTACTATTGGGATGCACTACAAAGTAATATTTCCCTTTGAAATTAATAGAAATACACAGAGGCAAGGCAAGATTATTCGTTGCTTCTTTCAAGGCAATTCAAAGTGCTTTACATAAGACATCAAAAGCATTAAGACAAGACATGAAAGACAGAAGAATATACAGACATAAAATAGTTAAAAAAAAAAAAAAAAAAAAAAAAGGTAAAATAAAATAATATAATATATGAGAATAAAAACTACAACACGTGAATGAATAGTACTTGAGTAATGTTACATTCCACCACTACCTTGCCATACACTTCATGTTCAGAAAGCCAGTAGCCTAAAGTAGACACTGCCAAATACGCCTGCATACGCTTTAAGTCTTGAAGCTCTCTTTCGCTAGACCCCTCTCTCGCAATACGCTACCTCTATGCTCTCTCTAACTCTTCTCTCTCTCTCGGCTCTTTGAAATCTGCATCACGGCCCTCTCATTTCTGTTTACAAGAGTCAAATTGCTTCCACACACTGTATTCCTAAAAGCCGATAGATCTGCAGAGAGAGAGCCGCGCCAAAGGCGGTCACTGCACACGCATTTTTTAATCGCGCGGTAAATACCTCGACCGTTAAACATCAACACACAGTCATCCTGATGAGTGGTCTGAGAGGCGACAGTCTGACAAGCTTCTCTTTGACTCATCGCTTATTACTGAATCTGACCGGCTGCTTAACTGATTTCGTGCATGCATGAAATAAATGATGCTCATGTATTGGAAAATTGGCCCAACTCCACTGCTGTCGTCCTCAGAAGTGCCCCTGTAGTGCTACTACTGATTAATGCTTCTTCTTTTTTCTTTTTTTTTATTGCAAGCATTACTTTCGTCTTACAATGAGATTAACAGTTTAGCTGGTCTGAATAAATACTTGGAGACTGCACCTTCCAAAAAGGCAGTCATTGAATAACAGACAACAAACGTTGGAGGGACTTCTTCAATAGGGCCTGCATTATAATCATAAGTGGTCGCAGGGAGAGCATGAATATCGACTATGCCAAGTATAAGGCACCAGTGGTTCTTCAAATGGGTCTCGGAGCCTTGGTGAGGGAGGAGAAAAGAAGGAAAAGTTTACTTTCATTATTTCCTTTGCCAAAATCGCTCAAAATAAATCTGTGTCTAACATGCAAACAAAATCTGGGGTCTGTGGAGCTAAAAGGCAATGGAGAAGAGACACGAGGAGGGTTTAGTTGCAGAGAAAACCCTTCGCAAACAGGGGTTAAAATGTACATTTTTATTCCACATCTGAAAAATGTGCCAACATAACTAATGCGTCTCTATATTGCAATCAGTATTCACCACTTCTAATGTAAAATAGCAGCTCAGTACTACTTTGGTCAGATGGTGTGGCCTTAGCCAGTTAATCTATTTAGAGCTTCTTGGCATGAAAGCTGTTGGGATTCCTTCTTTCTTCTTTCTTTTTTTTACCAGGTCATCACCTGCTGTCTTTAATTCATGCATGCTGTTTTCTCTTTCTCCCTCTCTGTTCTCCTGCTCTCTGCCCCCCCCCTTTTGAAGTCTTTGGGAGTCCTGGGGTTTTCAAAGGGTCAGTAAAGGGCAGTCCTACTGTCCTATCGAAGGAATGGCCGCGGGATAAATCTATGTTACCACCTGTCCTTGCTGCTCTGTGTCAACACCGCTGGTGTCACTGTACTCACACCTCGTCATCTCACCCCCTGCCGCTTGTACATTGTTCCCTCTTGCTCACGCGCACACACACACACACCGGAATGTGACTGAGCAAACGCTCGTACTCTGGGTAGTGCTTGTACCCACATACACAGATGCAGGAACGTGCGCAGTTCTATTGTAGGACCCCTACTGTGTGACAACCGCCACACAGAGACAAATCAAGAAGTCCTGCTGCTAAAAGCCCACCGTTTCCTCACAATTCACATTACAGAGGACTCTTTCTGGCTCGATCCCAAACCAGCAGGGGTTGTTTGGTTGAGAGAAAGGGTTGCGTCCTGGGGAGGGAGTCAATTGCTGGTCCAGGGTCACGCAGAGAGTGGAAAGAGACAGCCATAAGTCCTTCAAGATGAAAAATTAGCCTTTCAAATGACAGCCAAAGATCAAACCACTCAGAGGAGCGGTGGGTGTGTTTCTGATGCTCCCATTAAAGACTTTCTTTTTCAGTCACAGTTCCCTGTCCTGCTTGCCCAGAGGGAAACATCCCAGGAATCCCCAGATCTGGAAGGGAAGAGAAGGTGGAGCAGGATGATCCAAAACTGGACACCAGGCCAGAGTCTGAGTCCGACACAGCCAGCTCCTCAAACTTCTGTATCACTTTCCTCACGGACTGAAAGGGAATCTCCCTGTGCCACCGGCCTCCGCCAGCCCCACAAGGTCCCCTGTAGGCCGAGTCCTTACTGAGGAACACATGAGGAGGAGGGGGGAGGCCACAGCGCAGCTTCAGCCGACCCTGGCCCAGGCACAGAGCAGGGAGAACTCCAGAACGGTTGAAACACGTAGGCAGCGTGGCTAGGTGCTCCTGGGTCAGAGGATTGTGGAAGCTCACGGCGCCCCCTCCGATGTTAAGGAAGACCCCGAGGGTTTTGATCTGAGGCGGGACAGTGCAGAGCGTCTCTCGGCTCCCATCATACACTGCGCTAAAAGATAAGCCCTGCCTTTCAAGCCACCAGCCGCCAGAACCATCCAGTGAGCTCACACCTGAGAGACAGAAAGGGATGTTTCATATTCACTTAGCACATTTGTTTTACAAAACATCTTTCTAAGATTTGTAATCCCTGAACTGTCAGTTCGTTAGAAATCCTGCAGCCGGAATACATCCTCTCTGATTCTTTCACTTCATTCTGTTATCACACACACACACACACACACACACACACACACACACACACACACACACACACACACACACACACACACACACACACACACACACACACACACAGGGACTGAAGTACGGAGTGACTGGTAGCTGGAGAGGTGCCAGTTCACCTCCTGAGCACTGCCAAGGTGCTCTTGAGCAAAATTTGGTACTCATTGATATTTTGATATTTGGTATTTATGATTGTCAAAGGACAAATCCCACTGACTTAAGTGATTCTTGGCTTTTCCTCTCAGGCTTTTCCTCTCTCTGGTTTTTAGTGAAATCTCTTGAAAACTATTCTATGCAATTTAGTACACAGTTAATGTTTCTCTTAGGATGAATTGTTGGCCCAAAACTTTTCATCTAGCACTATCATCAGGTCAAAATTTTAACTTGCCCTGACCACATACCTACAAAACAAAACATTCCTTTTATTTCAGCTATACCTTGTTTTTAGCGCTATTTAGCAAATCTTAGCATGCTAACACCCTACACTAAGATTGTAAACATTGTACCTGATACACATCAGCATGTTAATATGGTCATTGTGAGCATGTTAGCATAGTGACATTAGCATTTAGCTCGGAACACCATACACAGTACTTTGGCTGCCTTAGTACAGGCTCACAGAGCTGTTAGCCTTGTTGTAGACTTTTATACCACATTTGCACTGCGTGGCTCTGCTCAACTCAACTCAACTCAACTCAACTCACTCTTTAGCAAAAGTTGGGGATAGTACTTGGTACTTTTTTAGTAACACCTCAATCAAGGTTCCAAGCGAGCTGAGCCAATACTAGAAGGTGGAGTTAATACACTGCAGACCCCTAATAGGTCAGAGAGAACTGGGTCGGTCATCCTGCCGTAATTATCTTTTTGGCATTTTTAAGCCTTTATTTTTGACAGGACAGCTTAGACTTGAAAGGGAAGATAGAGAGGGAATAACATGCAGCAAAGGGCCGCAAGTCAGAACCGAACCCGCTGCGTCAAGGACTGAGCTTCTGTATATGTGCGTGTGCTCTACCAGGTGAGCTACCCAGGTACCCAACCAGCCAATTTTTAAATAGCCAAATTACTGTCAATAGCGACCACAATATTTTCATTCACTTGCACCAGATTTAAAATAAAAAATGGCGGCCAGGAAAACTATGGCTTAAAATTCAGAGTACATTATACAGTTGACGTAGTGCAGATCATAGACATAAAACAACAACATGTTTTATATCTTGTTTTATATTTATGGTGCAGATATCGCTGCTGATTAAAAGGTGTGAGTGTCGCGTTGAAGATGACGCCTACACTGAGGGGGTAGGCCTACTGTCGGCAGTGGAAAATGAAATAGAGAAAAGCACCTGTTACAAATCGTGAGTTGAGGCTAGTGGAGTCGAGCCAAACCATGAGGCATTAGTCTTGCTCTATTGTTCATCTCCAAAATGTGTATATGGTGATTAGAGACCCAAGTCATGTAAGAGTCTCATGTCTTTTTCTCTGTTTGCAGGTTAAAGCAGGTAATGTTGTGTTTGGTGGCACTGTCCTGTAACTGATTCTAGGAATGAAGGCAGTCAAAAGAATAAAGAACTTTCATATGTTAGCTTACTGTTACACTGTTACAGTAACTACGCAGTGCAGCGCCAGCGTTTCAGGTTCAATGCATGTTTCTTTGAGATTTTGATGACAGCAACATAAGGTTGGGAAATATCTGATTGTCTGTCTGAAGCAACTGATGACGAGGATTATAATGTTGTGCCACTTTTAATGTTGTGCAACAATTCAGATCATTAAAAAGCAAAATAGGAGCATGAATATGACAATGCTAATTCAGATGATATGAGCTTGACCGTTAAACAGTGGACTGCTGTTTTGAAGAAAGACACTTTTTGGCATCCATCTGACAGACGATGTCAATCTCTTAATGCTATAGTGCGTAGTTTCTGTCGCCCCCATGAGGAATTCTAAGTAATGACAACAAAACTGTCGGCATGTCCACATGATACAAGCCTTCCGTGATCAAAAGGTTACGCACTAAAGCTTTAAAGCCAAATATTTTTAAATACGATTTGGCTGGTGATTTCCAAATAACAACTTATTCCATTCATTTTAAACCACTCCAGGGAATGTATGGGTATCAGATTGCTTTTTAGAGAACTGCATTGATTAAAGACGCCTTTTCAGTGCTTAAAGCTTCTTTGGCATTTCTTTATATTTAATACAAATAAAAGCACTTTGTCTTTCCATACTAACAGATATAAAGTTAAACACAAGCTGCAGATATTAGAACAACTTGTTCCAGTAATTTTACCAAATGGAAATCACTTTTCAAATGTTTCTTAAGCAATGATGAACGGTCTCTCAATGGTCTAACCACTTGGTGGCACTGTGAACTATGAAGTTGTGTCTGATGACGTGTGCATGTGTGTATTCATGTGAGTGGGTTTAAACAAGCACAGTCTTACTGACTAACAGTTAGGGTTTCTGGAAGCAATAATCACTCTGGCATCAAGCCAACCAAAACAAACTTAACAGAGGTCTCACCGATCCTGTAGACTGAGCTGTTACAGACATCCACCTCCCAGTAATACTGTCCTCGTACAATGACAACATCAGCGCAGACCTGGGGGAGGGCCAGCGTAACCGTGGGGTCAGAGGTCATCGATCTCCTGACCATGTTGTCTAGAGGTGGGCCATGAGGGTTCTCTCCATGGTAGGTGACGGCGAGGGAGGAGTGGGAAAGATGGAGGGATGAAGGGATAGTTAAAGGGTCCAGAGCAAAACATAGTCCTAAAATAGACCAGAGGAAAGGGTGAACATATGTAAGATGGTAATATGTTTGGCTTTTTTATCATAGTAATCCATACAACCAAATATGTTGCTCATTTTCTATACACAGAAACCTATTGAAAGTATTTCGTTTGGGTATTAAAAGCATCATGTATGATTCCTGACCAAAAACAGACTGCTCCATCTCCTCCTCTCGCAGGTCTACACTGCCATCCACTGGTGCTATTAAGGAACTGGCAGCATTGGAGCCTGGGTCAAATAAGGAGAGTGTAAACAATCCTGTAGGTTTCCATGTCTACAGATCATAACTGGTTCCTATCAATGCATTACTATACTCACCATGTAAACAGCTCTGTGCTGTCATGTCACCTGCATCCTCAGAGTATGTGTCCCCCTAAATATAGTGACATTATGGGATGGAATAAAAAAAGAAGAAGACATACAGTAAGTTGTGAATCCAAACCACATGTTGCATAGAATGAAATTATGTATTTCATGTATTTTTATTTGCACAATAATATTCACTTACAGTGTAGTATCAGTACCATCAAATAAGTAAAAGCTTTTTGAAAAACAATTGTCCAAAGATAATTTGTTTCGGCTCCCAGTAAAGATGATGATCCTGGGCTTAAAGGAAAGCTTTGACATTTTGGTAAAATAGTTTACTTTCGTTGACCTTATTCTGTATTATCCTTACATTTTCTCCCCTTATATTTCTAGCTCTAATCCCTGTTCTACACGTAATCTAATTATTATTCTTTATTGCACACAAGCCTTTTTTCAAAGCATCAACAGTACACCACCCTGCATGTCAATGCATACATATTGTATGAGCATGCGGCAAATAAAACATTTACATCTTTAGAGATCTCTTCTGAGTTTGCATCTCTTTACCTTCACATGTTGAAGGTGATCTTCAGATGCTCCCTCCTTTGTACCTGTCTCCCTGCTGACACTTGCAGGACTCAGCGTGGGATGTTTTTGGAGACAGGAAGTTGCAGATAACCAGGTCCAGCATGGCAACTCTACAGGATGTCGACAGCATGGGCACAGCACAGAGCAGACAGGTAGGCTGACGCTATGGTGCTGAGACTGACCTGATCTTATTCCCTCTCCAGCTGCTATACAGGGAGCACACATGGTGTGAGAGCACGGCAGGATCAAGAGGATGTCATAGCCCTGGTTGCAAGCAGGACAGCGGGAGAGCTGCTGCAAACAGTCTATGTCTTCTCGCTCTTCTTCCTCCCTGTTAGACTTTCCTGCTTCCACATCCAGAATCTTCTGCTCCGCGTTTCTCTTCTGGGGATCAACAGTCCTCCCTGACATCACTGTCAATTAAACAATTTCTTTAAATGCCATTGCTCCTTTGACGTTCTCATATCATGTTTTGTGAACAAAGTCAGCAAAGGAAATCTCTTTGTCCACATGTTTCCTTAGACATCCAGTTTTGCTTTACAGTTAAGACGAAGGCCCAACAACGAGAAACAATGGGAGAAAAAAAAAAATCCCATTCTCTCAGAAAAGAGACCTCTTCTTGTCAAGATATCCTTTTGCCAGAAAATCACAAATATCTTCTAGTGAGTAGAGATATCCCACTGTTGCAAAAATGAGAAAGTTCATTCTTTTCTTACAGACACTGGCAGACTGCAGGATAAAAAACAACGCTGTTGAACAGATATTAGCAAATCCTCCTGTTGAGCCAACCTCTCCGTCTCCCTGCTGACTGTGGTGGGTGTGATAGGTAGAATGGCCAGAGAGCAGATAAAAGACAAAGAGAGTGGTAGCGAGAGAGAGGAGCCCAGCCTTTTAAAAGGTACTCATTGCTTGGTGTTGCCATGGTGATGGCCCTTCCCGTAGAGACGCACAACTGCAAGATAATGTCCTGCATTGAACCCTTGTGCACACACACACATACACATCTAAATTAACAAAGAGCTCATTACTGCCTTAGCACAAGCCACGCCACTTAGACACAACCTCTGTGACACCGGTGTGTAGACCACATAACACACATTTTCTCCTCCTGGTCTGGATTGTCCCCTGTTCAGCTCAGCTACACCTCCCTTATGGAGGATTATAAACTAGCCCCCTTAGGATTTCATGATGTGAATGTTGAATAACATTTGTCACAGCTCTTTGTTAAGAAGGAGGCGGCTCATTGTCCACATTGCCATGTAGGGGGCAGATCTGTGGTCAGCATTGGGCTTTCAAATAGTATGAATGGCAACAAATGTAGCACTTCCTGGGTGGATCATGTGAGAAAAAAAAATACATCAGAATCAGAATAATTTATTTGTCATTGTAAAACATTGTAAAACATTATCACAACGAAATTGAAGTGCTCCTTCTGGTGCCTAGAAGTATACATTCATACGCGCACGCCATACCCTTCCACAAACCATACCATCACATAACACATAGTGGGACAGGTGCTTCTAGTGCATAGTAGTATATATACATACATACATACATACACTTACTCACACCGTACTCTCACACCAACATATATTTTTTTAAAAGATCATAGTACTTTAAAAGTGCAAATGCAGTGCAAAACATGCAAGATAATCATTCAGCATGATGAGGTCCTATTTCTGTAATTGAATGTTTAGAGTTGTGATGTCTGTGGAGCTGTTTCTGAACCTGGATGTGCGGGTTCTGACAGACCTGTAACGCCTTCCTGAGGTGAGTAACTGAAAGTGTTTGTGGCCTGGATGAGAGGAGTCCTTGATTATGTTTTTGGCTCTGCTGAGGTAGCGGGATGAGGCGATGCTGTAAAGTGTGGGCAGCGAGCAGCCAATGATCTTTTCTGCAGACCTGTTGTCCCTTTGCAGTGATTTTTTTCTGTGCCACAGTGCAGTTTGCATACCACACTGTGATGCAGTATGTCAATATGCTCTCTATGACGATGCTATAGAAGGCCACCAGCAGCGTCTCCCTTAGGTTGTTTCTCTTTAGCATAATTGTAGTTTTGCATATTTCATGGGATTTTGGTAACAGGTAAAACAATTAAAGGTGACAGTTAGTGGGAAAAGGGCATGCATAGACTCCTTCTTGCACAGTGGGATTCCTTTCCAACATGAGCCTTATTCCTCCTCAAGGGAAGGCAACAAGGTGTCACTCACAGCATTGTGCAGGCTGGGCCTGTCAACTCTGAGCTGAAAACTAACATTATGTATTAGTAATACACAGTATGTATTGCCAATGCACCTGTGTAGGAATGGGTTATAGCTTATAGCAGTGAGTTGACTGCTTGGACTCATCCCCTGTATTATAACTTTTATTTACGAAGGGGGAGATCTGCTGTCACTGCGGTTTATACATACTTATAGTGGTGTAAATGTGTAATTTGGATGTCAAAGAAGATGTTTAGATCATTTTAATATTAGGACTATAGCTAATGCCTCAATCCATTAGGTTGTTCCACACTCTGGGAGCACAGACTGACTCTTGTATGACCTAATATTCTAAGGCTAACCAGACAGATTAGCTTTCCCTTCAACACTTCATTCATTCATTGAGTTTCAACCTTCAAACATTTAAAAATCTGTGTCAATGACAAGTCATGTGGACGTGAATGAATACTTGTCAGGGCAAACATATGGGTGGGATTTTGGCAAGATAAAATTTGATATGGAAACAGCTAACAGGTTAGATACCGTACATGTGTCGAGTTGGACTGAGGACAATTAAAGGGGAGGAAAAAAAAATGCAGGCGGGTAAAAATCTGTCTTTTGCCGCAAAAAGGATCAACATGGCAGCTTGTCAGTCATCTCCGCTGTGTGCTCCTCTAGGACTCCTGCTGCTGCTGATAGAAGTGATTTGCTCCCATCTACCTAATGTCCAGGCCAGTCCCACCGACTTTTTGTGTAACCGTCAAGCCAGGAAAAAGATGGAGAAAACAATTGAGAGGCTGAGGAAAGCCATGGTGAGAAATTCTGCATTAATATTGATATAAATGTATAATATGCTATACTTTTATAAACAACAAAAACATGTATAGACTAATACAAAAGTAGGCAATCGCTCTCAATCATCACTTATGACCCATTTAAAGTGTGTGGTAGTGTATGTATCAGAGACCCTGACCTATGCTTGTATTTACTGTTTTCTGCTTATTTTGGAGGATGTTTAGGTGTTAACAAAGACGTGGGTGTGTAATTCCCAGCCAATAACAGTGTTCTCATTTCCGTCTGCCACTTTTCCCCTAGGTGTCTCATACCTTTGCACAACACAGACATAGAGAAACAACAGTTGAAGCTCTGTATACACTCATAATCCAACAGTTTGGCACCTTACTGCAGAGGTGTGGGTGTGTTTACTACGCGAGACAATGAGAAAGGATTGTTGCTCTCTCTCTCTCTCTCTCTCTCTCTGTCTCTCTCTCTCTGGCAATGACCCATGGAAGAACAGGGCCCAACTCTGAACACACAGTACTGCGATACTCACTATACATATTTTATCTTTAAGAGAGTTGAATTTAAAAAAAAACGTGATGCGTCCATATAAAAACAATGTAACATCACATCAACTTTCCTAATAAATCCTCACTTTTTTAAGGAGTTGAATCTGTAGTGATTGGGCTTGAATTTCCTTGTTGATTTAGATGTGCTTTTTGTGGACTTTGTTAATGTATTCAGGCTGGCTGCGTGGGTGCCTTCTCCTGTACAGCTACCATGTGTTTCGCTGCACAAAACAGAATGGGCAAAAAAAACTGTAAGTACTACCTGACATCCACTAAAGCACATACATGTAGGCGCACATCTTCCATTTGTCATTCATAAATTTGGCAGTCAGTTGCAAAAACAGCAGCATGTATTTTGTCTTCTTTCTTGGTCCAATGCTTATGGACACTGCAATTTAAGGTTGTGCTTATTCAATAACTAATTTTACAGTCTAATAATATGCTACTTTGGTTGGCATTTTACATATGAAACATGTGGTCTAAGAAGCAAAACATATCCCCTCTCATATTCTGTTAAAAAGCTACTTTGTAAATAGTGCACAAACTGATCTCATAGAAATAGTGGTAGTGGCACCACATAAACAATTTAGGTTTAGGTGAAAAAAAAAATTGTAGTTTTGGTTAAAATATGTATGTTTATTACATAACTTACTTACCTAAACACTGCTCAAAGCATTGGCATAAGTATACAGGTTTGTATTAGTTTCATTAATTGAGCTTAAAAAGCAAAAACATGGCAGGAAAAGTTTTGGATATATTACCAAAGACTTCAGGGAACAATGTCTGTTGATTTGCTTACCAACTAACGTGCTCATAATAGCAGGTATTTACAATGTTCACCATCAGTCATTGTGAGCATATTATATACGTTAGTATCAGGATGTTAGCATTTAGCTTAAGTAAGCCTCACAGAGACTCTTAGTCTTGGTATTGAAATAACTGACTTTGACTTGAATTGCCACATCAAATACTTATAATTCATAGTACTAAAATATTTTGTTGTATTAAACCAGTCAATTTCATTTCACAGAACATTGTGACAGAGGGTGCAAATGGAAATACTATTGTTGACCCACTGGAAATTAATTCAGAACAAAAATGTAAGTAAAGTAAGTAAAAGTAAAAAAAGGACTGGATAAACAGTTAAGCACTGTTGAGATAATAGAAACTATAGGTGCAATGAAGGCTGGGAAAGCAGCAGGGCCAGATGGCCTCCCAATTGACTTATATAAATACTTTAAAGATAAATTAGCAACTCCGCTTTATCAGATGTAGAGTATCCAGTGGCGGTTTCTCTAGGAGGCCAAAGGAAGCCTGGCCTCCCCATAAAAATATAAAACATAATTTAAAATATAAAATATTTTTTTTAAATAAAATTAAAAAAAAAATGTTTACAATAAATTTTATAATTTAAAATTACGTTTTATATTTTTAACCGTAGGAATTATAAATTGTGTTTTACTGATTTTGTAATTTCCCTTATCAAAACATTCCATTATCATTTTCTTCAGAGCGAAAGAGCGCCCCTCTGTCACTGCGTGCGTGGTGCAGTCCTGTCTGTGCTCTGTCTAGTGGCCAGTAAAATGCTACGAACGCTCAAAGGAGGCCAGCTTTTCCTGGCCTCCTTTAGAGAAAAGAATTTATATTTTCAGCCAATCAGATTGAAGCTAGGTTTGACCGAGCTCGACATTGAATGGTCAATTCATCATAAATAAAAAAACCAGGGAAGCCAGGTTGAACCTGGTTTCTCACCAATCACATGCCTCAGACAGATACATAACTATGGTAACAGTACAGCAGCGGTGCCGGCCGGTGTCAGCAGCGCTAACAGTTAGTTAACAGCAAGTTTACACAATGAATGGCACAAAAGCGCTTTTTGATTTTCTTTATAGATTAACCACAAGCTAAAAAGCGTAAAAGACCGGATGCAGAAAACTCAGCAACTGTAACTGAATGAAGTAGCGACCCTGCTAGCAACAGACGACGAGGGAGCTAATCTCGTAAACCAAGCTAGCAGCACCAGGGTAGCCGCAGAGGGAACATCAACGTCAACTCAGTGCTGCCAGCTTCGGGCTCACACTTTTCCTGGTACACGTTTTGGAGATGAAAGTGTCTTTGTTTTAATAAATAGAGATATTTTGTCTTCATCTTGACAGTATGGGTATGACAGAAATTTAACTTGGTTGAATAGCGATAACGGTCTATTATTTCCCGGTGTTTGGGGATCAGTAGCCCACGGCAGGCTAATTACGGTCTTGGATAGGCTATTTATATGAATTGAATCTCTATACAGTTCAATAAATTGTGATAGATGCAGTTTGGTGTGTGGTGGTTGACTGTGGCTGAAAACTTCACTCTGGAAAATTTGTCAGCACCCCCAATTTAAAATATGTTCCCGCGGCTCTGGTGCAAGCTGTCGCCGAGTTTGACACAACGCTAGCAGGGCGCCTAGCATCAGCTACAACATTTACGGGTGTATCAAAGACAGTTCAGAATGACATAATAGAGAGCGCTGCTCATGTTATTCAGGAAGAAATAGATAAAGAAATAAACACAGCGTCATTCATAGCAGTGGAAGTGGATGACACCACAGACATATCATGCAAGTGCCAATTGACGGTCATTATCCGCTACATAAATAAAAAGGGAATGATATGTGAGCGGTTTCTTGGTTTCTTTGACGTTAGCCTTGAACGAGATGCTGATACCATAACTGCTGTGGTGATGCGGGCACTTGCCAACTACAATCCTGAAACAAAGCTCATTTGTCAGACGATGGAGCAAGGATACATACTAAGCTCACTGGCTTCCTCGGTCAAATTTGCCACGCACCGCCACTGAGAGTATCTAGAATCCTACAACAATGGCTACCTCTCAGCCTCAATGAGAGAGGCCGTAATCATCCTGCTTCCAAAACCATGAAAACCAAACACTAAATGTGAGAATATGTGACCTATAAGTTTAATAAACACTGATACAAAAATCCTCAATAGAATTTTGACGAAAAGGCTAGAGGGTGTGCTTCCAACTATTGTGGGGGATGACCAAAATGGATTTGGGTAGCACTTTATAATAACTATCCATAATTCATGATTTATTAAGCATTAGTTAACTATTAGTTAATGGTTTGTTCATTATTACTTATTAATTGTTCATACATAGTTCATCATGAGTAAAGTATTTGTTCACACAGTTATAAATGGTTTGTTCATAGTAAACAAGCCTATTAGTTAATGGTTTGTTCATCATTATTAATTAATTGTTCTTACATAACTCATCATCAGTAAAGCATTTGTTCACATAGTTATAAATGGTTTGTTCATAGTAAATAAGCCTATCTTGAAAAATATGTTTGTAAGTACATGATTTATACTTAACAAATAATGAAACAACCATTTTTAAATAAAATAATTTTCCCATTATAAACCAGTTACTAACTATTGCTAAATGCTTTGTTCATCATTTGTAAAGCACTGCTCCTATGTTAATTCTCATGAATGAAGCATTTGTATACACTAGAGGTCGACCGATTAATCGGTAGGCCGATTAATCGGCCGATTTTTTGGCTTTTTTTACATAATCGGCATCGGCCAATATCAAGCCGATTAATAGGCAGGCGCATCTGCGGGCAGCCTGGTGTTGTTGTTGTTGTTGTGGAACACGTGTTCGACGCACGCTGCCCCTAGAGTCAATTACCAGCAGAATGAGCAGGCTCATCCAGTGCCTAAGGAAGGAGCTGTTCCTCGGAGAAAACGGTAAGGATTAAATTCTTATAAGTCGTATATATTTAATGAAAAACGTATGACATGTTACTGCCAACTTCGAGAAAAAACATGAACTATTGTTAAAATGGTCAATTTATTTTATTGTTCTCAGCTGTTTGATAAATGCTGCTAAGTGCACTAAACTTTATCTTTTAATTGAAAAGTTTATTTGACAAAGTTACATTTATTTTCTTTCTTTCTTCTTACCCGTTTTGTTTATTTATACAATATATGTTTTTACATTATACATGTTTAATGTAAGTATACAAGTGCAGATTGGTGTTCAAGTGTTCAATAAATGTTTTTGTTGAGAAATTGTGTGTATCTTAAGTACTTATTAGTGTTAAATTTTATCTTTCAAATAGAGGTTAAAAACATGCAAATATCGGCCAAAAATAATCGGCAGCATATATCGGCCATCGGCCGACCCTGATTTCAAAAGATCGGCATCGGCCTGAGAAAACCCATATCGGTCGACCTCTACATAGCGCTTCTCAAATCTCCACCTCCACCACCTGTAGATAAGGCCAAATCAGTTCTCTCAATTACTATTCAGTAATAAAATCAATTGCTTAGGCTACAATGAAAATAAAATGAGGTGATATTTCAGTTAACCCATATTGAAATATCTAAATCTCTATTCAGTTGTACAACCGTTCTTAAATTTCTTCTCTTAAGTATCAAAAGTATATAAATCCCTTTCAGGTATCAAAAGTACATTTATATTAATAGGTAACCTTTATACAAAAAAATACATTTCTAATTCAAGTTTTATGGAACCTACCTTAGTAACACTAATAATAATAATAATAATAAATTGAATTTATATAGCGCTTTTCATGGACTCAAAGTCGCTTTACAGGGCAGGGTAGATTATAAAAACATAAAACAAAACGAGCAAACAAAACAAGTAGAACAAAACAAGATACAGATGAAAAAGGGAGGGGGGCAGGTGGACTATGGGTAGGCTGAGGTGAAGAGATGGGTCTTGAGGCGGGACTGGAAGATGGTGAGGGACTCAGAGGTGCGGATCTCTTGGGGAGGGAGTTCCAGAGCCTGGGAGCTGCTCTGGAGAAGGCTCTGTCCCCAAACAAGCGCAGGTTGGACTTTTGGATGGAGAGGAGACCCGGCTGAGGTGGATCTGAGGGACCGTGAGGGTTGGTAAAGGGAGAGGAGGTGTCAGGTTGAGGTAAGGGGCCAGATGGTGGAGGGCTTTATAGGTGAGGACCAGGATTTTGTAGGTGATCCCGTGGGAAATGGGAAGCCAATGGAGTTGTTTTAGGACTGGAGTGATGTGGTGCCAGGATTTGGAGCAGGTAATGAGGCGGGCGGCTGAGTTCTGGACCAGTTGGAGTCGGTTGATGTTGGTAGAGCTGATGCCGAGGAGAAGTGAGTTGCAGTAGTCCAGTCGGGAGGAGATGAAGGCGTGAATGAGTCTTTCAGCAGCGGGGGGTGTGAGAGAGGGTCTGATTTTGGCGATGTTGCGGAGGTGAAAGAAGGAGGTTTTAATGACTTGACGGATGTGAGGCTCAAGGGAGAGGGTGGAATCAAAGATAACGCCAAGGTTGCGGGCCTGGGGAGATGGGGAGACAATGGTGCCGTCGATGGTGAGAGTGGGGTTATTGGTTTTGCTGAGTGTGGATTTGGAGCCGATCAGAAGGAATTCTGTTTTGTCGCTGTTGAGTTTGAGGAAGTTGTGTTGCATCCAGGTTTTAATAGCTGACAGACAGGAGTTGATGTGGGAGAGGGGAGGATTGTGGGGGGATTTGGTGCTGAGGTAGATCTGGGTGTCGTCAGCATAGCAGTGGAAGTCCAGGTTGAAGTGGCGGAGTATCTGACCAAGAGGGAGGATGTAGATGATGAAACACTAACACTATTCTTAATATAATTGCATAAATTGCATGTAAAAATCTCTCAAATTGTATTATTTTCCCATAACT
The DNA here is from genome assembly GCF_010015445.1 of Perca fluviatilis. Taxonomy (NCBI): domain Eukaryota; kingdom Metazoa; phylum Chordata; class Actinopteri; order Perciformes; family Percidae; genus Perca; species Perca fluviatilis. The sequence continues at coordinate 17,752,145 of NC_053113.1, read as the reverse complement.
TAAGGTACAGTGTTGTAATTTAGAGAAATTAAGACATGCATGCTTATTTATCCCTCCATGCTCAGGTAACATGAGAAAACTCTTCATAAACTCCAGTTAAACAATTAAACACACAACTTGTACTAACATTCATTCAACAAAATACCCACAGCTAGCAATAGTGTTGAAAAGCAACATTACTTTCCATAACCAATGGATAGAATCATTAGCCTTTTCACAGGCAATACACAGTACTCCGCTAGCCTTTTGTTGCTAATTACCACTGTCTATGCTAATTACCCTATTAGCATAGTATACTTAACTGATTAGCATGAATGATAGCACGCTACTAGTGTTAAGGAATGAGTCACTATTTTAATGGAATTCACTGCCTTTAACTCCGTGGCGACAGTGGATTCCGGAGGTCTTTTCGTTCTATTTACAACAAGGCATAGCCAGTATTAGATAGGATTTAATTCACTAAATGTCGTTCTTTTTTTTTCTTACCGAGTGAATAACAACAGGCTATATAGCGTTCCGATGTACGCCAAAGAGACGTGAGGAGACGTAAATATAGAGCTCAACAAACAAGCCTAGTTGATAGCTGATTGGTCAACTCACAGACCCAAGTTCACCCATTGGCTTATTTACAAGCCCATCAAAGTTAACAATAATGACACCCCTATATTATTTTATTTTATTTTGAGATATTCGTTTTGTTTTCCAAGTTATTAAAATATGGTCAAAAATAGTTGCAAGAGATATGGGAGAAAATAGTGAAAAACGAGTTAACTTTCACTTAGCTTTGATGGGCTTGCAAATAAGCCAATGGGTGAACGTCATCGGTCGATGAGCTGACCAATCAGCTATCAAAGCTAGGCAAAATCTCTTAGATTTTACGTCTCCTCACGTCCCTCCTACATCGAACGTAGGCAGCCGTTATTCACTCGGTAAGAGAAAAAAACGTACATTTAGTGAATTAAATCCTATCTAATACTGGCTATGCCTTTGTTGTAAATCGAACGAAAGAGAGCTGTGTCTGAATCCACTGTCGCCGGAGTTAAAGGCAGTAATTCCATTAAAATGGTGACTCATTCCTTAACACTAGGTTCGCTAGCATCCATGCTAATCGGTGCTAATCATGGATGTATTAAGAGAACGGTGCTAATACTGTCTATTGCTAATAGTGCAAAGCTAACGGGTTAGCTAAGATGCTGTATTACTATGCTAATAGGGTAATTAGCCACAAAAGCCTAGCGAAGTACTGTGTTGCCTGTGAAAAAAGGCTAATGATTCTATCTATTGGTTATGGAAAGTAATGTTGCTTTTCAACACTATTGCTAGCTGTGGGTATTTGTTGAATGAATGTTAGTACAAGTTGTGTGTTTAATTGTTTAACTGGAGTTTATGAAGAAGTAACTCAAAGAGGCTAATTTTTAGTGCATTCTTTCTACTGTTACCTGTGCAGAGAGGGATAAATAAGCACGCATGTCTTAATGCCTCTAAATTACAACACTGTAGCTTAAGTTATGGGAAAATAATAAAATTTGAGAGATTTTTACATGCAATTTATGCAATTATATTAAGAATAGTGTTAATGTTACTAAGGTAGGTTCCATAAAACTTGAATTAGAAATGTATTTTTTGTATAAAGGTTACCTATTAATATAAATGTACTTTTAATACCTGAAAGGGATTTATATACGTTTGATACCTAAGAGAAGAAATTTAAGAACGGTTGTACAACTGAATAGAGATTTAGATATTTCAGTATGGGTTAACTGAAATATCACCTCATTTTATTTTCATTGTAGCCTAAGCAATTGATTTTATTACTGAATATTAATTGAGAGAACTGATTTGGCCTTATCTACAGGTGGTGGAGGTGGAGATTTGAGAAGCGCTACGCACGGGAGGTGCGGTCCAGAGAAGGATATTTGATTACATTGATTCTTCAGATCCCAGAGTCTTCCAGGGGTTACAGATTCCCAGTTCAGTGGGCTGGGTGGCGAGCTACAGGATCGAGACTCAGAACTTATACGGATTGCCCTGGATTCCTTCTTCATGGTGGTAGGACAAACAGAAACCAAACTCATATGGGCCCCAACGTTGAACATCTCTGAACTCTTGTCATCAAAGAACAATTGAGCTCATAGAACTGAAAAGGGTTTCTTTTATGAGCGCACTTTATTATTTTAGTTGTTATTTTTCATACCTGTGTTTTATCTGTATATGTGTATGCCATGTTTCTGTGTAATACACTTTTCTAAAACTTTTTTTTGGTTTTTTTGTCTCTTTATTGATGATTCAATTTTCTGGCTCTTAACAATCTAGTTTTCTTCTGGTTCTGGTCCAAATTCACATTGATATCAACTAAACAACTACGAGCTATTTCATAAATGTACATTCTATACGTACAGTAATTTAAGGGTTACAAATACTGTTTTTACTTGTGTTTCTGTTGTATCTGCTAGCCTTTGCAACTCATTTATTAATGCTTTGTAAAGCATAGAAAGTACTCACTTTAGATGGGCTCACATCATGTAGTCAACTAATCAGTAGTAACTCATGAGGTAATCACGGATTGATGTGTTGGTAAGTGCTTGTTAAAGATCCATTAACACACTAACTATCCGTAGGCATATTTCTGAAGGCATGTCCAAATAGAACAATACATGTGTGTGTCCAGGTTCGGTTAGCCTTTGGAACTCATTTATAAATGCTTTGTAAAGCATATAATGTACTCACTTTAGATGGGCTCACACAATATACTTAACTAACCAGTAGTAACTCATGAGTTAATCATGGATTACATTATTGGTAAGTATTTGTAACAGATGTGTTAACACCCCAGCTATTAGTTTAGGCCTTTTTCTAAATCATAACATTTTATTTAAGACATGAACAAATGTAGGTCTAGATAGTCTGTTAATCATTAACTTCCTAGTTTTAAACAACCGTTTACGTTCCTGAGTACCTAGTTGATAATGGTAAAATTACTTAATTTACAAATGGTTAATGCATCATGTAGGAATTATTAAACAATATACTGATAAACCTTTTACATGGGCTTACTTACTATGGACCAACCATTTACTAACTGCATTTACAAATGCTTTACTGATTAAAATGAATGTAGGAACTATGCTTTACAAATGATGAACAAATAAATTACTACTAGTTTGTAGATAGTTTATAAAGGGAAAATTATTTAACTTACCAATGTTTTTTGCAATACTTAGAAAGTGTCAAACTTCTATTTATAAAACGGGGCCTTAAAAATTTACTATGAACAAACCATTTATGAGTGTGTATACAAATGCTTCATTCATGAGAATTAACATAGGAGCAGTGCTTTACAAATGATGAACAAAGCATTTAGCAATAGTTAGTAAATGGTTTATAATGGGAAAATTATTTCATTTAAAAATGGTTGTTTCATTATTTGTTAAGTATAAATCATGTACTTACAAACATATTTTTCAAGATAGGCTTATTTACTATGAACAAACCATTTATAACTATGTGAACAAATGCTTTACTGATGATGAATTATGTAAGAACGATTCATTAATAATGGTGAACAACCCATTAACTAATAGGCTTATTTACTATGAACAAACCATTTATAATTGTGTGAACAAATACTTTACTCATGATGAACTATGTATGAACAATTAATAAGTAATAATGAATAAACCATTAACTAATAGTTAACTAATGCTTAATAAATGATGAATTATGGATAGTATGGAGGTGTAAAGGGAAGGCAAGGATTTCATAATGTAAGGAAAAACTGCCAAAAATGATGCAGAGAAGCCCTTCAATATTACAAAAGGTTTCCTCCAAGGTTCACCTCTATCACCACTTCTGTTCATTCTAGCTATTGAACCCCTAGCAATAGCAGTTAGATCCAGTGGTGTAGTCTAGTTTTGTGTAGTGAGATTACTGTGATTTTTCCCTCCCAGCCTCATTCTCACACGTGTCCCAAAGCGACAACCCCATCATTTTTTTGGAACGTTGCCGCGTATAGCATCAGCCTCATCTGGCTCATTTTCTGTAGTTTCTGTAACGTAAGCGTCTGCTGTAGTGGCATCTGAAGCTGCAGTAGCTTTAGGGGCAGGCTTATAAAAAATAATGAGAGTGTAGTTTGAGTTGGCTTTCATTTGATATCTACTTTAGTGATTCACATTGGTTAATTTCATGTTTGCACAGAGAATTACCGCCAAGCAACTGTGTTGTTGTTCCTAGGTGACTCGCAACACAGACGGGGTGAATTTATGACCAAAACGTTTGTAAGTGGGTATATGGAAATTCTTGACCTTCCCTAGTTAGGGTATATGGCGTATACCTGCATATCACGTAGACTACACCACTGGTTAGATCTAGCAGACAAATGCAGGGGATTACAATTGGCAACAGAGATCATAGAATAGCTCTTTTTGCTGACAACGTAATTTTATTCTCAAAACAATTAAACACATACATACCAGCACTGTTAGATCTAATCGGCCTGTCTGGTAGTATCTACGGATATAAAGTAAATGCTTTAAAATAACCACTAATGCTGCTTAACGGAAATGAAAGACAATATATGAACCAATACTTAAGTTAATTTCAAGCTTTTATCTAATTTACATATTTGGGCATCAAAATAACACCTCATTTAGAAACTATAGCATGAACAAACTATGAAGTAATAATGAACTCAGTACATAAATCTATAGAAAGGTGAGTGCCCTTACCTATATCCATGATAGGAAGAATACATATATTAAAAATGAACATATTGCCTAAATTCAAGTATTTATTTCAAAATATCCCCCTCACGCCACCTGCAGCAATGTTTAAAAAACTGACAGTACTCTTCAGGAAATTTATGGAAACTTTAATTACAATGAAACATTTATAAAAACATTGTTTAAAAAAAGAAAAGAAAAAAGATTGTGACATTTTGTGTGTGTGTTTGTCCAGCTTCAGCAGAAGCGTGCAGAGGTGGTCGGGGCCCTCCGGGTGTTTCAAGACGGAGCGCAGGGGTCGAGGAATCAGTCCACATCCGAACGTCAGACCTCTTTGTTGGAGAAACTGGGTGATCACATCAAAAAATTATCTGGTAATGACATATGAGAGAAACCTTAGATGAACCATCTCGTTTTGAGCTGTTAATAAATTACATATACAGCGGCATCAACGAAAAAAACAAAACACACAAAAGACACAACAAAAAAACAAAACTACTTTACAATATAGTAAGTGCAAATAATATCATACAAAAACATTTACTATACAAACTCTCCAAAGGTTGCTACTATCCCTCAACAATAAACACATAATAAATAGAATATAATGAAATATATATATATATATATATATATATATATATATATGTACAAAAAACACACATCTAGACACCAGTAAACACGTATGCACACAAAGATATAAAAAATGAATGCGCCATGCCTACAATAGGTTTCATTTAGTCATGTTTAAAGCATATCAACAACAGGCTTCAGATACAGGTGATACACACAAGGGTGAGCACCTCAAAACTCTAGGTTACATACCATACATTGTTGTATATGGTACACACATATTAAACATATTATACATAAACAAACAAAAAAGGTCCACTATAAACTAAATAATGTATCCATAAGAAAGAAAAAGAGCGAGAGACAGCGAGAGAGAGAGAGACAGAGAGAGATAGAGAGAGAGAGAGAAACAGAGAGAAAGAGAGCGAGCAAGAGAGAAATGATAATTAGAGAATGGATACAAAGAGTTTGGATAAACAATATGACATTTTTACTTATTGACATATTCCTGCTATTACATTTGATATTTATATGTTTATTAAATTGATTCAACGTTTTTTGCCCTTACAGAATGATACAGTGCTACCATCTCATTCTGCAGTACAGAACTGTTCCAGCCTGAACAGCGCTAGTGAAGTGCTTAAACGGTACGGAAACCTACTCAAGGGAAAACTGGGGCACCTTGTTATTGACCTCCATAGTCAGGGGGCCAATTCAGAATAGTGCTTCAGAAATGACCTTTGCTAACATTTTTGGTTAAAAGCTTACAACATACAGTATTTTTTGGACAGGGAAGTTCTAGGGTGGATGTCATGTTGAAACTGGGGACTTTTTTTCTGGGGACTTTTAGAATACTCCATTCATGATTCACATGATTCCAATTTAACACACTATGCATTTTCTTTTTCATTTTGAAATATCTTTGTTATTTTATACGATACATGATGAATAAGGAAAGTTATTTTGAATCTTTTTTTAATGTAAACATTATGGTAAAAGATACATTCGAGGCAACTTCTAGGGGCGTTAAAATGGCCTTTTATCACACTATTATTAAAGTGCAGCTATTTTTTCCCCAGGCAGATACTAAGAGACTAAGAGAAGGATATTTTTTATCACCAGCAGGCTTGATTACAGCAATGCTCTGGTTTTTGGTCTACCTAAGAAAGTTATACATAAACTACAGATCATTCAGAATGCAGCAACACTTGTACTGACCAAGGCCAGAAGGAGAGCACACATCTTACCCATCCTATCAGACATGCTTTCAACATATGCTCCCCCTAGATCAATCAGGTCCTCTGACACTGGCCTTTTAGTTGTTTAGGTGAAGACAGAGAATTACAGGCGGCATAAGTGTCTATGGTCCTCGTCTCTGGAATAGCCTGCCAGAGGATCTGAGAGTGTCACAATTTGTAAATACTTTTAAAGGAACCTTAAAACGTACCATTTTCAATTTAGCATTTTCTTAATCTTTATCAATTTTTCTGATTTATTTTCATTGTATTGCTGTATGTATTTTCCTTGTATTTTTGTATGGTTAAGCACATTTTACTGCAATTTTATACGAAATGCGCTATATAAATTAATAAAGATTAAGTGCCAGAACAGTTCACAAATAGGACTTCTGGGTAGTCCTATTTCAGGTGAAACTAATCTGACTGGAATGCTGTTGTCTTGGCATCATTTCTAATCCCACGCATTTATTTGTTTCCATGTAAGAAAATCTATAGTACAACTCTGTAATTTTGTAATGACCATCACTTTGTAGATTACAACACTATACCAGTACACTTTGCTGGTTAACGGTTATACTTCTTCTTGCAATGTGTGATAAAAACTGTAAGTTTAGCGCCCTTTCTGGATGAGAGGTGCTCTATGTTAGGGGTTCTGCAGCGATCTGCCCACATGAAAACTCAGCATCCCATCTCATCTTCATCTTCGACTGTGGAAGGCTGGCAAATGTAACTCTGTACATTTTTAATCCCTGGCCTGCAGGAAGACTTTGATAGTGATTTTGAAAGCTCAAATTTCCTAAAAGAGAAGAGCAAAAGAAGGAATAAAACATTTAAATAAAAAAAAAAATCTAATACTAAATAAGAGCACTGCAAATGGCAACATTTCTTTACAGTTCACTGCTGATGATGTGAAAGTCAAATGTGAAGTACTTAGATAAAACTGATCTATTTGGATCACTTTTATCATTCGTGTTAAACCAATAATATCTTAAATTCTAAAAGCCATAGAGTCAATTGCATCATCATTTGAGAATACAGAAGTGAAAGAAGAAGAGAAAAATGTTTGTTCTTTCACAGTGCACTGTATTCTCATGGCTTTATTGACCTATGGAAGATGCCGTTGTTGCCAAAAATAACTTTTTATACTAAACGAACACAATGCAAGTATCGATAAAAAACAACCTGCATTTAATAATACGTAATGTTTTCAACGTTTATCTTTTTATGTTCTGACGTGTTCAAATGTAACTACATTTTAAATTCTATTTTTTTTAATGTAAATGTAAAGTCACATGCACATCAAGTTACAGATTTTAAGTGGTTATATCCTCGCAGTTCCCATGAGCAGGTGGCTGAACCAATGCAGTGCTCTGATTTGCCCAGCCAACCTGATCTTATGACCGAAAGCAACAGGCTGGAAACAGACAGTTAAAAGAGCTGGAAATAAGTGGGCTGGAAAACACAGGAAAAACCGTTAGAAAGATTTGTCAAGCTAGATACCTTCAGGCAGAACAAAACCGGAAACTGAAGGATTTGTCCTTAAAACCAGACAAATATAGGTTACATACAGTATTTATTTCCCGTATAGTGTGGCAAGTAGCCTGCTGGTTTATTCTGATTGACCAGACAATAGCTTTAATATAATGATAGATGTTTATATGGTATACTTTTTCATCCTAGCTTTTATGGCATTTATTGGTCATGAACAGCCTATGTTATAGTAGGATGGGCATATATATATATATATTCTTGTTATATATATATATATATATATATATATATATATATATATATATGTAAATATATATATATATATATATATATATATATATTATGGCGAGAAGAACAATTGAATTTAAGTTACGTTTTATGTATATTCCATCTTGTTGGAATGTATTCTTATGTCAGTAACTTTTATACTGAAGTTATAACCGGAAGTTCTACTATTGATTTTGAGACGACTTTACTTTAGTACGTCACATGATATTTTATTCAGTAACGTTAGTGCTACCCGCTACCACATTGGTTAGAGACGGGCAGTTCGCGTGGACTTTTAACTGACTTTTTAATAATATGTGTAAGGACTTCATTTTGATATAGAGGTTTGCTACGCTGGTTTTATTTATTTTTTTTATTGAAAACAAAATCACCCATTTCCTACTTTACCATGTAGCTAGGTGACGTTTTTTCAGGACGCGTCACTAGCTGAACTTCCGAGAAAAACATTGGAAAAGTTTAGAAACGTGTCGGAGTCATTAGGCGAAACGGTCCGATTTCAAGAGCAAAGCTGGAGTGTTAGCTATTCAGAGCACTTCATGAAGTTGTGAAGCTTGTGAAGAGGCAGGTTTCACCATGACAGAGCGGACTCCTCTTCTCCACTACCGCCTCTCCACCAGCGTCAATGAGTCCGAGCCGCGGTCCCCTCCGCTCGGCCAGGCCGTGGTCCAGCACCACGGCAGCCCCCGGCAGAAGGCTGGCCATCAGCGCCAACCGAAGAAACTCTCCGTCTTCATCGGTGTCGTGATACCTACCTTGCTGTCCATGTTCAGCGTGGTAGTGTTTCTCAGAATAGGTGAGTGCTGATGATATCACATGTCCGTGATATATCAATCACTGCACACCTTTTAGAGAAAGGTAGGCTAACTTACGCCAAACCCCGTTCAAAATTCTGACATTTTATTGTTGCCCTGCTTGTCAGTAAAGGTTCATATAGTATATAACATGACTTTGATCATTTAGGAGGTACTGTTGAATTCGGTTTGCAATGCATTCCTCAACGTTGGCTTGTTGTAGTAACATGAACTTTTATAGTGTTCGAAGTTCTTCTATCTGAATAACCATGGAGCCTCCATGATGGAGGGCACTATTGAGCAGTGCGTGAGCCAATTCTAAGTTGATTTTATAAAAATAAAGTCATGCTTGATGACATTCAAGCTGATATGATGAATCCATTTAAAGTATTCCCCTCATTGGTTCAGTGCTGTTCATAAGGGAGATTTAGATTGTGGAGCAGATGAATTGCAGAGGGATTTTTAAGCTTTGAGGTAGGGACCTTTTAGGTTTCATACGCACCTGCTCTCAAAACCAGGGTCATGTTTCCTGTGGTACCAGTGTGAGAACTAGACAAAATTGAACCTTTTTGTGGAATCCTTCATTTTCAATTGCCCAGATTTGATTTAATAGAGATTACATCACCAGTTAAAGTTGAGTGCATGGATCTGTACTAGGCCCAGGGTTCAAAATAAGCACCATCCATTAGCCAAATGCTGGTAAATATATGCAAGTTGCTGGATGATTTGCTTCACTCACCAGCAAAACAAAAAAAAAAGTGGTAATCTATTGAGTGCCTGGTAAAATTTGAACATTCAGCCATTTGGCTGGTGGACGAAAAAGTTAATTTTGAACCCTGACTAGGCCTATATCATTTAATCTAGCATTCATTTTAGTTCAGTGACAATATCACCAGTAGACACTATTTATTAGACTTAGTACTTAGTACTTTACTTAGATACTTAGTATCTTTTTACACGAAAACCCCTCAACATCTCACACAGCTTTGCATGTGACCTGCAAGGTGGATGAATAGCCTCAGTCAGCAGAAGAGCTTTTCCCTTTTTTTTTTTTTTTTTTTTTACATTTGTTGGGTTTGAACAGACTTTTCTTTAGTTTTGAATGACTATACATAACATTCTTTCTCGTGCAAAATTGTTCCAACCTTAACGAAAGTTTGTTCACAGCATACATGTGCAGTTTTTCAAAGTTGCTGGACCTATTTTTTGAGGTTTAGGTAATGATTTCACCAAACAAATTTGGCATGATGAGCTTCAGATGCTCAGGTGTTAATTGTTTAAGTTACACAGAATAGAGTAGTTGTAACATTTTCCTCAAAGTGTTATCATCCGTAGAAAAGTGTACAATCAGTAAAAATCCTTCAATGTTTTGGGGTCACTATACAAAAAAAATTTTTTTTTAATAAATTTAGCAAGTAAAGTCATAATATGTCATGCAATCAGTTTCACATTTCTGCTGTCAAAGCATAACAAAGAGGCCGCTGACAACAGAGAAGCACCAAAAACAAGCCTTTCACATTTAACTTCATCTTTCCTTCTGTCTCATCTTACATTCCAGTAATGTGGGTGTTGTGTATTTCTCTTCTGGTTGGAACTCCAAGTTATTTTCTAACTCCCCGCCCCACCTCCCTCACCCCCAGTCTCGTGAGATGTCAGCTGCTGTGCAGTGGACACACATACTGTAGTGTATGCACACACATGCAGAGACTGACATGCAGCCACATAGTAGCTGTCTGTGTAGGACTTTAGACTACTATTCTCATTATAACTCGCCACTCTACACAGGAACTAACCGTAGTTTCACTGTGGATGTGAAACTACTGTAAATGCGTCTGCTGTGAAAGCGTCAACATAGATCAGGATGAAAAGACTTGTGTTGTTGGATAACATGTCTTTAAAATCAAACTGTCAATTCCAGCTTGCGACAGTGACGCTGGTATTGTTTTCACCTTTTGAGTGTCTGTCATGGCAAAATGTGGTCCTAGAGACATCTACTGTAGCTGGAACTAGCACAGAGGCGGTTTTGAGTACTTTGAATAAGTTTTAATATCTTTGTCTGTCTGTCTGCAGACAGATTTTGTCACCACGATAGTTCCGTGGAAGATGCAGTCACGAAACTATCCAGGTGTGTAGTTGAAATCAAGATGATGGCAGAGTTTAAAGATGAGTGTGGTTTGAGCAAGGGCGCTGGAAGTAAGGGGCTTATGCTAGGAGTGGGGGGGATCGATACAGCATAGTATCGCGCTATTTTCGTGGCAATACTGTATCGATACACAGATTCCAAGTATCGATCTTCTATTATTAAACTGTATGTTTTGGTTAGTTTGTCTGCTTGACAATCCCACTTTGCAGCAATGAAATTGAAGTGCGATGAACAAACCGAGAAATGTATCTTTTTAGATAAAACAGATGTTGACAACGTTTCTTTTTGGGGACATACCTGTAATTTGAAATTGGGAAAAATTTGAAGTTGGAAAAAAGGTAGTAATATGTTTAAAATTGCAATAATATCGTATCGTGACATTAGTATCGTGATGATATCGTATCGTGAGGCCTCTGGTGATTCCCACCGCTAGTTTACGCCCCTAGTGCTAAAACAAAGTAAACCTTAAAAAAAGAAATCTTTATTCACGTATTAATTTAAACACTGTCGGCTGCCTTCCTGCCTTTTCCATTTGATTTTGGTTCTGCTCCTGTGTGATGACATGACACCCACAGCAGTACAATATATGAAAGCAGATCATGAAAACAGCAGCATTATGCTGTTAGTCACTGCCATGGACTGTATAATCAAAGATCACAGTAGTAGAAAAGGATGGTGATGTGGAAAATGTCTAACATGGTGTAAATATCTCCTGACACACATTGAGATGAGATGCATATGACTTTGCTTATGAAGATAGATGTGATATTATAGTTATTCCAATCAATCATTGCACGCATCTGAACTAGTTTTGTTGCAAATGTTTCTGTTCTTTTGGTCTTTGATAAAATAGTTCCTGATGTTAAACTAGCTCCTGCCAATTATAATCAATTAATTGAGTAGTTGTCAACTATTAAATTAATTCTGCAACTATTTTGAGAATCGAAATACATTTCTTTCTTCCAGCTTCTTAAATGTGATTATGTTCTGGTTTCTTGACTCCTTTTATGACAGTAAACGGAATAGTTTTGAGTTGTAGACAAAACGAGACATTTGAGGACGTCATCTTGAGCTTTGGGAAACACTGATCGATATTTTTCACCACTTTCTGACAAAACCAAACAGTTATTTGAGAAATAATCAACAGATTATTCGAAAATGAAAAGAATCATTACTTGCGGTCCTACTTAGAACCACAGAATGCAGCATTACGGTAAAGGCACGGAGAGGACGCTGGAATCACTTTCAACATGTGATTCCAGCTTAATTTTTTTTTAGAGAAGAAGGAATGTTTCAATGAGTCATTTTGTACAATAGTCACTTTAATTTTGATTCATCCGTTGTCTATCATCCACACGTAGTTGACTGGATGGTGGTAATAACAGTGTGTATTAATGTATTTGTGTACATGCCTTATTGAATGCTCACATCCTCTGCACTGTGGGTATGGGCTCCTTAATGGCAAGTTTACCTTCCTTCTTCAACCACAATGACATTACTGCCAAGTCCAAAGTTCTGCTTTCAACCAGATGACCAAGTCGTCAGGGTTTTCTTCTGACTGTGTTTGTGTCTGACTAGGATTCATGGTGGGCCATTCTGGACTGTACCAAGCCATTGCAATGCTCCTGGTGGCCTACTTCATCATCTGCATGACCGTGCTGTCAGTCTGTGCCATCTCCACCAATGGAGCCCTGGATGCCGGGGGCGCCTATTGTATCCTCTTCACTCACTCACACACTCACACACTCACACACTCACACACTCACACACTCTCACACACACACACACTCACACACACACACACACACACACACACACACACACACACACACACACACACACACACACACACACACACACACACACACACACACACACACACACACACACACACACACACCATTATATGACATTTGCACATTCAGCGTAGTATCAGTCCCATTGTCAATGGTCAACATGTCAAGAGCACACACACAGAACTCCTTGCTACACTAAAACCAAGACAAAGTGTGTCTTTGTTTACGTAATGTAGCATTGTCTGTGACACTGAATGGGGTCTGATTTGTTCATTATCTGCACTATAAGACACTGTTTACTACTTTAGATAAGGGTGGGGCTAGTATGTTTCGCTGCCAGGAATTTGGTAAAGTACCCCAACCAGTGCTGTTTATCAGTCAGGACAGGCCATCTTTAAGTTGATACACATGCTTTACATGCATACATTTAAAGAGCTTTGTCTCCTTGACATTTAGTTGTTGCAGTAGTGACTTCCTGAAGACGATTATATACTCTACGGGGACTACGGATGTAAATTAGCCCTGTGGCTATATTCCGGCGTGTTTACGTCTGTTTTTGTTGTTTCAATGCAGATGTTCATTAATGTGCATTGTCCCTATCAAATAAAGGATTAATAATAATAATAATAAAAGTTATTCATTGAACATGAACATGAACAGAGCCAGGCTAGCTGTTCTTCCTGATTCCAGTATTAATGCTAAACTAAGCTAACCGTCTGCTGGCTGTGGATGACCGATATTTACCGTACAGATATGAGAGTGGTTTCTTCTCATCTAACTCTTAACAGAAAAGCAAAGAAGTTTGTTCCCCAAAATGTCAAACTATTCTTTCAACAGTTTTCCTGACCAATAACATATTTCTAATGTTAACTAGAAGCCAGCCCTTCATAAAGGAAACGACCATCGTCTTCATGTCACTGATGTCAAGGTCCTAAACACTAATTGGGTTCTATAAGAATAGAAACACACACACACACACACACACACACACACACACACACACACACACACACACACACACACACACACACACACACACACACACACACCCCTACCTGTTTTTCACAGCATATTTAACAAACAAGTGCACTTTGCCTGAACTTCACTCAGACATGATAAGCAGAGCGTTGGGTCCTGAGTTTGGTGGCAGTATCGGCCTCATGTTCTTCCTGGCCAACGTGTGCGGCAGCGCTCTCTTTGTGCTGGGTCTGGTTGAAGCCATTGTGGCCACCTTCGGAGTGCCAGAAGGTGAGTTTCATTTTAAAAACTTGTGAAATGCTGCCAGATGAGCATTTGTCATTCTATTATTTTAGAAAAACGATTTTATATACATTTAACTTACAACATATAACAAAGATACTCTACAACATTCACAATGACACACCCAAAACTTTTATTGATATCCCAATCCATCAGCAAACATTAATTCATTTTCCCATAACTTTCATTAGCTCTCTGAATTACTTACTGTAGACCAACTACAAATTATTATTATTATTATTATTATTATTATTATTATTATTATGGTCAATTACAGGGCTGACACATAGAGATAGATAACCTTTCACACTCCCATTTTAGAGTTGCCAATTAACTAACCTGCATGTTGCGCAAACCCCACACATAAAGGCACCAGCTGGCTGGCAGGTTCGAAATCCTAACCAAAAAACACATTTTTGCTGTGAGTTTACCACTGCACTGCCCTATTATAGTCCTTTTTTATAGAAATTATAGCACCAAAAGCAATCCTAATACTATGGGTCTAGTTATTTTTAAGAGTGGGCTAAGCAAGTTGGCTGGACAAGGAATTTTAGTTAATTAACAAATCTTAGCTTAGGCCGTGTTTCCTGGGTAAATAAAGTTTTAAAAAATGGGTAATTTTCTGTTGCAGGGCAGTTAGACAGACATTATTGTTTATTCCTGTGAAAAGATGTTAGTGTCTTTATAAATAAATTGAACATTGAACATTTTCAAAGCTTTTTAAATGCACCACTTCATATTGACATTCTGGGCTCTAACATTATACTATTGAACACATTCTGTCAGTCATTGTTAAGCATTAACAAATCTTCCCCCACGTATCTTTTCCCTCTTGACCTCCTGCTTCGACACCTTTACCATATCATCCACCGCTAGACGGGTCTGCGGTCACTTCTGTCTACCAGGTCCTACAGTCGGGCTACTGGTGGTCTCTGCTTTACGCCACGGGCATCTCCCTGCTGTGCCTGCTGGTATGCCTGGTGGGAGCCCACATCTACGCCAAAGCCACCTTCCTCATCTTCCTGGTGGTCATGTTTGTCCTGGGCACCATCTTCATCAGCTTCTTTGCCGTACACCCTCATACCATCGTCCTTCCCAGTTCTGCCGCATTTAACCCATCAGCCAATGGAACAGGCCCCGGGTTTCCCACCACAGCCAACTTCACTGGCTTCAAGTTGGACACGCTGCTCGGGAACCTGTGGGGTAAGGGGCTGTGCCAAAAATAGTTCTCTCAGGATGTGCTCATACCAAGCATTCAAACTTAATGCTATATTACTGTTGCTTACTTGCACTAAACAAAGGACTTCACTTATGAAGGAGGCATCAGACCAATGGCAGACTTGAATGTGTATACAGGACAAAGGTCAACAGGTTTGTAGTCTGACATTAAGCATTGATCAGTTTTTCCCACTACATTACATGAAAGTAATACCATATTTTTACTGAATTAATGTACAATGTAAGGCTTTAACTAGATTGTGCCCCTAGTTAAGCTGCCATACTGTGGAAGGCATTTCAGCACACATTCTTTTCTCAGAGGCTTTAAAGAAACATAGTGTTCTCCAGGTTTTAACTGGGACCGAAAATGTACTTGTACTTGTTAATTCTATTGATTTATTGTATTGCAACAATAACCCTCAAAAGATTATTATAGTAGAGCTATTGATGACTGATTTGTCACTTGATCTGATGTGTGAACGATAAGTTTGGAATTTTCATATTATTGTTTGAAAGCATGACCTCAGTGACGTAGACTTTACAGGACATCTAATGTACTGTATCTCAGTACATTAGTGGATTTGGAATGCCTCTTTGTCAGGCACTAGGGCCCCTCTTACTGCTAACTCCACTGCTGGCCTGGAAAGATTACAATTGTTGCATTTCACACTATTCCCCTAGATCCCAACCCCCTTTGTGCAAATCCTGACACCAACCAGTAAGAGTCACTGCTGCAGCGACAAGGACATAATGACAGGGGCACCAATGGAAATATCCAGAGCCTTTGCGGCAGGGCTGTAGTACTTGAGTTCGGACTCAAGACACTCTGTTGTCTCGGACCCGTCTTGGACTCGTTGGTATTTGGACTCAGACTTGTCTCGGACTCGGCCATTGGACTCGCCAAATATTCTAGTTGGTCTCGACCGAGTCCAGCACTATATGCTTTTGTTCTAAAGTAACTTCCTCCTTCAAAACAAAACCATTGATGAAGCACACTCGTTCAGAAAACAGGTATTAGTTCAATTCAAAATCCATCTAGAACAGGCATTGAGATTGGTCTCCTGGTATATGCCTGGCTGCATCATATACAGGAGGCTACCTCAATCATTTTCATTTTGGCCACAGACACAATGTCAGCTAGCAGTTTGTACTATAAATTCTTCAGGAAGTAATAAGGTCAAGAATGGGAACCCATTTCATATTTTAAGTAAATAATATGGCCTAATTTGATCCTATAGTGTGTTACTCTGCACTTGCTTTTTGATTATTACAAATAATAAAGCTAAATTATCATCTTAAAGTAGATAAAGATATACTGTCTCTCACTTCACATAAATTATGAACAGGTAAGTGAGTGGTCTTGAAAAGCATTCTTTTTTTTCTGTCTCTGTATTGAGTGTCTCTCATTTGGACTCGGTCTTGACTTGGACTTGAACCTCTTTGGACTAGGTCTTGACTCGGTCTCGACTAGTCCTGGTCTTGGACTTGTCTTAGACTCAACGACTACAGCCCTGCTCTGCATTGGTGGCTAGTGATTTTCCCTGTTGCCAGCACCAGTGTGCCCTTATTTAAAAATAAAAATAAAAAGTACAATAACTTTTCCAGCACTGTTGGCACAGGACTAATGGTGCAAATGTTCTCTGGTTCTTGATGTCCATGGAAATCTATTGAAGCACTCCAATCTGTTTGCAGGGATTTGTATCTTAGCACATGATTACTGAGCTAATTGGTGTAACTCCGGCATGCACTCAGGCACACGTGAGAGCTATTACACAGTCAAGCTTAGAATAATTCAACATCTGACGAAAGAACACAAACACACACACATAAATCATAATTTTACATGTGAATAATTTAAAGTCCAGAGAAAAAGGATAATCACATGATTAGAATTAAAACCTAATTGGGTCTAATTACATTGTAAGGAGCAAAGGGTGCCTTACAAATGTAACTGTTGATATTAGCTGTTAGATTATTTTCTTTATTTAACTTCCTTTAACTTCAAAACAATACATGTTTACTTTCATTAATCAATAAAGCAAAGTACTTTATATGGCCTTTGTTCTTGTTGGAACTCCCTCAGGGAAAACTGCTATCATTCATTGACAGAAAAACAAGAGCAGAACGTTGTGAATTGTTAAAGTTAAAGTGTTAATGACGTGATCCAAGGTAAACAGGTTTGGGAATGGTGGGAATATATTTATTTCCAATTATACACATACAGCAACGAAGACCTAAAAGAAGATTAGTTTATTTCTTATAAATAGATCCAACATCCTGTGATTGATTGAAGATGTGTAGAGAATGGTTTTCTCAATGCTGTAAAACATGATGAGGTTTGGTGGCGAGCAGGTACAGAGGAGTGTCTGCCAACAAACCAAATTGAACTTTCTTTTAGAAGACTAATGGTGCTGATAAAAGCACACCTACAGTGACTTATCCGTTGTTATCTCTTCCCTCAGCTAACTACACTGTGGATTACACAACAGGAACCACGATGACTTTTGCCACCGTTTTTGCTGTAATGTTTAATGGCTGCACCGGCATCATGGCTGGCTCGAACATGTCAGGTAGGTGAGACCAGAGGCCTGTACTACGAATCAAGATCAACCTGCCCTGGATTTATTTCAGTTACCCGGCTTCACCTAACCTAACAACCGCGGTACCGCGTAAGCTGTACGGTGGTCAACCGCATGACCAATCGCAAACATCTACCAGAGCCGCATGTTTTACATAACAAGAGCAAACTATAATTCTGCCCATAGTTTTGCCTGTAAAACACAGACACGGTAAAAGAAATAGCTGACGCTGTTATGAGTAAATCACAACGCTTCTCAATATCCCTTCCCCATCAGGCACAAGATCTGACCATAATTATACTTTCCATGAACTCTCGTTGCTTCAGCCTATTATTTCAGTTGCAACCCTGGCAGTGGTAAGCGATCATGAGAGAAAATTAAAAATATAAAAACATAATTCAAACCGATGTGCGCATTGGAAACACACGGCTCAAGAAACCAACAAATGGCCTATACGTAATTCCCTCCACTGAAAATTGGCGCACCTCTCTCTCTCTGCGCACCGAGCTCCACCGGATATTCTAAGAACGGTGACGCCGTTATCAATCGAGTATTGATTGCTCAGTAGGCAGTGCTTTTACACCCGTTCATCTCTAATCTCCAACATGTTCAGCATAAGTTACCACAGCGATTTAACCCGGTAACAAGTGTGTGTGTGTGTGTTTGTGTGTGTGTGTGTGTGGACACACCGTAAACTTGTCTTTCTACCAGGTGACCTGAAGAATCCTAGCTACGCCATCCCCCGTGGCACCATCACAGCGGTCATCTTCACCTTCATCATCTACAACCTGCTCAGCGTACTGGTGGCCTGCTCCTGTGACCGGTCAGTAACACACACGTTAAAAAAAAAAAAAAGGTCCTGTATACGCGTACACTTTATTTTTGGACCCCTATTATTTGACGTAGTGCTAAAAAAAACTAGGTTAAACTTGAGCTGTCTTGCGTGGTGTCTTGGTTTTATACTAGCCACTGAACACATTCAGTTATCATTTACATCTACAAACAAAAAGCAGTGGAACAGCCCATAGTTGAACATTAATCCACACTGATCCAACAAGGTAATTAAACCTTCGGGTTGAGTACCAGTGCTGCGCGGTTCTGTAGTAATAGATGTTTGCATGTTTTGTTTTCCGCAGCTGAAATCCAGTACTTAGTGACTATCAGATAATGCAAACAGAGTTCATTTTCTGCTTCACCAAACTGAATTGGAGCATCAGAGGGGGCCGATTTCAAAACCATCAATTCCAAGTGAATGTTATCCAACACCAGGTGGCAGTTAATCAATCTGAACAACTGCAGCACGCCTGAATAAAAGTGGACAAAATAATGGAAACAGTACTTCAAGCCCATTTTTGACACTGGATGATTACTGAATGCATTGTTATTATAAAGTCTTAGAGGCTAAATGTCAATCCAGCCATTACTCAACAACAGAAACCATAATACAGACCTAGTTGTGTAGACGCAGACACAAAAACAATAAGCTGATGTGTGGCATTATATTTTTGTCTCAATCCAGAGCAGACATTCTCAAAAAAACGATTGTTTGCATGCACATACTAAGACAAATCAGCCAATCAGAAATGACCTACAACAATTCTCTGATTGGCTGAGATTGTGGCACATTGTAACACACACAGACTTGAGCAGATCAGGGAATTTGAGAAAGGGCAACTGACGAAAACTAAATGAGAGGTAAAATATTATGCGCTTATGTGGATAATAGGATACCCACAAATGTGTTTATAAAGCGCAGGAAAGGTAATTGTTTGCTGAAATTAAATAAGTCTGTGTGATAATATCATTTTTGTGCTCGCATTTAAAAAAAAAAATTAAAAATCTATGCTCTAAATATCCTGCAAGATTGAGAAACCCAACTGTCAGGAAACGGTTTGAGAGAAAATGTGGATTTCTGGATGGGAATTTTGACTTGAAGGATTTTTAAATGTTATTCTTCCAAGTAGGAGGCTGGATTTTATGCCCTCCAACTGGGATAATTTTTTGCAGAGGTATGTGATGAAAAGACCGACCGCAATGTCTTCAGTAGATTCATTACAATATACTAACAATGTAGCATACTTTATATTTAAGGATAGTGGGCAGCTAGCTGTGTCAAAAGTAAAGACTTACCAGATTGTGTATAGCCTGTTGTTTTTTTTTGTTTTTTTTAAACTACTTTCTGATAAGCAACCACATGTTAATTTGTCCACTTATTATTAGCTGTCCACGGTTTTCCATGACTAACCACAATCTCTCTCTGTGAAGTTTTTACAACAATTAAGCATATAAGCATCTAGCTAACTGACGTTTTCTTAGTTTTGAGTTGTTGCTGGAGACCTACTGCCGCCTAACATTGACAACTTTTTACTCTTAGTGGAATATTCCACGGAATCTCTATTTTGAATAACAAACACTTGCTACCTGTAGGCTTGGAAAATGGCTGTGAAAAGTTTGTTCTTTATACTCAGCTTGGATTTACAACATATACAAAGTACTTCAATGTCAACCAAGAGTCATGGCAAAAAAACGTGTCAAAACCTATCAACATATCCATAGAAACCTTGTTGACACTCAAGCTCGGTGAAGTATTCCTTTAATTAAGTGTTTGCATGCAGCTACCAATCCATCAGGGCCACATGGATAACTTTGGTGTCTGTGTCCTCACTTCACTCTTAAACTTAGAGCGGTCAAGTCTTTACCTTGATGTTGCACTTCTTTCTATTTATTTGTCTTCCCTCTCCCTCTCTATCTATCAGTCTCTCTCTATCTGTCTTTTGCTGAGTGCCAGAGTTCAGTATTGATGTAGCTCTAAAGCGAGTGTTGCCAAGGTGCTAAACTGACACGACAGGGCTATAAAAGAGCATCAGAGATCAATACTGTCATCATTTACCCTGCCACACTGTCCTCCCTGCGTCCGCCTACCACACACATACACCCTGATAAGAGACCACGATGTGTTTCTTAACACACTTTCTCCACCTCTGCACTACTCTATCTTTTCCCCTAGAGTCACACATATTACTTGTTCTATATGTTGTTGTATGTTTACATATGGTTTCCATCTGTTATAGATATCTAAAGTAGTTTCCTTTGTAGAATGACTTATGTTGGATATGTTATTTGTTTATTAATGAAGGCTTGAGGCAGTGTCAGTGTTTTGAAGTTGGGCCAAATCAGCCCCCACTCACATGACCCAAATAAAAAGGCCATACAGTTTGTTTGTTTGTGTGTGTGTGTGTGTGTGTGTGTGTGTGTGTGTGTGTGTGTGTGTGTGTGTGTGTGTGTGTGTGTGTGTGTGTGTGTGTGTGTGTGTGTGTGTGTGTGTGTGTGTGTGTGTGTGTGTGTGTGTGTGTGTGTGTGTGTGTGTGTGTGTGTGTGTGTGTGTGGCCTGCGGCCGCAATGAGAAATAAGTCTAATGCCTATTTTAGTGGGATTTACCACATTTAAAAACTCTTACCTTTTATCTTTTAAAAAGTTAGCTAAAAGTATGAAACAGTTGAAAAAGTATGTATGAAGTATAAAAAATGAAATTGCATGATAATAAAGAGTTTGTGGACGTGCTGACTGGCAGTGTTTCGGGATGTACAGTAAGGTTACACATGTTACTTCAGTTTATTTATTGAGATCACAGAAGAGCTATTAAAGTTAAATATAAGCCGAAATGAAAAGTCTTTCTTTAGGAGTCATACAAAGTAATACGTTATGATTTAGGAGTATCATCTGTTTAACAGGGAACTCGGATCTGTTAAATTGAGCGATACGATAAAGGAGTCTGGAACGTAGTAAACATTGGCGCGAACTTGACACACCAGAAAAATAAACGGGCATACTCGTCTACTGGCAATGAGAAAGGAGTCTAATGCCTATTTTAGTGGGTTTTACCACATTTAAAAAATCTTTTACCTTTTTAAGCTAACTTTTTAAAAAGTTAGCTAAAAGTATTAAACAGTTGAAAAAGTAAGTAAATAAATGGTTGAATTCTAAATGGTAGTAGTGCAAATTGACAGTTCAGTTGTATGAAAACATTATTTTATAAAAAATAAACTTTAAAAACCACTGACATACAGTATGTAGTGGATTGTAAATGCAAATGCATTATGCATACCCCCCATTGAAGGGAGGAGCCACTGTAGTCTCTTCTCTAGTTGTGTGCCTGGAGGGGGTAGTTTCCCCACAGAAAAAAAAACAAATGGTAGCAGTTCAGTGTAAACTCAGCTGGATCTAAATACTATCTGGGCACATGATGAGTGTAAACTGCATGCCTGATATGCCTGCTAGGCCTGTGCTCTGTGTTGCTAGTAGAAGACGATTTCCCTCAACTTTATCAATGGAGATTTGTTCTGTTCTGCAAATAGTTTTACTGATATTAGCAGCGGCACATGACATCCCACCATGTGCATTATGCATGTGTGTGTGTGTGTAAGAGAGAGCTCATGCGTCAATGCACCCAAGGCTTCTGTGGTAATCAGGTCATATGTCTTAATGACTTACTATAGAAAGGAAATGTAAACAATTCTTGTATATGGACAGAATGGAAAGTGAAACATCAAGTTTCTTAGAGCTGTACAGATTGTTTTTTGATTATGAAATACAGAAGGCGTAAAATCCTGTTTTATTGGTTTCATGCCCGGGATATCGCTCCCTGTCTTATCTTCACTTAGCTCGGGGTCGTTTGGTTTATTGAGGCTGACCAGAATTGAACTGATAAAAGTGTTATCTTGCTGGGAAAAAAAATGTATAATAATTTCTCGGAAGCACTAAAACTTGTGGGGTATTTTCATATTGTGCACTTGTTTGTGTTCATCCTCATGCAGTCTGGCTTTGTGATTTTTTTTTTTTTGACTTTTTTTATTTTTTTAAATGCTGGTTAATCTGAGAAAACAAGAAGTAAAGCTATTTTAATAAGGTAGATCAATCTGACAATGTGATCATTTCTCCTTTGCATTGTAATGGCTGGAATTTACTTCACTTCCCTAGATTAACACAATGGTCTGATTGTCTTCAGGCAATATTTGACAACTAACTCACAAGAATGCATCCATTGACTGGCCAGCAGCCACTTTCAGGAGATAAGTGGGCCAATAGTGACAGTGACAGGTCCCACCGGTGAACAATCTATTTTAATATCCAGCTTTCATTTTCTAATGGAGGAAATAGCAGCTTTTATGCATTACCTGTTTGTAAGCAGTGTGCTGCAGTGTATTTCATCTTCTGCTTCTGGAAAAACATTTTCATTCACCGCTGTTTCTGCTACATTAAGTCGGCTCACTCCAAGAAAAAATATTACCAACGATACCTAAAGTGCTCATAAAACTTTATTGATTTTCTGTAAGGAAATTAGAGAAAGACCCAATATTTATCAAGGCACAAGAATTTAAGAAACCTCCATTTACATACCTATTCAAAGAAAGCGTTTTCTGAAAATTACTCTGAAATATCTGTGTAGGAATGTGTTGATTTTGTTATAAAAAAAAAAAAGTGATTAGTACGAAGGGAAACCAAAACCCTGAGGCAAAAACCCATCTTACATTTATCTCACACAGCCAGTTGTACATGCCAACTCTAAGTAACACACACTCTGACACACAAGCGGCAGGCAGGCAGGCAGAAAGCAGGTTTTTTGGCATTAAATTATGCAAACAGTCAGGCTAACTAAATTATCATGGATTAAAATATGATTGCTTCTATTAAAGTCTTTCGTCATGTTGTGGCATTACTACACCACTTGTCAGGGAAGCCCTCACTCCAGAGACAAGACTCCAGTGACTGTGAATGTGAGGATGGCAGTATCTGATTATTATGGGATGTCACCGTGGGATGTGGTAGGTAGGCATATGTTTGTGTGTGAATCTCGTGTGATTTAACTAGAATATAAGGATGTTTCTAAGTGTGTAAGTAAACCCTTTTGTATGTATGTCCTAACCTATCAAGCATCCGAACAGGTGTATGAACAGATGATCAATCATATTTAATTATATATGATTCACACATGAACACAACCTTACACTTTGTAGCATTTACTGTTTATACACATGTACAAATCATTCACAGGTGGACTTAAAACAGTTTTATGCTTGTATGTGTTCAAGCGCAAAGTCCACTTACTTTACTTTTATTTCCTCCCTGACCTCAAGGCCTTCATCAGGGGATAGAGGTTGCTCAGTTGTCATGAGAGCAAGATTAAGTATTTATAAATATAATGAGCATAATGCATGATTATTATTTCATTTTCATATTAAATTATTATTAAAAAATATATTAATACAAACACTTCAAAATGTCCTCATATCCGCTAACAATTACATTATAGTGTGTTCGAAACATGTATGATTTGTTGTTTCCTAATGCTGTCAGGGTAACATATTTTATTCCAACTGAGCTTTTCTATGCTTGATAAAATATACATTTTAAAACAAGTTTCCACTGATAGTTCTAAAATAAAAGCAACAGTGCCTGTTGTAGTTACGGGAGTTGACCAAAGGGTGGCAGTCACACTCTCTTACCAACCAGCCATGCTCTCTTTAAAGGGAGCATTTAGAGTGACTAACTAACCTTTACATAAGGCTCTTTTAAATTGCTACCCTCTGCAAATTGTAGTTCTGCATCATAGCTTTAAAAGTAGCACTGACAGTACTGAGTTGGTTTTTTGTCTTTTTTTATTTATTTTACAGCCATCGGCGCATTTTCTGCTTCACAGCTATTAGTACTGCAAATAAAATGAAGCTCATCTAGATGTAAAAGCCGTACAACTGTACAACAGTACAACTTATGAGATTGTCGCTGGCGATATACTGCTATGGTAAGAGATACTGATGATGGTGATGAAGGCTGAGGGGATGTGAAACAGAGGGGAATCTATTAACCTTATGTGACCAGCTAGCCAGCCATGACAGATTGCCCTGTCGCTACTTTATCAAGCTCTTTTGGTAGTGTTTGTTGTTTTTGTGTGTGTGTGTGTGTGTGTGTGTGTGTGTGTGTGTGTGTGTGTGTGTGTGTGTGTGTGTGTGTGTGTGTGTGTGTGTGTGTTTGTGTGTGTGTGTGTGTGTGTGTGTGTGTGTGTGTGTGTGGGGAGTGGATTAAGAATTTAAATCTACACTTAAAGCAACAGAGTGAGCATGACCACTCACTCTGTTGCTCCAGTTTTTTATTTTGTTAGTTTCATGCCTGAATATTAACTAACTGCTTCATTGTATGTATGGGTTGGGGGAGGGTCTTTGCTCTATTGACGTGTGTGTGTGTGCACACACGTGTTCTCCACAGTGCAGTGCGTCAATGACCTGTAGGCTAATCCGCCCTGCGCTATAGAACCTTTTGTATTAATTACTGACTTGATAATTATAATAATTTTAATCTGCTGGGCCTTCTTTTGTTGTGCTATCTCTGACATGCAGCCTTGTGAATGTGTTTGCAATGGCTCCTACCCCAAGTGCCTCTGTCCCTCATCTCTCTCTTCTGCTGCACCCCCCTCCATACACACATGCTGCGTCAAATTTCTCACACTTTTCCAGAAAAGTCACATCTTTCGTCACAGCACTTTCTTTTTCCTCCATCCTCCAAAAACATGCTGCACATGCTGTGTCTTGTCTCTTGTCTTTTCACCTACGCACTATTTCCATTCCTCTGTTTTCCTATTCTATATTTTATCCCCCCCCCCCCACACACACACACACACACACACACACTCCCTGTTACCTTTCAATCACATACTTTTTTGATAATTCAACATCTTCTCATTCACTTTAGCCCCTTTCTGTCTGCAGGATCTTCTCCTGGGAACTCAGAAGCTTTTTCAATAAGTTAAAGGGTAACTACCGTTTTTTATTCAATCTGGACTGATGGGAACAAAAATCTTTGACATTGGTCCAGTATTAAGCGAGATCGCTGCAGTCGGCAGCGGCTAAACAAGCTACAATGTAAGTTAATAGGGCAATTGTCCAGTTTGTATTTACGTTCACAAAAGTGCTTGTTTTACCGCTGGCTCAGATTAATATTCTAAGTTGTCTACACACAACATGGCATCATGACATGGCGTAAACATACCCGCCACTTTCCTAAAGCCAAATGGCGTGTTATCTGTACGCATTTTGAGCTATCCACGTGTATGTCTACGCTGTATACAGCAGATGTAAACATACACACCACGTGGCGAGAACAACGTAACACGTGTGTAAAAAATAAATAATAAAAAAAAAGGTTGGTTTTAGGAAAAGAACATTGGGAAAGGCTTTAGTAACACAAAAACATGATGGTGACCAACGTCACACGCTTAGGAAAACAATAAACGGTTGGGTTTAGGAAAGAAACATTGGGGAAGGCTTTTAAAAAAAAAAAAAAAAAAAAAAAAAAACGGTTGGAAAAACGCCACGCGTGGGATTCAATCCCGGCTCTCCTGGGTGAAAGTACTGTGTTTTGTGGACTTACATCCTTTCATACTACTCGCTACAGCGAAAATTCAAACGTAATGTAGGTCAATGGCGGCCGAACGGCGTTGATAAACACGCTAAAAAGCGATTATGCGTCTTGATAACATGCCAAAATGGCATACGAATTGGCGTGTCATACATACACCACTTAATGAGATCAGTCTGCTACACACATGAGGATGCACAAAATGCAGCAACACAATTAAAGGTGCTGTAGGTAGGATTGTGAAGATCCAGGATTTAGCCAAAAAATTTGAACGTCGACAACTTCTCAGTCCCTCCCCCCCCTTTCTGCTAAAGCCCACAACGGTCTCCTGAGCCCCTCCCCCCAGAAGGGAGAGCTGTGCACGATAAAGTGCGTGTGAAGAGGGGGGAAGTGGAGGAAACCTATCTGCAGCTTGTGCGCGGGGAAGGGGGAGGGGAGGACACTATGAAATGTGTGTGCCTAAGCAGTGATTGACACGCAGTTAGACACCTCCAGCCCTGATTGGTGCATCTGAACAGGGAGCTGTGGATTTTGAAAATCGCACTACAGCCAGAGGAGCCGGATTTTTTATTTTTTTTTTATTTTTATTATTATATGTAGTTTTACATGAACATAGGGTCAGTTTCAGCAAATATGACAGAAAATAACACTAAATAAGGACCACTTGACAGACTAGTTTGCTCAAAACTCAAAATTAAGTCTCAAATATTAAACTTGTGTTGACATTACAAAATTAACTAAATGTGTGTGCTACATATAGAAAATAATGTGGGGCTATACCCGACTCAGAATTTTGTCAGTCAAATTGGATTTGGCTTTTCCATATGAATATTCATTCTGTGGTGTTTTATTTGCGACACTTTGGTAAGTGCAACTACCGTCCCCTCTATCCTCTATTATACTGACTTAGTGTTAGTATGAACACATCACACGTTCCTTTTTTTCATATGGACTATTAAGCAACACTTTATTGAACTGCCAGATTTTTAAACTGAGTTTGTACGTTTAGGGTGAAATTTTAGATACTAGATATCAAACAAAAGCCACAGACTATATCATATTAAGTTGCTATGAGCTGTAAATGCACCACTTCTAAGCAGAATGCAGAAGATAACGGTATCTCAGAACATGAGTGGGGAAAGCCTATCCTTCCTCCGGGCAGCTTTGTCTCACTCAGACTCACCCTGGGTCTGAGTGACGCTGTCGACTGAAGGGTCTCGGACTGATGATTCAAGTATTTGACTTTCAGGGGGCAGCCCTAAAAGAATGTATGTCAAAAAAATTAACTAAAAGGCAAAATCAAACTCTTTAGTTATTGTATGCATGGTGACATAAGATGTACACATGTCAGAATAACACAAATACACATTAAATAGACATCGGAGAAAAAATATACAGAAATTATTATAAGAAATAGAAAAAATAGAATTATTTATAATACATATATTACAATAATAATACAAACATATTTACACAAACACCCATATATAAACAGACAGTATTAATGCACAAATATACTAGGGCTGGACCCGAATATTCGAATATTCGTTCGGTGGGTTGGTTTTCAAATTTGAAAATTTGACATTCGAATATTCTTTTTTTTTTTTGGCACAACCTGGCATCCCCCTCCAAACGGTTCTCATTCGCGCTTGAATATGTTCGAAATATAATACTCTCTTTTACGATTTTCTTATATAGCCTAGCCATTTTAATAGGATGGACAACCCAACCTCGTTATACTTAATAAATATATTTGCTTTTTCTTGGACTACTAAAGTGTTCCTGCAATGAAGTATTCTCTGGCTAGAGCGCAGAACAGCGCAGTTTGCATGGACAGAAGTGCATGCCTGAGCTTGTATTTTGGGTTAAGCTGCGTTGCATTGTGGAAAATAAAATAATAGAAACAAAATGTATTATCCTTTTACCCATTATTATCAATCTAAATTAATCTACTGCGAAATATAGGAGACTTTGAGATTTTACTGGGACGTCACGTCACATGCCCCAGTTAAAACGCCCATGAGTTGAACGTCATTACCGTCACGATTCAGCGAAAAGAAGACAAAAATGACGAAGACTTCATCTGTGTTGGAGAACTTTAAATTAAGTGAGGACAAGACAAAGTCAGTGTCAAATATGCAATTTGAAACTGGCCTACCACAACAGCACATCAAGCTTGAGAAATCACCTGAGTTCTGTAAGTAGAACGAGCTGCTTTTATCCACCATTTACACGTGATAAAAATGTGCACTTAATTTTCATGGAAAATAACGTGACTTGTGAATAGGCTACGGCAGTTAATGACAAACAGTAAAAACGTAGCCTACTGTAGTAACGGGGGACTGTGTCCTGCAACAACAAAGCAGTTGCTTCATCTCGCTTGTCTCTTTTACCGTGAAAAAAAGCTGCCTTCAGGTGCGGTTTGGAAATGTTGGTTTCCCCCGCCGCTGCGGCCGCCACCGAAGCTTCGAATATTCACTGTTGAAAAGCACCGAAGCTTCGAAGATCAAAAACTGGTGTTCGGTACAGCCCTAAAATATACAGATGAGTATAACTGATCAACTGTAATTATTGTAAGCATAGTAATTGTAACTGAACATAACCCTAAATTACCCCTAAATGACAAAAAGGGTCAAATGAAAGTAAAGATGTGAGGGGGAGACATGACAATACCGAGTTTAGTCTAGTGGTGTGGGCTTGGGTGCGGCTATCCCGGGGGCTCTAAAGAATAGGCTAAAGAAATGCATCGACTACAGCTTTCACTGGTATTGTCCCGGGCGGACACACAAATAATTTTTCACTTTGGATAACAATGCAAGATAGGGCATTTGGGTTTGACAACGGTCTGCGTTCTTTCAGTGCCCTTCTAGTTAGAATACATTTTTTAGTTATTAACCCTTTTTGGCAGAAAAGATTGAGGAACCTTGTGTGTTACCAGAGACAGTTTAGAACAGAGACACCCCAACTCAGATTCATTTCTTGACGTGTCACATGGGTTTGTCCACGGCCAGGCCGGGACACATCAGGCCGATTATCGGCCGTGGGACAGTCTGGCGAGGTCAGTGACTCAAAACTGTTCGGTGTGTCCCGTGCCGTCGTCCGTCTGGGGGGCTGTCGGCGTTCATTTTGGCCGACCTGACATGTTCGGTCGGCGGCAGGGAAGTCGGGACTCTCCCGGAAATGGCGAGCGGAATGAGGTGACCACAGTCTCTCAAAATCTGATGAAAATCTTTTAAACTTTTCTCGCTTAAAATGTTTTCAGAAACACGTTTCAGTGAACTATTTTAGTACAATATGAGATCGTATTCTGAACGGCCGCCATGACAGTCTGGCTTTGAATTTCCGGAGAAAACAAACCCATGTGACGCGTTCGTCCAATCAGCTGCCGGTTTTCATTTCTTGGGCAACAGTTTAGATTAGCGCCGCCTGCTGTTATAGAGATGTATTACGTCTCGTCTCCTCTCGTCTTTTTGGTCTGTTCTGTGGCAGTTTTTTGGACTTCGGGGACGCGACATTGATTCCAATGAGAGAAGTCAACGTAAACACAGATTATGACAGATTATTTTGTCCCAAAGTTAATATTGGACCCATTTTTCACAAGCCACATATCTCCAGGACATTCTGTAACTAAAATGGCATTTTTCAGACAGACAAATCTGGAGAAAATTAGTTCGAGACCTGTTTCTTTTCAGCTTTTAGCTGTGTAAATATCTAACATTAGCAAAAGAAAATATAAATACATTATACAAATAATGTTCATCCACCTACCTGACGTTCACAACAATTTCAAATGAGGCCACGCCCATTTAGAAGTACCATTGGCACTGATTGAAATGCGCTATCTTTATCTATAGAGTATTTTAGAGTATTGTCATTCCTCTCAGTCTTTACATCATATCCTCTCATTCTCAGGCTTTCTGCTCATCCTTGTCCAGACAGTAGCCATTGTAAGGCAACAAGTCCAGCATCCCTTCTCCCCTCATCCTCATTCCTTACTTTTCTCTCTCCCCCGTCCCTTTCTCTTGGCACTATCGCCCCACAGCAGCATTCTTGGCTTCACTTTCTCCCTCCTCTCCTTGTCTATCATTCATCCATCCATCCCCACAGCCACGCTCCGTCTTTTTGTTATTCACCCCTATCTCTCCACTGCAGAGATTCCAGTCATTTTCGCCCCCTCTCTAACAATTGTGGTAGTACAGGCCAAGTCTTCCACAACATGTTCTGTCTGAATTAAAAGCTGCTGGGATTGGAGGGAGAGGCAGAGGGTTGATGAGCAACAGACGGAGGAGGAAAAAGGAAGGATTTGGGTGACAGAGGTTTTTATTTTTATTTTAAGTGGCTTGGCGGGCACTTGGTGGTGTCCATGAAAGATGAGGCAGTTCATTATATTTGTTAAATACCTCACCTGACATCTCTGGGAAGCACTTAACTTGTATTTTAATTCAACTTTTTGAACAGTTCACACAAGCATTGATGAGTAGAGAGAACTCCTGAGGACACTGCCGGGCGAGCTCAGTGCAATCTCTAAAGAGGGTGAGAAGTTTACTATCCATTCTCTAAGATCAATGAGAATCCCAATTTTTGGTCTTATAATTAAAACCTTTTATGACTTAGACAAAGCTAAATGGTGATTAATTAGAGGTTGAAAGTTCATTCTTAACCTCGGAAACATCAGTTGAGAAAATAATCTCACCACAAGGTAGGTGTTCTGGAGCTTTCTTAAACAACAAAGTCTCTTGCCCTTCCTTGAATTTGTTCTGCCTATTTCAGCATAGGCCCTGAAAGACATGATTTCCCAAATCTCGTCGTCTCACCAGTTAGACATTTTCGTGTAAACCTTTCTTCTTCAGCCTCGGATTTTTGTATTCTTCCAGTTAGGTGCGAGCCTGAGAAAGCTCATCAACACTTCCTGTGAATTCGACATGTACCATCTCAGGCAGGCACGTGCACAGATAGACCCCAGGGGGTACTCGGGCACCTGAACTTTTAGCCTCTGACTAGATAAGTGCCCTTTTTGCTAGAAATTTATTTTTCTATTTCTTTTTCTACTTTTTTTTTATGTGGCCCATGGCATCAATTCTCAAATATAAGTGTGTTGTAATGCTCAACAACTGCATTTGAGTTCCAATTCTGCAAGACCGCGCAACCCTCTAGCTCACACAGAAACCACAGTAAACACACGCAAATTGACATCACGTCTCCCTGACCTGACTTCATTGGTGGTAGCCAGCCAGCCGTCAGAAGCAGAGCAGAGAGATGCTTCTGAAACGTGCTGGTAGAATCACAAGCATTTTTGTCTGTGGCCGTGATCAGCTCCGGTGGCCGCAGCGCAGCCAGAACACACCGCAGCTGTGCTCGGTGGAAGTTTTTTTTCTCGCTTGAACATCTGCCCCCCAAAATGTCTGTGCACGTCCCTGGCTCTCGGTACTGTCGATAAGTTCAGGGTTTCAGTGCATCTGTGAAAGGGGCTTATGTTTGCGTTTTGAGTTTCACTGGGGACTTTTATTGTGCCGTGATGGTGTACAGGCTTTTCCTGAGGGCTGTTTGACCCTGAATATCGGAAAATAAAATGGTTGTCAATTGCTATCCCATATCAGTCAGCCCCTAGTTACAAGCATAGTGGAGAGATGATGGAGTAAAACAAACAAGTGGCTGGAAATTGCCAGTTGCCACTGAATAGAGAGGCTAAAAATTGGAGAAATAAATGGAGCCGTAAAACAAGATAAGGGTACCATAGGAAGACAGGGCTATGGAAAAGCTGAGATGTGCAGAGTACATGTGAAGTGTTGGGAGTGGAGAGATGTGTGTGTGTGTGTGTGTGTGTGTGTGTGTGTGTGTGTGTGTGTGTGTGTGTGTGTGTGTGTGTGTGTGTGTGTGTGTGTGTGTGTGTGTGTGTGTGTGTTTATGTGTGTGTGTGTGTGTGTGTGGGCGCAGTGCACAGAGGCCTTGTTAGTTATTGATCTCATTTAATAATACTTAACCACAGTCTTCTCCCCTGAGAGCACTTAACTCTTCCTCTCCCTCCCTCTCTCTGGCTCTTACAACCCCTCTCTGCCTCCCTTTTTACCTTCTGTTTGCTTCCTTTTCCTCCGCTGTTTCTTTATGTGTCTGTATATCTCTTCCTCACCCCCTGTGTACCGTGGCTTCACTCTAAAAGTACCTACAAGGTCAAGGTGAAGTAAGGCTAAAGACCAACATTAAATCCCAGCAGTAAAGGGTAAGGTTCTGTGCTGGTGCATTTGTTGCTATGGAGTCGATTCAGTCGTCTCTAAGAGGCCTGAGCTCATTCAAAGCACACCGAGCCAGATGCAGGCTGTAAAGCATGTTCAGGCTGTTACTACTCACACTTCTGAAGTGTGCTCTGAGGATTTTGCCACTGGCTCTGTTTGCCGAGAGAGTTCTTCTTTGTTTTTCCCCGACTGGCATGGTGGGAAATTGGGACATAGAATTGTCACCTTTTCATGTCTTTTAGCTGAGGTGTTGCCTTTATATTTGTATACATTCAATTAAGTTTTGGTTGGTATGAAGGCTTTTACAAAGCATACTTACGCAGTGTTTTTCATTTAAGGCCAGAAACCTTGAAATAGGTCTTGGTTTGATTCTGTTGATTACTCAGTATCCTCAGTACTCAATCACATGATCTATGTAAATATCTTGTTCACCTTTTTAAAAAAAAAAAAAAAAAAAAAAAAAGGCCATTCAAGGGACATTCCACCAATTTTATACGTATGACTTCAGTTTATTTGTTATGAGGAGGGCTAGCCTGTGAAAACAGCTATATAATATTTTCTGAATCTCTGGAGGAGCTTTTAAAAGTTGAAAAAACAACCCTGATGATGTCATAGTGATCTTATCAGGGGTATCTCGGTTTGGGCTTGAGACTTAATATAAGACAACTAACGAATGACGTCAAGCTGTATGTAGGATCCAGTGTTTTGGAGCTTGACCTATAGTAGACACTATATCTCCTGTGCTGCTTTGATTCCATCCATTCATTTTTTAAATATGTCTTTCATACTTGCAAAGAGCAGTGTACAAAACATTCAGCCAGAGATGGGAAGTAAAGAAGTACAAATACTTCGTTACTGTACTCAAGTAGATTTTTCAGATATTTTTACTTTACTATTTATTTTTGTGGCAACTTTTTACTTTTACTCCTTACATTTTAACACGAATATCGGTACTTTCTACTCCTTACATTTTAGAAAATTGGCTCGTTACTTTAGTGTTGTACAAAAGACCGTCTATCAGGAGTGATTGTGAGTGCATGTCGGAAAATAGCGCAGACACGCGCCTTACACCGCGAGTGGGCCACACGGAGAAAAAAATGAGAGAAAAGAAAAAGACACAATCTGTCCGGAGGATAATCAGTTAGATCGTGTGTGTGCGTCCTTGAGAACTGTAAGTCGTATAACTTATGTTGTCAGTTAATGTAAGCCTGTTGTTGTATTGGTCTATAGTTCTTTCAAATTAAAAGTAAGTTAGCTAGTGATTTTGTTGTTTGTTAAAGCATCTTAATGATCTTAATAAAGCATCAAAAGAGAAAAGTTGTCTCCGTCCGTGTTTTAACAGACACACCTGGGGCGAAGTTGGAAACCAGAATGGTCAGCTTTAAATACAGTCCTAATGTAGTCCTCACTAACAAGTTTCAAATAATTTCACTGGAGTTACCGTTATTATTTTTCGCGTCCTCAATACCGAATCCAATCTAATTGATAATATACTTGACGCACCACTACAAGACGACTCGACAGATTTGGCGGCATTAATTTTCGGCAAATCATTGCAGCATGATGGTGGTAACGTTAGCAATAGTAGTATGGATGGCGACATGAGAGATCCCAGAGATTCAGCAGACAGCAGCAAGACATTCCCAATCATCCTTGGCCTTATCTGAGAGAGATGTTTAGGCATCAAGAATGATTCCTGGCGAATGTGCTGCGTAGCTCTTAAAGTATGGGGAACTTCTTAATTAATGTCTGTTTAGTAATTCATATTTAATCCTTTAATTTCTTTCCAGAAGCCATATTTGAGCACACACACATACATGTAGATTCCTTTAACTGTTAAGGGGAAGATTAAAAAAAGAGAATGGATCTGTGAATTCTCACACAATCACAACTGAATTCATATCATACTACTCAGTCAGAATCTTATTAACCTGGAGTCCCAGTCTCTGTCACAATAATCATATATGTAATGTTTTAGGCCTTGGCAGACATCCATTTAAAATGTAGGCAATGGCATATAAAGAGCCTTTTTTCCCCACTGAAGTTTTTCAGCTTGCACTCTAGTAACATTTGTGTGGTCCAGGTAGCTTTGCATAAAAAATGGTTGTCATTCGCAAGGCTACTTTTACTTTTATACTTTAAGTAAATTTCCAAGCCTGTACATTGTTACTTTTACTTGAGTAAAGAAGTTAAATCAGTACTTCTACTTTTACCAGAGTATTTTTTAACACAAGTATCTGTACTTCTACTTGAGTACGAGAAGTGAGTACTTTTGCCATCTCTGCATTCAGCCAACAGCTTCTCATTGTTAGCCACCGTTGACTGATGCTTTGCCGGTTAAAATGACAAAAGGTTATATCAGCTGTCCCTAATTAAAGTTAATTCCATCGGGCGCCTGGGTAGCTCACCTGGTAGAGCAGGCGCCCATGTGCAGTCTTCAACGCAGCGGCTCAGGGTTCGAGTCCGACCTGCTGTCCTTTGCTGCATGTTCCCACCCCCCCTTCCTGTCTACAGTTGTCCTGTCTATTAAAAGCTAAAATGCCCCAAAAAGTGATCTTTAAAGTTAATTCCGTGAGTACCTTGAGGCCAGAAATTAACTTCCAGAACTTCCCAGTTAAACATTCATTCATATCATATCAATAAGTTAAGCTTAGAAACATAATACATTTTCACTAGAAGCCAGCAGCTAAGTTTACAAGGATTTGCCAAATTTTAAGATACGTGGTGGCAAGCTTACCAAAACAGACTACATACAGACAGCTTTTGTGTTTTTACTTGTTTTTAACAATTGTGTAAAACATAGCAGTAGTGTAAACAAAAATCAATAAAGACATTGTTAAAAAATAATCAAAAAAAAACAGCGTGGTGGATGAGATACTGTGGACACATGGTGCATTGATAAAGTATTACTCGCAAAGTTTTTATTGCACTTAACACTAACGATTGTAGTTGGAGGAGCTCAGCCCCGACACATAGAGCAGAGGAGATGCTGCAGCGTGATAATAAATTATACCAAAACGTAAAAAAATGCCAATAAAAGAACCTGTAACCTTGGAGCTTATCAATACTATGGTCTTTAGCACCGCAGCCCGTTTAATACTGGGTTTCGCTACCCATCCCTATTCCTTACTGTCTAATGTTTCGTTCCAAATAATCCTGTTTCAAAAAGGAAATATATCATGTTATGGAAATAATAATACCATTTTATGGGATCTTTAAAGCTGCAACCATTTTTTTTTCTGGCCACTTTTTCGGGAGCAGCTCAACTCTTAAAGGTCCCATGACATGGTGCTATTTGGATGCTTTTATATAGACCTTAGTGGTCCCCTAATACTGTATCTGAAGTCTCTTTCCCAAAATTAAGCCTTGGTGCAGAATCACAGCCACTAGAGCCAGTCCCACAATGAGCTTTCCTTAGGATGTGCCATTTCTGTGTCTGTAGCTATTGAGGAGGAGAGAGGGGGGGCAAGGTGGAGAGTGGGGGTGTGGCCTTGACCAACTGCCACTTTGCTCCTTTGAAAGCCA
Organism: Perca fluviatilis; assembly: GCF_010015445.1. Taxonomy (NCBI): domain Eukaryota; kingdom Metazoa; phylum Chordata; class Actinopteri; order Perciformes; family Percidae; genus Perca; species Perca fluviatilis. The sequence continues at coordinate 17,715,886 of NC_053113.1, read as the reverse complement.
TGATGTCTCTCTCTCATGAGTGGGCCAAATTCTCTGGGTGGGCAAAGCAGAGAAAGGAGAGGTAACCTTGCTCCTTATGAGTTCATAAGGAGAAGATTTTCATTTTCTCAAAGGCAGAGCAGGATACCCAGGGCTCGGTTTACACCTATCACCATTTCTAGCCACTGGGGGACCATAGGCAGGCTGGGGGAACGCATATTAATGTTAAAAAAAACTCAAAGTGACATTTTCATGCCATGGAACCTTTTAAGATGTAATGTTTGAATGCTGTTTTGCACATTCAACAGACCCAAAGCAACATTAGCATTCATTTGATGTTGTGTTTTGGTCCACCTGACAAATGGAAATCCAATGTTCACTCTCCTCAGCTGTTGGAGTGTGTGACTTTCTTCAACAGCTAGTCGCTAACTTTGTTGGCGTGCTGTTTACTGCACGGCAGGTGGTGTACAGTAGGGCTGTTGGAACATATTCAGAAATTTTAATATGATTTTAATATTAAAATGATCAATACTATTCGAATGCTAAAATTACTATTCGAATATTGCTTTTTTATGTATTTAAAAAGAAAGTATATGCAATCTTACCTTTCTCGCCCCCTTGGCCTACACGCATGTGAACATGAAATGCTTTTGTTTCGTCTGAGGAACAATAAAGTTTTTGAATCTTATCACAATCCTTAATACATCCATGCGGTATCATCATCACAATACTATCAAAAATGGCGGAGAGCGACCTGAGGGCACACCTGACAACGTTACACCCTGACAAGCTAGGCGATCTGTCCGAGGAACCGCCGCTAAAACAGGCAAGAATTACTTCTTTTCTGCCTCTCTCCTCATCACGGGGCTTACCAGCTGTCCGCCAAAAGGCAATAACAGACAAACTGACACGGTTCATCTGTAAAGATATGAGACCGATCAGCATCACGCACGGGTCTGGATTTAATGATTTTATTCACGAGCTTGAGCCAAGGTACATTAAAGTTGACAAATTAAAGTCCTTGATTTTGTCCCGCTGTTTTATTGTTAATAAGAAAGCACCATCTTAAAAATGTTTGTATTGTAATGTTAGTAGTCCCTCTAGTGGACAGAACGTGTAACAACAACCACATGCTGATAGCGGCATTGGCGATCCATAAGCCTGTGTAATGTCGTAAATATTAATAATAAGATGAATTTGAGCATTTAATATTTGAATATTATTTGAATATTAAATAAAATAAGGAAAGGAATTTGAATAGTATTATAAAGGAAGATTGACAGCCCTAGTGTACAAAGGGAAACCGCTCCCTGCTGCTGCTGCTGCTGCTGCTGCTGCTGCTGCTGCTGCTGCTGGAAAAGCAAAACAATGAGCTAAAGTTGGCTAAAAAAATCACCGTAGAGGCGCAGAACTGGGCAATAATTCTCTGTGGGTTCGTCACCTACTGACCCCTTTTGCATTAAATCTAATAATTTAATTTACTGTTGATATAGAAAATATTGATTAGTGCAGCTTTAATGCTTTTTTTTAATTTTGAATATAAGAGCACAAATAATGACATCAGCTATAATCTAACAAAAAAACAGCAGCACCATATCCGCCCACCCCTGTTTACAACCAGGAAGAAAAGGGCAAACAAAACAAAAAAGCAGTAAAAAATAAATGCTGTCCTTGTAATGTTGATGGAGAGATTCATTAGAGGGACTAACCTTTGCATTCTACAGAGTCAGAGTATTGACTTCTAGGACCATCATGTCCATATTGCAGAGACACAAATGGTTACATAATGGTGCAATGAGCGTAACCGTGATGTTAGCCATAAGCCAGAGCCATCTCAGTAACTAGCTCTGATCCCACTTGAGCATTTATTGGACATTTTCTTCAGGATCATTAAACTAGATGATCCTGAATTGTTATGTTACTCGTGATGAGGAGTGACCTCGCCCTCTAAGAGCTGAGGCGACCAGGATCACAGCAGACTAAGCACTGTTGATGATGAGAAGCTTTATGCTGCTGTTATAATATACCTAAACACTCCTTGGCAGTGCTTCATTTTTCATCTCATTTGAAAAATCACAGATAATTAATCCATAATGTCCGACCAAAGCGCTGGTGAATTATCAGAAGCACAAACACGTGAAATGATGGATTAAAAGATGAATACACATGAATACACAAATGAGGGCATGAATAAAAATGGTAAACAAATGAGCTGAAGGATGGGCGGGCCGGGAAGAGCGAGAACAATCGGCCAAACAATCTCTGCGGGCTCCTTTTAGTCGTTCAGCTTTGTTTCCTCCTCTTCTCTAAACGAACTCCTTTAATCTGTCACCAGCTCCCTCACGCTTTTGTTCTCCTCTTTATTTGGATGGCAAAGCTCATTTCAGCTGGATGATCCGATCAATAATTACTACCCACACACGCAGACACACACACAGACACGCACACACACTATTTGTCATCGCTGTCACCCAGTTTGCTGCGGCTTTGTTTTTGAGAGCCAGTTTGGAAATGTCAAGCTTTTCAAGATTTATTTTGCTCCTGCTGCACGTCAGAGAAATTAATAATCAGCCTATAAGTTTTGACCCACATCATCACACACACACACACACACACACACACACACACACACACACACACACACACACACACACACACTCGCTCACTTTAATTCCTCATGTTTAGCACCCCTTTTTGTGTACGAAACTCCTTTTTTCTGTGCAACAAATACAATGAGACTCCTCTCCAATCACGTGCCTGCGTATCAGACCAGTGAACAGTTCTTTGGTGTTATGAATATGTCAGAGAGTCTGATTACAGGAATGGTTCATAAACTTTTCACTGCAATATACATGCACACACACATGCACAGGCGCAGACGCCAAATAAACAAAGTAGTTGGCATTTCCTAATTTCGAGGGTGATGTTAACTTCTCAGCAGAACCTTTTTGTTTTGTTGATTTGTTGTAATGCAGAAGTGTGTGTGTGTGTGTGTGTGTATAATGTTTTGTGTGTGTGTGATGTGAGTGTGTGTGTGTGTGTGTGTATTTTGTGTGTGTGTGTGTGTGTGTGTGTGTGTGTGTGTGTGTGTGTGTGTGTGTGTGTGTGTGTGTGTGTGTGTGTGTGTGTGTGTGTGTTGCCTGCCTGCCTGCCTGCCAGGCTCCATATGAAATAATAGTGTTCTCAGGTCTTTGGATGGAGTGAACAATACTTAACAAGGGCCATGATAATAAGTATTAAAATCACTGGACCTGAAAGAAAACGTGATGAGACTCTTAATTACGAGAGAGAGTGAGAGTGAGAGAGAGAGAGAGAGAGAGAGAAAATGGACAGTGGTACAAGTAGAAATAAATAGAGAGGGGGATAACTGAGAGAGAAAACTTGAAAAAAACAACTTAAATGGGTTTTAAAAACACCATGATGAGGGAGATGGAGGGGATGAGGGAGGGGAATAGATTTTGTGTGTGCATGTGTGTGTGTGCGTGCATTGAAACAAAGACAGATTGAGATGGATCAGGAGAGAGAGAGAAACACTTTGCACTCTAATTCTCCTCTCTCTAGCTGTGATGTATTGAAAAGAGGTAGGGGGCAGGCTGCAATCATGCACACCCTGCTGTGGTTTTTGTACTCTGATCTCTTTTTCTCCTTGTCTAGTGCAAGGTGTCTCACACACACACACACTGGAGTGAGCCCCTTATTCCACGATCTCATCATTAGGCACCCTGGCAGAGTAATCATCACTTCCTCTTCAATCATGTTCTTTTTCATTGGACACGTTTTCCCCAGAACAAATGAGTTTGAAATGACTCACAACTTTGGACAACTTGATTTTTATTTCCCAGTATGAATATAATAAAATGAATAGTTATCTGTTTATGGTTATAGAGATGATGGGTGTCTACTGATACTGATATCTATACTTAAATATTTAAAATAGCAGTGCTGTATAACAATCCATCCATCCATCTTCGTCCTCTTATTCGGTGACGGGTTGCGGGGGGAGCAGCTCCAGCAGGGGACCCCAAACTTCCCTTTCCCGAGCCACATTAACCAGCTCCGACTGGGGGATCCTGAGGCGTTCCCAGGCCAGGTTGGAGATATAATCCCTCCATCTAGTCCTGGGTCTTCCCCGAGGCCTCCTCCCAGCAGGACGTGCCTGGAAAACCTCCCTAGGGAGGCGCCCAGGGGGCATCCTTACCAGATGTCCGAACCACCTCAACTGGCTCCTTTCGCGGCGCGAAGGAGCAGCGGGCTCTATTCCGAGCTCCTCACGGATGACTGAAACTTTTCACCCTATCTCTCATGGAGGCGCCAGCCACCCTCCTGAGGAAACCCATTTCGGCCGCTTGTACCCTGGATCTCGTTCTTTCGGTCATGACCCGGCGTTCATGACCATAGGTGAGCGTAGGAACGAAAACTGACCGGTAGGTAGAGAGCTTTGCCTTCTGGCTCAGCTCTCTTTTCGTCCAACAGTGCGATAAATTGAATGTAATACCGCACCTGCGGCGCGATTCTCCGACCAATCTCCCGCTCCATTGTCCCTACCTCGCGAACAAAACCCCAAGGTACTTGAACTCCTTCACTTGGGGTAAGGACTCATTCCCTACCTGGAGTAGGCACTCAATCGGGTTTCCTGCTGAGAACCATGGCCTCCGATTTAGAGGTGCTGATCGTCATCCCAGCCGCTTCACACTTTCGGCGCGCGCGCCGATCCAGTGAGTGCTGAAGGTCACAGGCCGATGATGCCATCAGGACCCGTCATCTGAAAAGAGCAGCGTTGAGATCCCCAGCCCACCAAACTGCAACCCCTCCCCACCCGACTACGCCTTGATATCCTGTCCATAAATATTACAAACAGGATTGGTGACAAAGCGCAGCCCTGGCGGAGGCCAACCCTCACCTGAAACGAGCCCCGACTTACTGCAGAAAACCCGGACACAGCTCTCACTTTGGTCGTTCAGAGATTGGATGGCCCTGAGAAGAGCCCCTCACCCCATACTCCCCTGCAGCACCTCCCACAGTATCTCCCGGGGACCCGGTCATACCTTTCCAGATCCACAAAACACAGTAGACTGAGATTGGGCATACTCCCAGGCCCCCTCCAGGATCCTTGCGAGAGTGAAGAGCTGGTCCGTTGTTCCACGACCAGGACGGAATCCGCATTGTTCCTCTTCCACCCGAGGTTCGACTATCGGCCGAACCCTCCTTTCCAGCACCTTGGAGTAGACTTTACCAGGGAGGCTGAGAAGTGTAATAACCCTGTAATTGGCACACACCCTCTGGTCCCCCTTTTTAAAAAGGGGAACCACCACCCCGGTCTGCCACTCCTTTGGCACTGTCCCAGACTTCCATGCAATGTTGAAGAGGCGTGTCAACCAGGACAGCAACCTCCACACCCAGAGCCTTGAGCATTTCTGGACGGATCTCATCAATCCCTGGGGCTTTGCCACTGTGGAGTTGTTTGACTACATCAGTGACTTCCACCTGGGAAATTGACAACGATCCCCCATCATCCTCCAGCTCTGCCTCTAACATAGAGGGGATATTAGTCTGATTCAGGAGTTCCTCAAAGTGCTCCTTCCACCGCCCTATTACCTCCTCAGTTGAGGTCAACAGTGTCCTCTCCTTACTGTACACAGCTTGGATGGTTCCCCGCTTCCCCCTCCTGAGGTGGCGAACAGCGTCCCCCAGTAGAACAATGGAGTCCCCCACTGGAGCCCCATGCAGGACTCCAGTCAAGGTCTCCAAGAAGGCCGAATACTCCGAACTCTTGTTTGGTGCATATGCACAAACAACAGTCAGAGTTTCCCCCCCCACAACCCACAGGCGTAGGGAGGCGACCCTCTCGTCCACTGGGGTAAACTCCAATGTAGCGGCGCTCAGCCGGGGGCTTGTGAGTAAACCCAACTATTGGATTGCCAAGACCTTTGGTGCAGACATTCATGTTCCCACATGATGGATTTTAATTATTTTGAATAATAACTATAAATACAAACACACAAAACTATACTAAACATAGTTTGCAAAAACAATCCCAGACGCAAGGTCCACTTGTTTTCTGGAGCTTTCAACTGTATCACATGGTCTTCATCAGCAGAGGGAATTTATTTGAATGTACTGGAAATTGATCTGTTGCTTAATTAGTTAAGCTACCTCATACCTCATCTTTTTTTCCCATCTTTTATTTATTTCTACTTAAAACTATCAAATGAAACTAAAGATGCCACAGACATGAACTGAAAAAAACCCTAATGGTTTTCTTTGTACTTGGTTCGTAGTAAAGGCCAGAACTAAACTTCAATGCAAGTTTGCAGAAGTAATCTCTTCAATTGTATTCTCTATATCTTTACAGCGTCCTGCTTCAGAGGGATTACAGCTTCCTAAGAGACATCAACATCTGGAAACCCTTTGTCACCATCGGGGTTTATTCCTCCACTTTCTCCGCTGCCATGAGCAACCTCATCGGAGCCTCGCGCATCCTCTACGCCCTGGCCAGGGACGACTTGTTTGGTAGGTAGCACAATAGTTTCCTGCTGGGGAGAAATGTCCTTTTAAAACTGCTGTTAGAGTTCTTGTTGGGGGATAGAGGCAGGCGGGCTTTGGGACTGAGACGAGTAGCACTGATGGCATTTCAGTGAACAAAGTAAAATAGACCCTTTTGTATGTTAATTACATAATTGAAAGTTTAAATAACTTTTTCTAAAAATGTTTTTTCTTTTCTTTCTGTTGAATACTTTGAATGGTCTCATTGGACACCCAAAACCATTCTATTGAAGTTTGACAATATCATTTTAACTCAAAGTCCACTTACTAGCACTTCACGTCATAGCTCAGAAGCTAAAATACTTCAGTAGGATACGCAGCTAGAGAGTGAATAAAGACAAGCAGCCACGGAGAAAGCAGTGAATCAGAGAAGTAAAAAGTTATTTTCTGATTGTTCATCCTGTCTGTGTGTGTGTCGGTTACACCTGTGAGTCGGTATGTAAGGCAGAGGGATGTGACAAAGCGGTGATACCTAGGAATAAGAACGAGCTGCAAAACCTGCACACTGTTATTGGCACCCATATGGGTCCCAGAGGCTCTTTATTGATGCCCATAAACGTCCCACACACAGAACAATAAGAAGAAAAGAGAAAATACAAGCAGTGTGCACAGTCTCTGCAGAACCAGACACCCCCACACACTTCTGGTGGGTCATAAGTGATGATTGAGAGGGATTATTTTTGTACCATTACCATGATGTGTCAAATCAAGTGATTTACAGAGTTAGTCTTTTTTTAGTAAAAAAATATTTCCTTGTGTATCCATCCAGCACAGAAACAACGGTCTGTGGAAACACAAAGTCAACGTTTTCATTTACTTTGAGTGATTTATTAATTATTTTTCATGACACAGATGTGTCATAAAACACAGATATTATATTATATGTAAAAACAAGCGATTAAAAAAATACCACTTATATTAAACTAACAGTTGGTACAGTACGTTGAGTTCTAAATAGGTACGAATTTCTCTAACTTCCTGAATTCTAAATCTCACCAGCAAGTTTAGATTAAAATAAGACTCAATGGGGTTTATCATGATAATATATTCACTTCATGTTAAACAAAAATACATTTTCAGACACTTATCTGGTTTTATGCCTTTATCGAATCTATCAGTCTATCTTATTCCATTCTTTTTTAATTTTCTTTTTTTGAATTCTTCACACAGCTACTTCCACCACTTTTTACTGTGGCCAACCAAGTACACTATGATTGTCTTAGAGGAGAGACTGTCCTAAGGTGTGGGAACCTTATCCCTTTCTGTTTGATGCATAACTTTTAGACTACAAAGACATCCAAAAGCTTTTGGAGAGAGATTAGGAGGGCAGGGTGATGGAGCCATGAGGAGGCTTATGATAGCAGATTTTGGCCCCATCCTTAAGAGTAGCCATTATTAAACTGGTATAAACACATTTGCCTCCAGACATGGTTTGATGACATGTTATACAAACTATTTCATTTCAGGAATACTGAACCCTTACATATGTATTGTATGTGTGGTGTATTTTAAGAAACTAATTAAGCAAGGAGCAACATAACTTAACGTCCCCCTCTCTTGAGTTGGCATGTTAGCCATGAAGTTATTCCCACAGTCATTCCTATATCAAGCGATTCCCATCTCTCTCTGCCTCTCTGTGTGAATCCATGCTGCCTGCTGCTTTGTCATTATTAATGACTGTGAGCAACTTCCTTATCCCGTCCGCTGCTTCTCTGTTAAGTCTATTGCAAATTGATTTTGTGTGTGTGTGTGTGTGTGTGTGTGTGTGTGTGTGTGTGTGTGTGTGTGTGTCAGTGTGTGTGTCAGTGTGTGTGTCAGTGTGTGTGTCAGTGTGTGTGTCAGTGTGTCAGGGAAGGTAAATGGCTGTATTAGTGCGAGTTCCTCTGTGGAGTGATCAGACGGAGCAACGGCAGATGGCTCTAGTTCAGCTGTCTGTTCACCACAGCCAAAGGGTTAACTTAGATTAATCTCTTTAATTAAGAGTCAATGACTATGGAACCATAAATGTGTAATGTTCTTGTAGAAGGGATGAAATGTTTAGTATGACCTGTGTGTGTGTGTGTGTGTTTGTTTGTTGTTGTCATTCATGCATGCTACTCACAGCGCAACCTTGCCACTGTCCTATGCAAACAAAATGATGGATGTGTCAATTTTCTAACACACACACAAACACACCTTCCATTTCTTTCTTCTCTATAACTCCCTAATCTCGTACTCCTTTGACTTGGTGCTGCATTCCTCCAACACTCAGTCACTCAGTCTGCTACTCTCAGCCACATTGATTTGACTCTATTTGAAGTTTCACTGATTTAATTCCCATCCTTCATCAGCTGTGAAATTTAGTTTTAAATTCGGATTCCCCCTCCACCAACCGTCACCTCTCTCCTCCCCACCTCCCGTCCTGTCTGTCTTTCATTCTTGCTGTAAACCTCTACTGTAAAGATCTGCCACAGGATTCAACACAAATGTCATTGTCATGAGGCTGTATGTATTTGAGCTGTCTTCCAATAAACCAAACAGCCCTGTAAGGTATGAAAAAAAGTTAAGTGCCAGCTTAGTTTGTCTCCCCCGATGTCTCGCCCGCCCACTCGCTTTCCCTCTCTCTCGCCCTCTCGTCTTGAATAGAAGTGCAGTTAATTACATACACTTTGTTTAAATGTCAGTAACAGAAGAAATTGCCAGCCCTAGTCCAAATGTGATCTGATGTGTAAACTGAAAAAGGATCATTGCCGCTCTGAGGTCTGATGTTCCAGAATTTGTATCCGTTGCTATAGGAAACCTCATGAATTCATGGTCAATGGTATTGTGGTTTCAGTTACCATGGCTTTAGCATGAAGCTGTTTTAATTTTCGCTACCTACAAGCATTTAATGTTATTTTTGTTCCTGTTTCTTACTGTAGGTCATGTCTTGGCGCAGGGTTTGTACAAAGTTTGGAAAATAATGAATTAATTTTAACTCGTTAGATAAACTGGATTGCGTATTCAGCAACTTCAACATACAATCTCATGTTTCATCTACACAATCACTCATGTACCAAAAGTCTCCTGGCGTCTCACACCAGACGGACCAGACCGGAGCTGGGATTGACTGACATGGGCGCCGAAATTAAAATGGTTTTTCCGTTCTGTTTCACGGTGTCATGAGGGCGACCATCTGTGTTTTTCAAGCAGTGCAAGAGTGTGTTCTTGCATGTATTTTATATCACATCACATTGCGTTGGATCAAAAGTTGAGCCAGGTTCAATTCTTTTACTGGAGCCGTCTGTGTAGCATTGTTGAAATGATTGAGGGGGCTGGGTTCTTTCACACAGTGCTAAACATGGCCTTAGGATTTCTTTATATTATGTCTTTGTACATGTCTTATTTACCCGGCGGGATGGGATATCCAGTCACAAGTAGGAGCGATCAAAATCTCCATAGGAGTTGGCAGGAGACAGATGTCACATCTGCAGGGGCAGGCATTCATTGTTCTAAATCCTGCAGGACTGGGCTGGTATGTGATTGAAAAACTGTTCCGAAAGACTGTAGTCTTTCAATATTTTGTTCCTTATTTTATATTCTATTTTGTGTAAATCACTAAGAAAATGTCCTCTGGCTGCAATCTTTGCATGCCAAGTTAATACATAAATATGTCATGGAGACTTATGGTAGGTAGAGTGTCAAGAATCATCAGGAATAGCAGTGAGAAGGAGATGTCAATAGGAGAGCTCAAGGTAAACTTGAGTATTAACAAGTGAATACAGTAAATGCCTGCTGACATTTGATAGAGAATGTTGCTTAAGAAATTCTCCATTAAACCCAAGGTTGTTAGTGCATTATGTTCTTTCTTTGATTAAACCTTTCAGTATATGAATTAATTTATCCCCGGGTTACTTTGATGTGGGTTTTAAAGGTCAATGGGGATATTGTTGAATGGAAGCTGCTGCTACAGAAACTATTTCATGCTCAGAATTCTTTACAATTCAAAGGTTTTCACCAACATTTCTTTTCATCCCTGCAGGTAAGGTGCTATCTCCGGCTAAGAAGACGTCCCACAGTGGTAACCCCTGGGCCTCGGTGCTCCTCTCCTGGTTTCTTGTGCAGGTTAGTGGAGATAAACAAACGCGAATTATGGAGAGAGTCAACAAAGACATTTCATACTTGATTAACTGGCAGTAATCATCAAAAGGGAAATCCTAGCAAATCTGCCACTTTAGGCCTCAAGTCTCAAAAAGACGTACTGTATAAAAGTTATTTAATTTCGATCTGATGTGGCATGCATTACATTCTCCTGGTCAGCATCAGGCAGAAATGGTTGGATTTTTAGCGATAGTGAATATGTCTTTGTACTTGGCTGTTAAAGTTCAGATTTGAATCAAAATGACTCCCAGATTTTTGCCGTTAATGTCACTTTAGTTTTAATTCACAGACATTTGGTGTAGTTACAAGGGTATGTTTGTCACTAAAGGGCTAAAAGGTGTTCCGTGGTCAAATATGTACTGTATCTACTTGGTAGGGTTAAAGATAATAAAGGCATCAGTGGTGGCTGAAAACTGTGGAAGGGAATGCAGAAATGATTATGTGAACCGACGGGGGCACCTGGGTGGCTCACTTGGTAGAGCGCGACGCCTATATAGAGGTTTACTCCTCGACACAGTGGCCGTGGGTTCGACCGACCTGTGGCCCTTTGCTGCATGTCATTCCCCCTCTCTCTTCCCTTTCATGTCTTCAGCTGTCCTATAAAAATAAAGGCCTAAACATGAACCGACAGGGAGAAATCAGGCCAGGAATACAGTAGTATTAGAACAGCTGATCGGAACAAACTTTTTTTTTACAAACCAAAGAAGGCAAAAAAGAAAATCCTGTAGTGTTTTTTCTTTTCTATTGTGTCTTCTATGTGAAGGAAATAGGTCAAGTTAGACTGAGGTGAATATATTGCCAGAGGGGAGGAGGGTGAGGATAGAGAGACAAAGAGGAGCTGGACGATCTTAGAGCAAATAGGCCTGACAATCCCATCATTATCAGAGGTGAGTGTTGAAGCCTGAATGGCTTGTCATTGCCTCTGCTTCTCTGGATCTCTCTCTCTCTCTCTCTCTCTCTCTCTCTCTTCTCTCTGTCCCTCTCCTGTCCTCTTCTTTTCATCCCTCGCACTCTCAAGAAGTGGAGGAGGAGCAATTAGATGGAAATCGTTAGCTGCGCCGCCGCTGCCATCAGAGATCAGTGACTCTCTCGTCCTCTTTCACTCTGCCTCTTCCTCCGCCATTTGAATGATTCACTGATGACAAAAGGCTGATTGTAATCTCACCTCACACACTGCTGGATTGAAAAGGGAGGAGGAGGGGCAAGGCTTTCTTTTATTGGACTTTACTGTAAAGGCAAAATGGACGGAATGCAAGAACAAGGGAAGAAGACAAACTAAAAGAGTAAAGAGGATAGGTAAACTACAGCCTGGCACATTAATGCAATGGAAAAGATGGACATTGCACGTGATGACATTGAAATTGTACATATGCTGGTCAGTTTTTTTTCAGTCCCTCAAAGAATCTTGTGATAACAAGAATAATGCAAATTACAAATCCCTGGAAACCTTGTGCGAAAAGAACTCCAGCTGTAACAATGCTCTCAAACTTTTGCCTATCACAGCAGTTTCCCCATACAAAATCAATCCAATTCAAAACCACTATTTTGAGCCAAAGTCAAGTAAAAATCAAGCCTCAATCTCTGCAAACAAAGGTCCTGAGTGATTCTACTCCAGCTCCTTCTTAATTTCTGAGCCCCTTACCCTACAGGGGTGAGTCCAGCCACCCACTGAAGAAATCTCATTTCTGCCATTTGTAACTCTGATTTCATTCTTCCGGTCATTACCTTAAGCTCATGGCTGTTGGTGAGGGAGGAGAAACTTAGATCGACTGGTAAATTTGGGAGCTCCTCACCACAACTGCGTAGTGCAGCATCCGCATCACTGCTGACGCAGCACCAATCCACCGGTTGATCTCACTCACGAACATGTGGATGGACCCCAAGACACTTGAACTCCTTCACTTGGGGCATTGACTCACAAACACCCAAAAGGAGCAATCCACCGTTTTCTGGCAGAGTACCACGGCCTTAGATTTTGAGGTGCTGACTCTCATCCCCACTGCTTCACACGCTGGAAACTGCTCTTAAGATCACAGTCTGATAAATCCAGAGAAGCACTTAAAGCGCTGCAGTGATTTGCAGAAAAGGGGATGCAGTGCTGGGCATGGAAGTTTAGTATTAACAACATGTGATTAAATGACCATGAAGGACATCATCATTGGATTTTCTGGTATCCCACTGTTGTATGTTCTGTATTGCAGGTTAGGAAGAAACTAGGTGACTTTATAGACTCAATTCAGGGAAACCAAATGTTACCGAAGCAACTTTCTGGCTAGATAACTGCACAGACTGGCAGTTACTAGATGCCCATGTTCAGAGCATTCTGTAGGCTGGATATTTACTGCCACTGGAACTTATCACACATCATGATTAGCAGTAATTTCTCTAAACAGTGATAACTTTGGGTTTTTGACTTTTATAAACCACAAATAATGGTCACAAAAATGTATCTTAGTGTAAACACTGCCACAAATTCGGTCATTTATTGATCGTGCACAATGAGGGCACACTTCTTGATTAAACTATAAGAGAAAATATCTATCTACTGTAACTAATAGCTTCATTAGCCATTCTGTATCTTTATCTGGACCCAAACGCGCATATACACAAGCACTGTCCAATTGTGACCTGTAACCCAGAGACATCTCTGAAAATGTATGGCAATTTATGCACACTGCTTCCCAGTAAAAGCAGTCTTTCATATCTTCACACAAAAACATATCTAGGAGAGATTTAGGGTGCGCGTGTGCACGCACGCACACACACACACACACACGTTGTACGCGGTGACAGCATTTGTCCATGCTGGCCTGTGTCTGAGTTAATGGCTAATTAATGCTCCGGTAGAGACGGCTCCTAGGGGAGCGCCGGAGAGACACCCACTGACTTTGACTGCCAGAGGTCAGAGATGCTCTCTTACCCGCTTTCTCTTTTTCACTCGTCTTTCTTTCTCCCCTCTATCTCATCTTTTCCACTCTTCTTTCGCTATCATATCTCCCACCATTCGTCATTTTCTCTTTCTTTCTGACCGCCTGTCAATAATGTGACATCATTTATCTCAATTCCCAATCATTACCTTCTTTCCTCTCTTCTCGTCTTCGGTTTACTTCTGCTTCATGGTCACAGAGTTAGTGATCAGAGTTGCTTCTTTCCTACCTAAATACCATTGATATGCCCTTGAGCTCAAGAAAAATAAACTCCAGCGTAGTTTCTCAGTGGGCAATCGTGAAACACATAATTGGAGAGAGAGACTATATTCTGTGTTTGTTCCTAGGTACAGTACAGTAGTTACCTCCCTGCTCTGCGCAATCAATCGCTTCTCACAGATAAAGAAAGCACACTTGATGATGATAAAACATCCACAGAAAATATTTCATTTAGTAAAGATGTAAAACTAATGATGACCTTTGCCTGAAAATGTTAATTAAAAAATAGCCATGCATAATTCCCTGAAAAATGTTATAATAGTAAATTAATTTAGTAATGGATTTTAAACATTTGAAGTAGCATTTAAATGTTTTTCAGTTACAAAGTTGTTGTTTAGTCAATCAGAGAGGGGTGGTGCAGAACTGTAATGTACCTCTTTATACAGGCTTTTTTTCCCAAAAAGAATAAAATGCTTTTGCCTGATCAGGGGGTACTTGGCACAGAGAATATTTCACAGGGGTACATTATTGAAAAAGTTTGAGAACCACTGCAATAAAGGAAAGGGGAAAAAGCCAAAAACGTATAATATGAGCACTTTAAAACTTTAAGGCTGCACCAACCAATTTGAACCATGGAGTGTTTTTTAGATTTTCCAGCCTGTAATTTTACTATTTCGGTTCACTCGCTCGCTCTAATCAACCCTGCTTTCACAGCCCAGAAGCTGTAACCCACTGTACACTACCTGGCCAAGCAGCTGGTAAACATAATGGAGCATTTAGCAGCTAAAGAGCCATATATTTACCTCACCGCATGACGCACACCAAATCAGAGCCAAAGGAAAAGTGAAAATTGGACTTAAATGTATCTGGTGGTCACAAGACACTTATGTTACTCTGTGTCCACCTGAAACGGGCAACTAACAAGTTCAAAATACAATATTGTACTAGGTTAAAAAAATATTATATATTTCCTACTGCTGACATTAAATGTCAATGCAATTGTGGTAGTTATAGCAAGATGTAATGCAGGTGAAATAGTGGACAGTGGAAGCTGCTTTCTTGGCTTTCACATCTGTGGTTACACACAGCCTCGTCCACACATTCTGGTGTCCCTGAATATGGCAGGGAGCAGCATCTATAATTTGGTCATTATTTTCCTCCTCTATTAGTAATCACCTGGCACTCAGTCAAAGAGGGAGGGTGAATATCATGCATTCTTGTGCTGTCAGTATTATTGGATGTACTGGAGGACTCTCCCTCCAACTCAGCCACTGAGAATTCTGAATGTATCTCGACTTGACTGTGTTGTCACGATAGCCGCCGCTAACATAGCTAATTGCTTGCAGCCGAACAGCAGCCTAGATACCATCTTAATTAACACTGAACATTAGCCTCATCAGTGGCTCCCAAAGTGGAGCCTGGGGACCACCTGTGGGCTCAAAGTGGCCTGCGGTAAAAAGGTAGAACAACTTCATTTTTTTTTTTTTAAAAGATTATTTTTGGTGCATTTTAAGGCCTTTATTTTCACAGGACAGATGAAGACATGAAAGGGGAGAGACGGGGAATGACGTGCAGCAAAGGGCCGCAAGTCGGAGTCGAACCCGCTGCGTCGATGAGTAAACCTCTATAAATGTGCGCCTGCTCTACCAACTGAGCTAACGGGCCACTGAACAACTTAATCTTAACAGTGTCTTCCTGCTTAGAATGAATGAATGAATAACTTTATCAAGCGTCATGCACACAGATATGTATGCCCAGCCCAAACGGGCTTAAAAAACCCCATTATTTATGACAAAGGACTAGGGATGCACCGAAATGAAAATTCTTGGCCGAAACCGAAAACCGAAAAAGAGGAAACCAAGACCGAAAACCGAAACACCGAAAGAAATTATGCAAATTATTAGTACCTACTAGCATTTATGGCTATGACTGTGTACTAACTTTACTAAAATCAAGGCATTGCAATTGTATAAATTAATATTATATAATTTCTCGTTCGCCCTGCTTTATTTCCGCATCCAAGTAATGGTCTTTATACGCGGATCAAGTACAGTCGCGATGAAGTGCAGAGGATCCGAATAGATCTCAGTGAAGACTCTAAGAGCGTACTTTTCATTGTTTTTACTCCGTGGTCCGTCTCAACCTCTTTGCTTAGGAGACGCTTTGCAGGTGGAACGGATCAGGTACTGACACACGTGCAGGACGCGGTTTCTGTTTGCGTCATCACAACATTTCGGCCGTATTGTTTCGTTGATAAAAGTATTTCGGCCGAAAACCGAAAATGCCCTTTTGGGCCATTTTCGGCCGAAAATTTTCGGTGGCCGATTATTCGGTGCATCCCTAAAAAGGACCAAATACCAGAATAGCAACATAAATGAAACAAATAAACCTTCTTGGTTATTTTGCCATGCTTTTACAAACAAAATACGTTATTCAAATCTAACCTTGATGTCACCTGCCAGCTACAGTGCAGACAGACAATCATATTTAACAGCAGAACATCTTTATAAGGTTTCTTTGGACCAAAATGGATAAATCCTCAATTATCTGGGGATCCTTGACATAAAACACTTTTTGGAACCTCCAGTCTTGATAACAGATTATGAAGACCCTATGTGTAGAATGTTTTTGTTTTTAATTATAACATTATTTTGATGGCTTACAGTACATTTTTATTTTCATAAAAATGTGACAATCCTGTGTTTCACAGTGCCCCGATTCATGAAACTCACAGGATAACAAGTCTTTTATCGAACCTTTTATTTTTCATCACTCATCTTTCTAAAAGAGCAAATGAGCAAAGTATAAAACATTCATGTAGCAAGCGTCGGCTATGACCTTGAATGGTGGACTTTCATCCATTTTTGTGACCTTTCATGACGTGTGTGTGTGTGTGTGTGTGTGTGTGTGTGTGTGTGTGTGTGTGTGTGTGTGTGTGTGTGTGTGTGTGTGTGTGTGTGTGTGTGTGTGTGTGTGTGTGTGTGTGTGTGTGTGTGTACGCCAAAAACTTAATTGTTGTGTATTGGAATCTCCAGAATTTGGAGAAAGTAACTTGTGTGTGTATATATATTAATTAATAATAATTAATAAGTTACTTTCTAACTGTGTGTATGTACATATATATATATATATATATATATATATATATATATATACCAGTTACTTCTCCAAATTCTGGAGATTCCAATACAGAACACTTAAGTACAGGCAATTAAGAGTATATATATATATATATATATATATATATATATATATATATATATATATATATATCAAAAATGTGCTCTGCCTATTGTTACTTTACTTGGATGTTGAATGTTCACTGTGCAGAGTTTGACACTAGAGGGCTGTTTTCATCCGCAGAACCGGGAAAGTTTCTGTTATGACCTTAAATCTCAGTTTGACACATTTGGGTGTGTTAGCGTAATTAGTGACATCACAATTAGTTTGCAAGCCAATCATGGTCCTGTTTGCAACTTACAAAATAGCGATGTATAAACTGGAAACTTCCAGCACACAAAGAGTTTCGGTAAGGAGAAATCTTGTGTCCAGCAGTTAAACTTTTGTGAAATGAAAATTAAATATATTTGCATCGTCCTAAATGCTGGATTTTTTAATGAGGGAGAAGAAGGAGATGCCATTTTAAGAATTTCTAACAAGGTAATTGAACTTTTCTGTGAAAATACCATATTATTCAAAACAGCGTTAAGTTTTAAATGTCTTAAACCCTTTAACTCCAATACATATTTGCCTTAAAGACTGATACTTGAGCTTGTGTTGCCTCTTTCCATGTAAGACAGATGGCAGAGGTAAGATCGGTTGCTTTTAAATCTGGTGATTAATCACTTTATTTTTCCTCAAAGAGCACATGAACATGCAAAACATGTGATTGACTTCATATTTTAGAGATACATTTTTGGGGGTGAAAAGTAGGTGCTTGCTGGAAAAGGTCATAAAAAAAGAAATTAAAATTCACTCTTCTGTCCGACTTTGGAATGGAATGTTGCTGTGAATGTTAATCCCTCTCTCTCTTTTCCCTCCCCTTTTCTCTCCATCTTCTTTTGTCCTTTCTTTTTAGCTGGTGCTTTTTTCAGGGAAGCTCAACACCATCGCCAGTATTGTGACCATCTTCTTCCTGTTGGTGTATGCGGCTGTGGACTTGGCCTGCCTTGCTTTGGAATGGGCATCTGCACCTAATTTCAGGTACACACATGTCACTTTATTAACACACATATCCTGTCATAATGAAGGTTCATGGCCGACCCCTGCGATGAGATTCTCTGTAGTACATTTTCCTCACTAAGCACTCCTCTTCTTTTTTCTACCTCTGCCATTGTTTATGTATGTGTATTAAAGATGTGGTTGTATGCCAGCTGGATGCTGCTATGGTGACAGTGTACTAATTAAAAGACATAAAACTGGCCACTGCTTATAGCCCCATATTGGAGAGGGACTGACAATAAAATGTGTGCATTTGTTTTGTGGGGGCGAAGCCTGAACTGGATGCTCAAGTAAACCGCGGCCGAGATGTTAAGAGATTTAAAATTACTGTGTGTGTGTGTGTGTGTGTGTGTGTGTGTGTGTGTGTGTGTGTGTGTGTGTGTGTGTGTGTGTGTGTGCGTGGGTGCTGTTTGTATTCCTAGTATATTTGCAATGACCCTGATTTATAAAAGCTCCCTTGAAGCCATTTTCACACAAAAGCGGCATAACCGGAGGACAGTGTGTAGTTTATATGTAGCTTGATGATTACATCATGACATCAACGCTGCCAGGTTTTCCATTCACTCTGCAACTTGTTATGAGTTATTCTATATTTTCTGTGTGAAGTGAAGGGATCAAATGTCATCCAAAACTGCACTGTCTTTAATTTATAAAAGTGTATCCCCAAATCCAATAAGCTATATTGTTTTTCTAATGACATTCCTTGATTAAACTGACATCTCTGCTTCTGGTTTTATTTGTTATTGGAGGAGAGAAACAGTTTAAACGCCATCCATTACATTTTCTGTTAGGACAGATAGCCTGCAGCTCTGCATTTGCCGTT
Organism: Perca fluviatilis; assembly: GCF_010015445.1. Lineage (NCBI taxonomy): Eukaryota > Metazoa > Chordata > Actinopteri > Perciformes > Percidae > Perca > Perca fluviatilis. The sequence continues at coordinate 17,697,055 of NC_053113.1, read as the reverse complement.
ATATATTCCTCTGCAGTGATAGTTGAAAATTAGTCATAAGACGTGTGAGAACGTTTGCAACTTTCCACATCAGTCAAGTGTAGTTGACACCAGGATACAGCACCAGACGTACATCTGGAAAACAAAGTCATTATCTTCCTGTAATATTGGTTCTCTCAGCACTTTGGGATGTATTCAACATGAATATGTTGTATAATGATATTAGTGGAATGAATTGATAGTTGCATATTGGACCACAATTGTCAACTCTACTGGAGCAGTTTGGTGATTAATACCTCGCTGAAAGGCTGAGAAAGAAAACTCCTGTCTTCTCACCTGCTATTTTTTACTTTGTGTTTAAATGTAAGCACAGAGAGAATGTTTTTATCCCAAACTATTCTTGTCAGATTTTAGGGAAGATGACCAATAGAACAATATCCTATTCAGAACATTCCTTTTTCACAACTCAGGCCTTTTTTAGTGCTTATAAAACTGCATGGTAAAAGTACTGTATGACCATTGTGAACTCGTATATATATTATGGGTAGGAAATTACTGCCTTTATAGCATACATTTAATTTAAGCTCATATTCTATTGTCTATGTCTAATGTACATTATTTTCATCAAAATAGTATCTAATCATTAAGCAATTTTGTCTCATAATTGGATTTTTAACTACTTGAAAAATATTGAGAAATATTCTGAGACAAATGCTTTAAAAAAAACTCGCTGTCCCACTACATAAAGAAAGCCTAAATAAGAACACTGTGTCAGTGACAGTGCAGTTTGTAAGACAACATGTTTTGATTATGTCTTTTTGTGGGTGGCAGGTGATCGACAGGAAGCAGAGTCAAATGTGACAAAAACTAGTTTGTGTGTGCAAAGACATGGCATATTTCAGTTTTCGGATACTGTTGGTCGGTCTCTTTTATTCTGCCTTGTTTTACTGCCTTGTTTTAAAGTGCCCATATTATACTCATTTTCAGGTTCATAATTGTATTAGAGGTTGTACCAGAATAGGTTTTATGTGGTTTAATTTTTAGAAAACAACATATTTTTGTTGTACTGCACATTGCTGCAGCTCCTCTTTTCCCTCTTTGTGTTGAGCTCTCTGTTTTAGCTACAGGTGAGGCATCTCACTTCTGTACCATCTTTGTTTGGGAGTCACACATGCGCAGTAAGTACTGCTAGCTAGTCAGCTGCAGAGTATGAGGGTGTGCCATGCTAGCAGCTAAGGCGAGAGCATTATAACGTGTGTTACAAAGTGACACAAGGCTGGACTACAATAGAGCTGTTTGGAGCAGTTTGTGAACAGTGTTTTCTGTTGAAGATGGTAAGTCCCTTTGGGGGGACTTTGGGCTTTTCACTTTGTAAACCTACACTCACCTAAAGGATTATTAGGAACACCATACTAATACCGTGTTTGACTCTATCCTATCAGATATGGGCCAACATTTCGAAGAATGCTTCCAGCACCTTGTTGAATCAATGACACAAAGAATTAAGGCAGTTCTGAAGGCGAAAGGGGATCCCCACACCATTACACCACCACCACCACCAGCCTGCCCAGTGGTAACAAGGCATGACGGATCCATGTTCTCATTCTGTTTTTACGCAAATTCTGACTCTACCATCTGAATGTCTCAACAGAAATCAAGACTCATCAGACCAGGCAACATTTTTACAGTCTTCAACTGTCCACTTTTGGTCGCTTCCGTGCAAATTGTAGCCTGATTTTCCTATTTTTAGTGGAGATGAGTGTTACCCAGTGGGCTCTTCTGCTGGTGTAGCCCATCCACCTCAAGGTTGTGCGTGTTGTGGCTTCACAAATGTACACAAATAATACCTCGGTTGTAACAAGTGGTTATTTGAGTCAAAGTTGATCTTCTATCAGCTTGAATCAATCGGCCCATTCTCCTCTGACCTCTAGCATCAACAAGGCATTTTTGCCCCCAGGACTGCAGCATACTGGATGTTTTTCCTTTTCAGACCATTCTTTGTAAACCCTAGAAATGGTTGTGCGTTAAAATCCCAGTAACTGAGCAGATTGTGAAATACTCAGACCAGCCCGTCTGGCACCAACAACCATGCCACGCTCAAAGATGCTTAGATCACCTTTCTTTCCCATTCTGACATTCAGTTTGGGGTTCAGGAGATTGTCTAGACCTGGACCACACCCTAAATGCATTGAAGCAGCTGCCATGTGATTGGTTGATTAGATAATTTCATTAACGTGAAATTTAACAGGTGTTCCTAATAATCCTTTTACGTGAGTGTATAACGTGCACAAAAGATACATAACACAAAGGAAAGGGGAAAAGCCAAAAAGCATGATTGAGCACTTTAACATCTAATAGATCTCGGAGGTCTTCACTAGACATGAGCAGATCAACTTCACACACAGGCTACACTAACATGTCACACTGAAGTATATGAATAGCTGCCCAAGTATATTTTGACCCAGTTTGACAATGACAAATTTTAACAGTTTAACATCATCTAGTTGTCCGGGAATCCAAAGGAACAGCCTAAGTATACGTCAGCTCCCACTTTTGCTAATTCAGGTTGTTGTTTCTTGACGCTGTAGTCAAATTAACCGCTGATAGTCATGGAAACTAAGGAGTTGCCAGTGTCTGCAGTAATCGTCGTCAGATCTCAGACGTTCTTTTGTCATATGGAGTCAGTGATGTGTGATTTTTGTACTGAACATAGCTAAGACATTTAGTCGAGTCTGTGTCCATCCTGTGTTGCTGTCTTCTGGCCGCTGCTGACGCTGACTTGGTAATAAATAACGTGCACCGGTATTAACATGGTGTTGGTCCACAGGTGGAGGGAAGATAATATTTATATTTCTGAAAAGTCACCGGTGTGTTTGCTTAGAGAATCCTTTTAATATGGCCAGTGCATATATATATATACAGTATATGACACTCAAATGGTCTGTTCAGCCAAATTACAGAAATAAAAATTTGGTACCAAACCAAAGCTTGTCCAATATGGAGTTATATTCCTATCTTTAATCCAAGACGCATTCTTTCAATTTGAGAGCATTTCTCACTGATATTACGTTCAGATTTTGTAATAATTTCCCCCAAAACCTTGCTCTCACACTCAAATAGTCACTTTCGCGCTTGGATTTGCTCTGCTTGTGCTCAAAGTTTGTGCTCGCGCTTGGATTTTCTCTGCTTGTGCTCAAAGTTTGTGCTCGCTTGGATTTGCTCTGCTTGCACTCAAACTTTCTGCTTGGACTCAGATATGTTGTTGTTTGGACAGATTTCCTGCTCTCAGCTTTGAACCTTCTCCTTCGCACTCAGGCTGATTCTGCTCACTTGCAAAGTTTCTGCTCTCGGATTTCTCCTGCGCGCTCGGATTTTTGGTGTGTTATAACCCTATCAAAAGTCAACAACCAATAGAATGCCAGCTGTAGTGTTGACCAATGAAATGATCCCAACCCTGTTGAGGGTGCGTTCACTTTACTTTAGAACATCTGTTGTGGCGCGCTGCTCTGTAACCTGACTGTAACCAAGGTTATATATCCCCGCGCCGTTTATAGCTTTATTATAAGTATATGTCAACAATGTGAACAGAATGGTCGACGCACTTTCACCTGCACCCGCCAGGAAACGGGAGAAAGCTTTGAAGTGGGACGTATGAAGTTATGTCCACAACTACGAGGGTGAGTAACATAACTTAAGCACCTAGCTAGCTAGCTAGCATATGGCCTAGCTTGATGTCCAGAAACAAATAGAGGTGGTTTAATGTACCTAAACAATGATCAATGATTACCAAATTTCTCTCTCATTGTCTCCTCATAACCACTGAAAACTGTCAAAAAAATCTAACCCAAAGTCCAATTATTATGGACGTTATGTGACTGATAACTGATTGATATCTGATTGATCATTGTTTAGGTACATTAAGTTACCACGTTAAGCTTTTTCACGTTAAGCGTTAGAATGTCCCGGCTGCTGTTGAGGGAAACTGTAGTCTATAACTTCCTGAGCGACTGATCGTCCATTTTTGCCCCCTTTACATAATAAATATGGCTATGAAATGGAACATGAAATACATAAATGAGGCAATACATATATAGGCATTAGTCATTATAGTTCAATAGCCTAAATACATATGTTTTACTTATATTTATTTCCGGGGACTTTTATTTATTCCGTCTATTTATATGCACGTTATATTCAAAGGAAGTTTAGTTATCTCACAGGCTCAGACTAAAAGCAGCAGCAAGCCTGCCTGACATCAGTGCATAGCATATCACTGCAAAGTAAATAAAATATGAAGAAATCACGAGCGCGGTAGATTCCCAGGTCAGCTAGAGCGGATAACGCAGCTCTGCAGACGGACCAGAGTCAGTCAGCAGGGGAGCGAACCACGGGGACCAAGCTCACAGGGCTGGTAGCTAGCTGCTAGCTAGATGCAGCAGCTAATATTAGAATATTAGACCCAGCACCGGAGGTCTGATCCCCATGATTTAAAAACGAAAATCAAATAACCATTTGTTTTTAATACCTGTTTATGAAATGAAAATCAAATGAACGAAAAAGTACACGGACCCAGTCTGTTAAGTACAATTTCACCACTAATAAAACAGATCTAGAGATGATATGCTTTATTTGCAACTTAAATGTAATTTTTTAATTAATACAAAGCAAACTGAGCAGAAAGAACAAGTATTTTGTTGGTTTGTTTCTCTTCTTCCAGGTGTGACTTAAGTACCCGTTGAGCTGCATCACAGCTGCACTATGTGCATGGACCTGTGCCAGTCAGCACATCACTCACCTGTGTGCAGAGGACCGGCAGCAGTAGCACAAACCAAAAGGTTGGCAAGTCTGATAATAATGCAATTGTAAAAATAATAATAATATAATAGTAAAATCATGTTACATACACTTATGTTTCTTGCTTAAATTCACAGGGTGCACAACCAGGCCTGGGAGAGAAAATTACTGATGTCCACAAAACCAAATCAGAGAAGGTAAGGTAAGATAGTAATGATGTTAAAGCAAGCTATGTACACCTAATATAATACGTGTTGATGTCTATGAATCTGTCTTTAATAGGAGCATACTATACAAAGACAACAGTGGAGAGTTCCTGGATCGGTCTGTCCTCAAAGTGCCAGAGATCTACAAGGACTTCACCCTTTTCTGCACCATCAGCGTATAATCAAAGTGATAAAAGGAGAGAACAAATTATTGTTTTCTCTGTTGACATGAATAGGTGCCTGTAATGTCTGTCCATATATTCAATCAATTCAATAAATGTTGATAAGTATCACTGCTATTTCTTAAATCATTGTAGTTTTTCAGAGCAATAAGATACAGATTATTAAAACCATGTTCACATTTGCAACAAATTAAAACCCCTGATCAAGGCAAATTGTTTTTTCATGTTCCATAACATTTATAAAAAAAAAACAGTACAATTAAATTTACCAGAGCTGACACTTGGTGTAAATAGCTTTTAATTTACCTTGTCAAAACAATGAGTAATTCATAACAAATTGCACAATATTTGACACAAAACCTTAAAAGTATATGGTTCATACTACGGTGAAGCAGTACAATGTGCCTATAGGATTTACTGTAGCAGGAACATTGATATTGGCAAACAGATGACCCAGGTTCAGGTGAGTTTGTGAGCAGGGTTATGAATAAAGATAAGATAGGCCTAGTGTTCACAAGAGGGATGATTCAGGTATGGCAACACAAATTAAGAATAATTCAATTAAATAGGAGGTATGTACAACTAGTAGAAGATAAATTAACTATACAAGAGCAATTAAGGTAAAGTTTTGAGGTGGCAAGCTAAAGTATAGTCAATAGCATGGAGTCAAGTCAACAGTGTACACCAGAATAATATATACTGTGATTAAGTAATGATACTTACTGTTGTCTGTACTAATATAACACAAAAAAATAATAGTGTTTGATGCAGTATGGAGAACAACCAAGTCCCATATGAACCCAAGAGACTTTAAGTGCAGCTGTTGATGATGTTCACTACAAACAAAACTTGCAGATGGTTGTAGTCTGTAGCCAGTCATACAGTAGGTAGATCTGGAGCAGATGGTTGTAGTCTGTAGCAAGCCGTACAGCAGGTAGATCAGGAGCAGATGGTTGTAGTCTGTAGCCAGCCGTACAGTAGGTAGATCTGGAGTAGCAGGGTGAATTCTAGCTATCATGGGTTGGTGATATGACACACAGATCAACAGGGGTCAAACCCCTCAGCCCCACCTGGATGAAAAGAAAGTAAAACAAAATACTTGTTTTTTCAGTTCAGTTTGCTTTGTATCAATTAAACAAATAACTGCTATTTAAGGAGCAAATAAGAAACCATATCATTTCTAGATCTGTTTTTATTATAGTGATAAAATTGAACTTAACATTACGTTTTATACAGATTGCTATGAATCTATTTTCAAACTAATGTTATATGAAGGAATGAAGACTAAATTCTGATGAACAACAAACAACAGTGATGCAAAAACTGACACAAACAATCCAGTTTCTTGTGTTCTTTCAGTTATATTACAGTTTATGTTTTACTACTGGCTCTAACATGAAATTAGCCAAATCCCAGGAACAATGGTTAACCAAACGAGGAAAAAATACAAAGTAGGGTCATCACATATACACACACTGTCCGTCATATGTCGTTCAATCTAGCTAGCTATACAATAAAGAACATATATTTGTTTCTGGACATCAAGCTAGGCTATATGCTAGCGCCATATGCTAGCTAGCTAGCTAGGTGCTTAAGTTATGTTACTCACCCTCGTAGTTGTGGACATAACTTCATACGTCCCACTTCAAAGCTTTCTCCGTTTCTCGTCGGGGTGCAGGTGAAAGTGCGTCGACCATTCTGTGCACATTGTTGACATATACTTATAATAAAGCTATAACGGCGGGGGTATATAAACTTGGTTACAGTCAGGTTACAGAGCAGCCGCCCTCAACAGACGTTCTAAAGTAAAGTGAACGCACCCTCAACAGGGTTGGGATCATTTCATTGGTCAACACTACAGCTGGCATTCTATTGGTTGTTGACTTTTGATAGGGTTATAACACACAAAAAATCCAAGCGCGCAGGAGAAATCCGAGAGCAGAAACTTTAGCAAGTGAGCAGAATCAGCCTGAGTGCGAGGAGAAGGTTCAAAGCTGAGAGCAGGAAATCTCGTCCAAACAACAACATATCTGAGTCCAAGCAGAAAGTTTGGGGTGCAAGCAGAGCAAATCCAAGCGCGGAGGCACAAACTTTGAGCACAAGCAGAGAAAATCCAAGCCGAGCACAAACTTTGAGCACAAGCAGAGCAAATCAAGCCGCGAGCAGTGACTATTTGAGTGTGAGAGCAAGGTTTTGAGGGAAATTATTACAAAATCTGAACGTAATATCAGTGAGAAATGCTCTCAAATTGAAAGAATGCGCTCTTGATTAAAGATAGGAATATAACTCCATAGTCCAATGGTTAGCTGTTGTCATGTGCGCAACATTGGATTTAACTCTTGTTAAATCTGGTATCTCCTCAATCTACAATTCTGCAGCTCATTTTGAGCTCAATTCAGAGACCTGCTGTATTATTGTGATGAAAATGTGCTGACATAAAGAGGACATTGTGATGAAAAAGCTTTTCGCCTGTGGGAAATAATGAATTCATATGTCACTTAGATGTGCAATTATTCAACTGCACCTGCCCAAACCATGATTTCCTCATTCATCCCAAGTGCATATGTGATTTTGAGTACCTGACACCTAAAAATAATAGTGATACGTTTTGGGAAATTATATTTTACCAGCTTTTAGTTAAGTTCCCATTGGCAGATGTTTTATAAAGTTGCTATACCTTGGCTGTACCGGTGAATCGTTTCACATTTGTAAGAATGTTAAAATCCATCCATTTCAACAGCCACAAGAGTGCGCTGTGAACATCACTATATCAGTATGTCTGCTTCGTAGTATTAGTGTTAGAGAATATGGTAACTAACTTTCTGTAAAGCACACTCCGGGTGCCCAGTGTTTCCTCTGGTGCCTTCCATGTACGTACAGTGCTGTGTGCTATCTGCTCATGCCTCGTTATCACTGTGTGACCGCTGGCAAAGGCTACAGGACACAAAGTTAGCCACAAAAACTTTTCCTACCGCTGATCTCTCTCTCTCCCTGTCGGCCCGGGGGACCCGGGGGCCCCTGGAGCTGATAAGGCAGCTTTTTGTCTGGCCGCCCGCCCGCTTGGGCCTCCTTCCCCTGAGTTGTTAATTCTGCTAGTTCATTGTTGCTGTGTTACTGGGCAAATTTCAACGGTAGTTGTTTGTGTTGGGTTTTATTTAATTTATTTATTTTGTCTGCTTTCTCTGCTTCTTACCTCCGCTCTCCACCTCTCTCTCTCTCTCTCTCTCTCTCTCTCTCTCTCCCGTCTCTTTCCAGGCAAAAAGAATTAAAAGCCATTTAGGGCCGTCTCTCCCCCTGAGAACTGCCCTGTAATTAGCATAACTAATTTAGCAGAAATATTTGGCTTCCCTTTAATTTAGCTGTTGTGTGTAGGGAGGGGAGGGAATGAAATTATGATGTAGCGTAAAAGATGTGTGCTTGTTAGTGTATTGTGTGTGTGGGTTGTGTGTGTGTGTGTGTGTGTGTGTGTGTGTGTGTGTGTGTGTGTTTGTGTGTGTGTACAAACAGGAGATACAACAGGAGAGTAAAAGGAATGCAATTTGGAGATTGTGTTTGTCTGAGATCCACAGTCACGACATGATTTTGTTTTTTTCTAATCATTTATGTGTGACTGCATCTTTTGCTTGGGGGTGTGTGTGTGTGTGTGTGTGTGTGTGTCGGCAGCTTGTGGTTTTTTTTTTTTTTTTTTGTGTTTTATTGGGTTTTGTGTTTTGGGCTTTTAACTTGTTGTGTGTTTTTGTGACGGCGGCGGAGGCTTCTGTTGGCTGCAGCTGTATTAGCATGACGGTGTTCCTCAGGGGGTGCTGTGTGTCCTTCTGCTGATGCTATATGGGCACCGGGCTCTTGTATTTGTGGCTTAAACACGCATAAACACACAACACATAAACACATATATATCACACCGTATCACAGGGTCAGTGGGCAGGATTCAGGGCACAACTGAGGCCTGCACACTGATGCGCAAAGGATGTTTGTGGAAAGTGTGGAACTCGGTCACAACGCAGGCGATATTCAGTCAGAGTGGGCAACGGTGGAGCCGACAACAACTGGCGGCTTAAGAGAAACACAACACTCTTTTACTTTTACCAGTTCAGTGCCCTGTGATGTCCAAATTACAGCAGCATTCTCTGCAGCTTCCGCGATTGCGCTTTTGGTAATAATTTGTGAATTGACCAGCTATACCATTATCTCCAAAACAAAGGCTTTGTCCTCTGCCCGGCCCGTCGCCTTTGTCCAAATATGAGTCAGAGCGATTTGACAGATTGGAGTGTGTAAAAATCCAGATGGATAATCAACTGTGTCTGGATGGATGAGAGAAAATAGGTTTTAGAGAATCATTATGTGTTAATGGATGGGTATGACTTGATAATGGTTGAGGATTAGGTGCGTGCCTGAAATCAAAAAGGATGACAGGATTTCTTGATTATATTGTGGCGAGGGTTTAACAAAGACGAACCTGAGATTATCCCATCATGCAGTTGTGTTCAGGTAGTTTTAGTAAAGTTACATTGAGCTGAATTGGTTCCCATCAGTTATACTAGGCTGGTCCAATATCAAGTGGTTCCTAAGTTCTTAAGTGGTTTCTTAAGGTCAGTCCAGTCTCCACTGATGTTGTGCCAGTGTTGGGGCCGCTCCCTGGCCGTAACGTCTCACACTCTCTGACCTCTCACTTATAGAACCTGGCAGCCCCTCGTGTGTGTGTGTGTGTGTGTGTGTGTGTGTGTGTGTGTGTGGACTATAAGGATAAAGTTTCTGTCCCCGCTTTTCCTCAATTATGACGTGTCTTTTGGCTAAAAGCCGGGTCTCTTCTCTCCATCTTCATCCGTTTCTTTTCTTAATGTCTCTAAGGACTTGATTGGCAGCGATTATTTCAGGGTGCTTTTGCTGTGTCAGCTAAAGTGACATCATGTCGCTGGAGAACAAGAGAGTTGAGAGGCGAGGTGATTGGTGTCTGGAGGTACCATTGCCGCTGATGATAGAGGGACTTCAGACAAAAGAGGTGGTGGGAAGGGGGCGGACCTGGGTGGGTGACTTTTACCGTAATTGCACCTGCTCTCCAATGGGATGGAGAGACGGAGAAGATGAGAGAATTGTGGGCCACCCGCCAATGCTAAGTGATCAAGTAAGAAGAAATAAAAGCAAAGTTTAAAGACAGTAGGCCATTACGGTGCAACAGTGGGTACAGGCTAGGATGGGGCTGATATGTCAGGATGATCTTGTCATCCACTTACAATAAATATGATATAGCTTCCTACCGAATTTTAACAAGTCAATATGCTTTATTATTATTTCTTTTGAAAAGTCTCACTGGAGAAATCATTCCACTGACTGTGGAAGGATTTTAGATTCGGTAAAACCTGCAATGAAACATGTCCGACTCTGGCTCAAAGAGCTGATAGCCATCTAACTTTTTCATCAGTGTAATATTCAGTGGTGAGGTTTCGGTGCCATGTGATCTAAATGCTGTTTCTGGGGACTTTCCAAAGAGTACATTTTTGCAACTTGTCTAGAATATATATGCCTAAAAAAAGTCCGATAAAACTAACCAAATGGCAGAGTCAACTGAATTTTAAAGAGCCATAAATCTTCTGTTTACACCGGTAAACTCCACGCGCAGAGCTCATATTAAGCATCCCAGCCGGCTGATGCTGCTGTATGCCAAAGGATACTAAAGGGACAAGAGAGGGAGTATTGCTTTGGAGTTAGTTTTATATCTTGCTCAGAAAGGACAACTACAGCATGATGATGAGTCCTTTCGCTCGGCCCTTTTGTTGGTGAGAAGTACAAATACCAAAAAACTTTAAAACAGTCTGCAGCGATCTAAAACAGTAAGTCAATAAGTAAGAAGACATTCCTGCATAGAAAAGCCATAACATACTTGCGAGTGTATCAATTACATAGTTTGTTCTTCAGAGAGAATTGACAAGTACATGTTTCAACTTCAGGAGGCTCAGTAATGCTTTGAGGAAAATGCTAATGTCAGCATGCTTACAATGACAGAGCTAACATGCTGATATTTAACTGGTAATGTTTACCATGTTTATCATAGTTGTAACATTTGCTGATTGAAAGCACAAAGTAGAGCTGAGGCTCATACGATGCTAGATGAAAGGTCAGAGGAACACCAATGTGATGTTTGGGTGGTGATGGGGCAGTGGATATGACCGTGCCTTTGGTGTGGGAGACCCGGGTTCGATTCCCTCGCAATCCATCAACCGATGTGTCCCTGAGCAAGTCACCAATAACCCCTAATTATACAGGCGCAAGCCTCTGACATATAGCAATTGTAAGTCGCTTTGGATAAAAGCATAATTCAGCAAAATGACGTAATGGAACGTAATGTTGCGAGTTAATCTAATGTTTGGAAATGCGTATGTACCAAGCCATAGTTGTATTTGTATATATTACTAAAACCAAAAATGTTGCTGTTAGCTATTAGGCTTCATCCTCTGGGGACCATGAATATCTTATCCAGATTTCTTGGCAATCCATCCAATAGTTGTTGCGACATTTCAGTCTGGGCCAAAGTGTTGGACCAGCTGACAGGCTGACATTGCTATCCTAAAGCTGCTAGCATGGCTAAAAAGATTAACATCAGCAGATGTATTGATATTGGAGATTTTTTCTCAAATTTCAATATCTGCCTCAAAAATCCATTTTTGATCTGGTGCTGCAACTACTAAGACCTATAAACTAATGAGAATAAATTTGACAAATGGGATCAGATTCACTGTCTCAGTTACACAGGAGAAGGAGACTCTTGAATATTAGTGTGGAATATTGGCTTTCAGCAGCTTTGTTCTTTAAAAGTTTTCACTTTCAAGTGTAATCTTCTACCTACTCCTCCCTTATCAATGAAGAAAAGTTGACCAATATGGGGCTAATGGCTGTCTCTATCTGTTGTTCCTATAGTTTCTCTTTTAATTTACTATCCCTGTGGTCTCACCCCTGCTGTCCTCTGGATACTTTTGCACTTTCCTTTACTTTCTTCTGCGTTGTGTTCGGCAGCGGTTACTTGAGTCTAAATCTGTTAGTGTATCCGAGGAGGAAGCCAATCGGTCATTTGAGCTGCTTGTGTAATTACAGCTGGGACTATTTTAATGGCTGTTTATCCACACGGGCGCAGTTATTGCAGGGAAATTGGGTTCAATTACATGATCCTCTAAATACGTGAGCGCTTCATCCGCTGCATACTGTAGCTCCCAACTCCAAGACCCTTCAACTAATTTACACTTAAATGGCGCACACATTTATGGAAGTATATGTTGACGGCACATACTGTATGTGCAAGGAATGCAACTCAGGCACTCATTCATATATGAATTCAAGCTCATGCACCCAAACACTGAGAGGTCTACAGCAGTATGCAGAGGCAGCTTATTATCAATGTGTGGTGTTTGTTTTAATTGCTCCTGTCCCAGCTCCATTAACGCCCATATTTGTTTGGTTACCGCCCGTTGCAGTCACCGATTAGGAAATGGTGGCTTCCCTGCTCCTGAGTCTATTTGCATGTATGACATCAGCTTCCACTACTGTTGATTAGTATTCAATTTAAAGTGGTTGTAGTAGATGTAGTGTAGTGGTATGGCTCAGTGGTACAAAGACCAGATAGCTGCAGCCTGGACCACTGGAGCATCAGTCACAAACACTGGAAAATGAGGACAGTTTGGGGGCAATACATTTAATAAAAATCATGATGTCAAAAGCAAAGTAAGTAGTCATAAGTAGAGCCTCTGCAACACTGACACAGGATCAGCAACAGAATGTGCAGAAATTAGCATTGAGTTGAATAAAGATGAGTTGTCAACAATGGCAGTCTCAACAAAAACAGAACATGTATTTAATACAGCAATATGATATTAAAAAGGTGTTTTATTCATAATTTTTTTTTAAATCGTATATAGTTGATATGTTGTGCCTTACCTTTTAAGTTTGACTATTTTCATTCTCCAAATTTATAAATAAACAACTGGTATTGTTTTTTTTTTTTATTTAACCAGAAAGGTCCCATTGAAATACAATATCTCTTCTGGTCAAGATGGGCAGCAAAATAAAAAAATGTCATATACAAACAGATGACATCATAAAAAAACATAACTCTAACAACAGACACAAAACATACAAGAATCAAGAGGCTAAAAGAATCATGCACATAATAATGGCACCTGTTTAAAGCATGTATTAAGAGTATTATATGTTTCCTAAAGAATTATATTCTGCCAAGGTGGAAAGGTCTCTGAGAGGGGGATTTGGACCATCATGTGTCACTGAAATGTTCCAGTGAATCCCAGACAAATGATATTCTTCCATAGGCGTAGCAGCTATTTTAAAAGATTCCCTTAGTGATGCTGAAAGTTACTTCGTATTCCAGATGGCTCACTCACTTTTATGACATTGCTGTATTTTATATACTTTACTTTTTGTAAGTAAATAAGATGCACACAGTCTCATATCTTCCTGTCACTTGTTTCAAACAAGATGCTAGTCATCAGACCGTAGACCCTAGAAGATAATCAATATAAACAAAACCACCAGTTTGGTCATTTTTCCTGACCTTGAAATTCACTTTGCCCATCTGTGTAGTATTTATGTGCAGAGCGCACGCTGCACAGTTGGGAGTTTTATTCAAATAAGGCAGTGCGAAGCAAGTTTTTTGGTGGAAAATGTTTCTTAAGACTTTGCACTGAGAATACACATTTCAGAAAATGGTGAAACCCTCATCACACAAACATCAGACTGGTCAGCCATAACTCTGTATTCTGTTGTTTATGCATGAGACCTCTAATTATTGGAGCTTATTAATCCTGTTCGTCACAGCCTCCTCTCCAGCTCAAAAAACAAAAAGAAAAAAATGTTTTATTCTTGAAATGCATTACGGTGCCAACGCTGCTGTGACACATTTCAAGATAAGTTGTGACCATTTACAATGTGATACAGTAGTTGGGACTGAAATAGAGACGGATCGATCATACAAACAGCTTCACCAGACTTTTTCTTCTTTATTCTGTCAAATTAACTGTTTAAAACAAAAACCAAAAAAAGAAACACCATCTGCCCTTGGCTGCAGATTTGTGATGTGTGTTCACATCGTGCTGCTATGCAACATCCAAACAAGAAAATGATTTAGGCAATCACTTCCCGTTTGAGCTGTTGTCGTCATGCATCATTGTGATTGGCTCAGTTGTTTCAGGATGATGAGACCAGTGACGTGACTGGCTGAGAGTGTATTTACTAATCACAACACCCTCATGTATTCCACTCCACCCAGCCTTTTTGCATTTTTTACTGCTTTACATACATGAACCAAAATAGCATGTGCACTTGGAGGCGCCCAAACAGTCTGTTACCCAAGACCCGCTGCTTTGCACTTGTTTTTGCGCTTGTTTTTGCGCTTACACATTTAAAATAGAGAACTTCCAGTCTCTACAGTAGTGACTCTGTGAGGCCGTGCTTAAGCACAGTGGCATTGAGACGCCTGTGTAGCTCACCTGGTAGAGCGTGCGCCCATGCACGGAGGCTCAGTCCTCGATGCAGCAGGCCCGGGTTTGACTCCGACCTGCGGCCCTTTGCTGCATGTCATTCCCCCTCTCTCTCTCCCCTTTCATGTCTAAGCTGTCTTTTGTTAATATCTAAAAATCTAACCACTCCTCAAGTAGTCTTGGTTAACCCCTCCTGATGGCAAGTTGACTTTTGTTATGCAATGAAATCCTAACATGAACAAATGCCAGCCCAATTTTACAGACCAAAAGAAGGGGATCATAAAGTATAAAGATCATTTTGGATCTGACTGAAAAAAATCTGCCATTGCTTCCTGAAAAATGGATTTGATAGCGTGGGAATAAGGTCAGTAAGGAGTAATACTTTTCCTGATATGTATTTCTTTGCTCTTGCTAGACCTTAATAATTTAGTATGACACTCCTGTTTCATGAGCTTTTTGAACCCAGGTGGATGGATAATCATGTTTGGAGAATCTGATTTTATTTCAGCTGCTTTTTCACCGAAATCCTCTGTAGTTTGTTAAATCTCTCTCAGTCTAAAGAGCTGACATTTGGAAAGTGCCTCTTCAGAGGTGTTGGATGTGAGATAGTCGCTAATTCAAGGGTTTTCTTATAATGCCCTCTAAAGAACTTTAAACAACGACACAGCACGTTTATAACACGTTAATAACATGTTTATGACATGTATTTAAAAGGACCATGTCCATACTTTATTACATGGAAAATGCCAGATTACAGTCAAAACTGTAGAGCAATATCAAAAAGTCATTTAGTTTGTCTATATAGATCGAGACCGATCATGTTTACAAAATGTCAATTTTAATTAGGGAGTCAGGGATAAAGAATTGTTTCTCCAAAAGACATCACATTTGAAATTTGCATTTAGTTTTGTATATTTATCATATTTATTTTGAACATGAAACAATTAAATAAAAAACAAACAAACAAGAATAAAAATAACATGAACAATGTACATATAGCAAACTCTCAATATGCAAATTATCATAAATATTACATGGCCGAAAGGTGTTGCAAACAACTATCCCAAAGCCATTATGGACAACATAAATAAATATATATATATAAATAAATAAATAAATAAGTAAATGTTTGACACATTATTAATGGAGTTGGTAAGATATTTCTTTGTTAATAAGTTGAAGTCTCGACCAAACACATCACACCTCCATGGGCAAACTTTCAAAAGAGTGACAATTGAACAACAGACTTTAAAGCTGCTATAATCAATATTTTTTATATTAATAATGGATCAAATGACTATCTGTAATGTGGCGGAGTCACTTCGTGATGAAGCCAGAGAGAATTATTTTATACCTATATTATAATAAACCTACTGTGCACTCCATGCCCAGCACCCACCAGCAGACGGATAAAGTTAGCGACTAGCTGGTGAACATACAGTAAAGGTCTTACAGTAGCAGCTGAAGAGCCAAATATTTCCCTGTGGATGTATGCCTGTTTGTCTGTCTGCTAGCTGTGTAAATAAGCCCCTGTTTGTTAACACGTTCACCACATCAGCTTGATAAGGTGATAATATGTCATGTTCACAGCTTGTTGTGCTGCCCCTTAGTGTAAACAATCAATGTAAGGAGATTTTACTTATCAAGTTCAGCACAGTCTGTTTCCTTGTGTTGTTGAATGATGATGTCCTTGCACGTGTGAGGGACTGTAGGTTTAACAGAATATAAACCACTCCATACACTCAAACTGTCATCTGACATTAAAGTAACTGCGGAATATATAAGCAAGCATCGCTTCCTAACCTTTACCTCTCCTGTTCTCTTCTTAGGCCCTACCTTCCGTTACTTCACCTGGCATGCGATGCCGCGTTGGGGTATCGTGGGTTGCGCCCGTCATGATGTTTCTGATCAACGCCATCTACGTCCGGCCAGCATCGCCTTCATGTTGCTGCTGCTTCTGCTGATTCACTACCTCAGTCCCACCTCCAGCTGGGGCTACATCAGCCAGGCTCTCATTTTCCACCAGGTCCAACCACACATACACACACACACACACACACACACACACACACACACACAACACACACACACACACACACACACACACACACACACACACATACACATATACACACACAGACCGACTCAATACTGCCTTGTCATTACTAGAGCAACTAAAATCTCATCCCCATAGCTTTACAAGAGCCTGTACCTCTGCCAAGCAATCGTTCTATCCGGTTTATAGAGACGCACAGCACACACACACACACACACACACACACACACACACACACACACACACACACACACACACACACACACACACACAGACTGATCTCTGCTGCCCCTCCATCAGCCAAGCACTTAGCATTTAGCAGACAAACACATACACACAACACTGCCTTGTCACTCCTACAGCAGCTATCTATCATATTTATATCAGGTCTACCAGACACACACACACACACAGACACATCACCTCTTCCCCCTCAGCAAAGCTTTCTACATTTCTTACACACACATATACTCACAAACATAGGCACGCACGCACACAGAGCTTTACTTCATCCAGCTCTCCATGTCCTCTATCTGGCGAGTCTGTTGCTCTCAAGGAGAGGGGACACTGTTGCCAGAAGGGCCTGTTGACGAGGGGCACCGTTGCCAAGACTGCGGGCAGAGGTTATGGGCAGGGAGAGTGAGGGTGGCTGGGTTTGCCAGCAGCTTGTCAGGAGGCAGAACATTATTACAAGCACTTAACTTATTGAGGCATTCCTCCTTTCCCTCCTTCCCTTTTCTGTTCTCTTCATCTCCTCCTCTGTCTCTCTACGGTTTCTCTCAACCGGAACACAGCAGCTAGGAGCAAGGGGAATCTGATTGGTCACCAGATCAGGGTCTATCAGAGAAGGTGATGGGTAGTTGGCCTTTGGCCTTAGTATAATGGATGGATGGATTAGTGAACAGGCCTACTGGGCCACGGGACCAGAGCCCCTGTATGAAGTGGCTCTTAACATTTCTTGTTGGAAAATCAACCACAAAAAGACGCAAAACAACCAAAAGAGACACAAATAGATCACAAAGAGATGCAAAACAACCACAAAATCATCTGTAGTCGTTATGTCTCTTTCAGTCTGGATGTAGTACTGCAGGGGTGGGGGGGCTTTTACAAGTCTGTGTCCAGGGGCCCATTGTCTCATAATCAGCCCATGGCTTTATTCTATTTGGAGTTACAAATAGCAGCTATTTATTAATAT
The DNA here is from genome assembly GCF_010015445.1 of Perca fluviatilis. Taxonomy (NCBI): domain Eukaryota; kingdom Metazoa; phylum Chordata; class Actinopteri; order Perciformes; family Percidae; genus Perca; species Perca fluviatilis. Next base: position 17,679,164 of record NC_053113.1, on the reverse strand, counting down.
TATTTTGTTTAAGTAGTTGTTTATTTGGTATTCATTAATTACACTGCATAAACAATGTTACTATTTCTAATGTACAGTTTATTATTTCCAAGGACCAGGGCTTTAAATGCGTCTTAACACATTTTTACTGATTTTACAAATGGGCTTCCTTTCTTTAAAACTGTGCTCCAGTCTGACACCACATTTAAAAGTTTCTAAACCTGCCCCTGGCAGGACACCCAGTTTGATTAACATGATTACACTAACAGGCCTAGCAGGAGAAGCCAAGTGTGTGCGTGTATATATCTCATACATGCACCGTTCCTGCACCCTCCAGCAGTAGTCAGTGTGGCAGGGTGCCAACTGGGTGACATTGAAGCAGGGACGGGAGACACAACAGCTCGCAACAAAAAACACACTGGGAGATAACAGGCGGCTGACAACAGTATTTAGGAGAGAAAGAGAATTAAGAAAAAGACAAACTGAGGCAAGAAACGCTGATGGTATCACGGAAGGGAAGAATAGAGGCAGAATATAAGCAGGGGGGGTTAGTGATTGAGAAACTAAGTGATGGATGAGACTGAAGCGACAGAGAAATGATGATAGGCTGATGGATGACAAGACAGGGGGAAATGGAGAGATAAAGAGAGACAGATGATTAGATGAGTGGAGGCAGTTGGACTTCGCCCTCTGGGGCCTCGTTTTTTGCATTTTGTACGTCACCGATCAATGGAAAACAGTTATGGTGATAATGATGGTAATAATGTTGGAAATTGTTGCATCTTCATTTTTGATTGATGGCTGTGTAGCCACACAAAGATTCAGGACCTTGAAGGCAGTCAATACCGGCACAAATTTTTGGGTTCTTTTCAGGCTAAATCCCTAAGTGGAGCTGCAAGTGTCATTTTTCCTACAATTTCATATCATTACCGCAAATCTATTTAACACACCCTTAAAGTGTTTTGAAATGTAAGTTTTTAATCATTCTCAAATGACGTGCTTCCATTTAAGCAGGTGTTTCTCACAGCAAAAAAAAAGGCCTACAGTGTTAACTGGCTTGTGCTTTAGGCTCCACTTCCTCCCCCCATCTGCTCACATCAGAGATGACTTTCTCCCCAACTTTCTTGTAACACTAACACAGTGTTACTCACTCCACTTTAAGGACCACTCAACACATGTAGTGTAGAGAGTGTAAAAGCCATGAAAACACAGAATTATCCTTTAAAGCTACCCTTCATCTGTGACTACGACAGTGTAAGCAGCAGCAGCTTTGACATGGTGAGCTAATGGTCATTAATTCTAGGGATGCACGATGATATCGGCACGACATCGGTATCGGCCGATAAAAGCTTAAAATGATCATCATCGGCAGATATGAATATTTCTGCCGATGAGCCGTGCCGATAGGGTGGCTTGTTTACTGTGCGCACATGACGACCATGAACGTAGCATGAGCGCCAGCACCTTAAACTTCCAACGTGTCGTCTGTGTGGAGGTATTTCGAGATATGTAAAACTGATAACAAACTTGCTATTTGCAGTAGCCTACTTGTAAAGCACAAGTGATGCGAGGAGGCATAAAACAACTCTCGTTCCACACTACAAATGTGATTAGCTACGCATCTCAAGAGTCGTCATCCTGAGCAGCACCAAGACTTATAGTAAGAGTATAGAAATATAAACCCCGGCAAAACCCATCAGCAGCTGCCTCTACTTCAGTCCTTTGATAAAGCTACAAAATACAGCAGCGACCACCCAAAGGTAAAAGGGTTTAACGACAAAATCATTGAATGTATTGCTCTTGATAACCAGCCGTTTAGTGTGGTGGAGCCGCGGTATGCTATGCCTAGCCGGCGCTTTTCTGATGTGGCCTTACCTGAACTCCAGAGTGTTGTCGCCATTCACATTGAAAAGCTCCTCGCCGGCGCTAGTCACATTAGCTTCACCACAGACATTTGGACATCAAGCGTGAGTCCTGTTAGCATGTTGAGCCTCACTGCCCATTGGATAGACGAAGACTTCACCCTTTAAAAAGCTGTCCGACCTACACTCACAGGAATGCTCCGGTTCTCACACAGCAGCTGCAATTGCATCTCCATTTGATAACACGTTTGTGAAATGGAAAATAGAAAGAGAACGAGTGCATGTCGTGCTCTGTGTTGACAGTGAACGGCTGTTTAGCGTTGCCTCTGATGTAAGGCATTTGGCAGACCTGTTCAAGTAGGAGACAATGTAAATTTTTTATTTGAAAATTTATTTTTATTTATTTTACTCCTAAGGTCTGAAGTTTGAAGTCTGAACTTATGTGGCACTGGCATATAATTTATTCTCCTCCAAGTGAAATAATTTAACTATTTTTCAGGGGTGAATGTCTGTCTACATTTGTAAAATGATACATTTATGGTAGAATCAAATGTTGTTTGTCTTGTGTATTGCCTTTTCTACAACACATGAGAGTAATAAGGTAAAGGTAGTACAGGAGAGATACTTGGATTTCTCTTCAGTAAAATGAAAGTGTGTGTGTGTGTGTGTGTGTGTGTGTGTGTGTGTGTGTGTGTGTATATATGTGTATATATATATATATATATATATATATCTCTATCTATCAGGGGAAAAATGTGTATACATCGGTATCGGCCAAAATGAGTTTGAAAATATCGGCATATCGAATATCGGCCAAAATCCAATATCGTGCATCCCTAATTAATTCCAATGAGGGTATAAATGAAGTTTTTATCATTCCTAGTAGGCTGTAGGTTCAGATCTGATGTTTGGTTCCACTTGGTTACATTTCCTCAATGGTACCTTCATGCCACCTCATCAACACACTGTCAGAATCCTAATGATGCGCACTAGCATTTAAGCGTACATTAGCAATCACTGATGGGTACAATTTTACCAATAACAGTTTGATTGAGGCATATGTACGCATGTATATACACATGTTGACATCTGCACACAAATATATTCACTCAATCCATTCGGTCCCTGCCACAGTTCTCACATCCTAATGGGATGTTAATTAGAGATGTTATTTGTTTTTATATATGAGAAGTCTGTGCAGTTACAGTACAACAGCACCTGCATACATATAAGCTAGAGGTACACACACACATGCACACGGGATATTCAGCGCGGAGACTTAAAGAACTTTTTCTTTTTCTCTGGATTACATCGGATTTAATTATTTCATCATTACAACTCTTTACAACTGACGTATGGGACTTAACCGTGCAATAATGGGCCATTATGTGCAATATCATGGACATAATCATGAACATTCTGAATTAACCATACACTCGTATCTATACTTTAAATTTAATATTATTCATACATAGCTCTATATGTATCTATATTTGATATATTTTTTGATCCATACTGGTAACCTATTTTTGGCATTGTATATATTTTAAATTTCCACCTTTTTATATAATTTTTTTTATATTCCTATGTATCTTTTGCTGAATAGTGGCAATTACATTACAAAAAATGGCATGATGTATTTACCTATTTTTTTTTACTTTTGCGACTGAAATGTTCATCTGTGACAGGTTAAAATGTAGTGTCAAAGTAGCACAAATAACTCAGTAATGTCAGTTAAAAAGCAATATCTATTAGGGATGCACCGAAATGAAAATTCTTGCCCGAAACCGAAAAAGAGGAAACCAAGACCGAAACACCGAAAGAAATTATGCCAATTATTAGTACCATTGCATTTATGGCTATGACTGTGTACTAACTTTACTAAAATCAAGGCATTGCAATTGTATAAATTAATATTAAAGTTTAATTAAAAAAATATCTAGCAGAAATATGCCTACAATCTGATATAGTAGCCTAATAACAGAATAGCTTACCTATTATTGTTATTATTATTTGAGGCACTTTCTTGCAGGATTTCACTGAACACATCAGACAACGAGGGTGCATGCCCCTCATCTGGTGCAGAGAGACGAGTCTTTTTTTGCGTTCTGATCTCCTCCTGCTCCGTGCGCTGCTCCGTGCGCTGCTCCGTGCGCTGCTCCGTCTCCGTCTCCGTCTCCACGCGGGTTCTCCGCATCCATCGCGGCCTGGATCATTTCTCGTGCACCCTGCTATTTTTCCGCATCCAAGTAATGGTCTTTATAACGCGGATAAAGTACAGTTGCGATGAAGTGCAGAGGATCCGAATAGATCTCACTGAAACGTGTGCTGACAGACTCTAAGAGCGTACTTTTCATTGTTTTCACTCCGTGGTCCGTCTCAACCTCTTTGCTTAGGAGACGCTTTGCAGGTGGAACGGATCGGGTACTGACACACGTGCAGGACGCGGTTTCTGTTTGCGTCATCACAACATTTCGGCCGTATTGTTTCGGTGATAAAAGTATTTTGGCCGAAAATTTTCGGTGGCCAAATATTCGGTGCATCCCTAATATCTATATACAGTTACTAACATTAGCCACCATAGGCTACTGGTCATACCAGACCAAGTAGCAGCAGAACCCAAGTGTATTGAACTGAGCGGGAGTGTGTTCTATTACCTATGAATTAAACTTTTCATTTGTAAGAGGACAATTGTTGTGCCATTTCTTCTTTCCAAGAAGAAATTGCTTAACTGTTTTTCTTGGCAGCTCATTCAGGTTATTGAAATCACTCTCATCCAGTCCACACCTCTGAAGCTGCCTGATCTGTCTTGTAGGGGATTTGTTTTTTTTGCATTTGCGTTTAATCCCACAAACAAATTTGGGCATGATAAATCACATAGATAATGGGACAATGTACAGTGGAATAAAATGAGAAAAACAAATGTATAGGGGGAACAAATTAGACCAGATGCAAGAAAGCATCTAAGAGTAGCACATCAACAGCAGATAAAGTCGGTGTGGAATTGTAGATTTTCAAATTTACAACCAAAAAAAGAACACTTTAAGGACTTCTCATCCATGTTGGCCTAAATGCTGAAGTTCAAAGTTCATTCTAAGGCCTTAAACTCCTTCTGCTGACGAAGGTCATGTAATATGTTTGAAAGCTCCAGAACTGCTACTAAATTGACCTTGTGGTGTTATTGTTTTGGCATTGTCATATCTGCCAGTTTTGTAGTCCAGTCTAGTTTGTATTTATTTATTTTTTTTAATAATTTTTCATTTGCTGTACCAGTTAGGGAACTGTCATATCCCTTAAGTGTTTCAGTGGTATTTTTATTGTCATCCTTGTGTTGCCACGAATTTCACATAGTAAACTTCCTGAAACTAACAGGTGAAATTCATTATGGTGAATTATGTCATCTATAGCTTGAGCGTAACAAGCCTGCTGTGATTATGCAAGCATAAGGAACATATCAAATCCGTAGGCTTATATAAAAATATAAATTAAAAAAGGTAATGCAAAGAAATCTCGACTGCTTGTGTGTGTAAGCTACATCACCTCCAGAAATGAATTTCAGGGAGCGTAATTAAAATGGACTTAAGTTCTGAGCTCTGAGTCTCAGATAACTGCAGAGATCTCTTTCTTAAGGGGAACTCCACCCTACACACATGACTTCAGTGCAGAGGTGTATAGTCCAGGTGCCAGAAAGTAAAAATCCTGCCATGTTTTTGGATCTGCCTCTACATCTAGAACAGGTGTTTTCACTAACGAGCTCATCTACCTGGTAGAGGAGCTGGTTTAGTGATGGTTGGGACAGCTGCTGGACAGGATTTCTACTTTCTGGCACCTGGACTATACACCTCTGCTTCAGTGAATGAATGACACTTGAGTCCACTGGTATGGACCACAGGGTTAAAGAAGAACTAGGATTGGGGGTAAAATAACACTTTCCAATAAACAACCCTTTAACCAATTCTCTTCTATAGGTGCGTAAGTACCTGCTGATGCTGGACGTGAGGAAGGACCATGTTAAGTTTTGGAGGCCTCAGGTCCTGCTGATGGTTTCTAACCCTCGCAGCAGTGTGGGCCTCATCAAATTCATCAACGACATCAAGAAGAGCGGCCTCTACGTGTTGGGACACGTCCAGCTTGGAGATCTGAGTAAGGACACTGACCCACTGTTAAGCCTCGGCTGACTGTGTTCGGCTATGATACCTGTTATCAGTCCCTCCAGAACAACGCGATTATCCGATTGCATAATTCAACGTATAATCAGCCAAAGTCCGCATTTTGTCAAATACGCCGCACTTTCGCTGCATAAATTGACAATTTTCGCACAAAATATGCGGGCCTTGCATGATTTCACAATCCCCGCATTTTCGTTGAAAAAGTCACATATCTTAGCAGAAAGTTGAAAAATGTTGCGTTTACTTCACACAAGAGCAGCCATTTTCCCCTGTTACCATGGGAACGTTATGAAGTGACGCAGTGTTCGAACTATACCGTGGCCTTCGGGGGAGCCGACTTTTTTTTCCACGGGGGGGGGGTCGTGCGCTTGCGACTTACAATGACTTACAAAAATACATAACTGCTACAAGTGTATGCACTGCAGGATTTACCCTATCATACTTTATCGACAGGAATAGATAGGGCAAACAGCCAGCCACAAATAGTCTATAAACAAAGCATCAGGCTGTCTTTGAGATTTCACATGAACAACGGTTAAAGTTACTCAGGCTACCGAAGAATACCAGAATTCCTCCGTTCAATTAGACCTTAGCGACGCACCCCAAGCTTCCATCCTTAACAGCCATGTATATCGGCTCTTCCAGTCTCTCCACTGACTCCGTTCTCTCCAATTTAACTGGAGAGAGGCGCATTTTTCTGGAAGGACTGTGTTATATTACATTTACTTAACACTCAACAGTCATAATGGAGCGGACTCTTACTTTGAAACATTCCGAAACATCACTTGTTTCTCCTGTGAACGATCAGGAAACCACACAGTGTTTCATCAAATCATCAGGAGCGCTTGAAAGTTTACTTCTGCACCATTACATATCTAATCCAGCACAGTGTGACAGGGTGACTGTTAATTATGTGCAAAACAAATTAGGGATGGTGATGGGATATAGTTTTTTGGATAATTTAACATTATTATGATATTTAGAGGCAGCAATGACAAGACTAAAAGCTAGTTTTTTTGACTGTCGACTTCAACATTATTGCTGAATTTTAATAGCAAATTGTTGTACTCGTCTTTACTGGAAACAGTAATAATATTGCCACTTTACTTTAAATGTTTTCATTCAGGACCGGTTCAAAATAAGTGTGAGTCTGTCTTCTCAAAACGTTGTATAAGTAGTAAAAGAATATGTACAAATTGGCAAAGTGCGTCCCTGTTTCACAGTGAGCAGTTCATCATTTTATGGACCTTTTTAGCAATCCAGACCTGTCTCCATGACATCGGCTCATCTGCTGCTGTTTTATTTTGAAGGAAGTAATCACGCACGCAATGTTCCGGAGGAGTTACCTTCTTTTCTGCTGAGGCAAACACTAACAGATTTTAAAAGAGCAGGGTCATCGATTGTTTTCTTTGTCTTTTGAGGATTTTGTTGGGGCGTGCTTTGTGTTGATGGGAGACTGGGACTGGCCCTGAATAGTCTTCAGAATCAAAATCCTCGAGTTTTTTACAGTGAGGAAAAAATGATATGTTCATTATCCACTGAAGAGCCCTTCTGATGAGGCAAAAAAAACAAGAACAACCATTCACATAATTACATTAAAGTGCTCATATTATGCTTTTTGGCTTTTCCCCTTTCCTTTATTGTGTTATGTATCTTAAAAGCCAAAAGTCCACCCCAAAGGGACTTACCATCTTCCAGAGAAAACACTGTTCACAAACTGCTCCAAACAGCTCTATTGTAGTCCAGCCTTTACTTCTGTAACAAACGTGCGTCACTTTGTAACACACGTTATAATGCTCGCCTAGCTGCTAGCGTGGCACACCCTCATACTCATTCAGCTGACTAGCTAGCAGTACCTACTGCACATGTGCGACTCCTAACAAAGATGGAACAGAAGTGAGATTCCTCACTAGTAGCTAAAACAGAGAGCTCAACACAGGGAGAAAAGAGGAGCTGCAGCAATGTGCAGCACAACAAATATATGGTGTTGTTGTTAAGGACTCTCAGCTACTCCATTTTAAGTCCATCCATTTATTCTCTCACTTGTCTCTCAACTGTTTGCATTTAAGCTGAATACAAAAAAAGACATATCCACGGGAACAACAGCGTTCGAAGTCTGAACAGATCCTTACACAACTTAAACTACCACAGGAATTGTCTGTGAAACTTGCAGATGTGGCCTCTAGATTGCACTCTACATACATATTGATGTTTTTCTGGATGATTGATCACCTGCCTGCCTGTTTGTGCTGCCCTGTATTTTTCTCTCTGTCTCACATTCTGTCTACGCTGTCGTTTGTGCTTGCATCTTTCTCTCTCTTCGCCCTCCCAACTTCTCAGCATCTTGTCTTTTATCTCTCTCACGCTGTTCCTCTAATTCCAGCTCTGTCATACTGACTTCCCTACTCTCTTCGATTCTACTGTAGGATCAGAGCTGGTGCACGTTATTGTTTTTTCAAGCGTTATGCTACTGTGCTAACATCATTTTGGACCATCATGGTAAGGGAAACACTAAATTATGTAACTAGAAAGACAATTCTGAGAAAACTTACTGTAATGCTGAGGCACAGGGCCATTGCTACAAAGGTGAGGTGGTACTACAAATGAAATGGTATTGTGCAAATAATTAATAAATGGGGGTAAAAACTAAAAGTCACAGCATCACATTAAAAGATAATGAGGTATAAATAATACAGTATTAATAATAATCCCATCTATGGAAATGCAGACATTTCCAATATGCAGTATAATTTCCTTTACCTTCTCTGAATCCCAACATACTTCTATTGAACGGTCAGCTATATCTCTCACCTCATACCATTGTGTTCTCTTCCACCCTCCAGGCACTCTACCGTCCGACCCTCTGCAGTCCCAGTATGACTCCTGGTTGTCTCTGGTGGACAATCTCAACATCAAATCTTTTGTCAACTTGACATTGGCCGATTCTGTGCGTCATGGGGTCCAACATCTACTCTTCATCTCTGGACTAGGTCAGTGTCACCACATCACCACAAAAATGTCGCTGTTGGTCAATAAGAACATTTGAAAGCCTTCATTGGTATCTGGGATTACAGCTGTAGGCTGTGATTTGAGTTTTTGTTTTATAAATTCTAAATACAATTAAAGGCCACTATGTGAGGTATTTTATGTTAAAATAGCATTTTCCAAGTTTTATTGTTGGCATAGATTTTTGTTTGTAGAAAAACTAGGCAATCCTGGTTAGAATTGGTGCAGCCCATTTATCTCACTCTGACCACTAGGGGCGTCAAAGTTGTAAATGTTCAAATTCTACTCATAATGGCTTTAAATCTTTTAAATGTTAAATGTTATAATTTATGTATTTCAGCTTGTTTTCAGGCAGGAATTTTGGGCTGGCTGATTTTTGAACAAATGTGTAACTCCTTTCAGAACTTAAATTTGAACTGCCACTTCAGTAATTCTGATCCAGCTGTCATTTCAATTTCTCTCAGTGCTTACACTGAAACTGACACCTCAACTTTATTCAGGGCTTACGGTCAAACTCCTTGCAGCACTTCCCTTCTAACAGATATTTAACTTATTTCAGCAATGCTGTCCAACTTCTTCTTTTCTTCAGCCCTTTCTCTTATCTCTCGTTGGCTTCCCTCCAGTTCTCACTCCAGGGTCTTCTTCACATCTATCTTACTTTCACTTCATCAGATAAAATGGCTGAACCTCCATCCTTAACTTAACAACTCACAAAATCAATGATAATGATAAAGAAATGATTTGTATTAGGTCGGTTACACATTGGTTGCGTGGCGTGAGCGTGGCGTCTCTGTTGCGTGTCAGCTACGTGTCAGCTGCGTGGATTTTTCTAGGTCTTTACACACCAGAAACATATCTGACGCGGCGCTGCTGCTGCTAGCCTTGTCTGGACACATGTATGTTTCCCATTGATAAAATGAAATACCATGTTAAACATAAATATATACTGATTTGATTACAGCAAAGACAACGTCCGCAGTATTGATGGCAAAATTGGCTACAGAATATTTCGTTCTGTATTGACAGGTGCAATATTATTAAAATAACATTTATATCTGCATTTATATCAAAACCTAGAGGCTTTCAAACATCAACATGTCATTTATTAATATGTAATCGTGTCTAAACGACATATAAACATCTTTTCCTATTTTATTTTGCCTGGAAACGCTTCCAACGCGCTTGCGTGTCGCGTGAAAAATAGGCGTTGGTTCTATTTCTAGCAGGCACGTGTTTTCGGCGCGGCTCGAGCAGGCAGTGTGTAACCTCTAACCTGTTAACATGGGAGCCGAAATATAAACGGACACGCCACGCAGCTGACACGCTCGCGCGACGCATCCAGTGTGTAACCGGCCTTAGATTGTAACAAATGCTATAGTCTCATCTTTCCTTTGTAAATTTCCCCATTGTGGGATTAATAAAGGATTTTGATTCTTGAATCTTGAATCTTTCTCCGCCTTCCTCTCTTTTCAGGTGGGATGCGTCCTAACACCCTCGTCCTTGGTTTCTATGACGACTGTCTTCCGAAGGACAAGCTGATTGATCCGTCGCTCTGTCAGCCCAGAGATCCCGCGGGCTCCTTGGATGAGCTAGAGCAACAGTCCCCTCTCTTCCACTTTGCGTCGCTGCGGGGGTCCAGCGACAGACAGGATTATGGTGAATTCGGGGACGGGAAAGTTCTAGGACCCCAGGAGTACGTAGCGATCATCGCTGACGCCATGAAGATGCTGAAGAATGTGGTGCTTGCCCGATACTTCAACGACTTTGACCGAGCCCAGGTCCTCTCGCCGCCCTCCTCCTCTCCAGGGAAGGGAGCTGTGTACGTCGACGTCTGGCCCGTCAACCTCCTGCGCCCGGACAGCAGTAGCTACGTCGATACCTGCTCTCTGTTCCTGCTACAGCTGGCGTGTATCCTCAACATGGTGAGAGCCTGGCGCAAAGCCACGCTCCGTCTCTTCCTGTGCGTGGAGGAAGGACGGAGCGTGAGAGGCTCCGAGGAGAAGCTGGGCCAGCTGTTGAAAGAGCTGAGGATTAAAGCCCAGGTCTACTCGGTGCCGTGGGACCAGCAGGTGGCGCTACACTGGCAGCGCCAGGGCAAGTGGGGCAAAAAGCAGTCGTCGCAGTCCCCTGACAGCGCTAAAGAAGAGGAGAAGCAGAGACCAGATGAAGAAGAGGAGAACGATTACGTTAATAGCTTCCCGAGCAACGCCACGCGCCTGTCTAATGACTACCTGTCAGCTGTCAATAAGCTGATCCTGGACCCGGCCCGGCCCGCGCCTGCTGTGCGTTTCTTGTACTTACCCCGTCCCCCAGCTGACACCAGCCGCTACACCACCTACTTACACCAGCTGGACCTGCTGACTCAGGACCTGGGCCCCACGCTGCTCATCCACGGTGTCACGCCTGTCATCACCACTGACCTTTGAACAATCCCCTTCCTGACGCATCCAGGGAAGCGTTTCTTCGGTTGCTGAGGGCTGCTGAGTTTAGCAGAAGGTTCTCTCTGAAAGCGTGTGGGCCACTCCCTAGTGCCGCATTACCGTAGACCTCAGCAGTGCCCCGACGCTGGCCTCTCCACCCAACGACCGACTGGGGAAGAGAAAACAGCCCTTGAAATTTCGACCCATACGGTGATGTCACTGCTGACTCATTGATATCACCTGAACTGCCTCGCACAATATCTGGCACTATAGCTCTAGAGCCTATTTTAGAATATTGAAAATGAATACCGGATATTATACTTGGCCACCTGGTGATCACAAAAATCCTGACTGGCTACATATTTAACCTTTCTTTTGATTTTTTTGTGTTGTCAGCTTGTAGTTCTGGTATTCCCATCAAGCTTCTGAAGGCACCATGATTTTGAACTACTGTATTATGTCAACCTTGTTGCAATTTACACATAAAACAATCAGACTGAATGTACCCAAGTAAAGCTAATCACTTTCCAGACAAATTTACAACCTGCCAAACGCAAGCCAGTCAAAAGCAGCATGAAATGGTCAGGCCCCCAGGGGAACATTTAGATTGCCAATCCGCCTCTGTCCCTCCATCACTTAGGCCTACTTCTTCATCCATATCTACGATAGAGAGAGCCGTCTAATTCCTGATACGTTCTAACCTGAATTTGAAGTATCCTCTGACTCCCCTTGTTTCTTTTCTTGAAATGTTTTCTTGGTGTGCTGCTGCTCAAATTCCTTAAAATGACCATTCCATGTGCCTTGATAAAAAAAAGTGCCTCGCTAGTTAGGGAGCAAAAGTTTGGACTCATTCCATCACGGACAGAAAGTTGGACTGTGTTACACCTTGGAGCAGTCATTTGCAGGAAATCTGCTTTTCCATTTTAGGAACTTAGAACAAAGGAAACAGTTAGTACAATAATAACGATGGTGCTACTATATCAGTTTTATTCCAAAAGTAATTTAATGTGTGATTTTAGGAAGACATTCCTCTTTTTCCAAATGCACTTTTGTCCTTCCTCTGCCAAAGTGCATGTTGCACGTCTCTCCAAAACTCCTTAAACATGTTTACAGTGCCAATAACTACTGTGATTATCCACAATATTATATTGATTGTTTTTATGTATTTTAGGTACTCCACTTTTTGAATTGTTTTTACGCACTAGTGACCACATTGCTTTACCCGCCTCAATGCTGAAGTACATTTCCCAAAGTATTTGTAATATTTAAAGTGAACATATGTCCCCTTTGCTGAACTGACTCAGTAATATCAACTGCACAAAAATATCTATCACAATATAATAACAACGAAACCCCTGAGTGTACTGAATGGAGAAAGGTACGTATTACTGCTCATAAATTCAACAAATAGGATATATTTCTTCTATCAACAAGTTACCTAGTCTTACTTAAATCATCTCTGTGTAGCATTTTGTGGCACATAGTATCCCTGACACATTGATGCAATCTATATCCTCTAAGATCAATGCAGGTTTATTGTAAAAAAAAACAATCTTGAATTTTAAGTCTCTAAAATCTCCAAGTAGATTCTTTCAGTTGTAGATGCATCCTGACAATCTTTGATCCATATTTGAAGGATTTACTTGGATTTAGACCTTGATATCCTTGTGTTTGAAATGAGATCGATGTTTACTTGTGGACTAATAGGATCCTTCTTAATTCCAACGAGGGGTCTTGTTTGGACACCACACTCCTCACCAAACTACTGACACTACACTTCTTCCAATCTTTGTCCTTTCACAGGAATGCAAAAAAATGAAATTTTCAGTGTTTGATTTCCTGTTGATAATATATATGTACTTTTCAAGATGGAAACTGATTTGACTGAAAAAAATAAAGGTTTGTATTGCATGTCCTTTTTTTCTTTTTCTTTTTTACTTCCTCAGGAGATTGTTTGCGAAAGCCAGATCACACTTAACAACCGCCCAGGGCGTCCGGACTTTGTTTCATTTCAGCTGAAGACCGGTTTGTGCGTCTCAGAGCAGAGAGCTGAGGGGTTTTTGTGTCTGCCACACTTGTTTGTGTGAGGTAAACTTTGGAAATAGGGGGTAAGATAGCGATGCAGCGAGGACCGAGAGATACTAGAGGGTGCCAGCCAGCCAAATTGCCTTGTCCTACAGTCACCCTCACCGCCAACCAGGCAGAAATGGATTCCATTTCCGCTCTGAGGTGAACAACAGATTGGAGAAATAAGCTCGAATAGCCATCGATATCTGTTCAGGAAGAGGGAGGCTGACATTTATCACTGAGAGAAAGACACCGGCTCTGAGAGGTGTGTGTGTGTGTGTGTGTGTGTGTGTGTGTGTGTGTGTGTGTGTGTGTGTGTGTGTGTGTGTGTGTGTGTGTGTGTGTGTGTGTGTGTGTGTGTGTGTGTGTGTGTGTGTGTGTGTGTGTGTGTGTGTGTGTGTGTGTGTGTGTGTGTGTGTGTGTGTGTTGAATACAATCCAACTTCAATAAATGTCAGCATTCAACATGTACATTTCCAACTTTAAGTTCATTAATCTAATAACATTTGTTTTTGTAAAGCGTCCTGTACATAGGCGTACATTTCTACAGTATGTGCTGTATTTATATGCAGGTGAATGTGTGTGCGGATCACCTGATATGTGGATTGGGTTACAATTGTGTGTGTGTGTGTGTGTGTGTGTGTGTGTGTGTGTGTGTGTGTGTGTGTGTGTGTAGTGTGGGGGGGGGGGGGGGGGGGGGGGGGGGGGGGTTTAAGACTCTTTACAGCAGGGGTGTCAAACTCAGTTTCCCTAAGGGCCAGACTGGAAAATGAGAATCACATCAAGGCCCGACATGTAGAGATTATTGACATGTTTATTTAAGAGAAAAAAGGTTGGAAAAAGGCCGAAAAAAAACGTCAAAATTGTCTGAAAAAGTGACAAAAACATCAGGAAGTGACAAAAACATCCTAAAAAGTGTCAAAAACTTCTGAAAAAGTGGCAAAACATTGAGTAAAGCATCCAACAGGTTAAAACAAAGTGCCTAAAGCATTGAAAAAAGCGCATAAACCGCCATAAAAGGTGTCAAAAATGTTGAAAAAAAAAGCACGAAAAATGTAAAAAATAACTAAATAAAAGCACCAAAAACTTTGGCAAAAGCGACAAAAACTAGGTGGGCCTAAATTTATTGTGAACCTAAATTGAAATGCGGGCCGGATCAAAACCTGCGAGGGGCCGGATTTGGCCCTCAGGCCTTGAGTTTGACACATGTGCTTTACAGCCTCTGTTTCACAAATGCATGTTTTGTTTAAGTGCTGGTGGAAAAGCTGCATATACCCCCCCCCCCCGCTTCTATGCATTCAGTTTCAACGTGGAAAGGCTTTTTTCCCAAAACATACACCAGCATCGGGGGCCTGCTCTTTGTATGTGGATAGCGTTGTATAGTTAGCTTGATTTGATCGTTAAGGATTTGACACACATCTGGATTTTTTTTACTTCCTTAAAGCTGGGTTTAATGTATCTGCAGCTGTTGTCTGAACTAAACTACAGTACTAAAAACTTTTTTTTAAATCCTATAGCCCAAACCTGCAGTTTCTTTCAGATACAAATGACTCCTTTTCTGAGAGGGAAGAGGATTTTAGATAGGAAAGTGTAGATTCTTTAGAAATCCTTATCATCAGTTTGTTTTATTTATTTATCATGTCATTTGTCACCTTAATTTTCACACTAAAGAAGTAAATATATATGTATATATATATGTATATATATATATATGTATATATATATATATATATATATATGTATATGTGTATATATATATGTATATGTGTATATATATGTATATGTGTATATATATGTATATATATGTATATATATATATATATGTGTATGTATATTGTATATATATATATGTATATGTATATATATATATATGTATATGTATATGTATATATATGTATATATATATATGTATATGTATATGTATATATATGTATATGTATGTATGTATGTATGTGTATATATATGTATGTATGTATGTGTATATATATGTATGTATGTATGTGTGTATATATGTATATATGTATATATGTATGTGTATATATATGTATATATATATATGTACAAATATAACATAAATATAAATTCCCCCCCAAAAAACAATTTAACAATCTGTTTGTTTAAGAAGCAGAAAACATGATGTTTAACTATGATGGGATTGTGTCATGTGAACAGTAAAATAAATGGTACTTGCATCATAAGTACAGAATGGATTTAATCCATGTGAATAATTATTCACATGGATTAAATCCATAACTTTTTTCAAAGTTTAGTGACTGAAGATAAATTATTCATTATTATCAAAATAATTTAACTATTATTTAAATATTGATTAAACAATTTCTTAACAGTAGTTGTGATAAATTGGCCATGCATTTAATTCTGCTCAATTATCACTCAAATGTGTTGGTATATGTACATGAACATATACTCACAAATCGTCAAACACTTTGTAAATCTTGTTTTTCATTTGTGGATCATGAAACATGCATTTGTCCCCAATATTTGACACAAATTTCTCTCCATACACGTTAGGCCTCAGAACAACTTTTTCCATTCAAAGTGTTTGCTTGTTAAAACAAAAAAGCTGTAGGCTACAAAAAAGAAGAGATGGTGACAGGAAGGAGGGAAGGAAGGATGGTGGCTGTGGCAGAGGAGAAGAACCGCCCACCCATAGGGGTGTGTGTGTGTGTGTGTGTGTGTGTGTGTGTGTGTGTGTGTGTGTGTGTGTGTGTGTGTGTGTGTGTGTGTGTGTGTGTGTGTGTGTGTGTGTGTGTGTGTGTGTGTGTGTGTGTGTGTGTGTGTGTGTGTGTTAGACATAGTCAAAGATGGAGACCATCAGGGCTGAGTGCCTCCAAGTCTAAAACTCTGCTCGGTCATGTCTGCAGCCTTGATCAAAGGAAACTTGTCACTACCTTGTCACTTCCACCATGTGTCATAGCCCTAACCACTAGGCGTGCCAACGGGTTACATACACACACACCCACACACACAGTTCATCATTTATAATTTCTACCACACTTTCCATTTCATCTCCCTCTCTGCATCCTCCGATCCACTTCATTTTACATGACTCACAGACTGCCGGAGTCATCAGATTGATTGGAGGGAGAGGAGGGTGGGGTGTTTGGTCACACTGACACTGATTAGGCTACTAGTTAAGGATTTTGGAGGCCAAACAGACCCCTGGCTTTTCCTACGAATCCTCTTTGCATACCAATATGCGGAAGGTCTTTGTGCACTGTGCAAATTCAGATTACAGAACGAAAGAGTTTAAACTGTTGAATGAGGCAGGACCTCTAGTTCACCCGGTAAAGCGTGAGCGCCATGATGGCTCGGCCCATGGCAGCCAGGGTTTAAATCCCTTTTCCCTTTTTTAAAGCCCTTTTCTGCATGTCGTCCCCTCTGTCTTTCCCGTTTCCTGTATATCTGCACTATCTAATAAAAAAGCCCCAAAAATAATTTAACAAAGCAGCCTGTTCAAGGCGGGACAGTAGTGCCATTACTGTTCTGTATAAAAGGTACGAACACGGAATAGGGGAGCACAGTTGCTTGGCAGCGGAGTCGAAACCTGGACCCGCTGCGTTGAGGACTGAGCCTCCGTACACGTGCGCACGCTCTACCAGGCGAGCTACACAGGCGCCCTCATAACTTTTATTTGATAGCTCCTTGAATCCTCGGCTGAACCGGAAATTGTTTTGTCCCTCATTCTATTATTTGTGCCCCGAGGAGCGAGCATCGAGGAGGGATCACCACGGAGCCATGAGCGAGGAACCTAATATAGGAAATATAGTTGCCTCTCTCCTCCCATGATTTAATCGCGTCTCTCCCGTACCTCCTCAGTGGGAGGGACTAAGACGCGAGGAAGGGAGGCAAGTGGAGGAGTCAAGGAGGCAATTTAAGGGTTATGAGATGCAGCCCCAGTCCCTGCATCTCCAGCCACATCCCCACCCACCTGCTCACCTGTTCTCACTTTCCTCATCAGCCTTGCAGATATTTAATCAGCTCTTTTCCACTCACTCCTGTGGAAAAGTTTGTCAGAGTTGCCATCTTGTCTAGTTCTGTTTTTCCCGAGCCTTTTCCCAGTTTTGATCCATGTCCGCCTTGTGACTCTTTTTAAGTTTCTGCAACTCTCCGGTAAAATCCCTGAACTGCTCCGGTCTGCCTGCTTTTGTCTGCGTGCCTGCTGTCTCTTTGAACACGTGTGTTGTTTTCATTTGTAGTCATGTGGCCTCTTAAATGATTATTGCATCGGTTTAGGTTTCTGGCTCGGTTGAGGAATGTGTAACATGACTACTACAGTGCAATTACATTGCATACCATTCTTATTAATACAAGTATTTTATTGCCCTAACATAAACATGTACCACTTCCAACGGCAGATTCAGCTTTACAGTCTTGCTGTGTTGTGTCTAAGCAGGAAACTTGATAAGCTGTTTAAACTCAAGCACCAGGTGGTGTGTGCACTTGTTTGAATAAGGGAATTAAATTAGCATGGAGCTTAAAAAAGCAAACCTGCACTGTTTATCTGCCCTTTGGAAGGTTAGAAAAAAAGAAAAGAATTGTAGATGTATTGAACATCTTTTGAGATTGCCTCAAACCTGTGATGTGTTCCAGATTTGGGTTTCATATACTGTACTGTTGAGGGGAGCACAAAATAACACCTCATTTAGAAGAGACTAATTTGAAGGGGCTTTTGGTGATATTATTATTTTGATATAGGGTGCACATCAGTACTCTACAGTAGGAAAGCACAGTAGTCTTTGGTGATTAGACCCGAACATGAAATAGTCATTTCCATGGGCTGCATACTGTATAAATATTTATTTATCTCTATAATTTGAAAAAAAATACACAATACTTCCCTAAATCATCTGTGGCTTAAACCTAACCACACGTGGGACAATCCACCTCGACATCCCGCCTACGATTTGTGTGCAACAAAACAAATGAGCAGTTTATTTAATTTGTAGGAGACAGGGTCGGAAAGAGAGATGCATTTGTTCAGTTTTCTTCCTGGCCATTGAGTTAGTCTCTTTAGCTCTCACTTACTGCTGCTCCCACATCACACACTCACTGGACAACCTGTTCGTTTTCAGCTCACATTAGATACATTTAAAGAGTCTCATGACACCACGCTACACAGGAGATAAGAAACTCCATCCTCCGTCAACTCCGTCATGCATGCACACACACACTCTAATTACCATAGTTTTACAGTGTGCGCTGAGTCACACTGCGCTCCATGCTGAGTTTCCCATCATGCTTTTGAATATGTATGGTGAATGTGCTGGCAGAGCCACAGGTGGAGGAGCATTTCTTATTACTTATTCTGTGTTATGTTTGACCTCCGCTGCAGTGCGATATTCATTCATTTCCCCACAGGTTGGACAGGATAAGGTGCATAAAGATGGCGGCCTAGTGGCTGAATGTCATTACTTTTTCCATTTGTTGTCCCACCATGTGACTAAGGGAACATTTGCTTGTTGTTTGTATGTTTTGGTGGTGAGTAGATGCGTGTGGGATGAGAGGAGACGGGATTTCATCAAATGAACCAATACCGAGGCCACCACAGTTTTAGTGAAGTGTGTGCATCTCCATCCATTCTCTGTGTGTGTGTTTGTGTGTGTGTGTGTGTGTGTTTGTGTGTGTTTGTGTGTGTGTGTGTGTGTGTGTGTGTGTGTGTGTGTCATTGTTGACTGTATTCAGGACTGTGTACATGTCCCTGAGTAGTGGGAATGAATTGGTGCTATTGCCTTGCAGATTCTATATTAATTCCCTGTTATTGAAAGCTGTGTAAACACACTGTGTGTGTGTGTGTGTGTGTGTGTGTGTGTGTGTGTGTGTGTGTGTGTGTGTGTGTGTGTGTGTGGGGGTGTGTGGCTACTGGTTGGCGCCTACAATAGGCCCTCCTCTATACCCTATCTCATTTTAACATTTATTTTTCGCATTTTTCCTTCTCTTATATCTTATTCTATTACTGTTGTGCCATTTTACACCGTTTGCTGCTGCGTTACTATTTCCTCATGTTACATAAAATTAATCTCCGATTTCCTGCCCTCAAAAAAAATTACATTTCTTGTCACCTTTTGTTCTGCAACACTTTCTCTTCTCAGTTGCCTTTTATAAAAGGTGCTTCATGTAGCATTTTGGCACAAAATAAATCATTAATGCATTGATTTTGGGGCATTATTTGAATAACTAAACAAATGAGACCATTATTTTAAAAGATTTAGCAGCCTTTGCCAGCCATCTACACTACATTTATTAGCTATGCTAGCAGCCTGGCTCTATCGATGGTCGGTCCACTTTAGTGCAGACTGATTACCTCCCCAACTGTTGGACTGATTGCCAGGACATTTTGTACAGACATTCGTGGTCGGCAGAAGATGAAGCCTAATGCCTTTGATGATACTCTCACCACAATGAGCGCCACAATGAGTTTGATGTTTTAGTTTTTCGTGTGAAATGTCCTAATTATTCAGTGGTTTGCCTCGAAATGTGATACAGAAATCACATGCTTTTGGAGATCAAAGCCAAACCAGATAGTTGTAAACTGATAAAGTGTGATAATACTGTTCCCCTTCACTACTGACCACCCAAACCACTGCTTGTTTGTTTTTCCTTGTTGGACTTTATGAAGACGACAGCCCAGAACTTAGCAAGTAACTTGATGTACAATGTTATTATTACTGACTGGAATGATGACCTAAAATACAAAATAAGACCCAGGTTATGTAGAAAATTGTAGCTTGTTTAGACTTTCACAAGCGCTCAACAACAGCCTGCAGAGGCAATAGCAAGTTGCAAGTGATGGTCGGTTTCAATCCTGTATATTTACAATCTGAGAAACCTTGGGACTGCTTGTTCAAAGGGGGGAAAAAAGCAATAGATACACTCCTCACTTGTCACTTCCACTCAGATTTTTCTTAAAGGTCCCATGACATGATGCTCTTTGGAGGCTTTTATATAGACCTTAGTGGTCCCCTAATACTGTATCTGACGTCTCTTTCCCAAAATTCAGCCTTGGTGCAGAATTACAGCCACTAGAGCCAGTCCCACAATGAGCTTTCCTTAGGATGTGCCATTTCTGTGTCTGTAGCTATTGAGGAGGAGAGAGGGGGGGCAAGGTGGAGGGTGGGGGTGTGGCCTTGACCAACTGCCACTTTGCTCGTTTGAAAGCCATGATGTCTCTCTCTTTCTCATGGGTGGGCCAAATTCTCTGGGCGGGCAAAGCAGAGAAAGGGGAGGTAACCTCGCTACTTATGACCTCATAAGGAGAAGATTCCTGATTGGCCAATCTGAGCTTTCATTTTCTCAAAGGCAGAGCAGGATACCCAGGGCTCGGTTTACACCTATCACCATTTCTAGCCACTGGGGGACCATAGGCAGGGTGGGGGAACACATATTAATGTTAAAAAACCTCATAAAGTGAAATTGTCATGCCAACATGATACACTGAACACTGTACAGTAATAGGAGCGAAATATTCTTCCACAATATTGCGAGCTAACTGTAAAAATGATATATATGTGATACATTTCCTTACAGTTGTGCAAAAAGCTTCACAGCTTATATGAAGACATTGATTGTTATATGGAAAATAAGCATTACTCACTTAAATGGTGTAGGATAGTGTTTGCCTCAGAAACACTCTAATTTCCTTCCTGGAACATTAGTTTGATTTTATCTTGTAATCCATCCAAACGTTTTCAACGGCTCACCACAGGAAGAATTTAATCATGCTCTACCTATTGAGCGCTACAAGACCTGACCACACAACTGCGCCACTGTGTCTAATGTTCCTTCATCAGTCTGCTTGAACGATATTAAGCGAAAGCACACTACTGCTCATTTTGTCTTCAGTAATCAGAGCAGTGACCCAAAAGAAGAACAAAAAGAAGCGAGAGACCTCATCTGCTCTGTTCTACTTCAGTCTCGCTGCTTTTCATTTTCTTTCCACCGCTTATTTCACCGACTGTCACCTCGTGCCAACTCCCCTCCTTTGCCCCGCAACTCTACCCAGAGATGTAATAACATCTATTCAGTGATGAAGATGAAATTGCCCCCTCCCACCTCCTCCGCCACCCACTCCCATTTGAGCCTGATGCATCTTGTCCTCCTTTTCTTATTGAGGTAACCAGTCTTGTATAAAGTACTTGAAAGCAGTACTTGAGTAAATGTACAAGTACTTTACCAGAAAATTACTTTGGTAGAAGTTAAAGTCTCCTTTTAGAATATTACAGTACTTGAGTAAAAGTCTTAAAGTATCTGATATTTACTGTACTTAAGTACCAAACGTAATTTTCTCATATTAAATGTACTTAAAGGTGCTGTAGGTAGGATTTTGAAGATCCAGGATTTAGCCAAAAAATTTTAACATCAACAACTTCTCAGACCCTCCCCCCCTTTCTGCTAGAGCCCAAACGGTCTCCTAAGCCCCTCCCCCCTACAAGGGAGAATGAATGTGTGTGCGTGAGCAGTGATTGACACGCAGTTAGACCCCCCCCTGTGGTATCCGATCTAACAATGCTGCGATGATGTGTTGATAAGAAATCCGCTTGACACTGTCACATCAAAGAATTCGGCATCAATTTACAAGTCCTGCAGAGCTCGGAGAGACGACAGATCTAATCGCCAAAATGGTCGCTCTAAAGTTCTGCTGTTTGAAACATGGTATATATCTCCTATGCATTGTTTAACATAAGAAGTGATATGTGTGAGCATATGATTGGAGCAGGGAACTGACCAATCGATACCATCCACATGGAACAGGGGCAACAAAGTCACCTCGGTTTTAGGGGCCCCTCTGGTAACACTTTCCAGGTGTTTCAGCAAAAATGGAGTAAAGTCCATCTAAACCCCTTAACAGAAACTTAAGCTTAAAGTTATAAACATTCAGATACTACACCCCCCCCCCGGCCCTGATTGGTGCATCTGAACAGGGAGCGGTGGATATCAGTCATTATGCTTCCTCCTCTTCTTCTTTAGTTTTGGCCTATGTTTTTTTTTTTTTTTTTGCTGCTTGGCAACAAACAGGCATTAGGTCACCAACGGGAACGGAGGATGAATTATCTTGGCAATTTAGGAGCAATGATTCGCCAAACCTGCTTTTTTTCCGGTGTAACAAAATTCTTCTGATTTTATTTTGTAACTAAGATGCTTAGGGGAAATGTAGTGGAGTAAAAGTATACATTTTATTTAGGAAATCTAGTGAAGTAAAAGTAAAAGTTTCCAGAAATATAAATAATGAAGTAAAGTACAGATAAGTGAAAATTCTACTTAAGTACAGTAGCGAAGTATTTGTACTTTGTTACATAACCTTTATTTATTCAGAGAAAGTTCACTGAGAGGCAGCCTCTCTTTTGCAGGAACGCCCTGATCACATTCACACAGATACACATTCACACCTGGAAGCTGATCTGCTGGCCACTGAGCAGCTCCACTGGAGCGGTTGGGGTTAAGGGCCTTGCTCAAGGGCACCTCAGTGGTGGTAATGAGGGAGGGGACAAGCGCTGCTCTTTCCCCACCCAGATTTTATCCTGTCGGTCTGGGGATTGAACCTACGACCTCCCGGTCACAAGCTCGCGTCTCTAACCTTTAGGCTGCCCAAATTATCTCCTTACAAAGTCAAGACAAGAGCGATCACTTGAACAGAATGTGCCAGAGAGCAAAATGAGCAAGATGGGAAGACTGTGGCTCAGTAAAATTAGCAAGGTAAATTGTTACGAGCGTTTGTCTTTGTGTGTGTTTACAGCAGTAATTAGTCCATTACGCTGTGGGTAAAATGCTCAGGCCAGCCATGCAGAGGAAATGGAGTGAAGTAATGGAGTGAAGTAATGGAGTGTTACCTACGCCAAAGCACACCCACAGGGTTCATTGAACACACACAAACACACACACACAAATACGTGTCAGGGTGGATCCACTAAACACAGAAACAAAATGTCACAGGAAGCTAATTGCGAGAGAAAGTGTTTTACTTAAATGACCATTGGTCCGTGCGGTTAACCCTTGTGTTGTCTTCCCGTCGACCATGCAACCTTTTGTTTTTCTGGGTCAGAATTTAACGTTTTGGTCCCGATGGTTTTGTCACTTTTTTTTCTGACATTATTTAGTCACATTTTCCCGACGTTTTTGAAGCTTTTAAAAAAATGTTATGTCACTTTTTGTGATGTTTTTGTCTGACCGCCAGCTGGTCACGTGTCGCCGGCTGGCTACGACCTCAATGACGCCCGTGCGGCAGTTGCTAGTTGGTTAAGCCGCTACAGAGCTTTGTGGCGCCGGCTACAGACCTCCGTCCCAGCTCGGTCGTATCAGCGGCAGTTAGTAGATGCGTTTAGCCGAAAATGGGTGACTTTGAGCTGGGTACAGAACACTGCGAGCTGCTGCTCGTTTTGGCGGATATTATGGTTAAATTTTGTTCAGAAAATATGTGTTTTGCTGCAACGAAAGTTAAGATTAGGCACCAAAACGACTAGTTAGGATTAGGAAAAAGATTGTTGTTTGGATTAAAAGACTCTAAAGGAACACAAATTTCCTGGGTGAAAGTCTTGGCCTATAGTTTTCCCCGGGAAGCAAACTCCCCTCCCTGGCTTGAAAGTCCTGTATGTTAACACCCCCCCCAACCATCCAGCCCGACTTCTTCCCTACACGGCCAGCCGCGTTCTTTACAGCGGCCGTCAATGTAGTGAATACAGCAACAAAAAAAACGTGGAATCAAATCATAAATGATCCAGAATCCAGGAGCCTTGATGTTGATTCATTGTTTTCTTTCATCTAGACTTGTTTTTTTGCTGTTTTTCATCTAGACAGTCCATAAACACCTTGTTTTCTGGAAGGAGCCGATCAAAACATATTGTTTTTAATCTTGATGACTGGAACAGCCACTAAGAACCAGTCAGAGGGCTCCGGGCTGGGATTTGACTTATGTGGGTGTTTAAAGATGCTCAAATAAGAGTAAGTCTCAAATGAATGTTTAACCTTAACAAAAAGTAATGTTATCAGATGCACTTTGGCTGGTTGTACAGGAGAAACAATGCAGCTTTAAAGTGCTCTAAACATCGTTGAAAAATTTGGGTTTCTCATAGAGTGAAATACGTTGGCCGACAGGGGCTCTGACACTCAAACGCCCTGCAACTCAAAAAAACATCCAAATAGACAAAACACAAGCTAAGAAATTAAGCTACAAATTAAGAAAACAACTTCATTAATTTGACAACACATGTGCAGCAAACGCGCTGCAAATACACACAACACAACCAAATGCATAAACGCGCTGCAAATAAAAAACGAAAAGCACACAAACGCGAAAAAAGAAGCGATGCACAAAGAAAAACAACTTCATTAATTTGTGTATTTGGTTGTGTTGTGTGTATTTGCAGCGCGTTTGCTGAATGCTGCACATGTTGTCGAGTTGTTTTCTTAATTTTCTTGTGTTTTGTCTATTTGCGTGTGTTTTCTGAAGTTGCAGGGCGTTTGCCCCTGTCGGCCACCGTAGTGAAAGGCTGTCTTTGACTGCATGGAGATCTCTTGCAGCGCTTGTGATTTCATTCACGTCAGGACTCATACATTTCCAGATTTAGTCACCATGGTTACTTTCTCTTCACTAAAAAAAATACAAAATGTATTCAAAGGGAAATAATCACTCACCAACTGCGTATCAAATCTCGAAACGACAGTGTTTGGCTGATGGATGAAGTTGTCGCTTGTTGAAAGATGTGAGATCTGAATATAGAGACGCAGTGTGTGTGTGTGTGTGTGTGTGTGTGTGTGTGTGTGTGTGTGTGTGTGTGTGTTTGTTGAGGCAACTGCAAAGGTAGACTGATGTCCCGTGACACTTTAACAGCTTAGTGTGTTCTTCAGCGCCTGTGGAAAACTGTTGTATAAAAGTCAGTCTTGCACAACAAAGTTTATACCAAGAAGAGGAAGAAAAAGGATTGGACATCACCAAGGAGAGGGGATGAGGGGGGACGAAGAAACAGTGACTGGGACACAGATTTGAGGAGCAGCAGCAAATGAGATAGGACATCTTCATTTAGTTTTAACATCTGCTTAACTCTGCACTGCAACCTGCTCTGCACAGGCAGACAGCATCAGGCTCAGCTTCTCACACTAACAGATGGATTTAGACTTTTAGACGCTTGGCAATATTCCCTGCCTCAGGTGAGATTTTAGAATTTGGTATTGAATCAAGCGTATCAAATCGGTCTTGGGATATGAAAAGTTGCCTAAATGGGATTTTCTTTTTTAATTAGTCAATCCGCTGCCATATTTCAGGGCCCCACCTGTGTGGTTTGTGCCTCAAGGCTGTGAATTGTGTATATTTCTCAATTAACTGTCATGAAAAGAGTTAGAATGGCAGAGAAAGATCGGGCACAACGGGAGGAGGGATGTGACAGTAGCTGAACCTGTACTGTCTGAGGCAAAAAAATGTTATGCCACGTGAGAGCCCCCCTCTCCCCTGTGTTTCCCTGTGTTCCCCACTCCTATTGTGTCTTCCATGTCCCTGGTTTGTCTGTGTGAGTCAGTCTCAATTTTGTCAGCTATTCTTTATTTATTTAGGCTTAATCCTGTCCTCCTGGCTACGCTTATTAGTGATGTATGGGTCAGGGTTTTTTAATACCTGCACCCATCCGACCCATTGTAAGAGCCCATTCACACCAGTTCGCAAAAGTATGTATTAATCAACCACTCGAACCCGACCCGACCTGCAAACCTCCATCTTTATGCATTATAGTAGCACAATTGTCAGGAGGACTGAGACAAGGACAGGAACCAGGACTGAGCATCGGCGGTGTAAACAGTGTGTGTGTGTGTGTGTGCGTGTGTGTGTGTGAGAGAGAGACAGAGGGGAAGATGAGATGGAAGGTGGACTATTGCATGCAATGTTTTTGTAGGCTAACTTTTAAGCTTTATCACTTTTTGACCCGCCCACCCAAACCTGTGATATTCTCTTACAAGTTTACTGGTGTACCAGATAAATGATCATGTTGCTGTGTCCGCTAAAAAAGTAATTGATTGCTGACTTGTCATAGTATCCACTGCACCCCAGGTGGCAAAACATGTTGCACTTCTCTCTCCACCTTTGCAGAATGTACTCTGTGCAGGCTTGATAATATATGCCTTTTTGTGTGCGCCACTCAGTGCACACTCAAATACTTCAGTTTGAGAAATCCTCCAGCGCATAGGAACTGTGCTTCTGGTTTAATAAATATCGGCAAAACATTTTATTTTATCAAAAAAAAATGGTGGCTCAGTGGGGGCTCATTTAAGATTATGGTTAAGGTTGGGCATTACATTTTAGAGAATAAGTGTAATTAATGGAAGGTTCACACAAATAGTTATGTATATATATATATATATATATATATATATATGGGTGTGTGTGTTATAAAGTGTGCAATTGTGTAACACACACACACACACC
This sequence comes from Perca fluviatilis, assembly GCF_010015445.1. Lineage (NCBI taxonomy): Eukaryota > Metazoa > Chordata > Actinopteri > Perciformes > Percidae > Perca > Perca fluviatilis. The sequence continues at coordinate 17,652,236 of NC_053113.1, read as the reverse complement.
TTTCACTGTGTAATGTATATATACTGTAGACATACACATATCAGCCACACATCAGCAATAACTCACTCTTCTCTCTTGCACTTTCAGTGTGTGTGTGTGTGTGTGTGTGTGTGTGTGTGATCCTGTTGTGTGTCTGTTTAGCTCCATAGTGAGAGCTGTGGGAACATATCAGACTAAAGTTATTTGGCTCCAACTGGGAAACGAAAGTGTGAGTGAGTGTCTGTGTGTGTGCGCGCGTGCACGGGTGTGTGTGAAAGAGAGAATAGAAAAATAAAACAAAAGATGTGAAAAAAACAAAGGCCTCTCTGATTGAATCTGTTGAGGCGTGGCATTGAGATAGATCACACACAGTGATGTGTGTGTGCGCACACACAGTGATGTGTGTGTGCGCGCGCACGCTCGCGTGCGTGCGTGGCTCCTGCCTGGTCTGACCGTTACACAAAGTGGAAAAAGATGGAATTTCCCATCCATTTCTGAAAGACACGTGTCAGTATGCGTTTGTGTGTGTGTTTTTGTTGATAAATGTGCTGTTTGAGAGTGTGTGTGTATGCATGATAAACACATTAGTGTGTGCATCAGCATTCATGCAGCCCAGTGTGTGTGATTAGATATTTACTCGCTGCTGCAGTGTGTGATTAAGTGCGGTTTGAAGCAGTGGCTTTACGCTACACTGCATCCTGGACTCTGCAATCACAACAGCACACACAGGTAGAGTGAAAAGCACATCAGAGTGCTGCACCATTTCATATCTGCTTTAGAGGAATTTGTCCCATTCATAAACTTACTGAATACTGATGAGACACTACCATTCCTGATTGATATGAAAAATATGTTTAAAATTTTTTTTTTAGAACATCTCACTCACTTTGACAGAATTTATATTTATATAGTTATAACACTTGACTCCACCTTTACAACTCTCCAAAGGTGAAAAAAGAAGGCTGTACAGAAGGGTCTTCATTTTGTTTCCAAAACCCCCTAAATGGATTTAAATGAATGGGATTAAAACACATTTTCGTGAGAAAATAATTGTCTAATTGAGCAACATGGCATCATGACTTTGCGTAAACATACACGCCACTTTCCTAAAGCCAAATGGCGTGTTATCTGTACGCATTTTGAGCTATCCACGTGTATGTCTACGCTGTATACAGCGGATGTAAACATACACACCACGTGTTATCGCGAGAACGTCACACGCGTGTAAAAAAAAAAAGGTTGGTTTTAGGAAAAGAACATTGGGAAAGGCTTTAGTAAGACGAAAAAAAACACGACAAAAACACGACGGTAACCAACGTCACACGCTTAGGAAAACAATAAACGGTTGGGTTTGGGAAAGAAACATTTGTTTTACCCATCCGCCACCCCAACCACTTCCGTCCTTTCATACTACTCGCTACGGCGCTAATTCACGCGTAATGTAGGTCAATGGAGACCAAACAGCGTTCATAAACACGCTAAAAAGCGATTATGCGTCTTGATAACACGCCAAAATGGCATACGAATTGGCGTGTCATACATACACCACTTTATGAGATCAGTCTGAATTGAGAGGACGTTGAGGCTTAAAGTTGCATCAGTCAGTCCTTCCAGAAAAACGCAGAGTTTTTTTGTGATTGTTGCGGGCAAAAATCCTTGATTATGCGGCACGTTTTCTTAAAAAATGCGATGAAATATGCGGGATATTTATGCAATTTCATGTGATGAAATTGCGGGATCTTGCAAAAAATGCGGGAACTTGCAAAAACTGCGGTTTGATGAAAAAGAGAAGAAAAAGCGATTCCCCCAACACCCTGCTTTTTTTAAACTTAATTTCCAAAAATAGTTTACAGATATTCAGTCATTGCAATAAGTAAACAAATAAGATACAAAAATATATACAAATAATATAATATTACAGTAAAAATAAAAGTAATAGTCTAAACGGAATAAAAGATACAAAGAGACAGACTAAAAACAGCAGGAGCACTTAAACAAAGACATTTGAGTAGACATCAGATATTTAGATAGGTTTCTTATTGGATACCAACTTAAGAGACTCAAAGCATGTCAAATTCAACCTCCAACACCTGCTTTTCGATGATGTTCACGTCGCGTAATTACGTCACTTAGTAAACGCAACATTTTTTCAACTTTCTGCTAAGATATATGCAAGGGGGTAAGCTTCGCTTCAGAACTCGAACGTCCGATGGCGCCATTTTGTTGCTACAAAGGTATCACCTCCTGTTAGCATTCCACTGACCGCCATTTTTTTTTTACGTCACTTGACAGCGAATAACTTTACATCCGAAGCGTTTAAAGACTCTATTTGTCCATTGTTTATTTCTAAAGAAACACGACAATGTATAAAAGGCTCCATTACCTTGTATCTCACGTTATGGCTCCGTAGCCGACGTTTTTGTAAAAATAGGCTAACGATTGTGTCATAACCAAGTGACTTACTGTCGCACAGTAGAGGAATTACCGTATAGTACAGGAGAAGCTTGCAGGCAGTTTGGACTTACATTAGCTGTTTAGGTTTAATTACTAATGTTAACTAGCATGTTAGTTAGCAATAATTAGCCTGTGCTTATGTTATCTCCTTACATATACCTACACTCTCCGTCTCTGTAAGATTGGGAATGATTGAGATTTCTCTTGGCACAGCTACCAGAACACTTACAACTTTCAGACACGTTGCTCACGTCACATTTACGCTGTCTCTCTCAGTTGGAGGCTGCGCAGTAAAGCAAGAGATCACCGGAAAAGTGCTTCTAATAGCCTTCACTGGTCTCCGTCCAGAGCAACGGGATCTGTTGGTCCATTATATGTCAATGGATATATGTGACTTTTTTGCAGCGAAAATGCGGGGATTATGAAATCATATTTTGCGCGGAAATCTGCAATTTATGTGGCGAAAGTGCGGCATATTTGAAAAAATGCGGCAATGGTTGATTATGCATTGAATTATGCGATCGTACATGCTTGCTCATGTCCAATTCTTCTTTTCATTCTTTGTCGGTAAAGGAGGAAGGCCATCTGTGATCCACATGCTGTCAATTACGTCTAGAAAGAACAACTGGGAATGAGCACACAGAGTGCAGATGTTTTTTTCATCTGTCGGTTGGTTCAGATAATTCCTCACACCTGCACAGATTTTGAGGATGTGCATGTGCCTCTTTAGAGATTGGCTGTTTACTTTTCAGGCAGTTACCATATGTCTTGAAGGTTAGCTTGACAGTGTTGATAATCAATGCCAGTCACTCCTCAGACTTTAAGCTGTCTAACCAGACATAGCTGTCTCGACCCTGTTTTTGTTTTGAACGCTCTAACCTTTCGGTCGCCCTGAACAACACACTCTTTTGTGTTATGCACTTTTGTATAGCAAAATATACAGCGACCTACATCAAGTCTCATAAATGTATTAAAATAGCTGGATACGGCATTACCAGGAAGACTTGTTGCTGCCAGTTGTAGGCTACTCAGTGGTGATATAGCTACTTGTCAGTGTACATTTTCAGGTCTTATCTCTAGAGTACCATATCAGTTAGCTAACAGGTGGTGAAAGAAATTAAGATGTTTTTGGCATTTGTGCCCTATTTATATTATTTATATAGATTCAGGGAACATGCAGAGAGAGAGAGAGAGAGAGAGAGAGATGACAAAATAAAAATGTGTGGTATGTGCCACCAGAACACCCCATTAGCTTAAGATTTCAATAAATCATTTGAACAACAAATTGGTGATTGTGGAGTTTGTCAGCTTGTTGTGGTCTCCCTCAGCACTAGGCGTTACTAAAGAGACACATTTTACTGACAGCTCTGTTAAAATAGGGTATGCTTTGGGTGTGACCGCTGTAAAAGTCTCTCATGCTCTGGTTACTGTGTGCCCGTCCCACCTTAAGACATGTCCTTGCTAGAAAAACAAGAGCATCTGTTGTTAGTTCACACACTTTTCCTGATGAGGACCTCATGTGGCTGTGCCAGTAATTACTGTTGTCTGTCTACGACACTCTGCTGTTTGCATCCTGTGTCCTACCGACAGTAAGTTGATTTCTTTTAAGCACAACCATAATCTTTTCCTAATCTTAACCAAGTCGTTTTAGTTCCTTAATCTAACCAAATCTTGACCATATAATTGGCAGATCAGAGTTGGTTTGGATGGCACTGACAAACAAGTGCTCCAGTGCTCCAACTTACTGTAAGCTATAATAAGTAATGTACTACTGTATATCATCAGGACCATACTGCGAACCCTAAATAAAACTATACACTGAAATCTCTAAAGTGGACACCATGTAAACTTACAGTATACAGCTTTCCAAAAAAACTAATTTTCATCTTGTTTAACACACAACTTTAATCAAACCTAGGTTTTTTTAATGGCATATGTTTTTTTAATTTTATGCGAGGCTATGAATCAAACATCACTCGCTGCAAAACAGCTACAGGGTATCTTTTAGAATTTCAAACATATTTACGTATTTTTGACTTTGTGAAAACGCTGTGTGGAAATGGGGTTGGGTTGTCATTTTAAAACAAGTTTATTTGCCCAGGGAACAGCTGTGTGTCTTGCAGATTGTCGAACTAACACATAAATCACCGCAAAGCATCCGAGGATATGAAACTCATATTGTTGTTGGAATTACCAGCTTCCAAATGTCTCATTCTCTATGTGTGGTCGCATGAGCTACAGTTTGTACCTTTCATGTCACCTGTGCCCCTCTACAGGGATCCAGGTTTGATTGACAGCTGTGTCCTTCCTCACCTTTGTTCTGAAAACCAATACTCTTTCCAAAGCCCACCGCTGTAGTCTAGTAGGACCAGTGTGTGTGTGTGTGTTTGTGTGTGTGTGTGTGTTTGAGGGTTAAACAAACACTGTCCTGTCGTTGGACCCCTCAAGCACCACGTTTACATCTCCTTTTTTTCCCTATCCTTCTTTCCATCTCATTTTCTTTCCCTGTGGGTATATGTCTAGTAGGACCAGTGCGTGTGTCTTGTGTGTGTGTGTGTGTGTGTGTGTGTGTGTGTGTGTGTGTGTGTGCGTAAAGAGAGAGACATGCGATGATAGATTCATAGGCCTCTCACATATGCTGGAGCAATCAAAGTCCCCCCCGACTCATATCCTCACCCCTCTAATAAAAAACACCAGAGAGAGAAGAAAAAGAGAGTGGGTGAGAGAACAGACAGATGAAAATGACAGAGATAGACCTGAACGATGAGAGGGAGAGACAGAGAAACAAAGCAATGGATGGAGAGTTCAAAGAAACAGTGGGAATGAGCTGAGAGAGTGGATAGGTGTTCCAAAAGTGTGTTTTTCTTATGAAATACTGGGTGGACTTTTCAGTCTTTTAGTCTGGTGAGACATGATAGGATGTATAAAAAGACAACAGTAAAGTTTGGATGAGTTGTGAGAAATGTGGAAATGAGAGAACGAGGGATGATGGGGAGGGACTGAATGAGCATGATTTAATGTGGCTTGTCTTTATGAGGTTGTAAGTCTTGTTTTTTTGGGGGGATGAAAGTGATCTTTAGTTTATAGCTAAACCCCTCCTCCTCCCCCCTTCTTCTCTCAGTCCACTTCCCTCTTCCTTTCTTCTTTTTCCATCTTCATCCATCTCCAATGGTAAATTATACGGTAAAATATCTCCAGAAGATATAAAAAGGAAGGATGTTTTTCCTTCCATGGTCAATATTTCACATATCGTTTCAGTTTGTTTTTTTCCATACAATATTTGAGAAGCAAATATTTCATTGTTTTTTTCCCTGAGACATTTCTTGAAGTGGCCTCCAGGCCAACTTTAAAGTTCTCCACTGATTATTATTAAGACAGTGGCTCAAGGCTACTACTTCTCTAAAGCTAGGTCTGTCACTGAACATTCACTTATTTGTTGGAAATATATGCTCTGAAATATAGACTTAGATCTGTTGAGGGATATGTGGTCTGAAGCCCACACAAATGGGAATTCTAGGAAAAGTTATTAAGTAGGCTAGCTAGGTAGCCTACTTAATGAGCTGCATGAGCTGCGTGGCCCTGTCAGGAGGCGAAGTGTGAGAGAGCAGGGCAGCAGGTTAGCGATGCTAGCGATGCTAGCGATGCTAGCAGCCGAAGCAAGGAGCAATCTTTATTTTAGCTCAAAAGGGCAAACGGCCGAAGTTATCTTTATAACACATTAACACACACACACGGATTCCACAAGAGCCGCGTTTGTCATGACCCGTCACCGGGACAGCTAGCTAGCTAGTGGACTTTTAACATGAAGTAACAAGTGGATTAGCTAGCTAGTTTCTATCAGCCAGAGTAGGAATAACAGAAAACACTGGATGGATTTTACCAACTTTAAATTCCATGGCAAGGAGGATAGCACACGGGAGAAGGATCGTAACGTTACATCAGGTAAGACAAAGTTTTGTTTTGACAACCTGGAAATTAACTTTAACTTGTTAAGAGCAATCAGCTGTCAAATCGCCGATCGGGTCTGTTCGGGTTCGTATCCGACATTTCTCGGTTCTTCAAGGGTAGCTAGCTAAGCCCCCTAAGTTTGGACATAACTGAAACGCGTCTGTGTTCAATGCCTACGTTTTTCAGTTGATTATACCTAGCTACATGTGCACATGTCCATCAAGACAACCAGATTTCACAGGATGAAACCCCTCTCTCTAAACAATGCATTAGGCTATGTGATGCAGGCACATAAGGTGTTAAAATGTTTGCCCCCAACATTGGACTAACTGTACATTCATCAGGTGGTTACAAACACAACTCCAAATACATGCTATAATGTGTCTGCTGGATGTGTTTCATACATAGACTGTATAGTCTATGGTTTCATTTGGAGAGCCGAAGTCACACCCCTTCCAGTGGAAATCATGGGACCTTAATTAGGAAAAAATATAGTGAACGGGGAGAGGCAAATTATTTTTGATCCCGTTTGAATTGAGCCACAAATATGATGTTTGTCAATTTAAAAGATAATTTTTCAACCGAAGAAAGTCTCAGTTAGCCGTAGGTTTGTCATATGACCACTTAGTTTTGTGTGAAACCGCTCAGTGAACTACATCTCTCACACAATTTACGTCACCTAGCTTGATGCTCACACCACGTTATCTTACCTGATGAGTTTTATCCATTGGTCCGTATAAAATGGACCAACAGACCCCGTTGCTCTGGACGGAGACCAGTGAAGGATATTAGAAGCACTTTTCCGCTGAGCGTTACTGCGCAGCCTCCAACTGAGAGAGACAACGTAGATGTGACGTGAGCAACGTGTCTGAAAGTTGTAAGTCTTCTGGTAGCTGTGCCAAGAGAAATCTCAATCATTCCCAATTTTACAGAGACGGAGAGTGTAGGTCTATGTAAGGAGATAACATAAGCACAGGCTAATTATTGCTAACTAAAATGCTAGTTAACATTAGTAATTAAACTTAAACAGCTAATGTGAATCGAAACTGCCTGCGAGCTTCTCCTGTACTGTACGGTAATTCCTCTACTGTGCGACACAATCGTTAGCCTATTTTTACAAAAACGTCTGCTACGGAGCCATGACGTGAGATAGGTAATGGAGCCTTTTATACATTGTCGTTTTTCTTTAGAAATGAACAATGGACAAATAGAGTCTTTAAACGCTTCAGATGTAAAGTTATTTGCTGTCAAAGTGGCGCCAAAATGAATGGCAGTCAATGGAATGCTAACGGGAGGTGATGGCTTGTTAGCATCAAAATGGCGCCATTGGAGCTACGCGTTCCGAGGAGAAGCTTACCCCCCTGGTTTTATCCCGTGAAGTTACATCCCCGGTATGATACACACACACACATCGTAGCTTCAGCGAGACGTCATCCATGCAACTTTGAAGTGTGTAGTCTTTCTAATTACGTATTTTCACAGTGTTCTACTTCAACAGTTTAACAACAAACTTTCTTCGGTTGAAAAATCATCTTTTAAATTGATAAACATCATATTTGTAATCCATGGCTCAATTCAAACGGGATAAAAAAATAATTATTATCTCTCCATTGACTCTCGTTCATATTTTTTCGAAAGGTAGGTCCCATTGGCCGGAAGTAGAAGGGCCTGACTTCGGCTCTCTATAGGCAACTGGTTGTGCTAGTCCTATTAATGTGAATTCCACTCTGAGGTTCATTAGAGAACCATGTGGTTTCTATTCTATAACTTGGCTTGGCTTGCATGCATAGTAATTTAGTATAGTATTTTTCGAGTCAGAAGTGACACTGTTCAATGTCAGACATTTAACTGGAAAGACATAATGTGCAACATGAGAACTTTTATGATCACTCTGAGTATTTGACACTGAAGGTGTTGATTCAGTAGGAGAGCTAAAAGAGTGTGAAAATATGTGACACCAAATACCTCTCGCTTTACCTTCGTACCTCTTTTCCGCCAACTTCTCCTCTTTCCCTGTCACTGTCTTTCTCCACCATCCTCTTTCTCTTTCTCGTGCTTCCTTCCTCTTTTTCCTTTTCTCTGTCCCTTTCTTCACTCAGCTCCCCCCCTCATCACATTTTCCCATCTCTATTTATTTTTCTCCTGTCTCCCCTCTCCCTCACCCTTTCTCTCTCTGCCTGTTTAATAAGGAGGGATCGGTGGAGGAGTCGGCCTCTACGCCCTCCTCACTTCACTGAGCCATAGCCTCATTAAGACAGGAAACATGCTGACACACACGCACTCATACACACCATCACTTCATACTGTGGGACTTACCCATTGCCTTCTTTCCTTTCTTTTCATGGCTGTCTATATAATTTTGACCTTTTTCCCCCTGAATTCTATTGCTTTTCTTACTTCTGACCTTTTCATTTCTCTGTGAGCATGTGATTGGCTTTGTTTTATGGCACATTCTCGCTTTATTTGTGCTGACAAACCTTTTCAGTTTTTACCTACTAAACAGCTTTCTTCTGCTTTTACTGAGGTTTTCTTTAATTTAACATTTGTATTTCATTCTTTTGTCTCATGTTCTCTGTTTCATCTTTAGTGTTGTCTGCAGTTAGACTGATGTAGTGACAAGAAGAAGCTCTCTAACCCTCAATGATGTATACTTTTACAAGGCCTGCAACATATTTATATTACTCAGGCTGTACAGATAACATTGCATTTTACTTTTTTGTGTGTGATTTTTGTGTTCCAATAAGTGAGGTTTGTTTCTGTTGTGTTATAATTTGGTTGACTCTGAAAGTTCTGGTCTCAGACTAGTCCTGAGGCAGATCACTGCTTGAACTGGTTTGGGAAGAAAGCGTCAGGACCTGCTGAGTGTGGCGACTTTAGTCTTTGCTTATCTCTTGACGCTGTAGGGCTTTGTGCTGGTAGGAGTGGGGGTCACTTTGTTTTAGATGAGGCCAATATTTAGTTCATCGTTTTTTTATTTTCAGTAGCTCTGCAGGCGTTGTTAATTGTTGTCCTGTGCACCTGCAGGATGCTTTAAAAAAATTCAGTGTGTCCATTTTCAATGTGTGTGTACATTGGATGCTTTTCCCATTGGTCAAAGTTTGTGGGCCACACACTTCACAATGGGTTTCTATAATTGATCAAAGTAATTTGAGCCAAATTGAAATCTGAATATGAGTTTGTCTTTTGATTGCAAAAAAATGCCCTGCATGCTTTCAAAAGACAATTTACAATTAATTTTCTCTCTCTCTCTCTCTCTCTCTCTCTCTCTCTCTCTCTCTCTCTCTCTCTCTCTCTCTCTCACCAATCCCCCTGGTGATGGCAGCTTTAACAGTGAGTGAGGGAAGAGAAAGGCCATGTGGTGTTTCAGATAAGCACAAAGTTCTTCTCTCAGGAACACATCCCAAATCACTCACTCTTTCACACACACACACACACACACACACACACACACACACACACACACACACACACACACACACACACACACACACACACACACACACACACACACACACACACACACACACAGTGCAGCTGGCAGTGATCAGCCAGGTATTGCAGTATTTAGATGAAGCTGTATTTGCTTGTAGTGGTAGCTGTTTGGCCTGGTGCTGTGGTGGGTTAGCTGATTCAGACCAACTACCTCCCAGAAAGAGTCACTAAATGGCCTCGTTCTCACTGCAGCCTAATAAAGAAATTATTACTCTGCAACAACAGCGGGTGTGATTGCACTATTGATTTGTTTCAGCGGAACTGCAAACTATCCAACTCCTCAACAACGGCAAAGTTCTTAGACACTGGATGTAATGTCAAGTGGAAGGCTATCTTTAAAGAGCCTGTGGGGCCGACGGGATAGCATTGTGCCACAGGGGGGTGATCCCACCCTAAGGTGCATAAAGCAGCTTGATCCAAAAAGAAGGTTAGAGAAGAAGGTCAGTATAGACCAAGATGTTGTTATTCAGAGATTTTAAAAGTGATCATTATTGGAACAAGTCTCCAAGCACACCTTGACTTCCTGGGAACAAGACAAGTAGTCCCTCTTTAAACACCACCCAATGCTTAGCCTAAACGAGTGGTTCTCAAACTTTTTTCAATAATGTATCCTTTTTTTTAATTGTTTCTTTAAGCCAAGTACCCCCTGACCAGCGCTAAACATTTTCGGTAGAAAAAAAAGTGTATATAAACAGGAACAGTACAGCGATAGATTTACTAAACAACAGCCTTGTAATTAAAAAAAACAAAAACATTTAAATGCTGATGAGAAAAAGAGACAAAAACTTGGAAAAAGATGGTACAAAGAAGGAAGGAAGTAAGGCAAGAACAGGTCAAAATAGTATCAAAAACTTAAAAAACAGTGACATAAGAAGAAAAAAGCGAGAAACTTGTAAAAAGTAGAAGGACAGTAGAAGGAAGGAAGGCAAGATTAGGTCCAAAGATGGCGACACAAATGTCACATTTTTGGTATAGGAAAAAAAAAATTCTGTTCTGGACAACAGCCTTGTAACTATTAAACATTTAGTTAAATATGTCACGTAGCCCCTGCAGTCCTCCAAAGTACCCCTAGGGGTACACGTACCCCCATTTGAGAAACACTGGCCTAGACCAGACTGTGACCATGGGGTGACCCTGTCACTTTTAGCAAACCTTGTAGCAGTAGTCCTCTCCTGTAGATCCCTCCTGTGCACAATGACGGGGGATTCACCCCTTCCTCACTTAGAGAGGAAGGCCAGGTGCTCATTCAGGCACACGTCATCTCCCGCCTGCACTACTGCAACCAGAGCCCTTGCATCTGCCACCAGACCTCTGGAGCTAGTCCTGAATAGGGTTGCAAAATTCTGGGAATTTTCAAAGTTGGAAACTTTCCATGGGAATTAACGGGAATATATGGGAAATAACAGGAATAAATGGGAATTAATGGGAATAAACTGGATATTTTTAATAGTGCTTGTTAGAATACTGTTAGTCTATAACAAGGAACTTAAGTGTAGTTGTAAAAACCCCATCTTGCAGCATAATCTTGGTTAAAACAACCTGATTTAATGCAACTTCAGTTGAATGTCCTCCCTATATTCGTTAATGACATGCACGCACGCAGTAATCAGCATAGGCTACTACATACTTGCCAACATTTAGTTTTTAAAATACGGGAGTTTTTTTTCTTTTTTTGGGGGGAATACATAACCCATTGCTATTAACCTATGTGTGTTAATTGTATAGCCCGCTGGTTCTTGATTGGCTGGAAACAATAGACAGCGCTGATGGTTAGCTTAGCACGCATATAACCATAACCATAACCATAGTAAATCAAAGGCACCATGCTAGCTACCTTCATATGTTAAGCTAAAGGTCAAGGGTTTGGGCTACTACTTAGACTACTGCAGGGCTATTTAGGCCACACCCACTGCACAGATCATTTCTAGAATCCAACATTCTACAGCAGATTGAAGCTGAAATGTTTATATTTATGTTTGTATAAGATGGAGTTTGTATTAATTACCCAACAGTTACAGTTAATTTTCTTCTCCCATTAATTCCCATAATTTCCATTAATTCCAGGGCTCCAGACTAACTTTTTTCACTAGGAGCACAGTGGCCCCCAACTGAAAATTTTAGGGGCACAACCAGAAAATTTAGGGGCACACACCATAAATCAACATGCTGACCAAATATTCACATTTCTACTAATTTCCACTGTATTACTACTAAATACTTTGATAATAGATGCAGAAATTAAAATGTGCTGTTTCAAATACAGTGTCACTTTTGAAGATGTAACATATAAGGTAAACTGACAGCCCCATTGCTGTCATGACAGTAAAAATATATATATTTTCTTTTTTTCATTATTGTATTTGTATATTATTTTTTAGCCTGTTTTTATTTTCATATTTATTTTAGTTTCATGTAAAGCACTTTGAATTGCCTTGTTGCTGAAAGGTGCTGTAGAAATAAAGTTGCCTTGCCTTACAACCTCAGCCTGTCAGTCAGTCATCAGGGCACAGAAACTACTGTTGTGCCTGCCTACTTGTCTCCGAGGAAGTGTAACATCAACAGCACCGCGACCGCTTTCGGCTCGCCATTAATATCATATCGCAGCAAACGCTGTCTGCGTGAAGTTATGAAAAACTGTAACCACACTTGAAACCACATTATCGGCATTTCCGTGACTCACTGTGACTTAAACAAAACTGCAGAGCCAACGTAGTTTGCATCGTCTGCAGCTCTGCATGTGTGTGTGTTTGTGTCAGAGCTCTGCTCTCTGTCATTTTTCAGAGAGGACAGGTAAGCTTGCGCTTACGTGCTCTCAGGTACCGAAATTTCAACATTTAACGTGTAAAAAAAGGGGGCAAATTTACTGGTCGCACATGTGTGACTGGATGTAAAATTCAGTCCCACACTCATAAATTTTGGTCGCAAAATGCGACCATTTGGTCGCAGTCTGGAGCCCTGAATTCCCATGAAAGTTTCCAAATTGCAATGTTTCCAGAATTCCCCAGCTTAACTTTCTGGAAATTTACTCGAAAATGTCCGCCCCTTTGCAACCCTAGTCCTGAATACTGCTTACTGTCCAGGGTTTTTCCTGGCTCAGAATGGGCCTATGGGGGGGGGACACACATGAAGCGGGGATCTGTGGGTCCTCCTTTCCTGCATTCTGACATATGGTGAAAAATGTCTTTTATTTACTTCAAGAAAAACACAAAATTCTGTAACTTTTTTCCAAGAAGCACATTTTGCTAAACACGGAATTGGACTGCTATTTAAGCAGTACCTTTGGTGCTGGCTAAAACCTCTTTGGGGGGGTGCCAAAACTTTCTCTATGTAGGAAAAACCCTGCTGTCTGGTGTTCAGTTTTTCCACACCACTTCGCTTTGCTGTTTACTACATCTGGCTTCCTGTTGCGGTTTGCATCCCATTCAACATTCTGGTCTACAAGGCAGTGAAAGGATTTGCTTATTTTTCGTTCCTCTGAGCCATGGTCAAACTTTACTCTCTGGCCTGACCATTGCACTCTTCTTCCTCTGGAAGTCACTCTCTGGACCATGTTGTCTCTCATCTTGGTCAAGGCTCTGCTCTGTCCTCAGGACAGAAGAGCACTCAACACACTTTCAGTTGTTTGTTTGGGAGGGATGTGCCTCCAAGTGTTATTTTATACACATTTTGTGTGTATAACAGTGTCTGCCAAATAAATATAATGTAATGTAATAGGAGGTGGCAAGCCACACCATCATCTAACCACTTCAGAGTTTGCCGATTTATCTGAAATGCCCATCTGGGATGAAGGTTCAATCCATTATAAGTGGCTGCTTTCTAGACTTAAATCTTTTAACTGTAGCAAAAGCTGCACTCACATGGATGATTGTGCTGTCATGTTCTTAATTATCAAGTAACAAAAGAGAATCCCTGAAAACTTTTTTTATTCAATGAAGAAGAGAGAAATGACAGAGCTGAGAGTAGGCTTATGAAAAATGTCAAGTCAACAGACACTAAAGAATCAAGACATCAAAGAACGGCAAAGCTGATGGTTCAGTTACGCAAGAAGGAAATTGGATTAACCAGAAAAAATTTGAAACCAAACAATGGATTGTAATATCCCTAATGCAGGAAAATCAATTGCAAATCAGACGGTGAAAATCCATCTATGGTTGGATTAAGGTGTGTGTGTGCGTGTGCGTGTATGTGTGTGCGTGTGTGTGTGAGAGACCCTTATCAGTCCAGTAACGACACACGTCATATGAAGAGGCTACACACAACACACACACACACACACACAAACACAAACACACACACACAGCCACACACACACACACACACACACACACACACACACACACACACTCACACACAAATTAACTATCTGATCAGTTGTGTGTGTGTGTGTGTGTGTGTGTGTGTGTGTGTGTGTGTGTGTGTGTGTGTGTGTGTGTGTGTGTGTGTGTGTGTGTGTGTGTGTGTGCGTGTGTGTGTGTTGAGTGTGAGCCGGTGCTTTGTCCCCTGTGCGGCGCTTTTATGGACTCGATTTATTGTCTTTAGTCTCAAAGTGAATATTAATAGATTTATAGCTTGGGAAGCTTTGCAATCCATCTAAACTATGAAGGAGAGGGAGAGATCTAATCTGTCAGGAAAACAGAGTGAGGGAGTATGTGAGAAGAAAAAGAGGAGATGGGTTGATTGGAAGATGAAGAAAAATAAGTGAGGAGACTTTTGGGAAAGCTGGATATAGTTTACTGATCTGTATGTACACCATGAGTCAAGACATTTAATCAGCTGTCAGCGCGAAACATCTATTTTTACTGAAAAACACAGATAGACCAGCCTGTTTAATTCCCATTTGATGGCATCAACGTTTCTGGCGATGTTGTTGGCGGAAAATTCTTTGTTGGCGCTTCTCAAAGTGTCTCGCCCATTTTCATGCCGCAACAGTTCACTGAGGTTGCTGCGAGCCTCTCTGTTGGCTGATAGCGCTCAGTTCCATTCAGCTAACTATCCAAAACGGTAGCAGCTGTTTATTCTGCATAGCCTCTCTATCTACTCTAATTGGGAGTTTGTTTTGGTCCTTCAGCCAATAGGGATCTTTGACTGACTCCCAGAACGTCTCTGCCCATTTTCTGTTGGCTGCGCTGTCCGATGAGGTGTGTGTGTGTGTGTGTGTGTGTGTGTGTGTGTGTGTGTGTGTGTGTGTGTGTGTGTGTCACAGACTGTGCAGATATCAAGGGCAGCAGACAAGCTGGTTCCCAATGTGTAACAGCATCACAGACTACCCTCCAAATGCCTTTCTAACAAAGAAGTGTGTGTTTCCAAGTGTTAAGGTGGTAGTTGGCTTATCACTAAAAACTTGGGAGGATCACAGAGAAAGACAAGAAATGTGACAATTTGTGTGTGTGTGTCTGTGCGCGCCAGAGCTCTTTAGGCCCTATTAGCAGTATTTTTTTTAATAGAGAATCTAATTGATGGAAGGTTGTTGGAAGGATAATGCTGTTTTTAAACGGTGCCTCCTTCTCCATCTTAAAGGAATCCAATACTTTCTGCTGGCCTGCTAAAAGCATGAATAAAAAACGATTCGTTTTTGGCTGAGGTCTGTGCCAGTGTTTTTAAAAGGCAGGAAGAAGGAGAAGAGGGAATACAAGATGAGAGGAACAGTGACAGAGGAAAATGTTTTTAGAAAAAAAACAGTTGGGAGCTGTTTTGTTTGTCTTGCAAACGAGAGTATGGCTACGCTTTGATTGATTTTCCAACTGTTATTTGTTCAGCCAATCACAGTGTTGCATGCTTTATGGGAAAGCATACACAAGTTTGCATCCAATCATCTCCCACACTTGCTGACATGATACCACCGGCTGACGTGGCAACTAATCACAATGTCGCAGCTATAAACACACAGCAGTCAAAGAATTACACAAGTGAAGCTTTATGGTATTTCAGGCAGGATACATAAGTCATGCAGACCACATGAGCTGATCAGTTCAGTCGGCTCATCGAAACAAACACTAATCACGTTCCACGCTGTAAACAGGAGGGTCTGTTATGGCGCTTACCCACTGCTAGTACCAGCTCTGCTCAGCTCGGCTCGGCTTGACTCGGCTGCGGTGCCCCGTCCTCCATTTTCCTTTGCAGATTTAGTACCGCCTCATGCGTGAGGCGAGCATGTCTGGTCGTCATAGCGCCGCCGCAGGAAACTGCCGTGACCTAACACAACACACACACAGAACGTCAAAGGTGTGTTGTTTTTTATTCTATGTGGCAGAAGACAAATTTTGTTTCAAAAGAAGCTGGAGGCAGCAAAAAAAAACACCGCTAGCTAAACTATTTAACCCTTGTGTTGACTTTGGGTCAAATTGACCCGTTTTCAATTTTTGTTTAATATCAGAAAATATGGGACGTAGAAATAAGCGCTGAAAATGTGTAGAAGAAAAATTTAACAATTTAAAACGTTGGAAAAAGCAAAAACAAACTGTGAAAAAAAGGCTCCAAAACGTCGACGGTTGACGGGAAGACAACAAAAGGGTTAAAAATGGCAGGTTTGTTCACGTCACAGTAACTTGAATTTGAATTGTGAGAACTGAATGTGAAGATATATAGAGAGTTGAATTTTCAGTGAGGATCACATTTTATTGGACTTCAGTTCCAAACGAATAAATTCAATTTCAAATTATACTATTCAGATTCAGATTTTCAATGCAATTATTCAAGTTTAGCAATTCAAATTCAAATATAAATGATTCAAATTCAATTTCTGGTGGCACATATTTCAGCCCATACACCCCCATCTGTCGCTAGCAATGATGACGCAGTGATTCGAGACGATTGTCTCCGACCAATCAGTAGTCAGCAGGTTTTCACGTCACGTTTTGGTGACGTGAAAAAAGTTAAGCTAAAGTACCTGTTAGCTAGTACCAGGGACTTTTTTTCATAATGGAAAAACAAAAAAGGAGAGTAGAGGCAAGTCGAGCAGGTACCATGTAATGGAAAAACGCCATTAGTGACATCAGCCCTCCTATTTCTGGTTGAAACAGCCATTTCCTTCACCAACCCTGACTCCTCCTGTACTGTTAGCTCCCACATCAGGCACTCTTTCAACAGTGTACTCTTCTGATATTGTCATAGTTGCAAATTTGTCACCTTTCAGCTCACTCTAACATTTTGAATGAAATATTTACACCAGCGACTTTTTGTGCGAAGGGGGTCATCGGTCGTCCATCTCCCTCCACTGGCCAAATGACAGACACACGCTTTCAAGGGGCATTAAGATAAAAAAATGATGACAATGAGCACTTGGAATCTTTTTTACAAGCCAAAAGACAGAGAAAATGATGAGGTCTGCAACTAAGGATTATGTTGTTTATTTTAGATTATTCTCTAGGCTACATATGCGTTTTTTGAGAAGCTGGAAACAGCATATGTTTACATATTTATCTTGATTAATAATGATTAATTGATCATCAAAATCGTTTCCCCAGACCCTGCTCACAGGTTTGGGTTCAGAGCTGTCAACCTATCTCATCCCAATTGAGTTTACAGCCTGAACTGTACTATAAATATTCCATATCTCTGTGATATGTGACTGCTGCATCGTTTCAGTCTGATTACAACAACAACATTAGTCCGCTGCTGAGTCTCATACTAAGTTTAATGTGGGGAGCATCCTAAACAGCAGAGCCACTACAATGTTTTAGTGTAATAACAGAGTGAAATAAAAGTGTTCCTTTCTGAACTATACAGTAGATTTGCACATATTTACAGGCACAGCAATTAGAGGTGTGAATCTTCACTGGTCTCCCGATTCGATTACGATTATCATGTCAGTGATTCAGTTCGATCCGATATCTCAATGCATCACGATGCGTCAAATACATTTTTATCATTAAAGCCATATAGGATATTTAATTCATAGCTTTTCAAGCTTCAAAAACAAAACATTCTGCAGTGCTCTGATACTAAATAAATTGGATACATAAAACTACAGCACTGAGCACATGGCACTTCCTGAATGTGCAAAACATACCAGAATATGTAAACCGAAAGGTTGTTAGGCGTACATTAAATTGTAAACAGAAATATTCGATTATGAGCCTGCCGATTATCGATGCAGCATCGTCCATGTCCACGATTCGATGCATCGAGTTTTTTGATTAATTTCAACACCTCTAACAGCAATACATGGATACATATATGCATACATACATATTGTTGCTGTTTTCATGCGATAGCCTCAGAAGTCTACTTTCATTGATTTTCTTTTGACATTCAGGGTAAGAACTGTCTGGATAACTTACTGCTGCAATTTTTTGCGTTACATCAAGGAAGCAAACACCAGGAAAACACAGAGAAGAGCCAGCCCCTGACCTCAGGACAGCTGCAGCTGCAACAGGGAATTCAACCCAAGTTGGTAAGCTTGCTAGCGACTTTGTTTGTTAATGTATTATTTACAGTGTGATAACTAGCTAACGTTAGCGTTCTAACTTAGCCTTTTTTTAAACAAAAAAAACCCACGTTTTTTTGAGTTCAAAGAACGACACATTACGTTTGTAACATCAAAACTCTGCAACAGCTCAGTCATGTCACTGACGTTACCACTTAACGTTACTTACTCTGCTTCATCCCCTATGGGACATAACCATAGACTGTTAATATTAATGGACAACGCATCCTGTTCGGCGAAGTGCTGCAAATGCGGAAGTGCCTTAAACCTGCATTCTATCTGAATTCCAGCAGGGGGTGACACGTGCGGTTGCAAAAGGAGGTCGGTTTCTGTAGAAGTCTATGAGAAAGTGACCCACTTCTCACTTGACTTATTACCTCAGTAAACATTTTCATAATGAGTTTATGGTCTCAGTCGCTAGTTTTAAGTCTTCTGCAACACAGAATGATGTTCATTTGTTGAATTATGGTCTTGTTGATTTTTAAATCGGCGATAAAGCAGGGGGTGTTTTAGGGCGTGGCTACGATGTGATTGGCAGTGAAAGTGTGTAACGTAACGTAGAGTGTAAGGGCTCCTCCCTCACTCCTCCCTCTCGTCTAAAATCGTCACATCCGCAACCAGGATGGCTGCGCCCGTAACGGCAAACTCGACGAGGAGCAAAGTGACAAGGTATAAGGGTGCCAAATTCTGCGTAAGGAGGCAGGTTAGGGTGGTGCATGGGTCAAACAAACAATCAATCAAACAATATGTGGGCTATGTGGAATTAAATAGTGCTACAGTCAACTATGTTGTCATTATAACATTAGTTTTTCTTACTTTAACCTTAATCTATTTATTAATTTCATGTATGCAAACCTCTAAAATACTAAAATCATCTCGGAAATCTCAGTTTAGTCACACAGAAAACAGCCTGGAGGACTGTCAGGAAAGTCAATACTCAACACATTTACTGTCTCCTCATAATTCACAGCAGGCTATTGGTAATCTCCCTTTCGCAGAGTTAGCCTAATTTCAACCTCAAATTATATGCAAAAAGTAAACATTTGCTCCTGAAATGTATCCATAATGAACTAATGGAATAATATGAACTCACTTTAAATTGACTCATTAACTGAATGCTGTTTAACGATAAGAGTAGATTGGATATACAGTGGCTGAAGTGATGAGATTTGATAGAAATTGTGAGGCTGAAGTTTCGACTCCAAAATGTTTTTCTATTTTTGGGCATCTTCTCCAGGATAAATCCATATCTGCATCAGATATAACATTTATTAGCAGTCCACAGCCAATCAAATCATTATGTTACAATTTGTTGAGTTCATCAAGATGAGCTCTATTACTACTGGAATTTGGCTGGTGCTTATTAAATGTTGTCTAATAAGACCAACCGTTTTACAAATACCGACTCAAATGATGGAGGTGGGACATGCGGCCATTCATTGCGAATGGAACCCCCATATAGCCTCCTGGGTCCTCACCTTGCGATTTGAGATTTAAGGATGAGTGACAACCAAGACACAACCAATCATACTTTTTTTATTCCCTTGGGAAAGAGAAGCACAGCTGTTAGCAGCTCAGCTAGCTCCAACTCAACTTTGTAAAAGTGCTTTAAACAAATGTGGGAAAAGGTGATGATGGCGGTCAACAGCTTCCCTATATAATATGATTGGATTTTATGAAAATCCCGGACTTGTGGCCCGATGTGTTGAAACACTTAGTTGTGCACTAGTAAAGTGCAATGAGAGGAGATAACTGTCCAGTCAGTGTCAATATGTAAATTACGTGCTCAGCTAAACACACCCACAAATGTCAGGCTTGTGAGAGGCAGGGGTGGAAGTAAGGATGGTCACACACTGGCTGCGTGGCGTGAGCGTGGCGTCTCTGTTGCCTGTCAGCTGCGTGGATTTTTCTAGGTCTTTACACACCAGAAACATATCTGACGCGGCGCTGCTGCTGCTAGCCTTGTCTGGACACATGTATGTTTCCCATTGATAAAATGAAATACCATGTTAAACATAAATATATACTGATTTGATTACAGCAAAGACAACGTCGGCAGTATTGAAGGCAAAATAGGCTACAGAATATTTCGTTCTGTATTGACAGGTGCAATATTAGAAAATCGATTTTTATTTTTTTAAATAACATTTATATCTGCATTTATATCAAAACCTAGAGGCTTTCAAACATCAACATGTCATTTATTAATATGTATTTGTGTCTAAACGACATATAAACATCTTTTCCTATTCTATTTTGCCTGGAAACGCTTCCAACGCGCTTGCGTGTCGTGTGAAAAATAGGCGTTGGTTCTATTTCTAGCAGGCACGTGTTTTCGGCGTGGCTCGAGCCGCGCCTGAGCCGCGCGTGTCACACAGGCAGTGTGTAAGCTCTAACCTGTTAACATGGGAGCCAAAATATAAACGGACACGCCACGCAGCTGACACGCTCGCGCGACACGTCCAGTGTGTAACCGGCCTAACGCATAACATTCACTCTCGTTAATGTAGCAAACTCGTTTTTTGAGTATTTTTAAAAATCGGTAATTTAACTTTTTCTTAATTACTTTTTATCACTAGTATCGTACTTTGCTGCATTTCAAGTTGCATCTGGTACAGAGTAAAAACAAAAGTCACATTTAGTTGTGAGAATGGAACAAAATAGAGGAGATAAATCAACAGCTGCAGCAGAGAAGAAGCTGCAGGAGGGCACAGCTCGATGGAGGTGTCACTCTACACTCAGCTGACACTCCAGTTGAGTGCCTGTTTAAAACGTGCCTGTTTGGAACGTGCCGATTGCTAGGCCTGTGGTATTGCTGCTCGTAGCTTTCTCCAGAACCATTGTACCCCAAAATAACTTACAGAAGAACCCCAAAGCAACCCAATTGTATACTACTGGCTTAGTGTGTACTTATACTTCAGAGGAAAACATTGTACTACTACTTACTGGTGCTGGTTATGTTGGAGATTCCGATATTACTCACAAAATATACAATGTCAAGTGCGAAGTAGATTGGATGAACGGTTCTCGACATATTTGAAAGACAACGGACACACACACACAAAATTTATAGTTAGATTACTTGGATAACAGTTAAATTAGTTAAACATTTACTAGTATTTTATAACATCATTAGGTTTTAGTGCATTCTTCACTTATTTAACACAATATTTTAGTGCAATTTGACAACTTTGATTACATTATCAGTTTCTACTGGCTTTAAAGAAATGACTGAGTCCTCTGGCTCCTGGCCTTACACTGTGTGGCTCTGTCAAAGCCATTTCTTTTCACTGATGCCATAATGCCATTCAGAAGAGTTGCTTAGTCACTTATGATGTCATATTAGTAGCACTGATTGATTTTTCCATAGAGTCATAGATGCTGTAATTGGTCGCGAGAATAAATCTCTAAAGTGGCCTCATTAATTAAGACGTAACAGAATGAATCAGCTTGGATTTAATGTGCCTGGCGGATCAAGCCCAAAGAACAGTTGAATACATTTTGAATACCGAAAGGCGCGTTTGATTTATCTCATCTTCATGCAGGCGACACATTTGCTGTTGTAGCAGTTTATGGGTCTGATAGAAGAAACAAACACACTTCAATCATATTTGACTTTGGCTCTTTTGTTATGTGTTAGTAGTTTGCCTCGACAAAGAGCCGGATGCAAGAACGTTTCAGTATTCTTATCTTAAATCTTTTTTTCCAGACGTGCTCGTACGAGTTTTCCAAGTCAGAGTCACCATGCTCTCTTAACTGCACAAACATGTCATAAATTGTATCTGAGTAGATGCATGTTCATAAATTTAACCATTAGCATAATCAAATTGCTATATCAGGTGCTGCTCTGTCTGAGTGCAGGTTTCAATCACAAAAAAACTAGTAAATAAAAAGAACTTCACACCATGTATTCTGACATGTTATAATAGAGGAGTTCATGCTCAGGCCCTAAGCAGTTGGAGTGGTCCTGTAGAATTACCACTTAATTAATTAGAATTACTGAGTTTTAACTGTTGTTGAAATTGTTTTATGGTGAACTAGGGCTGGGCGATATGGAGAAAATGGGCCAAAGGATTGGGCCAAAAGAAAGACATTGAAAACAATTTTAAACTTTGAGTGATGTTAGTACTCTGAACTATGAAGGTGGAGGCTGGGGGGGTGGAGGCAAAACGTTGCCAGCAGCAGCAGTGAGTGAAGCAGCGTCAGTGTAGCAGGGATCAGTGAGGAGGGAGTCGCATTTAAAAGGACCGCCTTGATGTGAGAATGGCTGTGATTGATGTGTGTCTGATAGGAATGATAATTCAATCAGCGGTCGTATGACTTCCGTGTCCTGCATGAACTAACGCTAAGCTTAATTTGTGCTGCACCCAATGCAAATGTGTTCGTAAGAGTGGTTCTCGCATGAGGTGCAATGATTGTATTCCTTCCACCACTACTGTATAGTATTTAATGATGGCACCAACTTTTCATTAGCATTTGTGATGTCAAGTATTGTATTACTTGGTCAAAAATATACCAAGCAATTTTCCCATTTACTTTTTGTACTTAAATACATCACGTGTGTGTCTGTCAGTGCAACAAAATGATGAATTTGATAAATAAGATATTTAATTTTCACTTGAAGTCCGCAATCTGTCTGCATCTATGGTTTCAGACACTTGCTTCTGAGGCGAAGCTATTATCTTTTGATTCTCACTGTGACTCACTTTCCAGCTAACACTGCACAGAACACAACAGAGAGGAGATTTATGCCCTGGACTGAGCTTCCCAGGCAGTGCAGGGACTTGCATAAAAAACAGGAGCTTAAAGGTATTGTGGAGGATTTTCTTTTTCCGGGTGGATCATCAAGACTATTGGTCCTCCTAGTTGTCAATCATTCTGGCGCTATGTTTACGTTAGGCTGTCGTACGTGCTCGTCCCTAGGGTAGTTTTCGCT
The DNA here is from genome assembly GCF_010015445.1 of Perca fluviatilis. NCBI lineage: Eukaryota > Metazoa > Chordata > Actinopteri > Perciformes > Percidae > Perca > Perca fluviatilis. The sequence continues at coordinate 17,629,002 of NC_053113.1, read as the reverse complement.
TTCTGCGCATGAATACTTTCAGGTGTATATGTGTGGTGAGCTACGAGTGTCTACGAAAGGTATGACAAGAAGAGAAAGGCCTCTGAAGAAAGAAACAAGACCGGAGTGTTTTTGGGAGAATGTTTCACACGCTGGCGTGCGCTAAAAGCACAGGTTGGGCTCTCCACTGATGCCTCAGTCGCGAAGTTTCTACTCGACAGGTAAAGTTTGGCATGCTATTTGGAGAAATCCATTTAAAATCACTGCTAGTGAAAGTTGATGTAAGCTATGATTAGCGATGCTAGCCCTGGCACAAGTCACGCACTGCACAGACACGGTAAACATCTCCATTTGTGAAAAAGTGCAAATCTTCTTTTGGAAAGTAGGCTTGTATGAACCATGCCGACAGCAACTTGTAAACAGTGCACTCTCGTGCACACGTTTAATAGGCGTTACGTCTCGGGAGCAGGTAGAGTGTTGCGCATGTGCATTTTTTCAAAAAGTGGAGAGGGCGGATCTTTTCTAAAATTCGGGAAAATCCTCCACTATACCTTTAAGTCAAACTGTGCTTCTTGCTCTATACCCAGTAAGCTGGTCTGAACCTGAGAGTGAACAAGCTTTCTTACAGGGCTAAAATACTATAATCATTCTCACCTTTTACAATATGTCCTATGTCCACATGGTCACTTAAGGCTAATGCTGCGTTCCATGCAACCCGTAACTCGTGTTTTCACAACCTTCTACCTGTGAAAGAACCCTGGAACGGCAGTCAAACCCGTAACTTACTACTCGTGAACTCGTACCAGATGGTTGTACTCCCAGTTACAGTTTTTGACGTCACACACACATAAACAACAATGGCGACCCCCGTTGATGCTGTACAGACGCCGTTTATTAACAGTGATAAGTAGAAATAAATAGACATAAATAGGCAACGTAAAGTAACCTAGATAGCTAACGTCAACGTTAGGTAGCCGCTAGCTAACGCTAGCTAGAAGGGTTTGTGGTGACTTTGTCTGGAACCCTACCAAGCCGTGAGTCGTAACTTGAACTCGTAACTTACGGGCTAAAAACTGTCTGGAACGCAGCATAATAGTCAGTTCAGTTATAGTGGAAATTTGGTCATCAGTTTTGTTCAGCTTCACTCCGAGCAAATGAGCAGAGCTTCAATGTCTGCCTCAAGGGAAGATTGTAGTATCCCTAAATGAGGCTTCACCTTCGCTCACCTTTTTTTTTTGTTTTTAAAAAGCCATTAAAGAATGGAATAAGTTTTTTCCTGTGACTGTGAAGTAAACAAATTGATTTTAAGCAACGAGTCTTGTCAGCATTAATTACACATTTTGACAACCTGTTTTTATAACTTTTGTGTAATATATGTAATGTAAATATGTAATATTTATATTTATTCCTATGAAGTATGTGTACACATAAGCCTGCGTGGGCATCAATCGGTTGTTTGTAGTGGAGATCATAGGTTTTGCTCTGGTTTTTATTGTGTCCCTTTCACCTGCCCAAGGACTACAGATGGAAATGAGCTAGTAGCTAAATCTGGCACAAAGCATCTTTTGTCGTTTTTTTAGATTGATGTGTTTTTTCGTCCATGGTCCCTGATGTAAATGCATTTAATAAATTAAACTACTGTGCTACCTTGAAACTTTTACCTGTGGATCTTTCTTGCAAGTCTTTGTTGGTGAGGAAACATGTTTCTTTCACTTCTCTCCCACAAAGTAATAGTTCAATGCAAAAGCAAGTCTATAAAATCATTTCTGAGAAATGATTCAAAAGTTGTTAGAGATTTGCAGCTAAAGCTCTTCCTGCAGATTGATCCAAAGACTGTGAGCCTTGATGAGAAACTTGTTTCTCATGCAGACTAAAGAACAACACATTTTTAAGGAGCAATTAACAGTAGCCTCTAATGATGCAAGCAACCCAGTATAAGACAAGTACTAAATGTGTCTAAAATCCTGGTGAGTAGTCAAAGAGTACTGATTGAACTATACACACAGTCTTTCACTCCATATGAAAACCATGGTCTTCCCGTGGTCAGATGGCTGGCTTAACCACACGGTGTGTGTTTGATCACAGGTGGCAGCTAGCTCCCAGGGGCGGTGCCGAGATCAGTTGTGCCTGGAGCTTCCTGCTGGCGTGGTGTGCTATGGTAACACGCTGTCCTCTCATGAATTAATCTGTTGAAATAGCTACTTTTGTTATATGTTGCCATGGGATTGAACTAATGTGTGCTTTTGAGAACTGTCACTGATGGTTTTGGATTTAAGCTTCAAATAGGTATTAGATTGGGTGATATTTGTGCTGGATCCAGGTACATTATTTAGGTGAGAGCCAGCTGAGACGTGGGCCACAGAACTGCTTTTTGATGTATGTGTTAACAGCTCAAATCACACACATCTTTTGACATTTTCAATTCCGACCTGACCACTGTGTTCCCTCATCTGATAAATATAGTATTGTCGTGGCAAAAAACCTGAGTCTGAACAATCAGAATTCTTATGATTTTGACATGGGTGCAACATCCGTACTGGTGCTTTAAGAAAGCGAACAGAAAGCAAAACATGTTGTGACATATCCATAACACTGGATAACAATCTGGAAACTGCTTTTTGTGGCCACTTGGGGGCAGCAGAAACAAGTTGTGAACTAGGGCTGGAATAGTAAAAAAGGGCTGGAATAGTAAAAAAAAATCAATACTATTCGAATGCTGAAATTACTATTCAAATGTGATTTTATTTTATAAATATGTTTTTAGCTAATCTCCCTCTTCTCGCCTTGGCCTACCCATATGTGAAAACGAATTGCTTTTTTCAATAAATTAGCGGCAGTGAGAAACACAAGGCATTGTGAGGTCTTAAGACCACGGAGCTAACGTTACGTACCGAGTAACATTAGTACAGGGGTTTTAACACGACTTTAAAATCGACATCCACTGAGCCGAAATGCATATGTTATCATTAGTTAGCTCGTTCTTGTTTCCTAACTGCTTCGTGAGTTATAGGAGCTTAGCTGGGAGGTTAATGGAGACGGCTAAAGTTAATGTTAGCTGCCCTACAGCTGTCAGTTAGCTTTGACTTCATATTCTTATTATCTATTAGCTGTATTCTCAGTAACCTGACAAACTGTAAGAAACGGGTTGCTTATAAATCACTAAAATAGTAGTGACAGCACGTTTGGCTTAGTTATCAATGCCGTTAGCATGGTGGCTAACACTATTGATACTTAGTTTATGACAAATCGTTTCAGCTGTGCTTTCTAACATGATGTCATTGTGCTAACCGAGCACCCTTAGCCTTTTTTAACAGAGCTGCTTCAATACACTTATTAGATAATGTTTCATTACAGAGTTCTCTGTTGATTTGTGTTTGCCGCTGTGTGCTCATGGTGGAAAATGAATGTAAACAAAATGGCGTGCCAGAAATGCAATGCGCCATGATGTAGGTCCATGCGTAGGTTGCGTAGATCCCCTTTAAGGCCGCTCAATGGTGGTTTAAGCTCCCAACGTATCCTTCCAGGCAGTGCTGCGACCGTTGACTTCAAGGCCCATAACCATAACCATAACCATAACCATTGCCTAATCGACTTCAAGGCAGCGCTCCGACTGTTTACTTCAAGGCACCTAACCATAACCCTAAACATAACCATTGCCTAATCCGTTGGGGGCTTAAAACACCGATAATCGTCAAGGCCAGGCTCAGCACCCTCTGTTTGGCCAACTCAAATCATGGGCGCCATATTGGATTCCATCGCTAGATGACTTTACAGTGTAACCCTATTGGGCGAATACGCTATCTTGAAATAAATCGCTTATTTTCACAATAAACAGACATGTTATTATCAATGTTTGTCAATATGTAAAAGGCCCTTATGGAAATATTCCAGTGTATATTTACCTTCTATAAAGTAAATGAGCTTCTAAAAATTGCAATTGTAGTGAGTGACCACGTCGCCTAAAACGTCTCTGAGCAGTGTTTACCTTTCTAATGTCCGCTAGCATACGTGCAAGCTAACTATAGCCAGTTAGCTTTGTGTGTAAAGTAACAAAACACCACCCATCTCATAGGAGCAAAGCTTAATATTTAATTCAATAAAATTATGGTACAAAAGGAGCACTAATTCCACAGGTCTTATGTTGACAACATGGATGCAGATATAGGAAACTAGGCTAATGCTGTTGCGCTAACATTAGCAAACGTCGGAAAAGCTGAACAACATCCCCGTCCAAGCTGTGTTTCACTTTCCCTCCAATATTATTATAAACAATAAAGACACCTGGACTCGGTCGAGACCAAAAGCCATGTGACTATGGCAAGATCAAAAGCATTTAGTTATAGAGGTCGACCAATTCATCGGTTTTGCCGATTAATCGGCACCAATAGTTGATTGGTGGAACTATCGTTATTGGCAAAAATCCATACCGATAGTTTTTCTTGGTTGCGTCCGTTGCTGGAGCGGCTGAGAAGCGCGCGCTGTCATTCATTACACAGTACACAAGAGCTGAGAACGGTCTGGTGGCATCATGCATTACAATAGCGGCCTCTAGAGGCGAAATAAAAACCATCACTGATGCCTCGTGTTGTTTATTTTCGACACGTGTTACTGCGCGCTGCACGGAGAGCACATGCTGTGCGGAGAAGGCTAACATCAGATGCGCGTTTAAAGCATCGACAGCAAAAAGGTATGTATACAGTACATTTTGTCATCGTCCACGATCCGTCTAGTGGCTGCCGCTGGAGAATTGAGATGTGTAGAATCGACAGCGCATTCATTTTAAAATCTTCAGCGGAAGAGCATCAACAACTGCCCGAAAGCACGGTAGCGTTATATGGTGGAGCGAGATAGAGAGAGACTGGAGAGAGGGAGCGGCAGCGGCGTTAGAACAAAGCCGTGACTCATTGAAATAAAACGTGTTTTCGCCGATTAATCTAAAGAAATGCGACTGTAGCAAGACTGTCACTATCACTGTTATCCACATTTATATTTACACGCAACAAATGATATATCCAGCTTAAAAAAAGTCTAAAAGTCGGAAGTTAGAACGAATGCATTGTGCAAAGAGTGGTTGCTATGGAGACGATACACAGTGTTGAGTTCTGTTGACAGTTGCGTTGAGTTCCGTTGCTCTGATTGGTTGTAGGTCTATCCAGTGAATGAACATTATAATTCATATAAAGGACAAACTATTTACATTTCTTCAAAAAAGGCCCAAATGTATGCCAAATCTCAAAACCGTGACGCCATTCTTCTCTGTAGAAGGTTTCAGACTCACCTTCTGACTAGAATCTGAGTAGGACCACGTCAGGCTAGTTCTAAACCGTTCTACAGAGAAGAATGGCGTCACTGTTTTGAGATTTGGCATACATTTGGGCCTTTTTTGAAGAAATGTAAATAGTTTGTCCTTTTTATATGAATTATAATGCTCATTATGTTAATTTTTGCACTGGATGACTCCAAATATGTAGTAGAACTGTTTTTGACAACACACATGCTTGTGTAGCATTGCTGTGGGTGTAATATCAATAAATATGACATTATTATTTTGATTATTGGCAAAAGCGTCCGGACTGTTTTTGAAAAAATGTATGTATTTTGTCAACTGTTTTATCCAGTATCAATTCTAAATACTATCGGTCGATTAATCGGTTATCGGCAAATACGGCCCAACCTAGCTATCGGTATCGGTAAAATCCACTATCGGTCGACCTCTATTTAGGTACATGGAATGCTAGCGAAAAAGCTAACGCTAGCATAAGGCATGGCTAACTTCAAACTTCATTCATTTCTAAAGCAGTGTTAGAACTTTTTTGACAGCATGGTACACATTAACAATGGTATTACTATATATTATATCTGTTAAGAGTATTGTAAGTGTTCAGTGAGTTCAGCTTGCATCACGTTTTCTGCCTCTGTCTGTCCTTTCGTGATGAAGGATGAAATCGCCTGTGTGCCCTTATGTGCCTCTTCTGCGCGAAGGTGCCTCTGTGTTTTAATGTGCTGGGTAATGTCATTTTTCCCGCCGTGCGCTACATTAAAATCAATGCGACACACCTTACAAAAAGTGTAGAGGTTGTTATATATATATATGACTAGGTAAGATGCATGTAAATTGTTGCGCCCAACACTGTTGAAATTTACAGCGATATTTTGATTTCTTTGCGGGAACACTGCTTTCACCTGCCTTTTTTTATCGGCTCGCTTTTGGGTCTGAACTTTCCGCAAAGCTTGCGCAGAGATCAACTGTGCACCTGGGTTATAGGTTGCCAGGTTGAGGTGACAGACGGGTTGAAAATTGTATATGGTGTGTGGATTGTGCGAATAGGATGTATGTCATACACGATCTGGCAACTGGTCAACATTAGACAAACATATTGGTCCGATTATTTATAAAGGAGTTTGGGCCATGCAAATTACTGGAGTTTCCCGGGAGAAATAACAAACCGGGAGGGGTCCGGGAGATAGGGCTAAAAAACAGGAGAAACCTGGGAAAAACGTGAGTGTTGGCAGGTATGCATTAATAACAGGGTGCATTTGAGCATTACGTATTCAAATATTATTTGAATATTAAAAAATGAATGAAATTTTAATTGTATTATAGAGGAAGATTGACAGCTCTATTGTGAACACAAAATATGAAAGTTTTAAGCCAGACACACAATGAGCTGAAACTCACTATAAAGTTCCGTTCCGAAATGTGAATTGCCTTGTTGTTGAAAGGTGGGGTACAAATAAACACTCCTAAACAAACACTGTACTGTGCCTCGCAACCCTTAAACTTGCAGACTGATATGATATATAAAATATCAGGAGTGAAAGAGAAACATACAACCAGGAAATAAGAAGATATATAACAATGTGCAATAACAGTTTGACTAACCAGTCAGACCAACATTAGCCACATCTCCTTAAACTGTTACTGAGCTGCAGCTGACACAAAAAACTGAAGAGTGAACTTCTGACATACAAGTGTGTGTGGGTTGAGCATACTGTAGGACTCCGTGTCCTCTTGGGTCTGAGCCTGATTAAAATGCAGAAAAAGAATATTGATGTGTTTTAGGTATAAGGGACTTACATACAGGAAACAGTGAAGTGTTGATTATATATTCATGAGACCTGAGACCAGACTTACCAAACAGAGTTTTTGAGAATGCCAGCAGGAAGCTTGATACATAAGTAAAAGCAGGCATACTTCTCAAAGGTCCCAATGTGCCTCTAGGATCCTGGACTTCATTGCACAAATAAATTTCTCATTTGAGTCCTGAGCTGGAAACGTTGAAGTATCTTTGTGTCTATACAGCCGCAGCTAGAATGAATTCAAGGTCATTTGGGAGTGAAAGAGTTTGGTCTGCCCGCTGCTGGCAGCCTGTTGATGACTTTGTTTTGTTCCCGGTGGTTTCCAGGAGACATATGGTGAGCGTTACGGTCTAGACCTGCTTCTCCGGTCCCATCAGCAATGTTGAGATCAAACAGCAAGCCAAGAGAGATCATTCTGCTGTGAGAGACCACGCTCGCTGCTCTGATTACTCTCTGTTTGTGTGTGTGTGTGTGTGTGTGTGTGTGTGTGTGTGTGTGTGTGTGTGTGTGTGTGTGTGTGTGTGTGTGTAAGTAAGCAGATCAGTATGTAGTTACCTGTGGACGCCAGTCCATCAGTCGGACTCAACTCTGCTCCTAAGACACACAGGCTCTGTGTGTATAGTCGTGTGCGTTGCATGTGAAATGACTCACATGTGTTATTTCACTCAAGTGTGGGTGTGAATATGTATGACCAGTGTAATGGGAATATCAGAGAAGGAGTGTATAATGTCGACATCAGAGGTATTGTGTGCCCCGCTGCTGCTCTCCTGCACTGCTGTCTCTTATTAAAACCTATTCTAGAGGAAACCACACCACATCTGGAAAGGTCATCACACACACACACACACACACACACACACACACACACACACACACACACAACACACACACACACACACACACACTCAATCACATCCCAGACAAGGGTTTAGTCCATATGTAAAGTCCATAAAAACCTGAAGGCATCTTTATTCATCTCTATTCAAAGCATTTGCATGAAGAGCTGTGTTTGTGTGCGAATACATATGCATGTATGTATGTTCTGTGCGTACGCCCCTTTATGTGAGCAGTAGCAGCAGTAGCCGGCGGGTGTCACAGTGATTTAGTGCTTAGGTCATTTGGGTGGGGAGCAGGGTGGGTGTCTAAGTGTCTGGGGCAGAGAGGCCCAATGATGTTGGACGCAGAGCAGGTCAGAGTGTTTGTAAATCTACAGTCAGCTTACTTTAAATCAGACGAGAAGCAGTATCGGTGATTCCAGAAATTTGGCAGAAATTGTCTACAGGAGCTTTTTGTAGGACAGATGGTGTTGTGGATCATGATGTTTGTTGTAACTCTTTGACTCACACTCCAATCTGTGGTGGAAGATAAAACTATTGGATATTGGATCACTGCAGCAACAACATGATGAATACCAGAATTGACATAAAATGGAGCAAATAAGAAAAACAGTTAAAGACATGTTGGGTAGAACTAATAAAAATGTACATGAATTACAGAATGTGCAGTTGAAATAGTTTCAGCAAATTCTGAGGAAAATAACCATATCAACAATAACAAAAACTTAAAAATATCGTCACAATTCATTCATTAGACAGTGCTTTAAAGACATTATTTAGAAAATACAATTGGTTTTTAAAAAGTTTATCTAGTTTGAAAAGTACAATTATACCTTTCAGTTTAACTGAACAATTCCCAAATTTGGAGATACATGGTTTTCACTGGATAGGGATGATGTTAAATGGTATAATGGTGTAAAATATGATAAATTCTTAAATATCTTCTCTATCTATATATCTCTAAATGGATTGGAACACAGTTTAATCTGTTTGGTTTGGATTGTCCCAAATTGTCCTTTCATCAAGGTTTTCGGTCTGCGATGGTCTGCACATGAAGGCGACTGCAGTTCCTGTTAGACTTCCACCGATTTAGAGGATGACGTTTGATTGAAACCACAGACCGTACAGCATTTCCTCATACCCAAGCCTGAAGTCAATGAAAAGTTATAACTGTATCTGCATATAGCAGCAATTTGCTGTGCTGTGCATTTACTTACTTTTCCTATTGTGACCAAATGCTGAATTTAAAAAAAATTAAGTGACGTTAGCATTTAAGTGACCCTGTTTATGTTGACCCAGCCATATGAGAGGTACTCTATCTGCAAGTCACATAATGTTTCAATGGAACCTTGTTTCTCAAACTGAACTGAGGGTTACACTGCTCCAGGTCTGTACCTACACTAAACCAACTAGGTGTGAAAATACCCTCAGTAACAGAGGAACTAAGACCCTGTCTGCACCGGAGGGTGTCTGAGACTTTGATGAAAGACAGGAGGCAGGAGGGAGAGAGCAGAATTGCTGGGATGAATGAAGGTAGTGTGGGAGAGAGAGAGAGAGAGAGAGAGAGAGAGAGAGAGAGGAGAGGCGCAGTGAGGCAAGGAAGTTTGTAGCTAGTGAGAGAGTGTAGGGAAGACGAAAAGGGGAAGTTAGGAGAAGAAGGTAAAGCAGCAACATGAGGATGAGAGAGGGCAGGAAGGGAGGAGTGTGTGTGGGAATAAGAGGAGTTATGGGATGAACGAGGGATGGAGATACTTAAACGAAACAAATGGGGGCAAAAATGGAGAAGTATACTGTACACGAAGGGAGGGCAGAAGCGAGGGTGGTGTTAGAGAAACAGAATGAGAGGAAAGAGAGAGATAGAGTTGCTGCTGCTGGTGTGTGTGTGTGTGTGTGTGTGTGTGTATGTGTGTATGTGTGTGTGTGTGTGTGTGTGTGTGTGTGTGTGTGTGTGTGTGTGTGTGTGTTTGAAGGGGACAGAATGCATGAGAGAGAGGTTTATCCAGCACTGTGTTTATCCTTTCTGCTGGGGAGAGCGGCGACTGCAGGCCCTTACTTAACACAACAGATAGGCAGCTATCAGCTCTTTGTGTGTGTGTGTGTGTGTGTGTGTGTGTGTGTGTGTGTGTGTGTGTGTGTGCGCGCCTGGCAGTACATTTACTCGTGTAATGTGTAAAAAGTGTGTGTCTCTGACCCCGAGCTTATTTATGTTTATGTGCTTTCCAATACCAAATACGTGTATCAGACCACAGTGAAGTTGTAGCAGTGGATCGATCTGGTCAAGTGTGCGTTTCCGAGTGTTGACTGAAAGCTGCTGGCAAGCTGACCTCATAATAAATGTCAGCAGACACCAACAGCATAGATAAATTTAGTTAAGCTTTATTTGGAAGGCTCATTGAAATCAAGTCATCTTTTACAAGAGAAACTTAAAATCAAAATAAATATGTACTTACACAACATCACCACAAGATGATTGAGTCACACAAAGCAGGCATCACACACAAAGATACATTAATTAAAACCGTCACAAATAGGTGTGTTCAGACAGAAACCACAGTGAATTATTGCCTTGCTTCATTTGCGCAAATTTGGCTGCTGGACCATTTGTGTTTATTCGCCCCAATGTTTTGGTCTTAGCTGTAAAACTAACTTACAGTGGGCACACCATCCAAGGCATTTTGACTAGCCAGAATTTGCAGTTTTATGCCCAAATCTTAGGAATCCTCTTCAGCTTAAACATAGTGTTGACGACAAAACCTGAAGTCCTGATCCTCTTCCATGTTGATGTATTTTCCGATGCTCCCCGGTGGTCAAATAAGATGCGTTGTCTCTCGCCAAAGCATCCCATGGCAGCAAAAAGAAATGGGCCCATTCCCCATGTTCCATCTTATCAAATGCAAAGGTGCTGACATGCACATATACACATGCAAACAACATAACACAAACAAACACACAGTCACACACAGACACAGTGTGTATAGCGCCATAACCATAGGGAATGGAATTTCATGACACTTAGCTGGTAGGTGTGTGTGTGTGTGTGTGTGTGTGTGTGGGACAGAAAGCATGAGAGAGAGGTTTATCCAGTTGTGTTGTGTGTGTGTTTAGGTAGAGCACAAGACACAGAAAGTTGAAGTTAAAGAAACAGTGTTAGGTAACATCAAGTACAGCTTATAAAGACTAAAACACAAATGATTTGAGGTTAGTAATAACTTCTCATTTTAGAATCGTAGAAACAAACCGTAAATCGGATATAAGGATGGAGAACCTAAGCTTTCCCACATGGGCCTGTGGGTAAAAAAGAATCCATGGCAATGTGGTTGGTCATCACCCTCTAACTGTATGCTCTCTATGAAATGATGTCATTAGGATCAGGAATCTACTGTAGAGATACAAAGCAAGGTTTACTAATCTGCAGTAACCACACTTCTGTCAGTGTCATGGCAGATCATCAAGCAGCACCGGAGCAATCCCCTGAATGAATTGTCGTCGATGTAAACTATGTCTATATCCCAAAACGCAGCAAATAGATTCCATTGAAAGTTGGTAGATAACCCTTGAACAAAAAAGTTCTATTTTGACGGATATTTCAAATTCCAGTAAATGAGAAACTGTACTGGCCTTTTATTTTTACAGGACAGCTGAAGACATGAAATGGGAGAGAGGGGGGAATGACAACAACAGGCCTCAGGTTGGAGTTGAACCCGTGGCCTCTGCGTTGAGGAGTAAACTTCTATATGGGCGCTTGCTCTACCAGGTCAGCTACCCAGGCACCCAGTACCACTTTTGCAGAATGACTGTTGTTTGTGTCAGCTCAAAAATGTGTCTACTCTCCATGTGTTATGTTTTTCAAAAATGTCAAAATATAGAGGACACACAATGAAGAATTTAGCAAAATATATTACAATATCTACAAGTGAGTCTGAATTATCTAAACATGGTAGGCTTCAGCACCCTGCCAAAAAGCTACATTTTGAGGAAACTGAACTGTAGTCTTTTAAAGATATTGTATTCTCGCAAAAAATACTCTTTATCACTGACTTTAATCCCAAAACACCAGCCTTTAAAAGCATGTTTCAATGGAGCCTCAGTGTTTAGTGCCGAGTTGACATCCACCAGTGCTGGAGCAGATGTGCAGTAGAGAGTCTCTTTTTCACAACTTACAAATAATGTTGGAAGCTATGAAAAGTTCCAGTATGACTGTTTAGCTTGAGTGTGATCCCACATATATGAGCACACTGATGCGCTTATACGAGTGGGGAATATACCGTAGTAAAAAAAAAACTGTACACACACACTGGCATGTACACAAAGAGAAAGATGAAAGATGAAAAAGATAATGAAGAGATGTGCAAGAGGAAAGAGTAATGGTACAGAGTGACTGTGTGCTGGGAAAGAAAAGGGAGAACACATACAGAAGAAACTCAGAGGACAGAGCTTAAGGATGACACAGGCAGAGAGTAAATTAGTCAAAACACTATAGTGGAGGAGGGATGAAGAGGAGATTTCAAATTAGTGTGAGACTGTTGGCATAGGGAGGTATAGAAAATAATACTGAAGAATAACAAACAAAGAGATGAAACTGCACACTAAAAACCCACACTGAGAGCGAGAGAGAGAGACAGCAAAGGGAAATAAAACAGACACTCCACAAAGGATGGATAATTGACACATCCATACACAATAAGCACACACACACACACACACACACACACACACACACACACACACACACACCGCACATGCACAGTGCAAGCCAGTTCTGCTCTTCCCCAGGAGTCAGTTCAGTCACTGAAGGGTCAGCCATTTATCCTGTCCCATTACTGCGGACACTGCTGTGAAATTGTCCAATAAATCAGTGTCCCAGAGAAGCAGTGCTCCCCCTGCTGACTGTCTGACTGTAAACCGTCTCTCCCTCCGGCTGGCTGCTTGTTTCTCTTTGCCAGAGCTGCAATTAGAGCTCAGATACCAGAAGCCTGCATACCGACAGGAAAGGAGCCTGAGGTTGAATACAGCTCCGTGGTCTCACGCAACACTGTGCAGGTAAGTGATACGCAGTAGCTAGCGCAATGATCATTATACTGATTTCCAGCGAGCATCGTTGATACTCTTAGAATGCCTCTTCTTGTGAGAGCTATTGACTACATTACATTCCCTAACCACAACATGCATTTTCAGCTATGAAAATTATTTGGGAACAACCTGCAACACCTTCCTTCCTAATATCTCCTCGTGTCGAAACGCGTCATGTCAAATCAGTGGCGTCGTCTCCGAATCAGCAGCTGCAGTAGAAGCATCTGCCGGCGGACTGTGGTCCGAGTCGACCACAAAAAAAATCAACACATAAACACTGGCCACTGCCATCGGTGAATGCCATCCTTTTTGCCGATGGCAGTCAACGAGGTCAATATCAGCCGATACCGATATTTCTTTGGTAAGATGCATTGCTGTAGAGTTTTTCAAATTACTGGAGTGGAGGCAGACAAGACCTCAAAACTAAACTAAATAAAACTCAAAACCATGTGCATGGATCAATTAATGCCCTGATGGTAAATATTATTTTGCAATATACTTTGGTGACCCATCCCTTTAAATGTGAATTGTTACTACCTCCTCCCCCGATCAAATCACACCCCAGAACTTCTCACTCATCTTGACAGGCTGTCTGAAGAACTCAGTGGGATATTTCTTTCATCAAAACAATACTTCTATCCATTGTGTTAAAGGGTTCTTGCTTGCATCATGTTCCATTTTGCTGCTAAGGGCTGTACTGATACCAATTTTGAACTTCGAAGCTTCGGTACTTTCCAACAGCGAATATTCGAAGCTTCGGCAGTGGCGGCAGTGATGGCAGCGGCGGGGGAAACCAACATTTCCGACCTCACTTGAAGCAGCTTTGGAAAAAGAGAGAAAATAGAAGGCGATGAAGCGAGAGATGTTGTTGCAGGACACAGTCACCTGTTAAATCCTGAGCAGTCCAGTGCTTGTGTTTCGTTTTTTACCTTTTTATAGTGTTTAAAACTTTTTTTTACTGTAACGTTATGGGACTCACACGCTGCGACTGACGAGTCTGATAGCCGGTTAATGTTACGTGATTGTCCACAGCAGGTTGACATCGGGTTGCTTTTCTCCAAAAGTTGATTCGGACTTAAAGGGATATTTCACCGCTGGAAAGATTAATATGTATTAAATTGGGTCATTTATATAGTAGAACTGTTAACATTTTTTAGAAGTTGGTGCCTTTTAGACCAAGCAAAGCCAGAAAATGTATTTTTGGCTCATGTGGATGAAAGACAACAACTCCCAGAATGCACTTGCTTCGCTTCCCTACGAGGCCACCCCCAAGCTACGCCTACCGCTTACAGAGAGGTGGTCAACCGAGTAAAGTCAAATGTGTTTTATTGTCATTTCAACCTTATACACGAAACAACGTACGTTTCACCGTGGCTCAAGTGGTGTTACACATTTAAAATATATAAAAATGACATCATATAAAAACGACATACGAAATAGGCTACATTTAGTGCACACACATTATAGGCTCTGTAAAGTTCAGCTAACGCAGTGTTAGCATTAGCACTTGGTGTAAACACCGAGTATAAACACAGCCGTAAATTTGCGTGGAATGTAGAATGGTCGGCATTTAACAGTCACCAACTCCACCAGCAGTTAGCAGTTCGTTGGATACAAGCACCCCATTTCTGCAACAGGCAGTTCGTGTTAACACGGTCCACCTCCACAAGTCTTACCCGGCGACAGAGCAGCATCTCTATCTGTTCGAAAGCCTTGCAGGCCTTGTAGCTGGATAGTCCGGTACACTGTTGTGCAGCCATGTTTCCACAAAAAAAAAAACACAGCAGTCTCTGAACTCGCGTTGGGAGTTTCGTTGAAGTTGGACGTAGTCCAGTTTGTTGTCTAATGAGCGGACACTTGCAAGCAGGATTAATGGGACAGGTGGCTGGCTAGCGTTAGTTTTCCACCTAGCTCATACTCTTGCCCTCGTTCCGCGTTTCACCACTGAGGATGTCCCCTTACCGGCTAGCGAGTATTCCGTCTGTAATAAAGTGTCCTGCGTATTCTCCGATCTGTACATATGTATCCCGGTGGTACACATGTGCGGTAGTTTGAATGCACACAATTGTTGTAAAAGTTTGCTGCTGAAAAGACGAGAGCCTGTTTAGCGAAGCTTCAAGATGGCTGACACTCTGCTCACATCGCCTCAGATCGGGTAGAGTCCCACCCCCTATGGGCGGGTTGAAAACATGCGTAACTAGCTGGCTGTAGTCCAACGCTAAATGACGATTTTTGCGTCATCAGAGGCTTTTTTCCAGACCCACAGTACAGAGAAATCTAGTCTCGGGGGGGACATGAGGGAGGGAAACGTGGTCATTCGAAAATACTACCGGGTTTCTACTGATACAAAGCTTAATGCTAATCGGTGAAGTATCCCTTTTAACTTTTTGTCGCAGGCATTCAAAACAAACAGGAAGACATGAGTGTTTACCGTACTGTGTGACGGGTGACGACCGACGCAGTGTGTGCGAATGAATGCTTAGCCAGCGAGCACCTCACTGTATTGGCATTATGCCAGATTGCCTGAAAACGACACCCAGACCGTACAGACCTCTACAAACATCAGACTTTAGTGCTCACTTGTAACTCAACATTTCTCTGTTCTTGGCTGAGATGGACGACCTAGTGCTGCCTAAATAAGCCAGAGGCTAGCGGACATTTAGCATGCAGCTTAATCCGAAAAAAACACCACGGTGAATTTCAGCCTGCATGCACGTTTAAAAAAACAACCAAACATTCAAATCCCAAAATTTAAAATCAAATAGCTACCCATCGAACGAATATTTGAATATTCAGATCCAGACCTAATGTTTATGTAACTCACACCAAGTCCACAAACAGCGCACTGCTGGCCATTCACTGGAAGTGGTGCCCATAATATAAAATGACAATTTATAGACGGTATATTTATTCTTGTCATATGATATTTGCCTATATTTTAATGTTACGGTAATCCTGTTGTCTATTGGCATACCCGAGACATGACAGGCAGGTTTCATCCCTGTCGCTGAACATGCACTGACCTGAGCGGCTGTGTGTGAACAACGTGCTTAGTAAGAGTGTGTGTGTGTGTGTGTGTGTGTGTGTGTGTGTGTGTGTGTGTGTGTGTGTGTAGACGGGAGATCAGACGGATAGCGAGACATTGTTAAAGATATACACTCATTCTGAATAACAGCTGCAAATTGAGCTGCATCCTCTCCTAATTGGTTTTTCAGAGTCTTGATTCTTAAATCCTGGTTTTTTTTTTTTTGCAATAACACCCGCAGTTTCCTTAGCAACACAATTGGTGACGTCACCCATGTGAACCATCATCAAGCTTTTGTTCAATTCAGCAGACAAGATGAGAAGATCCATTCCTCAGTTTGATATATCCCGCCAAACAGACAAACAGAGAACAGACAGAATAAAAACCTAACCTCATCAAATGTTAGCTGGTGGAGGTAATAAACCATTACCACTTTAATTTAGAAACAAGGGTATAATTACCATGAACAAACAAAACAGCCACCGAGAAGATTGGCAGCTACACTGCATTTTATATTGTGTTTCACCTGCTTTTATCTCATTGGTATTGCTGGCTGGATTTTGACAAAACAGGAACACCTTTTACTTGCATATATTTAATGCAGGCAGTCTGGATCAACGGAAGTACATCCAGGATGCTTACTCATTACACTTACTTATTCACTCATGCAAATGCACATAGTCCCTCTAATATTCTGCAAATGACGTGACGCCCATTTTTTTTGTGTCTATAAGGTTAAATACATACTAAAATTAAAAAAACAGACAGATTATGTCAATACATACTTTTTTAGAGGCCATATTTTAAAGAGTTTGGTTTTAATCAATTTTAAGAGAATGACTGGAGGATAATGGCAAAAATGTACAAAATATTTTGCTTGCTTAAAAAGGGCAAATTTCTTAATAAAAGAGCTTACATCAAATTACATCAAAGAAAAGGACCCCTGCTCAGCATAACTACTGCATCACAATGTTAGTAACTCTCTGATAAATATAAGTTAATAAGACATTTTTAGGGTAAATTCAGTTCTAGCTCCATAAGTTCTTTGATTAACATGTCAAATGGTAGGACCCAAGTAAAACATTTAAAAACATTCTTTTGAATAAAAAATAGTATTTAGTGTAAAAATGATGTTTGATTATTTACACCAAGGCCATATGCTGATATATGTGTCCATTATCAGACTTATCTCATGAATTGGCGTATGTATGACACGCCAATTTGTATTCCGTTTTTGCGTGTTATGAAGACGCATAATAGCATTTTTGCGTGTATATCAACGCAAATCGGCCGCCATTGGCCTATATTGCGAGTCCATTTCCGCCGTAGCGAGTGGTATAAAGGAAGGAGGTAGGTTGTGGTAGCGGATGGGTAAAACACAGGACTTTCACCTGGGAGAGCCGGGTTCGCGCCTCGCGGGTGGCGATTTTTCGGCCGTTTTTTGTTTTTAATTTTTTGTTTTTAATAAGCCTTACCCAATGTTTCTTTCCTAAACCCAACCATTTGTTGTTGTCGTAAGCGTGTTTTAGTCGTTATTTTCCGTGTTTTTGTCACTGTTTTGTAAAGCCTTTCCCTGTGTTGTTTTCCTAAACTCAACCATTTTTTTTTTTCTTGCCAGGCGTGTGACGTTGTTCTCGCGATAGTACGTTGCGTTCTCGCGATAACGCGCAACGTGGCGAGGCCACGTGGTGGGTCTGTTTACATCAGCTGTTTCCAGCATGTATCATACACGTGGATAGCCGAAAATGGCGTAAAATAACACGCCATTTGGCTTTATGAAAGTGGCGTATATATTTACGCAAAGTCATGATGCCATGTTGCCATTATAATGCCTGACAAATTAGATTTTACATTGAAATGTCAAATGGTGTAACCGGTTACATTTGACTCCTATTACAAGTCTCTCAATTTTTGGCCAATATTTTCAAATATAACTAGTTAAGTTACTGGTTCAAGAGGTTATATGAATTTAGTTACTTTAGAACTGTTTGTATGTGTTTATCCTTAAATAATAATTATAAATTTCAAATGTTACAATATTTTTCTAACAATTTAATAAAATAGAATGAGGCAGTTGAACTGTGACCCCTAATGTGGTACATGAACAGCAGCTTTAAAACACCTAAAACATTCAAGGATTATTTAATTTAAGTATAAAATGTTACTTAAATATTAAAAATGCTGTTTAAAGTTGATCAAATTGAATTCAGATAAATGCATGATAAGTTAACTATAAATATGTTAAAGGGCATGCACAACCCTAAACAGACTTGCTTCTCCCTCTCTCTTTTACCCATCTATCTACCTCTTTCTCACACACAAACACTCTGTTCACACACACACACACACACACACACACACACACACACACACACACACACACACACACACACACACACACACACACACACACACACACACACACACACTTTGTTAAGATCTTAGTTGTTTAATTTAATCTAATGAGTATTAACCACTAATAAAGTAAATTGTTACCTCAATGAAATATTTGTAAATCAAACGGCAAGTTCAATAAACTACTTTGACTGCAGTGCTTGATAGTGTCACAAGGTTTTTGACTATAGCAGCATCACATCAGGTGGTGAAACTGGTTTGTGTCAAATGGGGTAACCAGTATTTTTCTTGAAAATATGATCATGTGCAGGTAAATTAATGTTTGATGAAATGTAATACTCTACTCCACTGTAAAAACACATTTTTAAGACTTTTTACACAATTTGTCCAAGATTATTTAGAAAACAAATGTTGTTTCCAGCACGTCTACCACTTGATATTGCAAGAACACATATAATTTAAATTTAGAAGTATAAAAATCTATTTTTGGGTGGAATTTTGAAACAGGAGTTATATTTGTATGAGTGCACTCACAAACATTTGTAGTGGATGAAATATTAAATATTTATCAATCATTTGTTGTTACACCACTTGACATTTTAGGTCCATTTGGTCCTATCTTTGTAAAAAAAAAAAAATGGTGAAAATCCTATTTCAAATGAAATACAATGTACAATAACACAAAATATACATTTTAACGAAACTCAAGGATGCCTTTTAAAAAAGCTTTTTCAAAGTTTTTCAATTTTCTCATCTTGCCAACCCTTTCTTGTCATTGACCCAAATACTGAGCACTTTAGATTGTTTCTTTAGGAAAAGCACATTCCCATAACTGAGTTCAACTATGGCAACTCGGTGTCAACCTGTCTACCTGGCAGGAACTGAGACCACCAGCTCAACTATCAGATTTGGACTAAGTATGCTGATCAAATACCCCCAAATACAGGGTAGGTCACAGAAACATATGCATTGAATAGCCTGACTTCTGGAGCATCAGGCTTTGTCCCTAACCTTGCGCTCTCTGTGCGTTGCCGTTCTCTCAAAACCTTTGCTACGGTACACAATAACAAACTTTGAGCTGGTAAGCTACACGATGAAAATGCCAAGTTTTGAAGAAACATTTGGATTGTGTAATAATAAGACATGCCTGCTTGTTTCTTTCGGGAAATGATTGGAAAGACTTACAAAGAATATGTTTACGGCATTTACTCTTAACTGGGACATTTTGGGACCGATTGACGGGGTTGCTATGGCCGAAATACACATGGCAATACGCTGGTAAGACAAAATTACATTTAACCATGTATCCAGATAATTTAACTAGCTCACCGTTACTGTATTGTGTGAACAGTTAACTTCATTAATATTGTATGTGGCGTTTTCATTTGCAGGGTGCAACTGTTCCACCAAAACAAGCTCTTTCTCGAGACCATTTTGCAGAGCCAGCGTCGCTGCGTCCCAATCAACCGGGGGAAAGAGGGTGTGAAACATTAGTAGGCAGGGCTGACTGATTGCTGGCCATGAATCTTCTTAAGTACAGGGAGAGTGTGTATTTTCGGAGCAATGGGTGCTTGTTTTCGGGGGAACAGCGTATCGGACAAATGGGCTTTCTGTCCAATGGGACATTCTTTGGAAAATTTAGGTTTCAGAATAATGAGCAATCAGTAACAATGGAAAGGCACCACTCGGAACTCCCGGTAGCGCTGTAATAAATGGCAGCTACAATGCTAATGTTGATAGCAGTAGATTGCTACGTGTTAGCAATGCGGCGGCAATTGTCTGGTAGCATTTGGAGGTGCGGAGGAGAGGAACGGGCATGAATGAATTCTAGGCGCAGGCTGGAGTTTTGGCAGAAATGCATATTTACCTTTTAATAAAGGATTGTTATTTGCTGCTGCCCTTCTTGCCTTACAATCACAAGCAGAGTAACAGCAAGGAAAAGGGAAGCAACAAACTTTGAGATTTTCATTTGTGAGAAATATGGCTTTAATTCTCAAGAACACCAAAAGCTACACACACCAGTACCTTCAATGCTTATTGCTTACCAAATGTAATTCATAGCTTAAACCTGAACACTGGCCATAACTCACCATTTGCACAGGGGAGGATCAGCAGAATGTCCACACTGTTTTCTGCTCTTGTAAACATGTTTAATCCCACAAACATCCTTACATACTGTACCTGAAAAAGCAGAAGGGTACTCTGCTTCAGTGGCCACCATTCATCTGATCAGGTAGATACATGGAGGTGTTCATGAGGATTGACTGAGGTGGCAACACAGAAAAACACCACTGCTCATCCATTTCCCATCTCTCTTCCCTTCTCTGCGTTCACCTGTTAACCTCTTTTGTGAAATCCAACAGTGTATTTCTGCCTCGCTGACTACGCCATCGTCTCCTGAGATGGGATCTCTGATGCGGGCCAGGCTCATATTTACAGAGCTGGATTGTGACGGGGAAAGAGGGAAGGGAGTGTGGTGAAGACGGGGGTGACGGAATGCAGTTTTCTCAGTGGGAGAAGTGAAAGAATGTTGAAACTACTCTTAAAACGCAGTCTGTCAAAGCGGATAACAATACTTTGGAATTGTAGCTGATTTGCTTTAGTAGCTGATTTGTGTGTGCTGATAGCCAATATCATACCAGTTTACTATTGTTTCTTGTCAGCTTCTGATCAGTACGTTCTGTCACAACACAGTAAGTCGAAGTTAAGGGCTTTACATACACAACCAGTGTGTTCATCAGCTCTATAATAAACTAATCGTCAATCAAACTGCATCATATCCATCATAAGGTCGACCACACTGACTTGGCAAAGTCTGTTTTTTAATAAAAATCTAATATTGACTTGATATATTGGTTTGATACCCTCGGTGGAAGCAGAATAAATATTAAAAAAAAGAAAACTGCATGTCCATATTTGATATGCAAGATGAAAAGAGAGAAAGAGAAGGAAGAAGAGGGGGGCTGTCACTGCAGACGTGGTCAGGAGGATTTAAAGTTTTTTTTTAAGAGAAAAACAAAGACTTGAATGGAGAGAAAAGGGAAGGAGAAAAAAGAATGATAGAAAGGCAGCAAGAAAGAGGGATGAAGAGTGGGACCGAAACAGAAAGAGGAAGAAAGATAACAGGATAGAGACAAAATGACATATGGCAAGAACACGAAATAAGAAGAGTGGGAGAAAGAAAGGAACTGGAAAGAGAAAAGAAAGAAAACTAAATTGGGAGATGGAAAGGGAGGGAGGGCTAGCAGTGAATACCTAATGGGGAGTAGTGGAGTCTATTGATCCGCTCAGCAGCGCAGGCTGTTTCATTTGGTCATTCAATTATTCAGTCATTTGGTTGATGTTGTTTCCCCCTGCGAGGGTTCGGGCCATACACTCAGGTACAGCTCTGTGGGAGGCCAAGAGCAACACAGGAGTTGCAGAATGGAAAAATGGAAGGCTTTAGCAGGTTTAGATGTGTCTTTATACACTAGTCCCCAAATCGCTCCAATTTAAAGGCTGTCACATTTTCTGTGCTTCATACATTTTTCATTTTTGTCTTCCATTTTCTGGCTCCTCGCATTCATGTTACTGGAAAATGAGCAT
Organism: Perca fluviatilis; assembly: GCF_010015445.1. Classification (NCBI taxonomy): domain Eukaryota; kingdom Metazoa; phylum Chordata; class Actinopteri; order Perciformes; family Percidae; genus Perca; species Perca fluviatilis. Next base: position 17,607,072 of record NC_053113.1, on the reverse strand, counting down.
GCGTCAGTTATGAATTGAAAATCTGAAAATCCCACTTTGCCCAGAATACAGTAACTAAAAGCTCTTTAAAAACCCTGCCCTTCCAAAACTACAGCTTTACCATAACATGTTCTATAAAGTACCAGAAAATAGCTTGTAGAATCTTTTTTGTGTCTTTGAAAATCAATTTATAAAAGTATTCTATGCCGTGATAAGACTTATTAAAAGAATAGTATTCTGATATTCCATATTTTTCACTCAAATCCCATTAAAAGACAAAACCAACATTGAGTAAGTTTACACGCACACCAACATTCCACTATTATTCCGAATATGACAATATTCAGAAAAAAAAGCGATTATGCGTCTTGATAACATGCCAAAATGGCATACGAATTGGCGTGTCATACCTACACCACTTTATGAGATCAGCTTTATTCCGAAAAAGACAATATTCCTACTGAGCTGTTTAAGGCCGGGACACACAGGGCCGATAATCGGTCGTGGGACAGTCTGGCGAGGTCAGTGACTCGAGTCTGTTCGGTGTGTCCCGTGCCGTCGTCAGTCTGGGGGGCTGTCGGCGTTCATTTTGGGCGACCTGAGATGTTCAGTCGGAGACAGGGCAGTCGGGACTCACCCGGAAATGGCGAGCGGAATGAGCCTGACTAGAGTCTCTCAAAATCTGACGAAAATATTTTAAACTGACCTTTGTTGAGCTGAAATGAAGATTCAGCAACTGCATGTCCTATTTCTCGCTTAAAATGTTTTCAGAAACATGTTTCAGTGAACTATTTTAGTACAATATGAGATCGTATTCTGAACAAGCCGCCATGACAGTCTGGCTTTGAATTTCCGGAGAAAACAAACCCATGTGACGTGTTCGTCCAATCAGCTGCCGGTTTTCATTTCTTGGGCAACAATTAGAGTAGCGCCGCCTGCTGCTATGGAGACGTATTACGTTTCTCAAGTCGGTGTCGCCTCAGTGTGTCCCGAGGCAGTTTTTTGGACCTCAGGGACCTGACTGATCATCTCGACTGGCTTTTCTGTCGACGGTCGGCCGTCTGGCTGGTGTGTCCCGGCCTTTAGACGGTTAATGAGCGTGATTATTTTAGCCATGCAAAATAGGATTCTTTCAAAGTTTTCCACCGGTGGCAGACATGTAACCCTTCAACCACCTTCTTGAAAAGGTCGGTGTTGCAATGTTTGCGCAAATCCAAAAACCTGTTGATCCAAGTCTTTCATAGTGTTTAACAGTAGCTGTTTCTCCTTTTTTTTTCTTTGGGCATGCATCTTTACCACAGCCTTGCAAACTGTTTGCTATTTGGTTTGCTTCGCACAACCACAGCAACGCACAGCGCTGACCGTAAGCAGGCCGTAAGCCATAAACAGGCAAGAGGCCATAAACTGCGGTAAAACCCCCATATTCTGAATGTGCTGTATACATGTCCAAATAATGCTTCTAAAACCCGAATAATACCAGCATATCCCACATGTATTAATCCGAAAATGCTTAATTTGGAAAACGGCCTTATATGGAATATCCAAACGGATTATGCTGTTTCCATGACCTGAATCGAATTCGGAATATTGTCATATTTGGAATAATAGTGAGCATGTAAACCTACTCAATGTTGCACTGACTGATATGTTCTTTAATTACCACAAATACACACACTATTTCATTTTGACTCAATCCCACACACACTGTCCTGCTGCCACAAACACTCACGAGAGCACCAAATGTTTATTAATACACAATTGAAAATAGTCCACAACAAATGCACTACTGACATTAAGGTTAGGAAATTACTGAGCCTTTTTTCTTTCTTTTTTAAATTAATGTTGATATTTGTGACCTGTTTTTAGCTGGTTCCAGCCTCTCCTTGCTTTGTCTTGCATGATAGTAAACTGAATATGTTTTTTGGTTTTGGAGCAATTTGAAGACATCACCTTGGGCTCTTGGAACTTTATAATGGGTAGTTTTTGGATATTTTTACACCAGAGTATATGATTATTGTTAGTGTTAGTTGCAGCTCTAGTTTCAATGAAACCTCAACAGTGACATCTTACAAAGACATGTCGCCGTTTAGTTTCTCAAATGTCATTTTTTCCGTGATTTTGCACGACCACAATTTCATTCACCATTGAAAAATCCTTGAGACGAATATTAGAGCAAATCAAACCGAAACTCTCTTCATGTCTAAAAATATGTTCTTTGCAATTAATCTTTTTTTATTTTATCTAGGTGAATAACTCCTGTAAAACCAATATCAACTCCTTGATTGTGATTTCCTGGATCTTCATTTTCATCAGCTGTCTCTACCATTCTGTGCAGAACCTCTTCCCTAAGTGTAGAACTTACCTTTCTGTATCCAATCCCCAGCAACTTTCATGTTTTTCCCAAACTGTGCACTGACTCACTCCTCTGACCTTGAGGACGCAGGCTGTCTTAGTGTGTAGCTTGATCCTGTTGTCATTTGCCATTAGCTTCACATTAGTCCTGGGAGATTTGTGGACTGACCCCTCATCAAATCATTCACTGCAATGAATCAATTTAGCCTGACACACGCAGTATATTAATCAGCTGGCTTGGCTGGCTTAATGGCTCAATCAGAGAGAGGAAGGAGAGAGCGAATTTGAGCGACTTATGGAGGGTCACAATGGGAAAATACTATCCTTGAGTAACCTGCCGTCTGTCGGGATCACGGAGATCTTCCACTGGAATCTCTGAAATAACAACCTGAATGAGAGCGAGTCGGAGACAGCAGGGAACTTACTCTCATTTCTCCTTTTTGGTTTGTGAATCTCTGCACAAATCACTAAGGTTTTTTTCATATAGTGATTTCATATTCGGTATGAGTGGGTTCAGCAGGGACATCAGTCCTTTACAGTCTATCTGTTACTATACAGGCACTGGTATTAATATTTACGTAAAGCTGGAGTGTAGAACTTTTACATATAAATGAACATCTGTTACATTCAAGCTCTTGCCAAATGAGTTCACACACAATGCTGATTAAGCCTATCGCCGCCAGGGAAAGCACTCTGTATTTTTCAGTATACCAGAGTTGTGGTGTCTGGTATGTGTGGCGACATTCCCGCGCTGGTGCAATGGAAGTATGTCAGTACAGCTTATTAACTCCTCAACAACATCCTTACATAAGCAGTAAACGAAGTGCCGTCAAACAACTTTACTTCCCCACTTACAGTTCTTCTTATTCTGGCTCTTTGGTTAGTTCCACGGTATGTCAGTCTGCCTGTATTACAGTTAACCACCAAAAATGATACAGTGAGAGGACCAATAATACCACTAATACACTAGTCAACAGCTGTTCTAACAATGCCACCCAGAAGCTGAACTAAACGAATAGAAATATATCACACCTCCAATCAAACTAAACATGAAATCTGTAAAACTCTTAGATCTTGAAGTCCTTTTGATCGTCCCACAGTTGATCTCTCTGCTCTGTTGTTTCAGTCTGTCGTCCCTGTCGCTGTCCTCTCATCAGTGTCCACTTCTTGACGTAAACAAACATGGCTGAGTTGATTGTTGGCAGCGGTGGCAAACAAAGTCCCGTGGTAACACACTGGCTCGCACGCTGGCCCATCACGGGCTGTTAATTCATTGACTGATCGTTTAGTGCCGTCCATCCATCCATCCACCAACCATCCGTCGCTGCTCTTTCCATCTGTCCTTGCACTACCTCCATCTTTCTTTTCCTCCCTCTGTTCTCTGTCTTTCACTGTGGAGTGGAGGAAATGCTCGGGTAGTGGCAACATTGCTAATGCACCAATATCCAATATTTCTCCCACCTGCCACCCCCAACCTCCTCCACCCACTGTGCATCTATTATTCCCATCTTTATTCTCATGTATTTTTTTATCCTCCTCTGCTTCCACAGTGGATCGTTCATTCTCTTCCTCTCTTGTTACTCTTCCCTGCTGTTGGCCGGGCATCTCGCAGACGTGTAGAAAGCCACTCTGTCTGGCATCTAGCTGCGCTGCTGTCTTTGTGTACAACAAGCCTTCACCACACTAATCTCTGGTTCGCACTCCATAGGGGCCCGTTAACAACACATGCCTGCTTGCATGCATCACCCCTGTGAATAGAGGAGATTACACTCACATTAACACTGCGAGCTAAGACACTGGTTGGCTGGCTGGCTGGCTTTCAGCACTGAGCCAACACAGCCAGTTTCTATCCCACAGCTACAGTATTCATAAATGCTTTGTCTCAAAAAGTGCTTTGTCTCAGAAAGTGCTGTAGGTGAAAAGTATGAAATGACAAGTGTTCAAAATGCTGAACATCACCTTGTTGGCATTCATATATATATATATTTTTTAAGATTATTTTTTTGGGGCATTTTTAGGGCTTTATTTTCACAGGATAGATGAAGACACAAAAGGGGAGAGAGAGGGGGAATGACATGCAGCAAAGGGCCGCAGGTCGGAGTTGCACCTGCGGCCGCTGCATCAAGGAGTAAACCTCTACGTATGTGCGTCCTCTCTACCAACTGAGCTAACCCAGCCACACCTTGTTGGCATTAATGAGGGAAGGGGGTCGGTGGTGTTTTACTTTTGTCTTTGTTGTGTACATTGGAGTTATGTTCGATCATTACCTTTTCCAAGGTTATGTTTTCAGTCTAGTTTGTTTATTTACCAAAGATGCCATAAAATTGATGTGGTAAAAGATTTTTTATGAGTAAACTTTTGAGTTAGGCAATAAATAAGGCTCATTATTTTTGTGGTGCAGATATGTTTCAACTCGCAGACCAAGACATTTTTTCCTTTTCATTCTCAAATAATTAACATTGTTTGGCTTACCGCAAGTTTAAAACAATCTCTGTTTATTATAGATTCCATAGTTTCGAAAGTACTGAAGCTATGAAAAACAAACCAATCTACAATCAGATTTTCAATCAAACAATCACATTATTACAAATGTGTTCAGCGACTTTTTCTGTTTTTGTGCCTAGGACTTCCTTCATCCCTCTAAAGGGCAGTTACAAACAACGTATTTTGACTTTGACTTTGGAGGATTGGTTGGAACCTGCATATCTCTGACTGTAGGAGGAAACACAGACGTGGAGATAAAACAAAAAGGCCCCAGGACCCTCTTGCTGTAAGGCAGCAGTGCTAACCACTGTACAACATGTTGTCCGATGTCGATGCTTTGATGATGTTAAATGCGGGGATTTTGTGATAGATATGTGAAATGATGAACTAATGCACTCGCCCCAAGATTAATTATTGAAATAACTAATAACTTCTAAAAGATTTCAATCCCAAGAGAGAGACCGAATTCGCAAGGTCTATTCATAGCCATGGCACCAAAGCTAAGACATGTCGGGAGCGCCCTGATGCAATCTTAATCCACCCTGGCACTTCTCATAATGGTTTTAATGTTTATGTTGTTCCGCAGCAGACAACCCCACTAACTTTGTTACGGTAGTACCATCCATTATGGGACAGAGCTGGCCGTGATTATTTATGCACACTTAAGCCTGAGTGTGTCGGTGTGTAATTCACTGTAGGAAGGCTTCATTGGAATTGCAAATCAATGCCCCAGCACGCTTTACCTCAAATCCCTTTGGAACTATCCTTCCATCTCTGAACAACCAACTCCCTCCTTTTTTTTTTTTTTTTTTTTTCCCCTTCCCCTCCCGCCATGCATCCCCCACTCCGTCTCTATCTGCTCCCAGCCTGTATTGGGTAGTTTGTCTTCCAACTCCTGTCTGGCCTGCAAAGTCAGCCAGCACTTTTCTGGGCACTGAGCCAAGGCCAGTCCGGACAGAATGAGAAGGAAAGATGGAGGGAAACGGGGGAATGGGGAAGAGGTGGAGTAAGTGCAAAGGGCCACTACCCTAGAAGTTGATTCTGATCTTTGTGTTTTCTTTCTGCAACAGGTAGCACAAAGCTCTCTGATCTTTGCAGATGATGCCTGTTAAAGTCACTGTTAGTGACAGGACAGGGTGGTGTGATATGATAAGTGGTGGCAGGGGGAGTGGAGGGTCCTTTAAGTGCTCTACTGGCATTCGGCCCCTTGTGGTTACGAATTGATGCAACATGGTTTACAGTTAAAATGTCTGAGCCAGAGTCCCTCTTTCTCCTCTCTTTGATCATCCTGTTTTATTGAAAATACATTTTGCTTTCAAGGTCTCTTTTCCCATCAATGGGTGTGCAGACTGGAGCATAAAATGCAAAATGGCAAAAAAAATAAGAAGAAAGGAGGAGGATTTAAGGGCAAAAAAGGGGGAAGAAGCAAAAAGGGAAAAAGAAGAGAAAAGAGGAATAGAAAGGGAAGATTGGGGTGTTTCAAACAAGAGAGGAGTGTGAGGAGATGCAAAGAAGAACCCGGGGAAAACCGTCTCTCCTCTCCTCCATCACTTTTTCAACTCTGGATCTCTGTCTGCCTCCTCCCTCCTTCCATCCCTCTCATCCTCTCTTCCTCTCCTCTAACAGAGTGTATCCTTCAGGCTTCTTTGCGCCGATCTCCTCACCACCCACTGTATTAGAGGAACCTTTTACTGCTGCCTCGGCCGAATCAGTCACACTCGCTTCACTCGCTCTCTGCTTCTCACACACATTTTCTTCCCTCTCTCTCACACACACACAAACACACACACACATACATCCAGAGATTCTCCTCATTCTTCCTCTCTTTTCTCACTTTCTTCTCTCCCATTCTCCAGTTCCCATCTCTTTATTCACACTACATTCTCTCCGATCTTTTCCACATCATTCTGTTCCCCTCCTCTTCTTTCTGACACGCCACTCTTTCGTTTACCTTACAATGTTCCACATCTCTCTGTCTGTCCTCAGAACAAGCCGCTATCTCTCCGTTTATCCCTCCTTAACCTCTATTTACTCTCTCAATCCATCTTGGCCTGAAGATATATCCCTGACAATCCCGTTCTTGTTATCACTCCCTGGTTTCCTCACTCTGTCTCTTCTGCCTTCCTACCTTCTTCCCCTCCCCTCTGCCCTTTCTGATTTTTTTTCTGCAATTTCCTGCCATTTCCTCCCATTCGTTCTCTCTCACCTCGTCGCGCTGAGCTGCACCATATCCCTGACACTTTTTTACCCTCGTTTTTGGTTTCGTTTTTTACCTCCAACGTCTCGTCTCTTCCCCCTCCTCTCTGATGTTATTCACTTTTTTTTCCCCCTATCAGCGAGTCAGGCCTTGGGTCCCGGAGCCAAATGAGATTTGGAGGCCGAGGCCCGTGTGCTCTTCCCCACTCTTCGGATTGGAGTCAGTTACTGTAGGCTGCATGCAGGTATAAACCATTTACACCTCCCAGCACCTCTTACCCAGCCACACACTGAAAGGAGGGATGGAAGATTCACTTTCTCTATCTTATACTTTTTACCTCTTAATAGTTTCCCCTCACATATACGCTCCTGCATTTTTCTCATCTGTTTTGTTTTATTGTCTGCATTTTGCTCATGAAGACTGGATGGGTGGGGTGTTGTGATCTTAAAGAAGAAGAAGCAAAATTTCCATTTGTATTCTACATTTCAGCATGTCATGTTAGACATGAATTTATAGTCCAAATCCAGAAAAGCTTTCAGAAAAGCTCCAGAGGAACTCCAGAGTCGATATTTCTCGGTGAGTTTGTCAGAACAAGCGACTCCTTTCACATTGCACATAGTAATGCAATCCATTGTTGATATAAAAATATTAATCGGTGCAGCTTCAAAAATCTGCTTTTAACTACTATGAATTTACTGTAAGCTGTCATAAAATGTGTATAGTGAGTTTACATCCCCTACATGTTTAATGCTTAAGAATAAAGGGTGAAAAAGGAAGAATGAATGCCCCACAATCAGAGTAAAATGATGATAGAAGAGGATTGCACTCTCAAATAACATTAATAAATAAAACATAAATAGCATTTTGTTGTTTGCTAGCATATTTTGGACCAACTGACTTACAGTAGCACTGATATTTCCAGTGCAGCTACAATTGGGTTTGCAAGCAGAACAGTTTTTAATTTACTACAACTTCAGCAGTAAACATGGCAGGTTTCAGTCCCACAGAATCAAAGAGAAAGGGTTCCTTATTGTGGCTGCCATTTAGTCATAAAGGATCCCTCAGAGCTCAAGCTGAGATGCTAATTTCACCAACAGCAGTCTCAGTGGACCAGCAGAATTCAAAGCAGCCACAGCTTGCATCTTTTTTTTCATGATAATAATGTCATAATGGTATTGTTTTTGAACAAAAAAGCACATGACACCTTTTTTTGAATGGACGTTACCAATGAAATACAGTATAATTCCACCAATTGTAGCCTCAGTAGAATACAACATAATGTAATGTAATGTAATTTGTGATTGCCACAGTGCTATGTCCACAGCTATAGTTGCATGCACACCACTGCTATACAAGGGTTGTTGTATATTACTGCAAAACAATGTTATTTACACTGTAGAGTCAGCATCACAGACAGTGCAGATGTTGTGGTGTTTGGTCATGCAATCCTTTGTTTTGGTGATTTTTTGAAAAGATAATAAAATGCCCTAAAATCTTGTTCAAGCATCTTTGTGAAGAATGCGTGTGCCTGAAAGAGGTTATTCCTTCTCTCTTTTCTTTCCTACGGTGTTAGAGCTAGAGGGAAGTGCAGGGTGACAGAGCCAGGTCAGAAGGCAAACACAGGTTTTTCCAAGCCCATGCTTCTGTGCAAAAAAAAAGGTATTTAGGCAGCATGAGGAAATGTCAGAACAACAAGTTCAGTCATTGACATTAACTTTTTTGCTCACTAGCCACTGTGTCTAGTGGTTTTGCAAAGCTTCTAGCCGCTATTTTGTGGGAAATTACATTTTATTTTAATAAAGTTGACAGTGGTGTGCTACAATTAACTCGAAGAACCAGATTTACAACCCTATTAATGAGCACTGTAAACACCCAAATCAAGACTACATAACACTGCAGTCATCAAATATTCAGCTCTGATGTGTGTAAAGCTCATTTTTGTATTAAAACATGCAACCGAATAAGACACAGACATAAAAAGAGTAGCTTCTTATTGCATAGGCTAAGTGATGCACAGGTGTAGAAGATTAGTTGAAATTGGTTTGGAGCGCGTACGTACGCGCTCGCATGTCACTCTTAAAGGAACACGCCGACTTATTGGGAATTTAAGGACTACGTAACCCCAGAGTTAAATAAGTCGATACATACCCTTATCACAAGCGTACTGTCTGACGGCTCCAGCATTAGCTTAGCCCAGCACAGATCCTGCAGGTGAATGGTACAGTAATCCTACTGTTCGACAGATAGTGACAAGATAGCCAACATAAAATTTCCTGTTTACATGTTGTGATTTGTAAGTCATAATGTACAAAAAAAACTACATAAAGTTATCTTCTATCTGTAAAAAAACCGGGAACTATATTCTCAGACAGGCTTGCTGCGCGAGCATATCACTCCGCCCAAGTACTATATTCTTCCGCCTGAGAATATAGTTCCCGGTTTGTTTACGTGATAGAAGATGGCTGTGTCTCATGTTACGTTTTTTTGTACACGCCAGACTCTACAAATCACAACATGTAAATAGGAACATGTTGGCGTTATTTTGTCACTTATTCGGAGCAGTAGGATTACTGGAACCATTCACCTGCCTGTTCTGTTATGGGCTGATGCCGCTGGAGACGTCAGACAGCGTTACAGCACGCACGGAGATGAGAAGGGTATGTATCGACTTGTCTAACTCTGGGGGTTACGGTGAATAAGCTAAATTCCCAAAAGGTCGGCGTGTTCCTTTAAGCAGCCGGCACGCGCCCTTGCTGACGAGACCAAACAAATAAATTGTCCTGCTGCGTGTTCTCTCTACAACAAGCCTATACAGACGCAACCATTGCCACGGTTTGCCATGTCGCGTGCGCTTAACGGAGCTCTGGGGGATATTTTACGGGATCGCCGCGGCTTGCTGGTCTGGCGTGCCGTACAGGCCACCATTCTCCGGCCGTGGGCTGCATACTGGGTCACAGCTGTGTTCCTGTGTCGAGTGGTGGCACAGTGGCACAGTACTCCAGCCACCAGTGTTAAAATATAAAGGCATGCCACCAGCCAATAACACCACCAGTGTTACACGCCACTGCCGAAATCTACCCGCATTTGGCAGGTAGGCGGGTGCGAATGTCAAGCCCTGATTGTACCCATCTGATCTTGTGGCTTATCATCCATTTTGTTAGTCTGTGTGTGTGTGTATGTATGTTTGTGTGTGTGTGGGGGCTGCTTTGTTAGTTTTAAGGGTTGCTCTCCGAATGTAACTTCTCCTTTAGGTCAGCATTGGTGGCGCCAGTCGAATGGCAGCTCTGGGTTGAGTGTACTCTAAATTGGTGGGGGGGAAATAGTAGTTAGCTCCTGCCTAGCTCCATCCAGCACAATCCAGCCTTGAGTCAATCGAGGGCTAACCGTGCGTGACAGGCCATGGCAGAGGGGTGTGCGATGGGGGAAAATGGAGTGAGTATCCATATTGGCCTATTTAGGTCAATAGGAAATATGGTACAAGTAAGACATTTTTTGCTCTGCTGGATATTTATTCCTGCAGTGCTTTCTGTGTGCACCTGTATAGGTAACAGCAAGAGGTGAATCGACAGCTGTTTTTGATGGTAATGGACATACAAGCATGAATGTACACAGATGGGCAGGTAAATTTTTTTGTTAAAGGTATCCATCTCTCCCCATTTTACTCCCTCTATCTTCATCCTGGTTGCCAGCATGACTGAACAAACAATAAAAAATACATTTTAGTTTTTCTTCAGTACTTTGAAGAGTAATTTAATAGTTAGCTGAAAAGTTGCATTGTTGCACTGACTTGAAAATGTGAACTCTTTTGCACCTCTATTTTCACCATCACTATTATGTAACTAAAACACTTGATTAAGTTTAGAGAAAGATCATGATTTTGGTCAATAAAAAAGCAAATGTTTATTATAAGTAGTAGTATATGGATGCTGTTAAGGAAAGGTTACTGACATAAGGCTTGGACCTACTTTCCGAGTTCCGCGTTCGCGGACCGCTGCGGTTTATACTGGTCGCGTGCTCGCAGTTCCATTCATACTACAATTAAGAGTCTGTGTCGGTCTCGCACATACAGTATTTCCACTTTTAAATGCATTTCTTGCAGGAGTTCGACGCCACTTGGCGGTCTTATTTCTTTGAAGAAGAATTATATAAATGTGGGTAACGGCGGATCTCCTCGCACAACCTCTCTTCAAAACATGCATCTATTTTTTATCTTCTTCTTGGCAAACCAGTTAGAGGTATGCGTATCGTCCACACCAGGGACGGACTGACAATTTGTGCGTTCTGGAAAAGTCCAGAACGGCTGTCCAACCGACGTCCTTCGGCACAAAAAAAGTCTAATAAAGCGATATTAACAGCCAACAGCAGGGGGCGCTAATACGATCACTTACTGTATATGCTACGTGTAAAAGAAACTGAGGAAGAAGACTAGGCCTACTAGTCTGGCTATCACCAATCCACAGCCTGGTCATGATGAGGGACAGGCAGCAGAGTTAATTTCACATCAGCAAGAGGTACTGCTAAGTGCCAGGAGCAGGGCACTTTATAATAAGGCTGCCTTTATCCCTATCTTAGCAAATTGCATAGTCAGCTGTCAACATGGGTGTGCATCATGATTATGAAAATTGTCGTGCCATTTAGTGCTGTTGAACTTAAAGTGTTTAATAATTTCTGTTAGGTTAATTTGAAACATTACACGCAGTAGAAATAAATCGCGGGTTTACCGCGATTTCACTCCATTGTATATGAGAGGTTGTAGTGAGCTCACTTTTGCTGCTAGGATGAAGACTGGTATTAAATTAAACGGGAAAACATCAGGCATGCATTGGTACCACTCTATCTAAATGTGTCAGCTATTTCTTGGCAAAAGATTGTACAGTATGAAAAAAGTGTGGAAGACTCAAAGACACAGTGAAGGTATCACAGTGGAAGGGTGTCCGTCCATCCATCGTGTCCGTCCAGTCTCTTTTATATAGACCTTAGTGGTCCCCTAATACTGTATCTGAAGTCTCTTTTGTATAGACCTTAGTGGTCCCCAAATACTGTATCTGAAGTCTCTTTTATATAGACCTTAGTGGTCCCCTAATACTGTATCTGAAGTCTCTTTTATATAGACCTTAGTGGTCCCCAAATACTGTATCTGAAGTCTCTTTTATATAGACCTTAGTGGTCCCCTAATACTGTATCTGAAGTCTCTTTTATATAGACCTTAGTGGTCCCCTAATACTGTATCTGAAGTCTCTTTTATATAGACCTTAGTGGTCCCCTAATACTGTATCTGAAGTATCTTTTATATAGACCTTAGTGGTCCCCTAATACTGTATCTGAAGTCTCTTTTATATAGACCTTAGCGGTCCCCTACTAAGGCCTATTCTTGGTTGTATATGAGAGGTTGGAGTGAGCTCACTTTTGCTGCTAGGATACCGTTTAATTTATGGTATTGAATTAAACGGGAAAACATCAGGCATGCATTGGTACCACTCTAAATGTGCTAACAAACAGGGAAGGGGGCTAAATAATTCACCAAATGTAACAAAGTTTAACCAAAAAATCCTAGCTTGCACTTTATGTCTTGTCTTCCATCAGAGTGCAGTTTTTCCTTGTCTTTCATATTTGCGTTTACTATTGTGGAACTGGCAAAGACCTGGTGGTTGTTTCTGAAAACTTCACAGACAAAATTGATAGGGCCTAGTCATTTTCATCATTTCACAGCCTTAATATGAATCAAAAGTGTAATATGACATTGACAAAATATTAAATAGGTTATTCAATGCTAATTCTTTAACACAAAGAAACACATATTATATCAATAATGGCTAATAACCGGTCTTTAAAAAAAAATCATTTGTTTATTCAGGTTGAAGATAGTTGCAGCACAAAAGATGACAGGGAAGTGCCAGGATGTCCCAGGATGCTCTACATCACAATATTTCACACGGCCCAAGTCAGATAGTCACAGGCCTGGAACAATTTTTTGCTTACCACCCTCAGCAAAAGCCTACACACCTGTCTCTACAGAGAGTGTTTAGTTGTAAAGATGGTACCAACCGCAAATGGCTAATAAACACAATCCCAATCATCATCATTGGTTTTGAGATATTACTTGCTGTGAATACCTTGTCTGATAGGCTACAGTATTGTGGCATAGTATCAGGACTTCGTGGCTAGTGTCTGTCGCACAAGGCTAGGGGTGAATGGCCAGATGATGGGCCTATTTGGGAGAAAGTCCAGGGCTGTTTTTTAGCCCCAGTCCGTCCCTGGTCCACGCGGTCACACATTTTGGGCTACATGCTTTTGTCTCAATAGAGGTCCGTGTAGACCCTCGTGGACAAGGCCGGATGACAACATTTACACGTACCTGAGAATGTGTGCTCAGAATTCTTCGAAACTGTCTCAGTCTTGAGTGATGCTCAGATCCAACTATTTCTCTGTGAGCTCATAGACCACTAAAGAATATAGGTAGCCAATGAGCACAGTCGGGTGCAAAACTATTTGTCATCTGAAACTTTGATTTGACCTTTCCCTGAATGAAGAAGTAAATTGTTATAAGCTGACAGATCCCCCATAGACCAGTGTAATGAATAAATTATCTTTCAGCCCAGGAAATGTTTTTGTTTTAAATAAGTCAATCAGGACCCTAAATGGACTAGATGGAAAAAATGATATTTCTCCGGGAAAGAAAACTATCAGTATTTCTACTTGTGTGCAACTTGCTGCAGACAGGCTGGTTCACTGTTTGACCTTAATTGTGCAAATTTGGTCAATGAAAGATACAGCACCCAGTAGTGCTCTCAGGCCCAGAGGCCCACACATCAATATAAGAACATGAGTGGATACTGATGCCACAATATAGACGTACTTTACCACCAGCTATTAAAATGTATGTGACCTTTACCTTGAGAGAGTTGTGAACGTCAACCTGTCAGTTACACAGTAGAGAGTGTATTTGCAGTCATCTGTCACATGTGCCACCATTGAACTGAGTGTTTTTTCCCCTCATCTGTCTCTTTCTTTCTCTCTAAAAAGAGTAGAAAGTTATTTGAAACATATGACCAGGGTCTAGTGATTTATTACATGGCCCAAACAATTATATATTTGTCAGTTAGTTGACATATTCAATATAGCAGCTTCAGACGTGCTGATGATATTAGATAAAGAAATAGTATACATTTTTCTCTACAGATATTTCTCTATCTGTATCACATTGTTTGTCTCTCTGTGCCTTTCTGTCTTTACATCCTCTGACGTGGCCTCACACCGTCTCCATTTCCCACCTCTCTGTTGCTCAACATGAGGTTGATGCACTGAGCCGGACACAGCGGGATGGCAACTTTGCCTTTTGCCAGCATAACTCATGGCACAGCAGGCCGGCCCTGTGCCACCTCATGCCAGGAGAGCAGATTAGAGCCACTTCACCTCACCCTGCTGATACGCCAGCTTTACTTCACCTCAGTCCTCGCCCGCGGGTGAAGAGGTGCCAATCCAGCTGTGCCCAGCCCCCTTGAACACTTGGCTTGGTTGTGTGAGTGTGTGTGTGTGTGTGTGTGTGTGTGTGTGTGTGTGTGTGTGTGTGTGTGTGTGTGTGTGTGTGTGTGTGTGTGTGTGTGTGTGTGTGTGTGTGTGTGTGTGGCTGACACACAGACCCAGACGTATGTCTCAGATATTTTAAGGAGTCAAAATTGGACTCCCGGTGCAGTTCATCTTTAATGTGATGTATTATGCTGTTCGATTGACTAAATAACTGCTCAATACTACAGAAACTGTCTATGGACAGCCATACACCTAACAAGTATGCATGTTTTGTCACAACTGATCCAGGTTTCAGTGCAGAGTTTAAGTGTCTCTGGATTGGGAAAATGCTCTTTCAGAGCCTTTTGGAACATCAGCTCTAAATACCGTCTAAATCATCACTATCAGCCCCCAGAAATTCACAGAGCACTGGCTGAACACTCTGTTAATTTTTTGGAGAAAATGTGACAGTGTTTTACAACATGAAACGAGGCATTTGAGTAACCTGTTGTCCTTTTATAGTAACTCTGATTAGGGGTGTCACGATTCTCCAAATCCCCGATTTGATTTGACTTTCGATTTTAAGGTCACGGTTTGATTTGATTTTCAGTTTAAACAGTTCTTTTTTTTCAGCAGTGACAGCAATGCCACAATAAGAGCTTCTAGATAGCATAAGGGTACTTTACAACATCAGTTCGATTTTTACAGGAAAGCAGGAGGATTTTCCAGTTGTGTTGTTTCTCCGTCATCTCTGTGGCCATGGTGTCTGGGAAAGTGCAGCTGTCAGCTACTGGTAAGCTAACATTATGCTGTGTCTTTAGCTGCATGCTCGGTAAGCTGTGTTTTTTTTTTTTCTTTCGTACATGCATTTATGAGAGTAAGGGCAAGAGTTCACTAATGCATCGAAAGGAAACCTATTACTTTTGGCATACCGTATTTTCCGGACTATAAGTCGCTCCGGAGTATAAGTCGCATCAGTCAAAAAATGCGTAATGAAGAGGAAAAAAACATATATAAGTCGCACTGGACTATAAGTCGCATTTATTTAGAATAATTTTTTTTTCATCTGTCAACTACACAATAGCACACAGAACAACAGGCTGAATACAGTAGGTGTCCGGTATGTTAACGTAACACATTAACAGTTATTGAACTATACAATAGCACACAGAACAACTAGCTACCAGGGCGTGGAGCATGGATGTATTAAAAGGCGTGGAGACGTAACTGCACCGTTGACAAGCCCCTCCCGACTCGTTCCTCCAGCTCTGGCCATCTTGCTTTCAGCCCGCGATTAGCCGATTAGCTTTCTTTGTTTTCTTCATTGCAGTATGAGTAACCTTTTCGCCAGTCCCTCACAAGTTTCGCCCTCATTTCAAACTTTCTTTCTGCTGCTCGATTACCGTTTTCGGCTGCATATTTTACTACCTGCAGTTTGTTATCTCTTTTCTTTCTCAGTTGTCTTTAGGAGCAGCATTCTAGTTGTCACAAGCCTAGAGCGCCCTCTCGCGGCTGTAGACGGTAATGTTTTCAGTATGAATTAACATGTAAAAACATGTTAAATTATATATATTTTGATATATAAGTTGCACCTGACTATAAGTCGCAGGACCAGCCAAAGTAGGAAAAAAAGTGTGACTTATAGTCCGGAAAATACGGTACTTGTCTTCATGTATTACATTGGTGGCTATTAAAAGAATGACATATTGAGAATCAATGTTGGGTAAACATATTTAATTAATAATAATTAATTTAACACATTACTAATCAAAAGAGTAATCACATTACATTACCAATGACTTATCAGCAAAAGTTCTTTATTATATTACTTGCTACTCAGTCCAGCTCTGTCATGATGACGAAGGTGCCCTTACCCTAACAAAGTAGTAGTTTAACCATTGCCACGTCATAATTTTTCAAGAAAAATGGTTACGCCCTTCTGGTGTGTCGTTGGATCAGAAAATGCTTATAGGTGTTCCAAACGACATATTTTGTCATTTAATTTGAAGGACCTGTTGGAAATCTTCCATATATAACATATATAGAAATAGGAAACAAAACATTGTGGTTTTTGCAAGGCCGCCAACGCTTCGGATTTTGATGGTATACAATGGATCATGTACAGCCGCGGACACACCCCCCCCCCCCCCCCCCCCCCCTGCCCCCCTCTGATGGTTTAGCATGCAGTCACTAATATGTTAAAGGTAAAAATTTGGCCAGCTGCCTCTCTCAGTGGTGCTGGCCCAGTTTCACAGCTCAAAACTGAGATAAGGTCCAGTCTCTGTTCTTCCTGAAGAAACTGGTGAAACATTTGATTACTGGAGGAAAGCTGGGAGACAAACAGGAAATTGAGTGCTTACTGCTTTCCCATCCACTGGCAGTTTGCTTAATCACACCTGGGACATTGGTTGGCCAGTGGAGCAACATTATTAACAGTCACCAAACACCCTTCGTTTATTGAGTTATTCCTGTCCGAATGCATCTCTGTCTCTTTATTTAGTTCCCCCCTCTCCTTTTGTTTTTTATGAGCTGTAGAGAGCAATAAAAGCGATGGACAGAGGGAGACTGGGGCGGCGTGGGGAGGGGGACGAAGATAGAAGTGAAGATAAGAGGTGAAGAGAGGTGAGGAGATAAATAAATGGGAGGATACATCGAGAAAGACAGAGACAGGGAGGTAGAGGCAAAGACGACAGCAAAGCGGGGGTGTTGAGGATCCAGACTTTCACCTTCTGTTCAATGTACCGCTGCCACTCAGCTGGAAAGCGAGGCAATGTAAAAACTAGAAAAGCAAATGAGAAAAACAAAAGGAGGGAAAATGAAAGCACAGATGCAGAAAAGAAAGACGGTGACTGAATAAAGAGCAGAGATGAGATACCAGGTGACGAGTGAATTAGTGGTCGGATGAAGACATGGTGTATGAGAAAGGAGAGAGTGATAAAGGAGAGAGTGATAAAGGGTTAAGTAATGAGAGCTCAGGAGAGATGAAGGGAGGAGGAAAGAAAGAGAGACTGAGACAGTTATAATGTCTACAAGATTAGGATTTGTATCAAGGTGGGAGATAACACTGACATTTTTCTATCAAACATGCTTAATCAGTGTGTGCAGTACTGTGACAATGTTTTCCTTTTCTCTAATGTTAAAGTTTGAGTAGTCTCGTTGTGAAGACCCTCCTTCACAACGCTACGGAGGAGGGTCTTGCTAGTCCACACAGCATTCCGGGATGGGAGAAAAACATGCTCTGGTTTATTGGCATGTCTTTAAACCAATCACAATCGTCACGGGCGGTGCTAAGCACCGGACGGAGCCACGGTGCCGCTGCAAAATATCGTCGGGAAGAAACTTGTTTTGGTGCAACGTTGTACGTGTACGTTCAAAAGTTGTTTTAGTCGTGCAACAGAAAACTCCGATTGGACAGATAGTCTAGCTAGCTGTCTGGATTTACCCTGCAGAGATCTGAGGAGCAGTTAACCATAGTCCTCAGAAATCCACCGGAGTTTAAAATTCCAACACAATCATTTGGAGCAAATTGTCATCACTCAAATGTGCGTAAGAGTGCTTTTCAGTGTTCGTAAATTTTGTTCTTAGCTAAGAACAAATCCAAGTTAAGAAAACATTAGTGAATGCCAGAATCTTCGTAAAAAGTTCGTAAGAAGGGTTTAAGAACACATTTCTTCATAAGAACGGTTGGTGAATGAGGCCCAATGAGCTTACTCTACACTTGGAAACAAACTTGAACTGCGTCCTTTAACTACAGGGTTGGCGGTTTGATCGTGGTACTGAACCCCTTGCATGGCAGCTCCAGAAGAAGAAGAAACTTGTTTTGGTGCAACGTTGTATGTGTACGTTCAAAAGTTGTTTTAGTCGTGCAACAGAAAACTCCGATTGGACAGATAGTCTAGCTAGCTGTCTGGATTTACACTGCAGAGATCTGAGGAGCAGTTCACCATAGTCCTCAGAAATCCACCGGAGTTTAAAATTCCAACACAAAGAAAGCGGAAGGAAACTGACATCCTGCCGGAAAAAAAGGAGATCCGGAGGAATTTCCGTCTCTTTACTTTTTTGTTTCATGGCTTTAGTGACAGTCCTGGATGCTTCCTGTAGAAAAGCTCAGGTAAGCAGCTGTGCGCTGCTCTACATCAGAGGTGTTCCATTAACCAGACAAACATTAACAACACTTAGACTTTATCCTTAAATTCTTTTCACTTGTAAATCTGAAACTCACCTCTGTGTGTCTTGTTTAAGTAAGTTTAAGTGAGCTGCGTCTTCTTCATCCCATTCTGGTGCGCCAAGCTGTAATATGCTCATTACTGCCCCCTGTGGTCCAAGAGCAGAAACCCCCCACTACATCTTCCACAAGGAGCAATGGGCCTCATTCACCAATATCTTCCTAAGTTTTCTCTTAAATATGTTCTTAAGAAGGTTCCTAAGAAAAGTCTACGTCGGATTCATGACGTGTTCTTAAACAGCAGAATTGTTCGCACCTGTGTTCTTAGGATTGATGAATCCCACGTCTTTGTAACTGAAAGCGCGTGCCAGTTGTTCCTAATTAGCATAAGATAACGCCCCGCAAATTCCCATATAAGGACATGACACTTCCTGTGCACCTCCTGGGAGACTGCGCGTATTAGAGATTGTCGGAGTGGCGGTGGAGGAAGTACTGAATCTCAGTACTTAAATAAAAGTACAAATAACCAGAGACATATTTACTTTAGTAAAAGTAGAAGATGTCCACTACCACAAACAAGGCCTGGCTTTTAAAAAGAAGTTCCTATCCTAACCAGCATAAAACGGAAATGTGTTGTTAGAATCGGAATGCGGTTGGTTTTATTCATGGATGTATTTTAAGACGGTTTTATTTTCTTTAACCATGCAAGTAAGCAAATAAAGTTGTGAAGCAGCGCAAATGGGGAGATGTGAAGAGATCCAGCCAAATAAATAAGATATGAACGCGTCTTACGCAGCCTGGCAGAGGAGTAAACGACGCTGTGGAGAGAAATAGATGGCAACTATGATTTAAAAACGCGAATAATAAAAACAAACGTTTTCATTTTCACTGAATGAGGGTCAGCGGCGCTGCGCCCGGGCTCTGGAGCACCGGAGCCGGCTTGGATCAGCGGTGCCCCATATATACAGTATCTACGGCAACCAAACTTCACTGGTGAGACAAACGTGTGACGGTCAGGAAGACGTTTTGGAAGGGGCGAAACTGATCAGAAAATGTAACGGAACATTGTAGAAATGTAGTGGAGTAGAAAGTATAGATAATTGCTGCAAAATGTAACAAAGTAAAAGTCAAAAGTAGGCTATGCACTATTGAGTCTACTTAAGTAAAGTACAGATACGTGAAAAATGTACTTAAGTACAGTTACGAAGAATTTGTACTTTGTTACATTCTACCACTGCATTTTGGCCATATAAATAACGATCAATCACCAAATAACGCAGGATTTAATCAGTTTAACTGCTGATGTAAATTGCAGTAGGGCTGAACGATTAATTGCATTTGCGATAATATCGCGATATGTTAAAACGCGATTTCCTAATCGCAAAGGCTGCGATTTGGTCTCGATTTGATGATTCGCAAGAGCAAATCAGTCTGCACTACGCAGAGAAAGCATCAACTTAGCACGCTAACGCTACACTGTACCTTGAGCTGATCTCTGTCATTCAAACAATTCTGAGTTGAAGTTTAAAACTTTTACAGCCATTTTAATAAAATGAAGGGTTTTGTTTGGGCTCGAGTCCATACATGCAGTTAATGGATACAGGCACGCAGAACTGAAGGCTCGGTTGGCAACGAGCTAGCTCTGATTAGCGGTTAGCTCCGGTTAGCGGTTAGCTCCGTTATAAAGATATAAAGATATGGGTGGAGGAGCTGCCACTGAGAGGGGTAACAATCAGACTGATAAATGACGGTTTGGGGAGCTTTCACAGCAGCGTGGCCGCGGTGTTTCAACGGTTATATTAGTACAGTTAATCCCACGGCAAGACCACAGCAACTAACGTAACGATAGCCTCTCTGAGCAAGTGCAGTGTTGACGGTGTCGGCACGCAACTTCACGAGGGGGAGGGGCTGGAGGCAGCTCCTCTCTGTGCACTGTAAAAAAATATATGTATGTATGTATGTATGTATGTATATATATATATATATATATATATATGTATGTGTTTTTACTTATTTAACTGTCTAGTGTGTAATTGTGTGTTGTTCATACTATACAATGATTTATTGTTTGTCTTTGTTGAATAATACAGAAGACAAAGAGCTTAAAAAAATAATCGAATATCGAATCGCAATCGCAATATTTGGGGAAAAAATCGCAATTAGATTATTTTCAAAAATCGTTCAGCCCTAAATTGCAGTGTTAGTGTTTTTTTGCATAATATGATTTCTTTTTCAACAAATGATCAGAAATACATTACAGTACAATACTATCATTGTAAACGACTCTAGAATTAAATAAAATGCAGTAACCAATCATTTGGAGCAAATTGTCATCACTCAAATGTGCGTAAGAGTGCTTTTCAGTGTTTGTAGATTTTGTTCTTAGCTAAGAACAAATACAAGTTAAGAAAACATTAGTGAATGCCAGAATCTTCGTAAGAAGTTTGTAAGAAGGGTTTAAGAACACATTTCTTCGTAAGAACGGTTGGTGAATGAGGCCCAATGAGCTTACTCTACACTTGGAAACAAACTTGAACTGCGTCCTTTAACTACAGGGTTGGTGGTTTGATCGTGGTACTGAACCCCTTGCATGGCAGCTCCTCCATAAATGTGTGTGAATGGGTGAATGAGAGGCAATTTGTAAATCGCTTTGTCCATTAAGTTAGAAAGGTGCTATATAAATGCAGTCCATTATGATTTACAAGTGTTTTTAAATACTATTTTGGTTTTACAAGACTGAGTAACTATTCCTAACCAATCAGAACAAACCCACCTCATACAAAATATACATACATGTACATACGTGATGAAAAACTAACTACTAAATAGCCAACACCAGAGATCTTCAACAGGGGTCCTCAGAGTCACTGCAGGGGGGCCTCTAAATTATTCAGAATTTGTGAAAGTTTTTTCAAAAATGTAAAAGTGTTAACATGAATCCAACATATTATTAGCAAATATAAATCCCCACTGATGACAGGCTTACTGGCCTATAGGTAAAGTAGTCACTAAGATCCTCAGATCCAGTTCATCCTAGGGATTCACTGTACCACATGTATGTTTAACATTAAAACAAGATATATAAAATTATGCCAACAAATTTTATTTTAATTGCTTAGTATTCTATGCAAACAAAGGTGTTTATACTACTCCCTACACGTAATCGTAGGCCCAGTTAAATATGCATCATCATTTTATACAATATATGTAGTAGGGGTCCCTGCTCCGTCTCTCTCTCAGTTAAGGGGTCCTTGGTTTGAAAAACGTTGAAGACCCCTGGCCTACACCACACATGCTGTTGGTTTTTTAAAGGCAAAACATGTTCCCTGTCCAAATGGAGGGGTTTTGACCGACAAACATAACAGACCCAAGACATGAGCTCCCTGACTGTAAACATTTAAAACATTAAGATTCTTTGTTTGCAGCTCATACTTCTCTGTCATTTTACAGGATTTAATCTCTTTTTTAATTTGAGAATTTGAATCTTACGGGAATCTTTAAGCTTAACAGAAATACTGACTTAATTTATATCATGATATGTGAACTGATATGAAAAAAAATTAAAAATACATGTTTGACTCAGGTTCTGATCCCTCTGCTGCAATGGACCATCACAACACAACAACCTCACCTCTCTTTGGTTTTTTTGCTCTCTCCATCACTTCCCTCCTCTACCTCTGCTCCATTTTATAATTTTCTTCTTTCATGCTGTTTCCATCTTCCCCATCATCCCATCCCCTGCCTGGACAGGCTCTGCTCTGCATTTAAAAAAGATTAGTAGACAGCCAGAAGAGAAAACATAACACACACACACACACACACACACACACACACACACACAGAGGGTCCTCGATTTATTTATTATTAACTGCAGTTCAAGTGCACACATTAATTGTTCTTTTTCTGTCTTTCTATTACATTAGCAAATTCACAAAGAATCAGTGAGCACACACACACACACACACACACACACACACACACACACGCACACGCGCACGACACACGCGCACGCACACACGCGCACGCACTTGAAAAGTGTTTAATCAGACCAAACCTACAGGCAGAAGTGGACACTGAACTAGTCTGACTAATGTTTTTTCATGAGTAGCCAGAGCTCAGCAACTTCGTTCTCACTAAAAGCAGCCAACACAACAGGACCTGAAGCTCGTTGTCTAAAAAATGTAATTAAATTTTTTCTCTCTGCCATTGTTCTCTCCTACTTTGTTCTTGGCACAAAGGCAACATTTATACTTAGTTGCATGTAAAATTGCAATGAGATTACTGTATTATCTTTTTTATTTTTTATTTTATATGTTACTTATCTTTTTATCTTAATTTGTATATATTTCTTATCTTTTACATTACACTTGTTGTACGTGTCCTTATTGCACCGTGGATCGTAGAGAAATGTATTTTCAATTGCTGTCTGTTATTGTTCGTTTAAAAAGCTTGTGTTTCACTGACGGATTCGGTGTTGTGTTTTCAGCTGGATTAGACCGGAGAATATTCAGTTAAAACAGATCGGTGATGCTGTTTTGCCCTGACGGTTCTCTGTGAAGTTTGCTGCAAGTTGTCTAATGTAACCCTGCACGCTGAGTCAGCACTGCACCATGCAGTTAACACACCAGTCTTAATTTAGTTTTAATGAGAACTCAACTCCTGGCATTTGCTCACCATTGTTTTGGAAATTGTTTGTTTATGAAAAAGAAATCGTGATATGGTCTTTTTGCCATATCGTCCACCTCTATGTGGGGCACAGATGTTAGAATGGATGGACGTATGAAGACTGAAATGACAGAAAGGCGAGACATTTTTCTCTAAAATATTTATGATCTGCTAAATGTGTTTTATGGTTAGTTTTCTGCAGGTAGCAAATAAATTGTACTTTTGTATCAATCTCTCTCTGTCTCTTTCTCTCTCTCTCTCTCGCTCTCTCTCTTCTGTTTGGTTTCTGGAGTCCTGGAAAAGTTCCCCACTGCAGGCTTGACTGACATATGCATGCAGCAAATGTAGCCTAGCCAAGAGCAGCTTAGCATATAAAAGCTTTGTGTGTGTGTGAGTGTGTGTGTGTGTGTCTGTGTCTGTGTGTGTCTGTGTCTGTGTGTGTGTGTGTGTGTGTGTGGGCGTGTTATCTTCAGAGTCATCATTGAGGTGCTGTGTGTGCGTGTGTGTGTGTGTGTGTGCGTGTGTGTGTGCGTGTGTGCGTGCGTGTGTCAGAGCGCTGTTTCAACATGCATATTTATGGTGTTTATTGATCTACAATGTAAATAGGAAAGTGTGTTAGTGTGAGTAAGTGCAGTAATGTGCAGTCTGTGTTTACCAGGTGACAGTAATGCCAATGTATTCTTCTGCGTCCTACGCCTACGCCGGACCCTATGCTGTAGCCTGACGTGCACCCCTCAAAAAAATGTAACTACACGTCGTGGCGACGCAGACCGCAACAACTGTGATTAGTCCGCTTGGCCGTGGCCTGACAGCGTTGCATTTCCCCCGACTCATTTCCTGGTTCTCCTTCTCCATAAACAACATTAGATCAAGGAGAGGGTGAACTTTTCCCGCTACAGATTTCCCACCGTGGTCAGAAAGCACAGGGGAGACACTTTGTTTCTCTCACTATGACTCTAGAGTCGCTGCTCGCTCCGAATCTTATCGCCGTCACTCTCTCACTTGCTCTACCACACCCCCCCCCCCCACGCATACTCACATGCTGGCTCTGCTATTCTCTTAAAGATATCGACGCACACACCAACACAAGTATACACTTCAGGTAACTACCTAGGCTACGGCGAAAGCCCTGCCTGGAGCCTCCCACTTGACTCACTTCTACGTTGTCATATTTACTCCAGCATGCTCACTTAACAAATTAACAGTGATTATATGCAATTCATCTTGATTTTTGCAGGTTTTTGACACTATTTTTTTTATATTGCTGATATTGTATGCTGATCTTGACACACCCATATCAGTCAGGAAAATGAATGAAGTCTCTCTCACATCATTTTTTTCTCCGTCTCTCTCAGTTTAATCGGTTTGCAGTCGTGCGTGCATCTTCTCATTGCCATTAAGTGTACAGGAGCAGAATGACACTTCTCAAACTTCATGGCCATTGGGCATCAAGTCGATTTTCAATCCAGCGGCACGCACAGCTGAACGCTTTCTGTGTGTTCTCTCTTTCTCACCTCCCCACCCACCTCCCTTCCTCCTGCTCCAATTCATCTCATTTCCACACCTCCCTCTCCTTTTGATTCCTCCGTGAACCGTAAGGAAAACACTCACTTCCTCGTTTCACGCCGATGCTGCTCCTGCCAGCCTCGCCGCTTTTACCGAGCATTAGCGGGAACTCGCTGCTTTTATTTGACGCAACGTGTTGCACACCACACACACACACACACACACACACACACACACACACACACACTCATGCATGCATAACACAAGCTGGTGCTTGTAGATTTACACACACAGGCATGAGCTTATGTCGTTCTCTGCTTATTCAAAATGTATTTGAATTGAAAGCATTCAATCTCATTTGAATTCACTTTCACATTTTAAGGAGAGAAAGCATATAAAAATGTATACCAAAATGTGTGCAATAATTTCAGCCAGCACACACACCAGCATTGTTTTCTCCCCTCAGTCAGTCCTGTTTACAGAGAAACCGGTGTAATTATCGAGTTTTACGGCTGTGATTACCACCGGCAAGGACTTGAGGCTGCGATATTAGTACATCTATTCCCTTCCTCTCCTCTTTTCTCGCTCTATGGGTCTCCTCTATTCTCCTCTATCGATCTTGTTTGGGCCACAGTGTGGGCTGAGGGAGGCTGTGATGCTATATCAACTAAATGACCGGCCATTCTTACTTTTTACATTAGCCATGGTATCAAAGGCAACCCCCTGCTGCGTGAATGGCCCGACACACATACACATCTGGACACACACACACACACACACACACGTGCATTGGCAGAATGGTCCAATCAGGACTAAACACAGTGGCAGTTAATACGGCGTCCCTACTGGAATTGACTGGGTGTGACAGGGCATTCGCCATTCCCACAACTCTGTGTGTGTGTGTGTGTGTGTGTGTGTGTGTGTGTGTGTGTGTGTGTGTGTGTGTGTGTGTCTGTGTGTGTGTCTGTGTGGCATTTTGCACAACTGTATCTATTGAAGGGTTGTCAATTTGTGGAATTTTATTACATATTGGTATGTGTCACGGCTTGTACACGATCAGGAGTGTGTGATAAACGCATCTTCACATAATGTTCATGAGTCTGTGTTTGTGTGTGGTCTGTGGTCAGTGTGTGTGTGTGTGTGTGTGTGTGTGTGTGTGTGTGACAGGTGGGGTGCAGCGATTGCCATTTTAATTTTAATGATGAAGTCAGTGGAGTAGAGATAGTTCTAATTTGCTATGGCCTCCCCAGTGGCCCGGCATAATGGACTGAAAATGGGCTCCAAATTAAAGTTAGGGCCTTCAAAACACAGCCAGGTGGACTGGTCTGTACGCCACCTAGCACTACATGAGCTGAATCATACCATCAGCAAGGATAGTGCAATATAAATAGTTTATATTGTGTATTAGTTATCATCATTATCTCAGACCACAACTGAGAACAATCTAGAGACCAAGCACAAGTTACGAGTTAGTCAAGTGTGACTTTTGACAAAACTCTGTAAATCCTAATTTTTCATTTTGACCATTTATAATACAGATCAGATATTTGCAGGTGTAATGAAAACGGATTCAAGATTCACAAAGGCTGATTGTGACAATGTTGCTGGTAACAACTGACTAATAAGTCATGTGCCTAGCAAGATTTCAGCTATTAAAGGTGTTCCTTCTTATTCTTGTTTCAGTTTTATGTGCCCTGGTTATCTGCCACCACCTTGACATATTGCAGATTAGTGGAATTTTATTTCTGCTTTCTCTGGATATTGAAAAACACATTATTGTGTGTAAAGTAGTTTTGCCTTTTGACGTGAGCTGAATTATCACAGTGTGCGCTTTCTGCGGGTTGGACATGGCGCTGATAACACTACGGGCCCTATTTTAACGATCTGAAACGCAAGTATGAAATGCAAAACGCAAGTAGCTTTGTGGGCGGATCTCCAGCGCTGTTGCTATGATACCGGCGGGATAAATGACTCTTGCGCCCGACGCAAATCTAAAATGGGTTGGTCTGAAGTAGCTAGGTGTGGTTTGGGCGTAACGTGAAAATAACCAATCAGAGCATCATCTCACATTCCCTTTAAGAGCAGGCGCGCTTGTTCCATGGCAGATTGCTATTATGACGGCGGATTTACCTGGCGCACGCCAGCGGGAGCTGCCGATGCGAGATGCGGCAAAGTAATAAATGCCCGTCTTAGCCGGGTGGAGATGTTGCTGCGGCCTCTCGGGCGCATCTCCTCAAGTCTGGAGAGGATTGCTGCAGCCATACAGCGTGGGCCTCCAAACGCACCACCTGCACCTGTTGTGCCCCTTCCTCCTCCCCCCCCACTCCATCTCCGTCCACCCGCTCCATCAGGAGCGCATCGCGCATTACTCCCGGACCAGATTCCGCCGGAGTGTCCAATCCCACCGTAGTTCAACATCACGTCTCCTTAATTCCTCTAATATTTCCTCATTTATGTCATCAACACATTCATGGAACACGCCTCCTCTTTTCGCTGAACCGCCCCCGGGAGCGCAAATACATTCCCTAATTTACTGACGTGTGTCTGTGGAGGGAAAAGTCCGCTTGGTCGGGTGAAAAATAGGAATGATACATGCGTTGGTGTACAAAGGCAATTGCGCTGAGTGCAAGATAGGGCCCTACATTCGCGAATGTACGTACATCTGGCCCTCAGTGTCATTTGAATTAGGACTGTATGCACAAACATTTTCTATTTTGCCAAATGTTAGATTAAACTTCACCAAAGTATTTGACAATACACCTGAAACTAGCAGAATGATGTGCGATAACTTCAGAATTCTATCACAAACATTTTGACTGTTATAAGCGTTAAAGTTTAAATAGACAAAAACACCCCAGATAGGCACATGTGATGCCATTGTCTTGACTGAATATTAAAAACCCTGTTTCCATCAAAAAATAACTTTTTGGTGTGATTTTGTCTATTGTGCTACTGTATTATAATTTTCATACTGGCATTGACTAAAGACTTTTTGACATGCAAGTCACACCACAGAGGCTTGAGACTTGACTTGGACTTAGTTCAAAACACGTTAAAACAGCTCTGGATACGAGCTATCTATTACTGTCAGATAAATTTAGTAGAGAAAAAAAGTACAATATTACCATCTTAAACAAAATTACATTTTTCAAGTACCTCAGAATTATACTTAAGTATAGTACTAAATAAAGTTAAAGTGCCCATATTATGCTCATTTTCAGGTTCATAATTGTATTTTGAGGTTCTACCAGAATAGGTTTACATGGTTTAATTTTCACCTGGAGACTGAAGGCAGGTTACTTTTAGAAACCCGTATCTCACTCAAAACAGCATGGATGTTTGTTTTTTCAAGTGTGTATACATGTGGAAGCACCAGAGATCCAAAATAACACCAAATCCCAGAAAAAGTTATTTTTTTCATAATATGGGCACTTTAATGTACATGATTACTTTCCACCACTAGGAACTGCAGTATCATGTTGCCTTTGCATCTTGTTTGTTTATCACTTGTAAAATAATCATTCATTTCTAGAAATAAGGCAATGCTGGACTGTGACTTTGGCCATCATCAAGACTAAAACGCCAAAAGGATATTTGTCAGTAATATCAAGTGCTCAAAGACGTCTTTTCACAGACAAAGCAAAGGCATTAAGGCTCCAAGATGTGGAAATATCCATTTTCTAAGTCTGTCGTGATGAGTTTGCAGGAACACCACACCTATATTACTTTATACAATAAACTGAAGCTTTGGTATTTTCCAAATGTATTTATTTTTCAGTTAGTATTTTAAATTCATTTCTGCATCACAAACAACAAAATGACCTTTCCCAATGAGAAGTGAGAAAGTACAGATTCCCTTAACACCCACACACCACTGGTGTTTGGGTGGTAAACAGTAAGATGTTTCCTTTTGTCCTCTCTTTGTGGTCTGTTTGCATAAGTTCACCACATTTGCAGGTCCAATCCACAATCACTTCAGACATAGATATTTATTGTGAGTGGGTGCTTTATATGTGTGTATCAGCTCTCCCCAATTCTCTCTGGCTCTCTCACAACTCACACACACCAGTCTGCATGTTGGTCATTTAGCTGGTGATTGGTCCCAGAGCAGCTTATTTGCACAAGGACACATGATCTGACACTTTGCTGATCAGCTTCTAACCAAACCTTTGGGAATCTCACTGCTGGGTTTTGAGATTTGTAAAATTACACTGAGCGGTTTAAATGAGGGAATGAAATTACAGGTTATAACAACATATTTGCTGCTGATTGGCCCAGGGAGGGATCATTAGGGGGGGATGGAATAAGCATGAAACATTGTCAGAAATTGTCATTGTCATTATTACTGCATTTGGAAAATATATTTGGAAGAGTGCAGTGAACCATGTCTGATAGTTTGAATCCAAGGGCATCTGTCCATCATTACCACATTTTGTGCCAGCATATGTGGTTTGAAATTGATTAAGACCATCTAAGTGATTAGAAGTAAAATACTTAACCACTAAAGTTTTTAAAGCATGAAGGCCAAAATAACTAAAAATTAACAAAAAAGAAATTTAACATGTTGATTTATTTGAACAGTTAACATGTCTAATTAAAAGGACTATTGGCCAAGAAGTCTGTGTGCCAGAAATCTCAGCCTGTGGCCAAGTAATCATTGAGCCATTTGTATTGATCATCAGTCCCTGCTGATATGTAGATTTCCTGCTATGAAACCGAGAAAACATGTTGGATTAAATGAAAGGGGTGAAAGAATGATAACACTGCAGCACAGCCATATTATTTGATGTTGATTGTTCTGCAGTAACTCTAATTCAGTTTGTCAGTTTGACATTCAGGACAGGAAATACACAGATACAGGAAGACATGTGGTTAGACAAACACACCAGGACGGACAGGTTCATGGGGCGAATACAGCAACATGAAGACTAATGCAATCTAACAGCCCTGCAACAATTTTTGTTAACCTTCAGGGGAACCCCAGTGACTTAGAATTGCACTTTCATAAAGTTTGGGGAGAGACAGATTACTAAAATAATGGTGAAAAATGATACAACAAGGGATAAAATGTCCTGCTTTATGGCTCAAGCTTTTAAACCCCTAGATCCTTTTTTCCATTATGCAACTCATTAGGATTTTTTATAAGACCTTCCCTGCTTTTTGTTAAAGCAGCTATAATCAATATTTTTATATTTACAGTAGATCGCATAACTTCCATGGTAAAGTGGTTGCTTGTTAATGTGTGTTTGAACACATCGCGAGCATCAGTCATGGGCCATCAAACAATAACATAAGAAGAGGGACCAACGATTATGCATTTACGTTTATTTCCTATTTTAAATATTTGTCTCTTTAGTGGAAGCTTCAGTGAATGTTTAAGTCACATACTGTATGCTTCATGTACGTCATGACGAATTACAGTAGCTCTTCCATTGGACTTTTTCGCATTTTTATTTTATTAGTACACCAACTTTTCCACCTCAGCCTGGTGTAAAAAGTGTTTTGCTATATAAAATTTTCAAATCAAGTTTTTTTCATGCCCAAATTGGAAATGTAAAAAAAAAAAAAGCAGTGGCTGTCTGTCCTTCAATTTTCTCCATAACCGTTTATCAGATCGACTTCACACTTTGCAGGTGTATTGCTGAGGACCTGAGGAAGTGCATTGTCAAGCTTATGAGATCTATGGGAGATATTTATTAACTGTGTGTTATGTAGGGGGCCCCTATTAACTGTTACACCGCCGAACAACATGCTGGGTACAGCTCGCTCTCTGCTCTACAGTAAAGAACAGATGACGAAAGAGAGAAATTGTTACATTGTAGCAAACTCGAGCATTTCAAGCATCAGCTATGTAACTTTCAGAATGAATGCATATACCCTATCATTGCAAGGGGATGCAACTACGTAATGGCAGGTGCATCGCTCAGGAGCCAACGAAGCGCAGTGTCGAGTGTGAAGTTGTTTGGATGCCAAAGGAATTAACAAATATGAATTATATTATATTAAAAATAACAAATATAACATATAACAAATACTGAAATAAAATGTACAATTATCACACTGTTCAAGTAAAATGAACATCCTCTCCAGCCCCAAAAAACGTATCACACACTAGCTAGTAACGTGTGATGAACAGGAAAGTTAGCAAGCTAGCAACACACAGATAAACTAGCAGCTTCACATCACAGGGTCAAACGGTTAACATTCAGCACTCACTGCAGACTGAAACAACTCAGGAATAGATTACTCTGCTGCAACAATAGCTAAATAGAAAGAGTACAAACTTACATCGTCTCTGACTTCTGAACGGGCAACTGTAATGAAAAGAAACACGACGTGGTCTCAGGGATTTCTTACGTAAATTAATTAGCGTATGTAACTAACGTAGCTGTAACTACACATCTGTAACCTACACAGTCTCCGTAGCGTGAGGAATTCACAACAGTAACGAGTAATGATGCAGCACATAAAAAATGTATCGGAGTAAAAGTATTTCATTCATCGAAAATATGTACTCAAGTGAAAGTGGAAGTAGGAGGAAAAAATAATACTCCAGTAGAGGACAGATACAGCCTTTTAGTACTTAAGTAGAGTAGTGAAGTAGTTCTACTTCGTTATTATACAGCTCTGCTACGGTGACATGTCAAAACATATTTTGTGAAAAAGGCTGTATGAAGTCCAAGACACAAAATACAATGGGACAATAGAAAGACTTAACAAGCCGACCTGCTCAGTCAAGCCAGCACCCACAGCCTCAGACCCTGAGTGAAGCCAAGGGAACACGGGTAGTGATCATGTACTGTAAAGTTAGAGAGAAATAGTAAGTGCACAGTGTGAGGATGTTCAGTATGAGAAAGGAAACAGACATTAGCAAAGGTTTGAGAGTATGCAATAAAGTCTTGAACTTCTTTACACTCTGTTTTACTCGGTTATGTGCTGGATCAGCTATTTTCAGTCCACAGTGTGTCACCGTGTCCCAATAAAGTAAAGTGGCTGCCTCGCCTGCACTGATCTGACAACACATGGACAGAATCAATCAACACTTCCAATCAAGCCTAATGGAAAACAGTGCTCAGTTTAAACATAACACCAGGGTGTGGTCGTGTAGGTTTGTGTGTGTGAGTGTGCATTTTTGCAGGACTCACAAACAGTGAATGACCTCCCACATTTTGCTAACGCTAATTAACACACGTTCTAATTACCATACTTCTGAGGAGTTTTTAATTCAGCAACATTTCTTTCTAAATTCATAACCCTAGCCTTAATTTTTTATCCAACCTTAAAACTATTTCAGTTCAGCCAACAACCTTCAACAACCTGCTAATAATGGCCAGGGTGTTGAGGATCATTATTAACAAGGAAGCAACACAATCACTACGTTTATATGCACATAATATTCCATTTTTTGCCCTAATTCCATAAAAGACGATATTCTGACTAAGCTGTATACATGGTTAATGAAAGTGAGTATTCCACTAATATTCACGTTTGCATGTAGCCGTGCAAAACAGGATTTAATTTCCTGTGCGAACACAGCGTCCCTCTTTCATTCCTTCAACCAGCTTCTTGAAAAGCTCGGAGTAGCAATGTTTGCACATATCCAAAAACCTGTTGATATCCAAGTCTTTCATAATGTTTAAAATTAGCAATGTTTCTCCTTATTATCGGGTCTCCAGTCTTGCAAACTGTTGGCTGGTTGGTTTGTGTACAGAAACCCTAGCAACGCACAGAGCTGACCATAAGCCTGCAGTGAAAACCCTGATTGAGACGCATATTCCGAATGTGCTGTATACATGTCCAAAGAATGCTTCTAAAACCAGAATAATACCGGAATATCCCACGTCTTAATCACAAAATGCTATATTCGGGAAAAAAGGCCTTATTCGGAATATCCAACCGGAATATGCTGTTTACATGACCCGTATCAAATTTCGGAATATTGTCATATTCGGAATAATATGGTGTGCATGTAAAGGAAGAAAAACATGCTCTGGTTTATTGGCATTTCTTTAAACCAATCACAATCGTCTTGGGCGGCGCTAAGCTACATCCATGGCAGCACGGCATGTACATTCAAAAGTTGTTTTAGTTGTGCAACAGAAAACTCCGATTGGACAGATAGTCTAGCTAGCTGTCTCGATTTACCCTGCAGAGATCTAAGGAGCAGTTAACCATAGTCCTCATAAATCAAGGAGAAAGAGCCTTGTTAACATCGGTGAGGTGTTTCAACGCTAAAGAAACCACCGTGATTTCAAAGGATTGAAAACTGATGATGGCTTTCGTCGTTATGGACAAATGAGTAATAACGTTAGCTTCGCTGTTTCACTGTTAGGCCGGTTACACACTGGAAGCGTCGCGCGAGCGTGTCAGCTGCGTGGCGTGTCCGTTTATATTTCGGCTCCCCTGTTAACAGGTTAGAGCTTACACACTGCCGGCGTGAGACGCGTGCCTGCTAGAAATAGAACAGACGCCTATTTTTCACGCGAGACGCGAGCGTGTTGAAAGCGTTTCCAGGCAAAATAGAATAGGAAAATATGTTTATATGTCATTTAGACACAAATACATATTAATAAATGACATATTGATGTCATGATCAATGTAGATATAAATGTAATACAAAATTTCAGAGAAAAGATTTTCAAATATTGCACCTGTCATACAGAACGAAATATTCTGTAACATATTTTGCAGTCAATACTGCCGACGTTGTCTTGCTTTAATCAAATCAGTAGGCTATATATAAATGGTACGATAACAACGTAGTGTGTGTTCTGAGCGACGGTCCAACATCAGATAGGCTATATAGGCTCTTTACAGCTACACTAAGTTGTTCAGACAGCCCACTTACCCATTTTTGAGTTTGAATCTGTCGGCACTATGTCTCGAGATCAGCCCTCCCTGTACCTAGCAGCAGGAGCAGCGCCGCGTCAGACACGCTTCTGGTATGTAGGACACAGAATAATCCACGCAGCTGAGACGCAACAGAAACGCCACGCTCGCGAGACGCGTGCAGTGTGTAACCGGCCTTAGCTGTTTTCAATAGGTCAGTTTAACCTTGTCCGTTTGCTATTGTTTGTGATGGCTACTCCCAACTGGCTGGCTTTACAGCTGTCGCGACAGTTTGCTAATCCACAACCTGACGTGAGCTAACATCGACTCTGCCATATTTCGTTTAGTCAGCATAGACACTACAGAAGTGGTCGCTATGGCAGTGCGCGTACATGGATCTTGCGGCGTGGGGGGCTCTATTTGTTTGGCAGTTACATCTAAATTTCAACAATCTTCGCGCAGCATTGCTTACTGCACCTTTAAGATATTGAACCCAGTGTTTCCCCTGATTACTGTTCAGGAGCTCAATAGTGAACTGAAACTTTGCTTATTTGAAATAATGTTATGTAGATTATATCTAGCTGGTATACAGATAACACAAACAGGTCATTATTTTTTAATTAGCACCACAGTTACTGCCAGCGTATGCCAACACAGCTGTGTGTCAGCAACTGTTTGCACCACTGATAATGCTGCTGCTGCTGTCAAACTGGGGCCTACTTGCTTTTAAGAGAGCTGCTGTTTAAATATCTTGTGTGTTTAGTGGTTTTGAGTTTCATTTATGAATGAACTGTTTATTGAAACTTCATCACTCAAAGTCTAAGCTGACCTCTTACCAAAAGTCTAATTTTATCCACTGATTTGAAGCTTTAAGGAGTTTGCCTCATCGCTCTCTCTCTCTCTCTCTCTCTCTCTCTCTCTCTCTCTCTTTTTTTTTTTTTTTCTCTCTCGTTAGGTGGCAGAGTGTGTAGTCCACCTGTGGTTTTTGTATTGTTTGACACCATTGTTCAGTATTCTGCTATAATGTATTTTTCATGATTTATTATCATGGTCCAATTAAAACTGAAGTTCACTTTGAGATGTTGTAGTTTTAACCCAATAGGTTTTGTCATTTTATAGACTGGTAATTTAGTTTACATTATTCGTGGAATACATCCACCATCTTGAGTTTGTTTACTATAGTAGGGGATGTGAGGAAACAAATTCAAACCGTCTCAACTCTTACAGACACGTTGTTTTCTTTGTTCGTGCAGCCTCGGTTGAATTTGCGCCTGTCTTTCTACAGCCACACTCGAGGCTCAGTGAGGCTGTAACATGTTCACATGAAAAAAATATTTGGCAGATATAATGTTTAACATGTTAACTGTCTAAGTTTAGTGTCTCAGCATGCTAAATTTTGCTAATTAGTACATAAAAACTAAATACAGCTAAGAGTCATGAAATGTCAGTAGTTTTGCAAGTCATTGAGATACATAACCTGGGAACTACTGTATTAAAGCTTTTTTCTAAATGTTGTGCCAATCTGCACCAAATTCCATGGCAATCCAACCAATAGTTGTTAAAATAATTCAGCCGAGACCAAAGTGGTGGACCAACTAATCAATATTGTCATTCACAGAGTTATGCTGCTAGTGTGGATATAAAAAGAGAAAAATATATGAAGAGTTCGTTTGCATAAATAGATAAAAGCCATTCTTAAATCAATAAATAATAAAACATATTACTATTCTAATAAATCAACAATGAATGACTGACATTCCCATGAGTGCACAAAAAATGATAACATT
This sequence comes from Perca fluviatilis, assembly GCF_010015445.1. NCBI lineage: Eukaryota > Metazoa > Chordata > Actinopteri > Perciformes > Percidae > Perca > Perca fluviatilis. The sequence goes on along the minus strand of NC_053113.1, from coordinate 17,571,602 downwards.
TTTCATTTAAAATACATGATTTAGGAAAATATATAAAAACCGATAAATCTCATTTCCCAAACGATATATACCACTGGAATAAAAAGAAAAATTATATTAAATGTGGTTCCTTAAATGAATGACTTATTATTTCAACATTACTGTTATTAATATCAGTTTGGTGAACACTAGGACAAGTTGACTAAAGGAACTTTTCCCTGCATTCATCTCTTGGCTTTTTGGGACTTTGTAATGATAAGAGAGGGGATCACTCTCATTTTTAGAACGTGATAAATTATGAACTAGTATATCCTAATTCTACCCTAAATGCACTGTTTGTATTCCCGTTTAGACTTTTGGTTGCTATATAGTGGCAATAGGTCCAATAACAGAAATATTTTGACTCACGCCCTAATTGTGATGTCAGTGTATTGACTTTGTGATGACACTGAAGGCCCTTCGTGCTTTCTCTCTCTCTCGGCTCATTAACAGCTGAATAAAAGTTTCAGCACGAGATCTTCTCCCCTGGGTAAGTCTGTTAACGATTTGGCTGGTGCACAATTTGAGTAGTTCCTCAGGTGAAGTTTTCCTCCTTTCCATGGCATCTGGACCTTTGGTATATTAATATTTCAGTTTTTTTTTAGGTTAATGTCTGGAGCACAAGTGTGGCAGAACATGTCTAACAGAGGCAGGTTCTGCTGTAGACCTTCTGCAGGAGGGAGCATATTAGGGTCATTCTGACTCAGGAATGAGACTGGGGGCTGGTTGAAGACAGTCCAGTGTTTTTTTATTTTCAGTTTGATTGGGTTACATTACGAATAATTCGGGCAATTTGGTTAGATTTCAATTTAAGCTCCAAACATTTTACACACCTGTTCTATACAGTAGATCACTGTCTAGAGAGAAGCCGTTGGAGCTACAGTTTGTCCTGAAAGAAAATGGACACAGTCTTTGAATTCATAGGCAGCCGTGCCAAGAGGTGATACCTGATTCCAGAGAGTCTTTTCTCATTCAGCGATCAGGTATCACATCTGAAATTACTAAAATGCAATGGGCTATAATCCAATCCATCAATGCATGTTGGGATGATCAATCATTTGGTTCTATTTTGTTCCTAAATTTAAGCTACACAACATCATTTGATTATCTGTTTTGATCAATTATTTCATAGCTTCTCGCATGCATTAATAATTGTTCAGTCATAGCTTAGCAACTATGAAGATTGTGATTGCTCAATATGTTGAAGTGATGTGCATGGATCTGGATAGTGATACTTCCCATATTGAGACACCACCCTCCAAAAGTTTGGAGTTTTCATCCTTTCCCAAACACAAGAATAAGTGTACAGTGAGTTTGTAAACTGCAAAAGTTATTTCCGGCCAACTACAAACAACAAAGCTTACATTTAACCTCTGTCTTGCTTATCCAAGTACAGTATGTAAAATAAGCAGGGCTATGTTAGAATGAAAGAACTAATACTAAATCCTAAATAATCTTAAATTTTTTCATGGCATACTTATAATACTAGGACCAACAAGCTCAGTGCTGCAATACAAAACCAATGTTGTGTCTTTATGTTGTCTACATGGCCGTGAGGATGACAACTTTTTGCTTGCGACTTGTAGCCTCAGTCTTTACACACAGTCATGTGTGTACCCTTCAACTGCTTATTTAAGACTCATTTTACAGAGTTCTCGTTTATAACAAGTCAGTTGAAGATGTGAAAAAGTCAGTGGGAGAGAGCAGTTTCAACCAACTCCGCTTATGCCAGCTTAGATCATTTGTGCATTAATAATTCCTGAGTTAAAATTAAGAACATTCCTCAAATTAATACATGACACCAACATTCATTTCCAGATCGCAGGAAAGGAGCAGAGGATTCTGCCAGTTTGGGTTTCACACCAACTCCAATGGTCCAAATAAATGTCACGATATACTGGAAGCCAAGTTTGACTGTGTAGAACCAAGCTAAAGCTTTTCAATTAAAGGGATTCACTAAAATGATATTAAACTTATTTTATATGTATTACCCACATATGCCAATAAAGCACATTTACTATTACATAGTTTATGGCAATCCAGCCCACTGCTCTTGTTGTATCACATGTTTTATCTCTTTTATCTATCAATTTTATTATTGCAAAGTATTATAGTGTATATTTTTGTGTTCTCTGCTGCAGGTCAGCTTTCCCTCGGGCGCAATGAAGTCTTGAACCTTGAAAACTTGTTTTGTTGCTGTGTTATTAGGGCGCCTAGGCAACAACTAATAACACATATTCGCAAAGACACTGTGCTTCCATGTCTTCTTAAAAAATAGCTCTAATTTAGTCTGGATCTACAATGGTGCTAAACTATTTACAGACCTCAAATAACAAAAGCAGCATCCGATCGAACAAAATAACATGCTGTAGGCGTGTCCATTGAATGCACCACAAAATTATTTGAAAAACATTTTTATCAATGTTATCTCGAAGGTGCCAAATCCAAAACCTGTGCCGCTGATTTAAAAGTATGAGTTCAGTTTGACATCAGCAGCTAATTTAAATTGGTGGAAAGTAACTAAGTACATTTACTCAAGTACTGTATTTAGGTACAACTTGTACTTTACTTGGGAATTTCTATTTTATAATACTTTATATTTCTACTCCACTACATTTGAGAGGGGAATGTAGTATATATAGCTATACGTGTTACTTGTCCGATTAATATTAATATATTATTATTTATATAAAAAAACACATGGTAAGCTTATAAAATGCAATGCATCATCAAAATATACATTTTATGTTATATTTAATATCTTCAGATCAATTCAATTGTTTTTTGTTTAGAAGCAGAAAAACGCACTGTTTCAACGAGTTCTTTCATGTGATCGTAGGCCTTCAGCCTAGAACTGCAGTGTCTTTGTATACTAAATCCATAATTATGAATCCATAAATCAAGTTACGTAAAGTTTGATACCACCGCATCACTTCGAGAAAGCGCTGTCTATTTGTTTAGCATGAAAGCTAACATCTGGGCCTTTCCAAAGAGGTCTACTGTGTGATTGTAGGCCTTCCACAAGCTCTGTAATCCAGCCTGGGTCTTAATCCAGAACAACAAATCCACAACTGAACGGTTATTTATTTATTTATTTATTTGTATTGGTATATGTAATTATGTAATGTAACATATGGTATGTGCATGCATTTGAGTCATTACATCAGGGCATACAGTAGAGGGATAAAACTTCACTAAACTTAAGGATGTGAGTACTTCTTCCACCACTGCATTTTTGTGTTTCAAACTGAGCCGAATCCGAGGTGCCACATTTATTTCAAATTACAGAACTCCCATCACACTGCATCTGCTGATGCCACAGTCACAGGGGGGCAGAAACAGCAGGAAAAAGTAATATTTTATTTCAAGGAGGGTTTCTCTGATGAATGAGCCTGAGTAGTTCAATTCTGAAAGGGAATCCGTAAAGGTGCAATACAATTCCTAGATTAGTTGTGCTGTGTTTTTTGAAAACATAAATTCCTACTCTACTATACAAAATATTTGAAACATCTAGAGGCGGCCACCAGCGAGAAAGCTAAACAACTATCCTCCATCATTCCTCACTTCGTCATTTCACTTCAGCTCACACAAAACTGTACAGACACATAATCAGCCCCCCTTCATCCCCACACACACACACCCACCCCCCACGCACACACACACACACATGCATTATTCATTTTACCTTCTTCCAAAGAAAACACGCACATAGACTTGGCAGCAATCTGCTCACTTAGCTATACACACAGTTGTGTCAATTTACTCTCAAATGTAAGCACTCGCATGTAAAAAGCACATTCACTCAAACATACACACACGCACACACATCACACATACATCTATATACCCTCGGCAGCTGGTGGGTGCGCTGGTCCGTGGTAATAACAGTGGGGCTGATGGGAAGGCAGCTGAATGTTGAGCGGCTGCAGCAGAGGGCAATCCCAGCATGGCTCCTCCTGCCAGCAGTCGTCCACACACACACACGCGCGCACACACACATGTTATCTGCCACCCTTTCAGCCAACCCCTACAGTCCTCCCACCCCTCCTAGTCTGTAGCGACTGGAACATGAATGTCCACTCTCATCAGAGATGAGGGAGGAGGGGGGGGCAGGCTGGCGAGCTGGTGGAGGAGATGAGGAGAGACAACAGCTTGATATTACCCAAAGGGAACATTCAATAGCGAGATGGAGGAACATGAGGAAATTGAAGACATGGCTTGGAGAGAACAGGAAATATGACACAGTATGAGACTTCATTCATACATCATGGGATTAATAGTATATTATGGTAATTCATTCTTCATGGGGTCAGTAACACAATGATTACGAGCTACACAACCCACAATAAGAGTTCACATACTGTAGTGCTACACTACACACAGTGCAGACAGTACAGCAGTGGTCCTATACACATTACAAACTTATTAGCAAACAGTTATGTTTATTCCAAATACAAACTAAAACTTAAACAACAGGAAAATACAGGTCCATGTTTTTCAAAAGAATAAATAAATAAAGCTAACATTACTGGCTAGATAGCTTCAAGCTGGTGAAATACCAATAGGCTACAGCACTAAAACTCATAACATAAATGGACTGCTACCCTTCTTAAATCTTACACAGTCAAATTTGCCTATACTTCTTAAAAGCATTACCTTCACTTCAGTAAGATATTTCATAATTCAAATTACCAGGCTTGGAAATGCTCATATTGATTTTGAGTACTTAACAAACAACTTGTATAAGCAACCTTTTTTCAGCCTGAGACTGAAGATAGAACCCATGAAAATGTGTACAGTCACATCTCTCTGCATCAAAAGTTCAGTCAGTTCATTACAGACTGAAGAAATATCTTCAGTCTCATAAAGCAGTGTAATCGAATCCCAAAACAAGTTAAGTTCATCCAGCAAGCGTCAAAGACTAATGAGGGCTGATAAAGGCTATGGAAATAAGGATCTCCTTCAAGAGGCAACACAGTGTGAATGAGATATAAAGACACAAAGAAAGCACACAGGGAAAAGAAATATCTGGAAAGCAGAGAGTAAAGAGAGGAGATTATAGAATATTTTGTACTGTGAAAAATGGAGAAGTGTAGTAAAAGAAACTTTGCGTCTGTGTGTGTGTGTGTGTGTGTGTGTGTGTGTGTGTGTAATGAATCACCATGCAACATCAATTGCATCCTTCAGGCAAAAGCCGTATTGACAGGTGTCGTCAACAGGGGGCCTAATCTTGTTTGGATTTTCGCCAGTGGCATTTGTACCTGTGTGTGTGTCGTGGAAGGAAGGACATCTGAGTTTATGGACGAATTTGTGTATGTCTTCTACATGTGTGGCCGTGTTTCTGTGTGAAGTTGTCTGACTGCATATATATATGTGTATGTTTGCGAGTGTGTGATGCCTGTGGCGCTTCTCCCTGGCAGTGCTTGCCCACAGAGTGCTGTATCTGGATAGGTTTGCACGCAGCACCCGAGCACTGGACTTCACTTAAATCTCTGTCTCCTCTCCAAAATAATAACACGCTTCAACAGTAAATAACTTTTACTTTTTATGTTTATTTTACACCCAATTAGAACAATCAAACAATACCTGATTTGGATTGTTGACAAGGGGATCATCAGACAATTAAAAATCTGCAGGGGAGCACATTCATTCATTATTGATATTTTGGGATTAATTGAAGCCTGTGTGGAAGATTTTGATCAACAGCTCTGACAGTTTGGGTGCTTTACAATCCCACCTACTGATGCTCAGTGTGAAGCCACTGAGACTGATGAAGCACAACAAGAGGAAAGACTGCAGCTCCCTACGGCTTTGATTGCTGCTTTTTGTGTGATTGCACTGAACTGGACCGCTATAAATGACAGACACAGAGGCGTTTAGAACAGAGGAAAACACTGAATGAGACAACACAAATTATAACAATATGGAATTTTTTAAATGAAATTAGCAACAACTCTAAAACATAGACTACATGTTGTGGACATGTTTGTTTACCTATCAGCATCTGCCAAGAGAACTGGCTACAGATTCATCTGTGTGCCTGCAATAGCTCTGTCTGATGTGCATACTCAGTATGCTTCAAACTAACTGCTTGTCAGATTGTCCAACACTGACTGGAACTCCATCCTTGCACATCTTTCTGACATCCAAATTGGGGGGGCTGGATCTGACAATGTGTGATACTTTCTGAAACCAACAATTTGACAAGCATGGCCACTGATTGGCCAGGTGTGTGGAGGAGAGAAAGTCGGCCTCAAGCTCTCTTTTTTCATTCTTCATACAACTAATTCCATCACTTTTTGTATATGTGTACATCTGAGTGCAACTCCATGGACACCTTTGAGGAAAAACTCTGAAAGCGTGTGCCATTATTTCTTATTTGGACAATTCATGGCATTGCAGCTACAAAGACATATAAAAGATGTCTAGCTTTTTGCCCCACCCTCGAGTGTGGCCATTTAAAAAAGGTATAAATACCTTTCCCTTTAGACGCTTTCGGACAACATGTCGAACAACCTAGTTTGTTACATGGGCTAATTAACCCTTATGAAAATATACAAAATATCCAGCTATGTATTCCGATGAATTGCATTCCTATTGGACAATTTTGATTTACTTTTACTGTAGTACCAACGCATAGTGCCTACTCAGGAGGTAGTGTGCCCTGTATGTAGTGAGGCGGGAAGTAAGTATCCTAAACTTCACCAAGTATTTTAATTGCCTAACCCTAACTATACCTTAAACATTGTTAATTTTCCATAACCACACTCTTTTCTCAACATAAACCATGCTGTTGTTGCCATGTGCGTAGATAGAATGGGAGAGACGAAGGAAATCATGGGAGGGGAGAGGAAACGAGGAAATATGTTTTCAAGGGATGAGATGTCCTTTCCTCTGAAGCGTCACGTGAATATGTCAGCTGTTTTGGCGGAGTTAGCAACTCTTTCAGCTGCATGGCCTCCGGGAAGGCTGCTCTCATGTATCCTCGCTCATAGCGCCTCTGAGATTCGTCCTCGATCCTCGCTTTGGGGCAGAAATAAGATTTAGGACAGCCTTCACGAAGGAGGGCCAGAACAAGTGTTGGAGTCCATTCCTACACTCGGTCATGCTGGCAGGGGAGGTGTTATGGCAATGTGATGGGGAATTAGGGAAGCAAGAAAATTTAATAGGAGTCTTGAAGGTGGCTCCTCATAATCGAAAAGGCAATTCCAATACAACATAATTAAGGCACAACAATCCAATAACTGTCAGCTCATTACAGAGAATAATAAAATTCCCATCAGTGTCACTCTCACAAATGCCAATTTCAGGCGCCAACTGTGATCATGCAGCCAATCCTTTCCTCTTTAACAAAAAAATTACAATAGAGCTTTGGGTTCAGCCCATCTGCTTTGACGCTTTATCTCCAAGTATTCTCTGTCACTATATGAGGATTGGGTTAGATGAGAGGATTAGGAGGTGTTAAGTTGGTATCCTGACTAAAATTAAAGCAAGTGACTTTATTGTTATTTACTCATCTTTTTTTCATCTTAAAATGTATTTTTTCATACTCTTTTCTACAGATAAAATAGATGATACAGCGTGTGTGTGTGTGTGTGTGTGTGACTTTTAGGTGTGTCACAGCACTGTTTGTGCTGTCTTAGCCTGGAAATCTGTGTTTGCTCAAGCATGCTATAAACAAATACTTTTGAAGCTGCTCATTTTTACTAATTTTCACAAAAAGAAAACAGATTTTCCAGAAGGCCATGTTGGCTTTAAGAATAGGTCTGGTGTTATATATTTTTCTTATTGTCAACAAATCCCATGAAAAGACCAAAACCAACAAGTTGGGCTACATTGTTGTCTCCAAACTATTAAAAACACATGAATAAACCACAGCCTTACACTAGTCAAAAACCTTGAGCAGCTTTTGGATACAGTGGAAACTGCACTTGATGCTTTAAAACGATGGTTTAATCTTAACAAGCTGTCTTTGAACATAAATAAAACTAAATACATAATATTTGGACATCGGAATTTTAAGTCGCCTAGACAAATTACATTAGACAATATTGAAATAGAGTACTGGTTAACACATTTTTGGGAGTTGTCGTTGATCACAAATTATGCTGGAAACCACATGTTAATCATATTAAAACTAAAATATCAAAGTCCATAGCTATTCTGAATAAAACGAAATATATTCTTAATACAAATTCTTTGCATTTATTATATCAATCCCTCATACTTCCATATGTAACTTATGGTGTGGAAGTTTGGGGGAAAACATATAAAACTATTACAAATCCAATTTTCTTACTGCAAAAGAGAGCAATTAGAATTATACATAGGGTAAATTATCGTGAATCGACAAATCAGTTATTTATAAATTTACAGGTACTTAAATTTAGTGAACTTGTAGACTTTAAAATTGCATCTCTAATGTACAAAGTATTTAATAGTATGTTGCCAGACTGTATCCAAAGGCTGTTTCAAATAAGAGAATGCCATTATGAACTGATGGGAAGTTGTACTTTTACTAGACCAAAAAGCGGAAAACAAATGTAAAACAAAGAAGTGTCTCGGTGTATGGAGTTAAACTGTGGAATGAAAAAGTGTAACACAATCAACCGATTAAAAAAATTATTTAAATATAAGGTGATTAACAACTATAAAACCAAAGTGTGAATACCAGAAGGTGTACAAAATGTATTGGACCTCTTGTGTTGTACTGGGGTATAAAGTGTATACTTAGTTTGTGTAACTTTAATTTTTGTATGGAAAAATATAATTTCATGTAAAAAGGGTAGGTGTAAAAAGGGTAGGTGTAATAAGCTCCGGCTTCAGCCTACACCTTTTGGGTCTTGTTTGTTTCTTGTCGCTATGTATGTTTGACTGTTGTGAGTTACAGATGACCGAAAAAAAAGAATTAAACTAAACTAAAAGGTGACATGTTCCTTTATAGTCGCCGTTCCAAGGGGTTCGGTGCCTTGCTCAAGGGCACTGCCGAGGTGAAATGGCACCTCTAAAATGCTACCCGTCCACAATCTGTGTGGGATCGTATTTTCCTAATCCAATATTCAACTACATTTTTATGTTACAGATTTTTTTCTCCTGAATTCTCTTTTTTCAATTTAAACTGCAAAACAATGAGCCCTACATCTTTAGACACTGCAGTATGGTTTAAATGATTCTGTGGGGGCAAATGGAAAATATCTTGAGATATACCAGCATCATGACCATCTCTGACCGTAAAAGAGAGACAGAGAGAGAGAGAGAAAATAAGGGTCAGAGGGAGGGAGGGAGACACGATCTCTGGGAGCACATACAATTTAATTATAGCTGCAATCAATCTGATTTACAGGCACACACACACACACACACACACACACACACACACACATACAGACACACAACTGAAACCAAGTCTGTTTTCTTTGGCGAGATCATAATTTCTCACGTTGCCTTTTGTCTCTTCGGAGTCTACACACACAAAAAGACACCACAGTTGTTTCCTATCATATAATGAAAGTATAGACTGAAGATACACATATACAAACACACACACGCACGCGCGCTCACACACACACACACACACACACACACAAAAGTATTGTTCTCAGCAGTAATGTAATCTTGCCTCAGCTGCTGGCTTCATCAGACTGATGTAATAGGAAACTGGTATTTATGTTTTTCAGAAAAGATGGATTGAGTGGAGGGAGAGAGGAGGGTGTGAGGAGGTTACAGCCCTGAACTGACTCTACTCAGCCTACCAGGCCAGAGGGGGGATGAGAGGGGTGAAGGAAAGAGAGAGACAGAGGACGAGATTGGATCAGAAGTGGAGTATCAAGAGTTGTTTCTAAATGGAGGGAAGGAGAGAGGGACATGTTAGCTATAAAGGGAGAAGGATGGGGAAATTGCACAAGGAAAGGTGGAGGAAGAAGAAGATGAAAACAGATTGGAGGAGGTGTAGATTAAACAGATTAGAGATTGTTTTTTTCTTTTCATTTCATGTTGGTTTTACTGGTGTGTGTGTGTGTGTGTGTGTGTGTGTGTGTGTGTGTGTGTGTGTGTGTGTGTGTGTGTGTGTGTGTGTGTGTGTGTGTGTGTGTGTGTGTGTGTTTAGCCGTGAGTGCATTATAGCATGGTAGCGTAATGTGATATGGAGCAAGGCTATTGCATGCAGGAACCCCCCCTGGAGGTAATTGTAACGTGTAAAGAAATGTAATACTATGTCAATAGCACCAGATTGAATGGGACTATTTGACATAATAATGATAATAAATACAGGGTGTGCACACTGCCATGATCAGCCAGCTGTGTGTCTTCATATGTGTCTAAGTTTGTGCTTCTGTAAATGTAAAAGTAGTTATCAGGGCGTTCGTCAAGGGATCTTTGGTTTAGCTAGTTGGCCAGTATACAGATGGGATGATTCCAAGAGCTCTTTAATTTCTTCCAGTGAAATAAACTGGCAAAGCATATAATCAAATTAATGTGGTTCTTATTGTATTGCTGCTGATCGGACCACATGATACTGCACTAAATGGTAATTATTACACTGTTAAACAATCTAAGCATTCCTTATTGCATTTTGAATCTTTTTTAAGTCCATCTTGATACAATACTAACATGCTAAATGTACTTTAAAAGTTTTTAAAGTTGTTGTTCTCACTGTACTTGTAACAAACAAGTTGGCCGATGACACAACTGTAGTGGACCTGATCAAAGACGGCATTGAAAAGGCCTACGTGAAAGAAGTAGAGGACCTGACCCACTGGTTTCAGGACAACAACATATGAATGTCAACAATGCTGACCACTGTGTGCAAGAAGAAAGTAGGTTTTCCTTGACTGGACAACATTTTTTACCAGGAAACCTAATCCAAGCGGCAATTCCATTTCCTCCCAAAATTCATTTGGCAAAACAAGTTAGTTAAATATAAATTCAACTGACAACAATTCAACTTCATCAAGACATAATTGAGTATGAAGAGGACAAATCATTTCCACACCCAATAACTGTCTCAGTTTATATATGGAATGTAAGCATGGTATTAAGATAGTCTTTAAAAAAGCAGTAACTATGAACTATCCTTTAAAACATGTTCTGCAGTGCTGTCATTCATGTAATAGCATCAACATTCTCCCATTTTTCTTTTCACCGAAATTCCCCTTAAATAAATCAAAGTAATGCTGAATGGAGCCAGTTGGGATCATTTGCTTCTCTTTCTCGTCTTCTCAACAGCTGGGCTCCAGGGCTATTTCTGTTTAAATAATTGTATCTTTGTTCAACATAGTCAGCATTTTCTCATTTCATGCTCTTATCTGTGGAGTGGCGTTGCCCCTGGCTTTGTTTCATATAGTCTCTTCATTACAGAATGTACTGCTATCGAATGGCTGCCTCACACGCCACTGGCAGGAGGAAACCCGTTCAGCAAAATGTGGCAGCAAAAGCCAGGTAGGTTGCCATGGACACTGCAACATCCACGGTTAGTTATGCTAGTGCTAAACCAATGAAAGTACATTTTCCAGCCACTTTTTTTGGAAGGTTGTGTAGTAAATATGTTTTTTGAGATAAAGACTCTTTAGGGTTTTTCACAAACGTATTATCTCATTTTGACTGTTTTTTGTTTGACCAGCTTAACTCCCTCTCCCCTAGTTCTCCCTCGCTACCATCACGTGAAAAAAAATTACATGTTGAAGTCGTGATTTAAAACATTAAGGGCATGAGATGCTTTTGTGTGCCTACAAGATAGACTTTGTACTGACGTTGGAAGGGAAAACACTGACTGCAATGTGTTGTTTTGTTAGGTTGTAGCAGGCTTCAAATAAATGATTGATTCTTGATAATGAAGTTTTACTTTCAGTAAACTCAGTTGATGAGTTATCTGCCGTACAAATCACAACTGTTACTATGGAGAAAATAAGTATGTTTCCATCATGCATTCAATACATAAATGGAAATAGGATATAATGGAAATCTGCCATTACAAAGAAATTAAAGAGAAGAAACCCAAAAGACCCAATCTCAATGTCTGATACAATAACATCCGGGTAGAATATCCCTGCGTCCCGTACATACAATATAACAGCGCTGAGCAAACAGGGGCGGAGGATCAACTGGATTTAATCATATCTCATTCATCTAAAATGGATGTTTGATGCTTTCATATGTCAACCCTTTCACTAACGTTAGGTTGGAGACCTAATTTACCTGTTGGGCCACAGACAAAAAAAAAAGACACCACCCAAAACTAGCAGTCAGTTTGACCGGCGGTGAGATGTCACTGTTTATAAGGTTAGATTTGGTTTATCAAAGATGCTAGCATAGCAACCCAGTACATAAAATAAGCACAGTAGAAACATCAGGTCGGACCACCGTGTTCAACTCTATATTTTTATATTTACTTTACAGTTAAGGCTGAAAATGACAACAGAAATGAACAAGTTTGCCAATTTCACATACCTCTGCAATTAAAATCAACTGCCACTTGTCTACCAGGAAGTGATTGTTGTGTTAGCGTGACATCGTGGTGATTCAGTCTATAAGTACCCAGTTAGGTGGTTCCATTCCATTTAGTCATTCCAGGGAGCCAGCATGCACAATAAAAGGGCCCTGACACTGAAAGACCAAGTTGGAAAGCACTCATTTTTTATGTAGTAGTTGCTGTATAGTGACTAGGGTGGGAGGTGGTGGCGCAGTGGATATGAGTCACCCCTTTGGTGTATCCCACTGAGATACGATTACCAATGTGTACCTGAGCAAGACACTTAACCCGTAGTTGCTTCAGAGGTGTGCAACCTCTAACATATATAGCAGTTGTAAGTCGCTTTGGATAAAAGCGTCAGCTAAATGATATGTAATGACTATATAGATACACCTCTGTTTAATAACAAGTCAAAATGTCTGCAGTGAGGAAGATCAATGATGGAAAGATTTTTTTTTTTTAAATAACCAGACTGATTTCTGCCACTCACCATAGCATTCTTCTCACCAAATAATGGGAAATCAAAAGGCTGAGTGAAAGAAGTGCCACACTGTGTGTTGATTAGACAAGACAGAAATAAACATCATATTAGATGGGAAGCAGCAATAAAATGACACTCTGCAATCTTGTCACACAATCTTGAGAATATTCACATAATATTAGAGATATATTGATAAAGGTGATTTACTTTGTCAATGTGTTGGAAATTAGCTTAAACAATATGTAACATTTCAATAGAGAGGACATTAAATGGGTTCCACTGGTGTACAGATACAGAGTGAAGAGATATTAAAGTTACACTAATCAATATTACTATACTGATATACTATTATAGGCTACTGAGCTTGTAGTTTTATTTTTGGGCCTTCAACACTCTCATCATCCTCAATTCAATTCAATTTTATTTATAGTATCAAATCATAACAAGAGTTATCTCAAGACACTTTACAGATAGAGTAGGTCTAGACCACACTATAATTTACAAAGACCCAACAATTTCCCACGAGCAAGCATTTCCAGCAGCAGCAGGCAGCTGTTCTAGATAAACCCACACAGTACATTATCTGCCAAGCACCGAACAGCAAACAGACAAAGTTGGTGACTAGATGGTAAACAATTGGAGCATTTAGCAGCAGAGGCAGATATTTTTCTCAGCAAACGATGGAGACCAAAACAGAACTAAAAGTAGAGCGAATATTAGACTTAACATTTGTCAAGTGGCCTGAAATATGACTCCAACAGTTTGTTCTGCTGCTATACCTTGATAATTAGGCTTAATTACCATTTTTTTTCACTTCATTACTCTGAAGTATCCATCCCAAATATGTCATTTTCAGTCAACAAGGGAGGTTACTAGAAGCAGAGACAATTTTTCTTTGTTGCTATTTTTTATGGATGTAGCTAGGTAGCTAGCAAGGTATTTAAGAAGTTTACATCTCCATTCTTAATCTTACATACAACACTTGGTCAATTGTCTCTTTAACCAAGGGCAACAACTGTCACTGAGCACAACACCAGAGCTATTTGAATTGCTGAACAACTTAAAGATGTCAATAGCTACAATCAAGCTAGTGCTGCCGCACAGTGGCCAAAAAATTAATTTGTTTTTAGTTAATTAGTTTTAATGTTTTTGTAGAGAGTTTTAAGAGATTCCCCTCAAGCATTGTGTTCTAGGTAAGGTTTTTAAACAGATGCCATGGCTGTATAAGGACTTATTATAAACACAACTGTATGCCAATTGTGGCTACTTTCTTCCTACCAGCTATGTGTGATGTGTGACTGTAGTGCAGAGTGGAGGTGGTGTCGGGGGGAGCAGGTTAAGCCCTCGCTCTGGTTCCTCTACTTGTCCCAACAGGCTCTTTAAGAAGCTCAAGGCTTACACAGCCATGAGCCAGAGAGAAAAAAAAAAACACACACACACACACACACACACACACACACACACACACACACACACACACACACACACACACAGTTCCTCACAAAAGGTTGTGATAAGGAGCTACTTAGGGGCACTTGAGCTTTCCAACTTAAACACTTGTTTATAGGCTGTAAGCACACCTAGTCCTGCAGCTGGGCTCACTGTGTATTCTTCAGAGCAAACAAACCCAACACAGGAGAAAACAGAGAAGTGTAAGTAAATACACACATGACTGATTCTTACACACATACACACACACACACACACACACACACACACACGCTTACACGTGTTTTCTTAGAGAGAGAAATTCCTTTCCTGGCAGCACTTTTACCTTTTCCTAGTCTTCATCCCTTAATGAGGCGATGAGCAGCGATCTGGTTGGGCTTTTGACAGCGGGTGGATGGAGCTCCACAGACAAATTAAAACTCAATTATGTTTTCATTTCACGCTCTTTTATTGGGCCTGATAAAAAATTTTTTTGGAATAGCGACTCACAAGGGATGGGGTGAGGGGGGGGAGGAGGAGAATACAGAAGGGGCTGTAACTGTTAACTCCTCCCTTATGATTTTCTGCTATATTATACTGTCTGTTTCTATCGTTTGTGTGTGTGTGTGTGTTTCATTCTCTTCTGAAAATTAGCCATAAAGCTTTACAATGAGATATTAAGGCCATACACTCCTACACACCTATTATAAAAGTAAGATATAGTTGTACTTTTATGTGGGCTCCATTGAAAGTCATCATTCATATATATATATATATATATATATATATATATATATATATATATATATATATATATATATATATATATATATATGTGTGTATATATATATATATATATATATATATATATATATATATATATATATATATATATATGCTGTGCATCTGTCGTTCCCAACCTTTTTTGTCTGAGCCCTGTCAGTTGAACTCAAGTGCCCTTTCTGCAACACCACCCATCATGCTTCAAATATGTTAATTTGAATTGTTTAATTAAATATAAAAGTGGATTTTGTTTCAATAAGTTTTTCATACAATTAAACTGTGAGTGTTAAGGTCTGGTCAAGTACCCCTAGTGTGCATGTGCCACTGGTTGGGATTTACAACTGTACATTATATTGATGACGGTGATAAATAAGTACACACATGCTGTATAATACATGCTGTACTACATCATGCATTGTCATGAAATGGTGTCTTATGAGGAAAAACCATCATTAAGACACACACACACACACACACACACACACACACACACACACACACACTCACTCCTTTTTAGCCCTGCAGTACACACCCTGTGGTAATTGATTGATTGTACAAGAAAACACAACAGACACAATTAGTTCACTCTGGTCATCTCGTTAGTAATTCCCTGGGGACCCTGTTGACATGTTAGACACCCACTTGTTCACACGTGCACACACACAATTTCTTTCCTTTACCTTCCTGTTGCCCCATTTTTTATTCCTCATCCACGTTCCTTTCCAATCAAACTCAAGGCTCTGACTTCTGCCCTTCCCCTGCTTTTCGCCACACACCCCTTCCACCCCCTACCCCACCCCACCTTCGCCCCGTCCGTCAATCAATCCTCCTGCACCTCGTCACCCAACACCGAACCATCCTTACCTCCCTCCTGCTGCTGTCACCGCAACACTTTTAATTACGGCAAGTTAAAAATTACGAGCCCGGAACACAGAGTTGCTGGCAGGTTGGCTTTAATTGCCTTGTGTTGTAATTCCGGACAGAGGAAAGGGGAGGGCGGGGAGGGGTGGGGGTGGGTCACACTTGGGTGACAGGGAGGGAGAGAGAGAGAGAGAGAGAGAGAGAGAGAGAGATTGACTTTCAGATGACCTCCTTGATCAATTGACAGCCAATAGTGTAGTAGAGCGCTCCCTCACCCTCAGTCTTCCCCAACCTTTATCCACTAATGTCCCCCAACACATTCCAGACTATTGGCAATGCAACATGAGGCCTGCATTGAATCTGGTGGAAATCTTTCTCTAGCTGATGTGAATAACATCAGCCCCAACCGCTTTCTTGTCGTTTGTTGATTGTGCCTCACAGCTTGAAGCTATAGTGTTATTATTAAAAAATCTTTTCAGCATTTGCTAACTGGCACCTCTCTTGGAGGTCTGCTCGGTAATTACAATGAAATCTCGATGGCAGGCGCCTTTGGCCCCTTTCCCTTTTTTGATTCAAAACAAAGCAACAAACACACACACAGACCAGCCTCTACTCCCAACCATGAATTCATAATGATTTGAAATGATTTGTGGTTCCACCCTTACTCACGTGGAACCACTCTGATATATTAAAATGGAGCGCACCATGATTCTAAGTGGCATGGTTAGCCAACCTAAACAAGTCATAAAGCTCTAGCTTCAGTAGATCTGAGACCATAGACTATCTGCAGCTGGGCGACCGCTCCACTCTGGTCTGTTCTCTGCTGACTCCACCCAACTAATGATACAGATATATTTGTGTCCTTTGCAGCAAATGTGCATTAAGATGTAGGTCGCTGCGGGGCTAAGTGAATGTGTGTGTGTGTGTGTGTGTGTGTGTGTGTGTGGTGCGCGCAGATGGTGACAGTGACAAAGATTAAAAGCGCGGTGGCATCTGACCAAAGAATCCATATAGGGATGACATCACCCTCGAAAGGAAAAAGAGGAAGAGGAGGAGGAGGGGATTTTAGCAAACTATGAGCAGAATATCAATGCAGGAGGACAGCTCTAAGCACTCCAACCCCTTCCTCCCTCTACCCTCCCACCCCTCAGTGTCTATAACTCCTCTATTGTCAGCCTTTTATCATGGGGCCCTGACACCTGTCCTTTTCCCACCCCTACCTCATGTTCACGCATCTTTCTTTCTAAATTAAGGTTGCCGGCTGCTACAGTACTGGTACTGGTCCATGCCTTTTCAAAGCAGTGCCAATTTCCTTTCAGCTTTTCTTCTTGGTTGTTGCCTTCATTATGTCCGTGAAGCTGACATAGGTACCCCTAATAGTCACACCTAGTCATCAGTGTTGAAGTAATTATTTCATTAGTTATTTTTCACTTTTACTTATTCCCTCCTTGAGGCAATTATTTGTTACATAGACCTGTCTTCTCTTCAAAACCCTGTAACCTCACCTGTGAATGATTATAGAAGCCACATTGAATGTATGTTCTTGCCATCTTTTTGCCCAATAAAATCAGCAAAACTGCAAAAGACATAAACCCGTCAGAGCGGTTTCACATGCTGATAAATGTCCTTGTTGCTGGCCTCCACGATGATGTGAAGTAACATGTTTGAGTCTGTGTAGCCATCAAGTGTGAGGTAATCTGGAGACTGCAGAGCACATCTTAGCTACGTACGAACAGCGCCAGGTCCACTAGCTGGACTCATCCGGACTAGTTCTTTGGCAGCCGTTAAACATGTATTATCTGCCTCAATCAGGAGATGAGGGTGCACATTCTTAAAGTGCTGGAAATGGCTTTAGCTGTAAGAGTAATGACATGCACTCCTGAACCTGGCTGCAAGATGACATGATGAACTTTGAGGTGTATTCCCTGGTATTCGCTACAGTCTTTCTTCAATGTGCATTCATCTGTGTTTTGGATTGTGTGGCCTCACCTATATTATACATAAGTTTGTCAGTGCCATAATAGACTACAGACTAAGTCTTTGACTGATGTCTTTCTTTTCCTGGGAGCTGTCAGATTTTCTGGCATGGCATGGTTTGTTGTCTACTGCTTTGAACTTCAGAAAGGTCTCTGGAGTTGTATGGGTTGAGGTTGTTTGTGTGGAATCAGCCGTGTACCCAGAGAGGCTCCACAAAACTGTCCCTTGAGTACCTGGTTGAATAAACATACCCATACCCACATACCCAGTAGACATTTCCCCAACCCATTTGGACCTCCAAGTGCTGTTAGCGGTACTACCAGCAGTACTACAATAAGGGCAAAGCTCTGGAATCTTTACACTTGGCTTCACATTTGAGGTATTTAGGATTGCTGCTAGTTCCCTCTTTGCAAGCCTGCATTGCTCAGGGTTCACTACAACCTATTTTCTGCTTCATCCTTTTTTTTTTTGCCAGTCCAGGGTGAAAGAACGATGACAAGACTAGCTAATAGCTATATTAAACAAATCAGGGAAGTATAATATAATTTTTGTATAATTCAGTTCTGCGGCCAAAGTGGAGTGCAAAGCGGCAGGTGTTGGGTGCACGGACTGTGGGAGCACACCTGCTGGATGGAGTGGAATATAGATCATATAAATACACTCTCAGGCAGCGACATCACTGGTCTCATCGCCCTGAAACAGCTGAGCCATTCACAGTGACACAGGACAAAAACAGCTCAACAAATAAGCTTCTTTAGGAAATCATGATGCTGTCTGAATAGTGCAGACTGGCACGATGTAAACACAATGAACCATGATGTTTTTCAACAGGTAGTTTGTAAAATGACGAAAGAAAATTATTTGGTGAAGCTGTGTATATGACATTTGCTTTAAGTATTTATTTGGTCTTGTTGATAAAGTCACCAGCAGAGAAGTGACTTTGTGCCAGACATGGTTTTGAGATGTCTATTCTCAGTGCTAAGTCTAATGGTGTTTTTCCATTACATGGTACCTGCTCGACTCGCCTCAACTCTACTCGCCGCCTTTTTTGTTTTTTGTCCATTATGAAAAAAAGTCCCTGGTACCTGCCAACAGGTACTTTTTTTAGTATCACATCAGTCGAGGTTCCAAGCGAGCTGAGGCGATACCAAAAGGTGACGTGAAAACTTGCAGACTACTGATTGGTCGGAGAGAATCATTACTAATCACTGCGTCATCATTGCTAGCGACAGACTGGGGTGTCCTGAACAAACCCGCAGTTTTTTTGCTGCCTCCAGCAGAAACAAAATTTGTCTTCTGGCTGTGGCAACAACAACATGTGTGTGTCGCATTAGCTCACAACAGTTTCCTGCGGCGGCACTATGAAACGTACGGTATACTAGCCGCATCCAAGGTGGCGTGCACCATCGTGACGTCAAAATGACGTAATATCCTGCTTGAACGTCCGGATTTATGCCGCGCGAGCAGCGGTCGCGCACGTCACTTTTTTTTTCAGTGGCGCGACAAAGCAGAAACAGGAGGCCTGAATAAGTTCGCCGACAACCGGATGTCAGGACTCTCAGAGTGACTGCAAGTCTCTCGTAAACTTACTGGGTTAAGATGAGTTCTTTTATGGTGAATGAAAGGCTTGATCCGACGAAGTAGGTCATTGAATCAAATCGAAGCATTGACGGCAATGCTGCTGCCAGTTCTGCCTTTTTCTTCTTCTTCTAGTCCGTAGAAAGAGCAACGTCAGTAGCCTTTGCTCATTAGTGCCACCGCTGTTCAAGAGAAGACTGCAACTAGTGTCACGACCACCATATGTGTAAATAGTTACACATATGCGCGCGCCAGCTGGGCTGCAGTTATGCTTGACGACCAGCCGCGCTCGCCTCACGCATAAATCTGAAATGGAAAAAGGAGGACGGGGCAACGCGGCCATGTCGAGTCGAGCCGAGCCGAGCCGAGCCGAGTAGAGCTGCTACTAGCAGTGGTTAAGCGCCGTAAGACCCATTTCCCACTCCAAATACCAACAACTGGCTTCACACTGCCTCCTTTGAATGAACCTCTCATCGGTTTGCACCTCTCCTCCTACCTGCACCTGTGCACCGTGCACTCTGCTCTTGGTGCTAAAATACTACACAGCCTGGCAAAGCGAATTTCATGGTCCAAACTATTGGAGCTATGCTTAAGCTGGTTGTTGCGCTGCCGCAATAATAGGGCTCACAAACACTTAAGTTACAGTTTTCTTCTGTTGAGAACTGGTCCACTTACTGTTTTATTCAAGGTTTGTCACACTGCCTCTAAAATGGAATGAAATGTTATTCCTGCTGGTTTGTTCCTTCATGCTTCTCCACATCTTGTTTGTTGCTCTTTTAGCTGCTCTTTCTTCGATGAAGCTCCATCCTTCTCGCTTCACCTGACGATGTGATGCTTTTTAAAACATTACCAAATATCATTGTGAAATTAATGTTGATACCTTTGTATTATTACTAGTAAAGATAATTAGACCACAATGTGTAGCTTCTATTACTTAAAAAAAAATAAGAGCAACCCCACAGAGTAATGAAGAATGGTGCCTTCTTGTTTTGTGCAATAATCAGTGGAGTTTATTGTAAACGTGTAGAGGCTGCTAGAGGCTGCCAATCATCTGGAAAATGGTCTCATTTGATCATAGTCACCACAGCAACATCTCAAAGTTAACGTCCTGCTGATTTACGGAAGTAAAAGGCTACATGCACATCTTAAAGTTGCTTCCTGTGTTTTTTCTTCACAGTGTTTTCCTGTCTTGTGAAGCATATTTGTTCTGCCTTTTCCTCCACGCTCTCATCCACCGCTTCATCTCTCCGTCTCTCCATCATCTCCCTCTGAAGCCTCTTTCCATCCATCTCTTTCCTTCCAGCCATATCTCTCCCCCTCCATGCGTCCCTCCCTCCCCGGTTGTTTGAAGGAGAGCTCTTTGAGGGTTCGCTGACTTAATTACTGTAATGGGGCTTCTGACACTTGAGACTAAAGAACTAAAAAAAGGGAGAAAAAGGGACTGCGGAGGGGGGAAATCGAAGGGACATTATTATTAGTTTTAGTTAAAGGCCTTGGTCCGTGAGCATAACAGAAAGTACTGCAAGGCTCCACAGAGACATTCTTTTACAGCGTGTTTTTGCACTTTTCCTCAGTCCTTTGTTATTGTGAAAGTTTAATTGCATGTTTGTGCGCGTGTGAGCTTATGTGTGTGTGTGTGTGTGTGTGTGTGTGTGTGTGTGTGTGTGTGTGTGTGTGTGTGTGTGCAGGAAAAGAATACACAGCTGTGTGTGATGCGGTTTTGTTTTTGCACAATTGCATAGCAGTCCACGACGTTCAGAAGTGTTCAGACGAGTCTCTCAGAAAAACTGTTAATTAAGCATTTATTGAACATTGCAGCCGTGACTCATGGGAGACGTGGCGGCGTGTTATTTGAGGTTCTTGTTATGCAGGTTGTGTATGTCAGCAGTTTTTTAAGTGTGGTTCAAGGATTTCCAGATATCCTTGAGGGGATCGGCGTGGATTTTTGCAAACAACTTTTCTAATTTGAGTTATTTAAGCAAAAGTTAGCTCAAGATTTAGTGGTTTCTCTTGGGTGGGGAAACCCCACAGACGTTGATCCCTTGGTTGATTACATAGTGTATGTCCTTTGCATGAGGAAGTGTGAGACACTTCTGCTTGATTATATGAATTAAAGACATTGACATCCCTCAGAAATCGTGTTTCCTGCGTTTGATGTGAAAAAAATAATTGACCCACGTTGTCACTAGCTACACAAGCTGGACTCAAATGAGGAGAGGAGAAAAATGAGAGAAGGAGAAAGAAAAGCATCTGCACAAGAAAAAAGACGATAGGAAGAAGAAAGCTGAGGAGGAGGCGGAGAGAATCAGAGCCAAGTTCTTGTCCATCTTCATTATGGTTCATTTCAATTTTTATCAGTCACAGAGACATCTCAGACGTCTGGCTCGATATACTGTCTGGCACACACACACAAACATGGATATTTAGATGAGGCTCAATTCAGTTTTAATTTAATGAAATCAGAAAGTGAATTTTACTGAGTATTTATTTTTTAAAACAGGCAAGCTTATTTGAATCTAAATCATATAACTGAATGAATTATCTGCCAGAATTAGAAAATTCCTTCAAACTGCATTGTGAACTGAAGGAAACCTGGCTGCACACAACACACACAGATATTTACAGACAGGCGTGTTACATTTCAGTTATATTGCATGTGAATATGCCAATACATGGAAACTTTAGAACTTCTTCTCCAGACTGGAGAGTCTGTAGAGTTGCACTTTATTGTGTTGACTGCTGTGATGTGTTTATGTTAAATAAAAAGTACATTCATGTAACTGCTTTTGGGTAAATTCTTGACGTTAATATTTTTAATAATACACCAGGTTAGAGGGTTCATTGTACAATTTACAGCATAGTTCTCTGAGAATATTTTTCATATCCACCTAAAATTGGTATTGTATAACTGAAATATTCCTAATCAAATTGACATTGAATAGAATCGACAAGGAATCAAATTGATTTGTGAAATCAGTGGCGATAACCATAGACTGTATGCATTATGGATGTACTCTCCTTGACGTCACCCATAGGTTTCTTAAGAGCCAAAATGAAGTTTAAAGTGGGTGGCTCCAGTGGCTCCGGCCATCGCCATCTTGGCAGTGCTTAATGTTGCCTAAATCCTAGCTAATCCAAAAATGGACAAAAAGGTGGAGCGTGGTGGAGATGAGGTGGGCTGAATAAAGCCTACACTCTATTCTCGCCTCCTGTGACGCCAGTCACCTGTCACTTAAGGTGGCAAGCCCCTTAATTAGCTACATACCAAGTTAGCCTACTACTAAATAGAGACTCACAAACAGAATTTCATAAAGGTTGATAAAACTGCATATTAAACTGAACTTGTGTAGCTGTGGTGTGCCTACCAGAGCATGTGAGCGGTGCCCTCACTCACATGCTCTGGTGCCTACGTTGATGATTGATAATCCTGCGAGCAAGAGACCTTTTTCAAAGCAGACATTTTGACCTGCCATAGGCAAGGCAAGGCAAGGCAGCTTTATTTGTATAGCACATTTCAGCAACAGGGCAATTCAAAGTGCTTTACATAAAACATTAAAGAGCAGTTAAAAACAATTTAAAAACATTAATAAACAAATTAAAAACATTAAAAGACAAGAATAAAATTGATAGTGCAGTATAAGAATAAAAGTTACAGTGCAGTATAAGAAATTAAAGTTAGTAGATTATTTAAAGAAAAGCAACATCAAAAAGATAGGTCTTTAGCTTAGATTTAAAAGAACTGAGAGTTGGAGCGGACCTACAGTTTTCTGGGAGTTTGTTCCAAATATGTGGAGCATAAAAACTGAACGCTGCTTCCCCCTGTTTGGTTCTGACTCTGGGGACAACAAGTAGACCTGTCCCAGACGACCTGAGAGGTCTGGGTGGGTCATAGTGTAGTAGCAGATCAGAAATGTATTTTGGCCCGTTTAGTGATTTATAAACCAGTAAAAGTATTTTGAAATCAATTCTTTGAGGCACTGGAAGCCAGTGTAGAGACTTTAGTACTGGAGTGATGTGATCCACTTTCTTGGTTTTAGTGAGGACTCGAGCAGCAGCGTTCTGAATCAGCTGCAGCTCTCTGATTGATTTTTTGGGGAGACCTGTAAAGACAAGAGGCATAGCATATAACACAAACTTATTAAGCACAAAATAGAGTCCTGCTTGCTCAAATTCAGTTATTCTTTGCATGATAAAAAAATATCTAACTGGTAAACCAATGGTCTTCTCGTCCCGTCCCATCCCGTCCCGTCCCCCCAAACCCCTGGGACAACTGACCCAGTGTTCTCTCCGTCGGCGGCCCTGCGGTTCCAACACACTTACATCTTGTCAACATTATACTCACAGGAAGCATGAGGGTTTATGGGAAATATGGTTGTAAATTATATCAACATCAGTGCCAGTATCACTGGCATGAGGCAGTGTAATTAGGGTAATTATACTAATTATATAAAAGTAGTATTACAATGATGTATTGACATTAAAATATGCCACATATTAAAGCTTTTACCCTAAACCAAGAGCTCAACCAAAACTTGTCTCTCAGAAGAACAGAAGTACAAGAACACACACAAACACACACACAGACACACATCTATGTAAGCCCTCCGGGGGGTAGAATGTGACAGCTGAAGTAGGGTGTCGGTGGGAGGGCAAGGAATATAAATGGTGTTCCCAGTTCCCTATTAGTCTGTCTGAGTAGAAGATAGAGGGGGTGGATGCATAGGGTGGGGTCAGGCTCAGGTGCTGAGCAGACAGAAGAAAAAGCATCCCCTCTACCTCCTCCCTTCTCCTCTTATCTAAGTTGTTGCACCTTTCAGGCAAGCCACCTCTATCCATCTTAAGTTTGGCTAAACAGGAAAGCTACCTAAAGGCTACCTCTGTAATTCTATTACACCCACCCCCGAGGAAGGTGGAGCATATATATCACTGGTCAAACCAGCTAATATGTTCTTGTAAAATCAGCACACTTTCCACTGTATATAATTTAAGTTTTATCTCCGACTTAACTTCCTTTGTGAGATGTCGGCTTCATCAGGGACCTTGATGAATCAAGTGAACCAGGACAAAAAAGATATTTTTAGATGCTCAAAAAAAAGTCTTGTAGTCTGCAGCTCATATAGACTTTTCCATTTTGGTCAAGAGGAAGTGTTTAGCGCAGATGTGTGTGTTTGCTTGCTTTGTTGTTGTTTGTATAATGTGTGTGTGCATGAGAGCCAGAAAGAGATGAGAGAGTGAGTTTCTTTGCCTGTCCCCGTGGCAGCAGGTGTGTAAATAACACCCTAATAAAAATGAAGATGAATCAAATCGCTGAGGGACCGGAACACCACTCATCCATACACCCACCCCTTCTCTTCGTCAAACTCCGACATTGATCCCAGCTCATCTGCTCAGCATTAACGTACCCAGGCTGCATGAGGCTCTCTCCCTCCTCTCCGGTCTGCTGGGACACTCGTTATAATTCTGGGTCTGTAGGCCGCAAGTGTTGTAGCATAATTTTGCCAAGTGTCTTGCTTCTGTGTGGGCTGACAGCTGAACCCAAATCCACTGCTTCACTGAGCCGGATTATAGGCCGGTGTGGCTGGTTTGCCTCGTTTCCCTCACTGTTGTTACCTTTTAGCAAAATGAGCCCAGGAACTGCTGGGGAAACGGGGATATAATGGCTCCAAGCTAAAGGCAAATTAGCTGAGGAAATCACATCCATAAGAGGAAGGAATGAAACAATCAGTATAAAGTCATTTGCGGTCCAGGTAAATGAAAAGGCGGGCACAGCAAGCGATCATCATGTAGTCAATATAAATGTGTATAATCTACTTGGGCGCTGTGATAGCCTTAAAGGTGGTGTGAAACTAATCTGTAACTCAACATTGATTTCATCTATATCCACGACCTTCCACTTCAGGGATTGATCCGTTGCCACCGAAAATTTCACTGTATGTCCTTCTTTTCGGCCAGTGTTCGTTATCGTCCGCTTTCTTTCTTTCTTTGTGTTGGAATTTTAAACTCTGGTGGATTTATGACGACTATGGTTAACTGCTCCTCAGATCTCTGCAGGGTAAATCCAGACAGCTAGCTAGACTATCTGTCCAATCTGAGTTTTCTGTTGCAAGACTAAAACAACTTTTCAACGTACACATGTTCCACCAAAACAAGTTCCTTCCTGAGGCTATTTTGCAGCAGCACCGGGGCTCCGTGCGGCGCTGAGTGCCGCCCATGACAATTGTGATTGGTTTAAATAAATGCCAATAAACCAGAGCACGTTTCTTCTCTCATCTCGGAAATGCTGTGTGGACTCACCAGACCGGAGGAGGGTCTGGCAATGCAAGACTAAAAAATATGTGACATCACAATAGTTTAAAGCTGCATTAATTGAATTAATGAATTAATGTCTGACTACTTTAGGGCACAGCAACAACACTATAAACATTTTACAGCTGATATGGTGAATGTGTTAGCAAACAGTTGCTTATTAACACATCCAGCAAACTCAGAGCAACATTATTATTAATTTGAAGTTCTGGTGATCTGACAAATGTTAAGTCCAATATTCACTCTCTTTAACCTCTGTTGTTGGTCTCCACCAACTCTTGAGGTACATATCTGGTTCTTTAGCTGCTAAATGCTCCACTATGTTCACCAGGTAGCTGCTAACTCTGTCTGCCAGTTGGTGCTAGCCTGGGCAGGTAGTGTACAGGGGGTTTGTCAGAGCATCTTCACTGAAAACAGCTGCCTGAGATTGTGCTGCGAAGCTGAACCCAAACTGAACCACAACGGTAAAGTTACGTACCGTAAAACCAAAACAATGAGCTGAAAGATGTTAAAATGCTTCAAAGCTGAGAGAAACTGCTGAGTTAGGTGATAATTCTTTCATTTTCTATCCATTTTCTTTCCGTTTTTTATATGAAAATATTGATTAGTGCAGCTTTAAATGGACTTGTTTCCATTAACCAAAAATCACCATACTGATGATGGCAATTGCCCTGTCTCCCTTTCACTGCTTTTTTATGGACCTTTCTCAGCCTTGTTATTCAACACCTGTTTCCCACCTTTGCCAGTCACCACAATACTCTTCAAAAATAAGTGACAAGTGTCCCTCATTACCCATAAGCCCCTTAATATGTTGAAAGCCGTTCTGATTTTGCTCCCTGTTCTGTAAACCTGTCTGTTCCCATCTGTCTGTATGTTTAACCTGCAGACTTTATTGTTAAAAAAGTCAACAAAAGGCCAAAAATAATATATTTGTGGTTATACTTTCCAAAATCCACCAACAGTCTTCCCCTCATAAGCGCTTTACTCTCACTGAACAAGCGGGGTAATGAAATGGTCAGTTAGTTACTCAACTGATTTGCATAATAATATTTAGTCGACCTTTTAGTTTGATTAGTTTGGTTTGTGTGACTTCCAGGCAACAATGGAGATTAATGTTTCCATAGCTAATATGCAGTGGTTGAATAATTTATTAAAATAGACTTTGTGATTTGGTAGTATCATAAAATGTTGCAGCCCAATAATATCAATCAGTGGAATAGACTCATTAATTTGGGAATGAGTTGATGTTCTCTCTCTGAGCTGGTGGGATTGTATAAATTCAAATCTGCTTCTTCATTCATTCATTTTGTAAACATTAACAGAAGACTGACAGCTTAAATATAGACATTAGGCTACTGGCTATAATAATAATAATAATAATAATAATACATTTTATTTTAGGGCGCCTTCCTGGACACCCAAGATCACCTTACAGTACAATGCATTAAAAACAGTAATCATACAGGTTAAAACAGTGATATATCCTGCTGTTCCTTCATTCATTAATCATGTCCAGTAAACTTCTGGTTGGTGTGAGGTTGTAGATTATTTTTATGGGATACAGTATGTTATTTTTTTCATGTCCTTTACTGTAAATGTGGATATGTGTGTGAATGTGCAGGAGTTGGCAATTGATGTTTTGATGGTAAGCGTCAAAAGTCCCAATTGAAAAAAACTACAACAGAACATAACTAACAATAATAACCTAAGTGTTAACTGGTGTGACTGTGTGTGTGTGTGTGTGTGTGTGTGTGTGTGTGTGTGTGTGTGTGTGTGTGTGTGTGTGCGTGGGTGGGTCTGTGCCTCACCTTATTAATTAAGGATCCCTTTCCCCCTTTTTTTTTTTTTTTTTTTTTTTTTTTTCTCTCTCTCCCTCTCCATACATCGGAGGCTGTGAGCTGCAGCAGCGGCAGAGAGCGGAGCGGGACCCGGTGTGTGCCGATCTCCGGAGGGGGACAGGATAATCCAGTCGGACCTTCAGTGGAGTGAATGTCCGTTATCTACACACTCAAAGCGAGGGCACTTTTACGATCCCGCCGGGGATTTTGATTTACTCGCCACAGGTATGGTCTTTTGTACAAGTTTCCATCGCTCTCGGGCTATCCACACCTCTGGAGCGGGTCTTCCACCAGCCAGTGTAGGCTATACTATCAGGGTATGGCACGGCAGGCAAAGGGCTCTTGTAGGCTAAATCCACGTCTGGTCATGTTGGTTATGGAGAGCGAGAATAAAGGAAAAACTGCTACAGATCAACTTGAAAGTCACGTTTTTGCAGCCGACAGGTTGAGGAGAGATCCTTATTTTTACGCACATGGTGTGTTTCTTCTTTTCTTCTTCATGGTGTTTTCTTTCTTTGATGGTCAGTAATAAGAGTCAGTTATAAGATGCGCCTGTGGGCAAGTTGTCAAAGCACTAAAAAGAGAAAAATAATTAAATTTGGTCTGTCTGTCGGTCTGGAAATGACTTTAGTTGACTCTTGACCGACTGTAGCCAATTTTTATAGAAGGACTAACTGCGGATTTACGTGCGTTTACCGTTTGCATGTTGTTTGTTGATGATTCGCCAAAAAAAATGTATCTAACGCCATTGGAATTCATCATCAACAAAAACTGTATAATGGACTGAAATATCCCCTAAAAGTAGGACTGACGGTTTTGTGCTCACAATTCGGGGTTTCTTTTCTTTTTTGCACACCAGCAGCAGCAGTCTGGTCTGCGTCTTTACGCACCACGAGTTTTGCATCGCCCCAAAAGTTGGAAATCATAACAGTCGCTCTCTATGTGACACCGCAGCGCTACCTTACCTGCACATACAGTAGCAGTTTTAAATGCTCCACCTCTAGTGACACGTTTTTTTTCTCCTTACAGAACGCCGTTCCAAATCAGTGCAATTGAATACTTCTTCACTTTTTGGTAAACTGATACCCTAACTAACCCTAACCCTACACCTCATACACCTCTATACAGCCATGTTTCATTCGATAGTATCCCTCCTCAGAAATACACCCAGCGGGATAAGAACTTCTGATATGAGTAGATACAGTATACTAATAGCTCAATATCGCAGGAGGGCTAAAGGTTTGCTAAATATTCGCCTATATATATAGACGTTAAGTTTAAAAAATCCCAATATTTAAATCGTAGTTTGGCATACTGCTCTATAAAAAAAGGATTTTGAGTCATTAAGGTTAATAGAATTGCAGTATGTCAGTGCCTTATACCTGCTTGTGTGTGTGTGTGTGTGTGTGTGTGTGTGTGTGTGTGTGTGTGTGTGTGTGTGTGTGTGTGTGTGTCTGTCTGTCTGTCTGTCTGTCTGTCTGTAGAGAGAAGGGAGTGAAGGAGAGAGTTCTTCAAGGGTACTTCAGTCTAATTGTTCTTTAGAATTACTTAAACTTCTGTTTTAATAATAAAATAGACATAAAGAGCCAATTGTGCTTCTTAAATTAGGTTGTTTAAATATTGCTGATGGGGACATTTCATACACAACACTTAAAACGTTTTAATGGCACCACAAAGGGGGTTCTGCACTGGCACAAGAAATATCTAGGACCCTTGAGCTGTGTGTCCAAATCTGTAGCCCATACAAATACACAGTAGCACTCTACTGCAGCCTCTGGCGACCGAAGATAAGGCTCGAGGGAGCTGACTCCCACGCTGAACCCTTTAAATGCCGTACAGCTTTTGGGGCAGGCTCTGTGACCACTTTGATTAGGGGATAATAAACCCATTTATAGAAGACTTTCAGGTGACGTAACTCGCCTGAGAGAAGATAAAAGTAGCAGAGTTTCCCGCTTAGCCTTTATTTCTGGCTACCACCAAATATCATCACAAACTGCAGTGGAGAAAAGGGAGTTTGCTCTCTGTGAATGTATGTTAATGTTTAATTTGTAAGTTAGGCTGATAAGTGACAGTAACATTCAGTATAATAAGTATAATATACAAATGTTGTGATAAGTTTTGAGGAAGATCAGTTGCTAAAGGTGTGCCTCCTGTGAAGTTAAACTGCAGGAGATGCATGGTGAGGGTTGAGCAGCTGGTTACATATTTGGTTACAGAAAAGAAGGTGGGACATGTTTTTGTTACTATTGATTCAACGAGTAAATTATATGGAGAGAGTTTATATTAACAGCTACCTTTTATGGCCTTCATAATGCGCCCTCCAGCAATTGTTGGCAACTTTGTAACTCTGTTGCTAGACGATATTGACCAAAGGTGACTTTACATCTCCCTAGCAACAAATCTGACTGCTTTCTCAGACCATGGGGAAGAATTTTAATGTGTTGCAGAGTTGAGTCCCAAAGCACTAAAGCCTGTAAAGCATTGAAAGTCTGTGGCGATAATTGAGTACAGCTCATGTTGATAGCTTTCATTTGCAATAAGCCGGAACTTTCAAGGAGTTTTTTGGAAACAAATCTAACCATTAAAATATTCACTTTCACTTGTAACTTTACTGAATAAATCAACTCACACCACTGCTACCTTGCAGTTAGAT
The DNA here is from genome assembly GCF_010015445.1 of Perca fluviatilis. Classification (NCBI taxonomy): domain Eukaryota; kingdom Metazoa; phylum Chordata; class Actinopteri; order Perciformes; family Percidae; genus Perca; species Perca fluviatilis. The sequence continues at coordinate 17,541,213 of NC_053113.1, read as the reverse complement.
TGAGCCATTGCGCACAGCTGATTTTCCATTGGACCCCCTACATTTTTGCAGGGAGAACTGTGAAAAATCTGCACAATCTCCTTAACAGCGATGTGAACTTTCCCCATCAGAGGCCACCGCTTATTGATTACCCATTGATCTTCTCTGAGGATTTATTATTAGTGGTTAAAGAAGCGAGAGAAAGGTCCACCCAGCCTTCAAAGTGTGCAGTTCGCTTCACGTGCCTCCTTCAAAAATTGCCCCCACAGCGCTATGGCTGTCCCAGTGTTCCTCTATGTCCCCTATAAATGTATGCTTTTCAGATGTTTTAAGGCCTAGATATAACATCTGAATTTATATTTTTCATGTTTTAATTCATGTTCAAACTTCTATACCATACAGGGGGCGGAGTGTCCCAGGACAAAAAAATTGAAAAATGGAAAATAATTTCAGTTGTAATTAACAGTGTATTAAAGGGACTGTACATGTAATTTACTCAAAAAAGTGGATGAAAAGTAGTGTTAAGTTACTCTTTGGAGATCTTGTGGTTCATTTGGATTTAATAGAACTTTCTGTCAATTTGGTGCCATCTGCAGGACCCAAGAAGGTCCTCGAACCACACGTTGAGATCCTATGCTATAAGTGAATAAGACATTGTCTGTTGCTGGAAAGATGTATGGGAAATCCTTGACAACTGACAAGGCGCTATGTACCACCAGGGTGTCTTTCTGATGCATTTTATGCGTGTGTGTGTGTGTGTGTGTGTGGGTGTGTGTGGGTGTGTGCGCGTGCAGCAGTATTAGTATAACTCGAAGATATTAGGCCCTGTCATGTTCGGTAAATAGCTATTCATCACACATGCCTCTCCCTGTGATGTACCCACAAGATCCAATCCATTAGCCGTAAGCTGGGTGTCCACTCAGAGTGTGTGTGCATGCGTGCATCATAATTTATTATAATGCTTAAGGAGTTGTGACATTATGTGAAAGTGCACCTGCATTCAAAAGAGAGACGGAGACAGGTTACAAAGATAAAATACATACATTTTGAGCAGCAATTCAATAACATTTACTATATCTAGTAATATATAGCAATATATATACAGTGTGTATATATATATATATATATATATATATATATATATATATATATATATATATATATATACATATATACATTATAAGAAATCATAAGAGTATGTGCTCATAGTGACCGAATGCAATGCCATATAGAGCATGTTTCTAATTGTATGTGTGTAACAAGGCAGAGGACTGATGGATGATACATTGAATTGATAATGACACCGCACAGAGACACACTACCCCCCCCCCCCCCCCCCCCCCCGACCACAATGGAATGCCCAGTCCCCTCTGCACTTGTTATCACTTCTGAAAATGTAAAATAGATCACTAGCAAAGGACATTTGTCAGAGACACATCCACCAAACCACAGGCATTTGCAATAGAAAAAGCAAAAAGCTTTTACAAACTGTGCAGGCTGATTCAGTATTTTGTAATATAAATTGCAGATAGACGGCAGCAAAATTGATATTCAATTATATGATAATGTTGATCATTACTTTAATTATTATCTTTCATGCATGAACAACAACCGTTAGTTAATAAGTAAATTAAAATATAATTAACATTGCTGTTGCTAATTTTCTGTGCAGCACACATACCTAAAGAAGGCTAGATCATTTTTATACATCCAACACTGTATTATACCAGGGTAGGAAGTAACGATCCAAAAGGATGGGAAAATGAATACCACAATAGATACACTACTCATTTGTCACATGTGATGCAAGATTGTCAAAAACAAACATTCAAAATGAATATAAAGAACATTTTTCATTGTCCTCCAACTATCTATTCAATTCCATCTCTCCATGTATCCTAACTATCCTCCCTTCTATACTGTCCTGTCTCCTCTTCTCACATGAAAGAACCAAACACATGCTTTCTGTACTCATTTGCCAGCTGGCAAATGTTTCCTTGCTGAGAGAGTGGTGTTACTGCAAGCAATTATGTTGTCCAGCATGCAAGTTGGACGCATTTAACACACATCCACAACCCTTACCTGCACACTAAAAGACCATGCCAATGTGTGTGGCAGTTTTGGCTCTTTAACAACACATCGTGTATACTTTACATTCTTGTTGACCATTTTATGAATTCTACATATTTTTTAGGTTTGTGGATGCTTTTTTCTACCGGTTTAGGCAGCCACTGGTTCAGTTCTGTAAATCAATTAGCAGGCTCTTAAGAAATTAAATATTTTTTGTATATCTGCTCTGTAAATCACGTTTCCTGTGTTCAGGAGAACTTCGGAAGAAATCAGAAACCAAAAGGGAGAAATTTACATTTGATGTTTTTTGGTTACACGATGGCACCCACTTGTTTTGCATTAAGTTGTGTGAATAATGTTAGTTTTCCATCTACATAGATGTGAACTTGTTTCCATACAGCCAATCAAGTTGTTTTATTTTAAATCATATTTGCATAAAGCAATGATATGTTCGTTTTGTTTAGCTATCCAACACTAAGCTACATTGTCATCCTTTTGTCCAAAGAGGCTGGCACTGGCTGTCCAGTCTCTACTCAAACTCCCAGCGCATTTAACTTGACTCATAGCTTCACCTGCTGTTGTTACTCAGCACAATCTCGGCTGAACCACTTGTGGCAAAAGTTGCATGATTTTGACCCGCCCTACTATGCCTCTGATTAGCTTGTACTCGTTGCCTTCGTTGGCTGGGTTGGCTATTTATAGGCATGACAAGTAAGACCGGTTAACGTTAGGGTTAGAATAGGGTAAGCTAATCAGAGGCAGAGTTTGGGAGGTTCTTGCCTTTGCCTTAGAAGGAAGGTCCAATGAAGTCATTCTGCTAAATAATTAGCCATGTGCTTCTGTTTGGGAGAGTGCCGTCAGAGAAACAGCCCTTCGAAACAATGCCCGGTCTGTTGGACAAATGGCCTTTCGGTATGTTTTCAGACTATTGGGGCTTTGGAATCCTGAGCCGTCGGAAGAATGGCATGGCACCGCCAGTACATACCCCGTTGATTGTTTGCGGATATGATTTGCGGATTGTTCATGGTATGATTAAGTTTGTGCAGTGCAGACGCTCGCAGACCAGATGATGGAATTTTTGTCACACAGACCCTGGCAGCTACATAGAAGGTTTAATTCAGGCTTTCCTTTCTACTTTGCTATGTGAGGGCCTCACTACTCCCTGCATTGCCACTGAACGTAAATCGTACACTTCAGAATTATTCAATATGAACATTTTTCCTAGGGCTGTTGCTAGTTGGCTTCCCACCAATAAACACAGTCAAGTGTTATTGCCACCAGGAACACCAAATCTCTGCAGTGATAGTCAATTTTATCACACCACCCAAGCACTCTTTTCCCTGTATTCTTTCTGTCATCCTTCCCTTTTCCCCCTAAAATGAAATGAAGCACTCACCACCCATTTGCCATTACCTCATTATTTGTATTACCAACTCTCACAGGGTGAGATACCCACTACCTAGCGCTCTGTTTACCTGTAGCCTAAACAGTAAACCTTTTATTTATTTATTTTTTCTCTTTGCTTCTTTCTTTCTTCTTTTTTTTCTTCTTATCTACATACAGCACGCCCATAAGGCGAGGGAGGCTTGTTAAAGACATCAGTGCTGAAGTTTGCTATTCTCAGAGGAGATAACAGGGATCAATTTTCACAGATCGCCTTCACAGCTTTCAGCAAGTTCACTGCATCTAGCCACTGAAGCACAAATACACACGCACGCCACAAACACACACACACACACACACACACACACACACACACACACATGCTGGTTGTTTTTGCCGCATGACATGAATGCATACACATGCTATGAATCCAGTGTATTGGAGGTCTTTGTGTTCAAGTGTATTTATCCTCAGTATAAATGAAAACACTTTGAGATGTATGTGCATATGATTAATATTATGGCAGCTGCTTGTAATGTGATAGCTTGTTGCTTTAAAACCTCCTACATCAGCTGATGCCCTCTGTGGTGTGTGTGTGTGTGTGTGTGTGTGTGTGTGTGTGTGTGTGTGTGTGTGTGTGTGTGTGTGTTTCTTCAGTTTGGTTAGGCAGAGGACATAAATTCTCCCTGTCCTGTAATAATATAAAGTTTTACATCAATTTGGACTGAGCTAAGTTATGGTGATTGCCACACCTCTCCATGCCCAGCTGATGATGCTCAACTCTCTGCTCCTGTCTCCATTGATCCTTCCAAAGCTGTGAGTCACCCGGAGACATTGTCTCCCTGTTGGATGACTATCACCAATCAATCCAACAGCTTTAGCCGACAAACAACAGGAAAAGACAAAGTGGGGAAATTTGCCCAAAAAGATGCTATTTTGTCATTTTCTGCTGTGGTAATCATGGATTAAATTTCCTATCTCTCTCTCTCTCTCTCTCTCCTTACAGCCCTCCCCTATTTCATTTCTATTTTTATCAACAGGTCACCTGTATCTGGCTGGAGAGAGGGATGAGAAGAGAACAAATGGAAAGAGAGCAGAGAGAAAGAAGATGAGAGAGAGAGCAGGACCCATGAGATTCCTCATGCACAATGGGAGCCCCTCGCTCTGCCAGCTTTTGATTTGAAAAGAATAAAGGGGACTTTGCCTAAAGAGGGCTAACAGGATTTTGAAATCACTTTGCAGTGTTTTGCCCTGTGGTGGGAGTTCTCCCTTTTGTCTCAGTAGGAGTAGTCATGGCTGTACACTAAACATAAAAAAGAACTCCTCTTTCATCCCTTTCTCGCTACGCCCTGCTCCTACTTCTAACCTGGTGACAGTCCATTGCCATGGAGAAGACATACTCACTAACAGCCCACTATGATGAGTTCCAGGAAGTGAAATACGGTGGTCGTTATAGCAGTGACATCCTCAGCAATGGCATGACCCTTCACCTGGGGGGCAGCCTGGACCGTCATATGGGGCGTGGCCGGGGAGGGACCATGTCAAACGGACGAAACAAAGATCTGAGCAGCACCAGCAGCAGCGGAGGGCTTCCTCGATGGAGCCGAAGGGAGATCTGCCTCCTCTCTGCACTGGTCTTTGCAGCAGGCATGTGCGTTATCTTGGGCAGCATGCTGGCACTCAAGTATATTTCCCTGGACGCCCAGCAGGATCCACAGTGCCGACAGGACTGTCAACGCAAACGCTCTCTGCTCCGGGCGGCACGCTTCGTTCAGTCCAATATTGACCCAACCATCCAACCCTGCCAGGACTTTTACTCCTTCGCCTGTGGCGGCTGGTTGAGGCGCCACGGCATCCCTGAGGACAAGCTCAGCTACGGCATCATCACCGCCATAGGAGAGCACAATGAGGAGAAGCTACAGCGCCTCCTACTGGAGCCAATACGAAGGCGCGGCCCAGACTCAGCAGAGCGCAAGGTCAAGGAGTTCTATCGATCTTGCGTCAACATCCAGGAGATCGACAAGCTGGGCTCTGACCCCATGACGGAGGTGATAGACAGCTGTGGGGGGTGGGACCTGGTGGGGGCTCCTCCCGGTGCTGCTGGGTGGGAGAGAGAGGGCGCCCCGCAGAGGCCGGACTTCAATGAGCTCCTGTACAGGACCCAGGGTGTGTACAGCACCGCCGTCTTCTTCTCCCTCACCGTCAATGTGGACGACAAAAACTCCTCCAGAAATGCAATCAGGGTGAGAAAAAGGATGTTGGGGTGTAACATCTGGTCTGATTCAGAGTTTGAGAATAACTTATAATAACCTAAACATGTCATATAACTCATATCAGGGGAAACTGGCGCTGGCCTTTAAAAAACATGTATCTCCTTAATGGCAACTTTACATGAGCTAGGACAAACACCCCCTTTCTCAGCTTTGTGAGAATACATTTTCAGATAATCAAATAGGCTTCAAAGTGGATTGTTTGGCTTAAGAAGTAGGAGTAGCCCAAAAAAAGAAATACTTTATCCTTCAGTTTATCTTAAAAATTCAAAATCGAGTAATATAAGTTGCCCATTATCTGAGATTTAATAAAAGATAGATAGCAGTCCGACATAAACCATGACTCTACATGTGGGCATTATTTATTAAATGTTATAAATAATTCATGCTTAGCATACAGTGTGTTGTAAATGTATTAAAATCCTTTGAATGTGCATCTGTTGAGGGCTTAGCCAACACACATACACACACGTGACTACATACCAGAATTAATGGGATTTCTGCGTGAGCTGCTGACTGTGTGTGTGCGTCTGTTTGTGCAGGTTGATCAGGAGGGGCTCACACTGCCTGAGAGGACCCTCTACCTGGGACAGGATGAGGACAGTGTGAAGGTAAACATGCTTCTTCATCTCCTATGCCATCCCATCATCTCCCTCTCTCTGTTGTCACCCCATCCTTCAATCTCCCCTGTTCTTCCTCCCTCCCTTCCCTCCTTTTCTTTCCCCTTTTAGTTGAACGTTTTTGGCTATCTAACACTTCCCACCCCCACTTCCTGTTCACCTCCATCCCCACTCTACCTTTTCTCTTCCTCCAACCTTGTCTCCCTCCTTCCTTCATTTTTGCCTTCCTTTACCTCATACTTGTCCATTTGGCCCCTTCTCTTCCTCCCCTCCCCTACTACTGCTCTCATTTCCCCCTTTCTTTCCTTAATCCTTCTTTTCCCTCACTCCTCGCCTCCATCTGTCCGACTGACTGGTCTCTCTCTCCTCTTCATCAATCCACCTGTTTTCCTCTGTCACCCGCTGTGCTTTTGTTATCCTGTCCACTTTGCCACATGTCACCCCTGTCACCGGCCTTTACTGATGATGTAGCAGATCCTCCTGTCTATTAGCGCTGATGTTATTGTGCCTCTCAGATCCTGGCGGCATATAAGGCCCTGATGGAGCGCTTGCTGAGCATGCTGGGAGCTCACAACGCCACGCAGAAGTCCAAGGAGATTATACAGCTTGAGACGCGTCTGGCCAATGTGAGCTGATTGAACGTGTGTGCGTGTGTGCGTGTGTGTTTGTGTCTGTGTTTCTGTCTGTCTGCCTGTCTGTCTGTCTGTCTGTCTGTCTGTCTGTGTGTGTGTGTGTGTGTGTGTGTGTCTGTGTGTGTGTGTGTGTCTGTGTCTGTGTGCAGTGTTGAGTAAAATCTCCTCTCTCTCCAGATCACTGTGTCAGAATATGATGACCAAAGAAAGGACATCAGCACCATGTATAACCGCATCACCCTCAGGCAGCTACAGCGCATCGCTCCCAGTGTGAGTGTGACACACACACACACACACACACACACACACACACACACACAGCACATGTACATACCCATCAATTACAAGTATGTGTGTGTGCCTTGCATTTTGGGTTGAAGCAGACATGATGGATTATGATTTGAACTCCAACTGAGCATTTTAAGTAGTGTGGCTTTTGTGTGTGTGTGTGTGTGTGTGTGTGTGTGTGTGTGTGTGTGTGTGTGTGTGTGTGTGTGTGTGTGTGTGTGTGTGCGTGTGTGTGTGCGTATGTATGTTTGCGTGTGTGTGTGTGTGCATGTGTGTGTGTGTCTGTGTGTGTGTGTGTGTGTGTGCATGCACTGACACTTAAAGATTAGAGAAAAGTCCAAAAAGATGAGACCACATTTTTTCACATATATTTGTTTAATAACTGTTCCATATTACATAAAATAGGGGGGGAAATGTATTCTCTACCTAAACTAAAATGACATTATTCCTCTTCTCACCATAGCTTCACTGGAAACGCTTGCTGGACAGAATTTTCCATGACAACTTCTCAGAAGACGAAGAAATTGTGGTGCTCGCCACTGATTACATACAGAAAGTCTCTGACATCATCAAGACCACTTCGAAGAGGTAAAGAAAGAGAGGACGGGTGGCTCGGTGGGGGTTGGATGTGGAGCGGGGAGAGAAAGATGAGGGTGCCGAGGTGAATGGAAAATCGATGAAATTAGATGCAGGAATTTTTGAGTTGGTACTTTTGAGTGTGAGTAAGCGCTTTTGTTTGAGGTTGTTTTGGGTGTGTATGATTGTGTATGTGTATTTCCTTTGGTTTAGGGCTGTCACTATAGTTTGGGCTACAACGCAGTGTCATAAGGCGTATAGATTGTTTTTTGAGTTCTGCTGTGCATGTAATTGTGTGTGTGTGTGTGTGTGTGTGTGTGTGTGTGTGTGTGTGTGTCTGTGTGTTTGAGGTGAGTCTCTGTTGGGTTAACTTCCAGTTCTACTGCAGCTGATTATTATTGATCTACACCCACACCTTTCACCATCTTGCAGACTCAGACAGACGCACATGGACGGACACACACACACACACACACACTTTCTTTCCTGTGCCTCTTCTTGACAGACTCCAGGGGAGGCCTTAGAGGGCTGCTGCACGTCAGGATGTGTGTCACAGCAACTGACAGCTAGCCAATAGTCACTGTGCTCTACACAAATACACAACAGCACAGAGCCCTCATGCATAGCTGACTGGCTGGATGACTGGCAAGTGGATTACTTGCTTGTCATTTATGTCTGAGACTGGAAACATGTCTGTCTGTCTGTATAGCAGCATGACCTATTCAGACATTTTGGTAATTTCATGACTCACCAGTTCATGACGTCACAGTACCTTGAGTGTTGGTAATTTTCAAACTCTGATTGATTTAGTGTAGTGACTGGTGTAGTGTTGATGAATCATACATATGGGATATGGAATAAACTAAATAATCAAAATGCAATATCATAAATATCTTTATCAAAACTGGGTGACATTGCCAAACTGATTTTTAATACAATGATTGGTTCTTTGTGTGTCTGTGAAATCAGATGATTGGTTGCTTTTATTTTACCAAGACAACTCTCTCATTGAGGAATCTGTGAATGCATTAACCATGCTGAGCACAGAATCAGAGAAGGATCCAGACATATCCAGCACCTAACTTTTCACTAAGGGATCCTAGAGTAGGATTAGAGCAAAGATGTGCTTGGGTGGGAGTTTACTTGCAATCCTTTCTGCAACAAAGAACTGGTGTGTCTTCATCACTTACATATTGTAAAATGGGATGGCTTTAATGTCCACTGTGGCAACATGCAGAATGGGCATTTTATTTTTACAAATGCTTTTACTCAATTAACGACCTGCTTTTAGTTCTTTTTTTATTCCTCCATTCATAATTTTACAGGATACAAATACATATTTTTCTTCACCTTAAAATATTTTAGTGTGTTAAACTGCTTACTTTTATCAGCCACAACAAAATGTAAATAACAAAATATAAATCACTCATTTTTGTAGTGATTTAGCTCAGCTCCCATCAGTGTAAACCTCTCTCTATCTGTTTTTCACTCCATTTTTGGTGGTGGTGGTGGAGAAGGAGGGCGGTTACTTTTTCTCATCTCTTTTATCTGGTCTTCTGTAGCTCTCCCTCCTTTGTGAAATGTACTTTTTAAACACTCCAACACGCATAAAATTGAGTCTGTATCATTAAAGGATTCATAATCCCCTTTGTAAAAGTACATCTACCATCGGCACTGTCACATCCATTAGCTCAGGTTCACTTCTCCTCAGGTTTCAGAAGCCAGGTTGATTATCTGTCACTTCCCTTGTTGTTTACCAATCTTCTCTTTGAGTTGTCTGTCCATCCATCCCCCCTGATGGTTTTAGTAATAGATTCTACACTATGTTTCAATCATTCTCTCCTGCTGTTTTTTGTTCCCTCCACCTGTGTCTATCTAACATCCTGTCTTCTCTCCCTTTTATCACGCTTTCACTCAGTCAGCTATAACATTCGGCTGATATGTGCTTCAGTGTGGAGCTGCACTCTGAAAGTTTAAATTGACTTCTCATTTTTCTTCAGTTGTATTAAGTGTGACCTTGTTGCAGAAGCAAATGCCAGTTACATCTTCAGCAAGTGACTACAAAAGATCCTGTATATATTTTGCTAAACATACCTCAGTTCATCCTTGTTAAAATTAACAACTTGTGTTCAGCAACATTTTGCTAAGATACATTTTTTTTCATGTCAACAGTTAGTCAAACATATGGCCTGGCCCTGCCTGAGACTTTGTGATAAGTGACCTTATATAAAATAAATAAAATTGTGTAGAATGTGAACATTTTGCACATTGGTGATCAAGTGTTGATGGTCAAATGTACATAATCAAAATTGCAATACCTAAACTAAATCACAACAATCAGAATCAGCTTTAATAATAATTACATGATTGAATGTTGACCTGAAAGAAAAATAATTGTTTAAGAATTTTGATTTGTTTTAAATGACAAATAGGAAATTGTAAGTCTATGATAAAGAAGAGGCTAAAAGAGGTTAGAAAAATTTGATAAAATGTATGCCTGTGACAAAAAAAATTTATATACCAAGACTAATGGCGTTTTTCCATTACATGGTACCTGCTCGACTCGCCTCGACTCTATTCGCCTCGACTCAACTCGACGCACCGTGCGTCCGTTTTCCATTGCAGATTTTACTACCGCCTCAGCGTGGCTGGTCGTCATAGCGACTGCCGTGGGCGTGGCTTGGTAGCGGTGCATTTCCCCCGTCCCGACTCATTTCCTGGTTCTTCGTCTCCGTAAACAACATGAAATCAAAGAGATAGTTAACATTTACTGCTCCAGATTTCCCACCGTGGTCAGAAAGAACAGAGGAGACACTTTGTTTCTCTCACTATATATATATATATATATATATATATATATATATATATATGACTCTAGAGTCACTACTCGCTCCGAAGATAATCGCCGTCACTCTCTCACTGATCCCTCGCTCACCCACTCCCCACACGCACATGCACACACCAGCGCACAAGTATAAATATCAGGCCACTTGTATATAGCATATGCTACGGAGAAAGCTGGAGGCAGCAAAAAACCACCGCCGGCTAAACTATTTAAAAACGCTGGGTTGGTCAGGACATCCCCGTCAATGCAGTGATCAGTGACGATTCTTTCCGACCAATCAGTACAGTAGTCTGCGGGTTTTCACGTCAACTTTTCGGCTCGCCTCAGCTCGCTTGGAACCTCGACTGAGGTGGTACTAAAAAAAGTATCTGTTAGCAGGTACCAGGTACTTTTTTTCATAATGGAAAACCAAAAAAGGCGAGTAGAGTTGAGGCGAGTCGAGCAGGTACCATGTAATGGAAAAGCGCCATAAGAGTCTACAGCCATGCTAGCGGCTCTTTGAGGATGTACTTTGAGGCACAGCGGTACTTTGAGCTAAATGCTAAAATCAGCAGACTAACTGCTCATAGTGACAATGCTACTGTGACATGCTGATGTTTAGCATATGTTTACCATGCTCTCCATCTCAGCGTGTTAGCATGCTTTTTATAAGCTAATTAGCACTAAACTCAGTACACAGTAAACTAAAGTACAGCTGAAGCTGATGGGAATACCATTAGTTTTGCAGGTACTCGGTCATAAACCACAGTATTAAATTATGACCTGATGATGGCACTAGATGAAAAGTTAAGGGATCACCACAGTGATTACCATCCTGTGGGGAACACAAATGTCTACCAACATTCAGGGCAATTTGTTTAGTTTTTTGGTGAAATGTTTCACTCAAAATCACAAATGTCTTACTGCTGGTCGTGCTAGAGGAAAAGTCAGTCACCTCCACAGCGCTGCGGAGGAGGGTCTGGCTAGTCCACACAGTATTCCAGGATGGGAGAAAAACGTGCTCTGGTTTATTGGCATTTCTTTAAACCAATCACAATAGTCTTGGGCGGCGCTAAGCACCAGATGCAATAGCGGTGCCCCTGCAAAATAGCCTCGGGAAGGAACTAGTTTTAGTGGTGCTCGTTCAAAAGTTGTTTCAGTCTTGCCACAGAAAACTCAGATTGGACAGATAGTCTAGTTAGCTGTCTGGATTTACCCTGCAGAGATCTGAGGAGCAGTTAACCATAGACCTTATAAATCAACCGGAGTTTAGAATGCCGACAAAGAAAGCGGAAGGTAACGGACATCCAGCAGAAAATGAAGGACATCCGGCGGAATTTCCGGCGGCACCGGAGATACCCCCTAAATGAATCCTCGTTGATATATAGACTAGATTTTTCTTGATGTGAGATGCGGAGAGTTGGTATTTTCTACAGTACCAGTGCATGAGCTTGCTGCTAATCAATCTGAGCAAAGCATGCAGTCGTCATGAGACGTGCAAAAATCTATGTTTATATCAATCTCCTGCACATGTAACCACACAGAAAGTATGAGCCCCGGCCCTGCAAACGCACGCACGCACGCACACACACACACAAAATGGCATTGTTTATCTTCAAGCAGTGGGAGTCAGGGATCGTGGCAGAGGTGTTGGCCCGTTGTGTCATTGCCCAGTCAAGCAGATGGAGAGGAGGTTTTATTCCTCTCAAGGCCACTAATGGACCACAGAAAATCTCTTTTGTACTTTTTCGTACTCTGCTGGATTCTGTCACTCACTCGTACACACTCACACACACACACATACAAAAATATTGATATAACTCAGCTGGAGAGGCCAGTACAGGCTGACATTTGTATAAATACAGAAAAACAGAGGAGGAAAGTTTGGAGTATTTTTCAATTGGAGGAACAGTGTGAATTTGCACTCTGAGAGGTGAAAAGGTGACAGACAAGTAAAAAGAGCTCACAGCCAGGTTCTTCATCTGTCTGTTAGAAAGTTATGTTTCAGGATGACACGATGGATGGTTAAAAATGAATGGATCATCCTTTTATCTACCATCCTGCTTTCCTTCTTTTGACCACCTTCTTCACCATCTCCTTTCCATCATCCATTCTTCTCTTTTCACTTCCCTCCTTCATCATGTTCCTGCTGCTTCATCTTGTTGTCCTTTTTTTCTCTAGTCTTCCTCACATCTTCCTTTTCATTCTGTCTCCCACATTTTTTTTCTTTGTTGCGTCTTTATCTTTTCACCTGTTTTCCCCATCCATCCATCCATCCATCTATCTTCCTCTCCTTTTACTACCCATCATTCTCCTTTTACGTATCATTATTCTCAGTAGGTCGAGGTTGCTATTGACATCTCGATCTATCCATAGTACTCCCATTTTCTTTCTGTCTATTTCTCAATCCCCCCATCACTGAGAATACACACTCTCCATCTTTATGGGCATCTATTGACTAAGTCCTCCTCTTCATTGTTCTCCCCCCCCACCCACATGTTCTCTCATTGATGGCAAGTCTGACAAGAGTAGTCACACCTCCAATTCCTTATCCTCCTTATCCATCCATCTTTCTTTTCTTCTTTCTCTCCCTCCAGTGTGTGTGTGTGTGTGTGTGTGTGTGTGTGTGTGCATGCAGTCCCCACACACTGCAATGACTGCAGTCAATCCCATTAGCCAGATGAGCAGGCCTCCAATGAAGGGAAAAGCATAATGACAACACCAGCCTCTCTCTCTAACACACACACACACACACACACACACTCCCTCGCCCCTGCTCCCTCTCCGTCTGCTCCCTCCATCACTCTTGAGGGTGTGTGCGTGTGTGGGAATCCGGCGTGTTATTTTTTTTCTGAGCAATTTGAGGGCTAGGGAGAGAGTCTATCATTTCATGTGTTTATGTAGTTGTGTTTCGGTGTACAATATATGTGTGTTTTTCAAAGTGAAACAGTTGCAGTCGAGGATTCACTTCCTGCTGGGTCCACTCACACTCAATACACACTCACGGAAGTTGTAAAGCATTTTTTAGATGAAGCTGTTCTCCACATTATTGGATTTCATGGCACTATAGCTTTCAGCAGTCCAGGTTTGATTCCCAGCAGGGCCTCCTGAGCTGAAAATATATGCAGTCATGCTACGATAAGGTGCTTTGGATAAAGTCTCTACCATAATAAAAAATAAATGTCTGATTTTCTGTCTCTGAGCTGGTGGCGTTTGAAAGCTTGTGTGTGTCGTTTTTCTGTTTCATTGTATTATTTAACAAATGAGATGAACGTATTTCTTCTTATCGTCAGTCTGTAATTACAGTGCAAATCTAGTGAAGTTTGGAATAGAGGAGTGCCTCCTTCCTCCATTACCTACAGGGTCATTACCTGTGGTAATGTGTTGATGCAGTGCAAGGGACGGTGTCTTTTCATCTCCCTAACTACCCCCATTAAAATCCATTTAGCTAATGAGCCTTCACTCAGTTCTCTGGTGATTAAGACCTAGTGCTTGATCTGTACAGCGCTCTCACCGTCAGGGCCTCTCCTTTCATTTAACTCCGCTGTGACTCCATTACAGCACAAAGCGCACTCTGGCATATACACGTGTGACCATGTAGGAGAGAGTGGGGTGATTTGAGCATGTAGGAAAGTTTCCAGAGAGCCAAAGACAAATTGATCGTGAGTTACATTTTTTGGAAGAGTCCATTTTAATAATACAAAGTTTAGGTTTTATGTTGAAGGAGATGTTGGTCCCGTGGCAAAACAGTTATAGATATAATAATACGACAATAATAGTTCACAATAAACCTGTTTGAGTCGTGATTCACTCGGATCATTCACCCGACTCTTTTGCCAGGCCTAGTTCACAATGATATTCAACATGGCACTGGCTCAGTCTGTAATAGCGATATGCTTCAAGTCCACTGTCATTCTTGTGCCCAAGAAAACAAGACCAGCCTGCCTGAATGACTACCGCCCAGTGGCACTCACCACTGTAGTGATGAAATGATTTAAACAACTGGCCAAGGATTACATCTGCTCCTCATTACCTAGCACAGGGTCTAAGGTGGCTGTGGCTCAGGTGGTAGAGCGGTTGTCTACCAATCTGAAGTTCGGTAGTTCAATCCCTGGCCCCTGCAGTCTACATGTCGAAGTGTCCTTGGGCAGGACGCTGAATCCCGAATTCCTCCCGGTGCTGCGCCATAGGTGTGTGAATGTGCATGAATTTAATCTGATGAGCAGGTGCAGCTTGTATGGAAGCCTTGGCCACCAGTGTATGAATGTGTGTATGAATGGTGAATGGTGCCTGTAGTTTGTAATCTGCCTTGAGTAGTCGTTAGGCTAAAAAAGTGCTATATAAATGTCCGTTTACATTTACACAGTAGACCTATTACAGTTTGCCTACCATCCCAACTGATCAATGGAAGATGCCATAGCACACATCCTCCACACTACACTATCTCACCTGTAAAAGAAAGGAAGCTATGTGAGATTGATGTTCATTGACTACAGTTCAGCATTTACCACCATAGTTTCCTCCAGGCTCGTCACAAAGCTGATGGACCTGGGATTAAACACCTCACTGTGCATGTGGATCCTTGACTTCCTGACAGGCAAACCCCAGGTGGTGAGGGTGGGCGGACACACCTCTTTCATCCTCATCCTTAACATCGGAGCACCCCAGGGCTGTGTTTGGAGTCCCCTGCTGTACTCCTTATACACACGACTGTGTAGCCACTTTCAACTCCAACACCATCATCAAGTTTGCTGACCCGAAGGCCCTGCAAAGAGTGGTTCGCTCAGCTGAACATACTATAGATTTTGCCTTAACCTACCGGGCTTGCAAAGAAAAAGGCTAAGAAAATCACAGCCAAACCACCCAGGTAACAACCTTTTCCTCCTGTTGCACTGCCACCTGCAGAGCAATCATGGCCGCTCTAGACAAAGCTTGTGATTTCAAGCTTTGTACCAGAAGTGTACCAGAAGCGGGTCTCTGCTGTGCTCCACCAAAAATATGAGATAGGTCTATTTTTGACAGAGCCGCAGGCGTTGTGCAGGCCAAGCAGGAAGTGAAATGGCTAGAGCACGTACAACATATCATCTAATATCACAGTGGTGCTATTAGCAGGGGAAATCGGAAAATTGAAAATCCACACCACTCATCAACCCGTCAGGTTTCATTCCTGCTTTACTCTGAGAGATTATTGTCATTACTTTTCCTCAAAGATGCTTCAAGTAAAATGTTACTCATCTCTCCCACACATAAAATGCTGTAGTTTTACCATTATCATATAGATGACTTCCATGCATGCAGCTGCATACAATCTCACATACATATACACACATGCATGCAATATATAAACTCAGACCTGTCCAAGTGTGTAATCTGCGACAAGCAGGTGACAACAAAATGACACAAACCAGCGTATCGAGCAAATCAGTCACACCGGTAACACATGTTGATTAGTTGATGGTACTGATGATCAAGGATGCCACCTGAGTCTCTCATTCATTTATCCATCCTCCCTGCCTCCACCTTCTGCCTTGCTCATCCTTTTCCCGTCAATTAAATTCACTTCACAAGTGCTTTGTTGGCGGGACCTCGGGGTGCCGTTGCCAAGGCGCTTTTGATTTAATATCTGTCATGCATAGGGGAAATTTAAAAAAACGGGAAAAAAACAACAACATGCCTTGAGGTCTGCATGGAGCCTCGCAATGGGAGAGTGGGGCATTTGTCCCCGCAGGGCAGAGTAGATGTGTGCACCCAGTGGGGGCACGAGGACACAACAGCACTCCATCGTCTGGGGGAGAAGACACAGCTTGAATACATAAATGAATGATGCGTTTTCTCTCCTCCCGCTCAATATTTTCCTCACCCTTCTGCTGCAGCTCCACTGTGAGTCACTCTGGATTAGAGGGAGCTGTTCTTAAACTGTTGGGCCCTCTTGACTCCTCAGCATCGGCTCTCGATCACTGTCTCCCTCTTGTTTTCTCTCTAACTTTCCTGACTCTTAAGTGGCTCAGGGGGCAGATGGAAAAACAGAACTTTGGTCCAGATGGAACAAGATTACAGTTAGACATAGTGGATGTCACTTTACAAAGAAAACCCAAGAGGAAGTGTGCTACAGTCTCACATTAAAGTGAGAATGTGTACATTTCAAAAGTAAAAATTTGAATTTTTTTCACCTACCACTGCAAAGACTGCAAAGTCTACATATCTATCACTGTTTTGACACGGGACCCACATCTCCTTCAACATAAAACCTAAACCTAAACTTTAATAAAATGGACTCTTCCAAAACATGTAAACCACGACCAGTAGCTAATGTTAAAAAAATGCTTTAAACCAACATTGCTTAGTGAGTTTTCTGACTTTTTGTTTTGCTTTAGTGTTTACCATTATCCCATAATGACACTTGGGGCCACAGTGGCTGCCATTCAGCAAGTTACAAGTTTGGTGGGTTACAAGTTTGATGGGTTGGTATCATAACAGAAGCTGTTTCTAGTGCTTTAATTAATCATTGGAGGGAACTGTTAAATAATTGGTATCCATATTAATGGATGAGAACATAGACATCAAAAGGATCAATGTATCCAAGTAGATGATTAGCTAACTCTTGACTATTGTTTTTTACTGCCTCTAGTTTTTGATCTAAAAATATCTGTCACTCCTGTGTTGTCTCATGGGTTTTGCAAAGCTGTTACAGTGTGAATTAATCAATTATCATCATTAATCAAAGATTAATTAAATCTATGATGATGATCTATGATCCATCCTTCTTCTTTTTTTCACTCTGTCCTAGGGTTCTCCATAACTACATGCTGTGGCGCATTGTGGCGGCGCTAAGTGAACACCTTTCCACCGCCTTCCGCAGCACCATCCACGAGTTTTCTCGGGAGATTGATGGCACAGAGCAGCAGCTGGAGCTGGGCAGGCTCTGCCTCACTCAGGCCAACAAACACTTTGGCATGGCCCTGGGAGCCCTGTTCGTCCAGCAACATTTCTCCTCTCAGAGCAAGGCCAAGGTATGGGTGTGGGTAGACCAATGGATGGATGGTGGGAAAGTTGAGTGATGGACTGTAGATGGATGGATGGATGGATGGATGGATGGATGGATGGATGGATTCAGATGGCCTTCAATTTGCCTGTTTTCAGAGGAGACAAGGTTTTGTCCATATTTGTTTAATCCAGACAGAAGCAAAATTCAAGCCAAACACAAGTGGCCAAAAAATGTGAACTGCATGTCGAGTTCTGCACATGTCTAAAACTCAAACACAAGCAAGCTGAACCCAATTGGTACTGCCAAATTGGAGACCCAAACAATTCTAATTTAATTTGTTACCCACTGTTAGCTTGCCAGGCTAATGCCCATTGGCTGCACTCTAGTTTTTGCCCAATCCCATACTAATAAGCCTGTAAGAAGGTTTTTTATATGTAGTGTGTTCACACTGGGTTTATCAAAACACTTTTGCTAAAAAACAATTAAATTGTGAGTCTGAAACAAGAAGAAATTAGAGTTAAAGTTAAAGATGCTTAAACTTGGAAAACGTAGATTTATAATCCATTGTCAATATAAAAGTATTGATTAGAGCAGCAATAATTATACTCAAATCAGTATTTTAAAGTTAGTATCTAAAATAAAAAAATATATATATATTTGTACAACTGGAAAAAAAATGGGCTTAAAGGACAATTCCGGTTCAAAATGAACCTAGGGGTTAATAAAATATGTGTACCGAGTCAACCGTTCTCTGGGATATGTTTTCATGCTAGCCTTCGGTGCAGAGGATAAATCGCTATTTCTACACCACTAACAAGGTTCAAAATAGCACCACACTTCAACTGTAGCATAATGAGGGTCCCTACATGTAAACCGAAGCATTGAGAACTTTGTAAGTGTACAGACAGTTTATTAAAAAGATAGTTCATAAAGACTGTACCATTCACTATACAGGCATGCGCCATCTTGGGAAAACAGTCATGACCAGTCGAACCACGAACGCCCTGCTTGAGCTATGTTACTGGTTACTGGTTGCACGGCGTTCGTCGTTCGACTGGTCATGACTGTTTTTCCAATATGGCGCCTGCCTGTATAGTGAACTATCTTTTTAATAAACTGTCTGTACACTTACAAAGTTCTCAATGCTTGGTTTTTTACATTAGGGACTAGATAATATTCTAAAAGCTAGTTATAAGCAAATAACCGGTTTGTGCTAGCTTGTTTCAAGCTAGAGACACATTCAATTAGCATAAAAACATATCCCAGAGAACGGTCGACCCGGTACACATATGTTATTAACCACTAGGTTCATTTTGCACCGGAATTGTCCTTTTAAAACAACTACAGAAAAATCTAGGGAAACAAAATATTTAGGGTTTGCTTTTTGAAGTTTAATTGGTATTCCAAAGTTACAGTTTGATTGATGTCTGTGGGCACACAAATCATTTCCTGTTATGTTGTGTGGTGATTTTTTTTAACTTCAAAAAGACTATACTATAAAAATGTGTGAACAGTACTACATACTGTGTGCATTTAATATGTATAGGACATATATCTATCTCATTATTCCTCTTCCCACTGAGAACTAAGAAATGTAATTAAAACTTACATTTGAAAATAACCAAATGCACTAATTGCATGTTATTCCATTAGCTGCACTGATCTTTCAAAGGATGCAACTTCATTTTTTCCTTACTTATACCGTATATATATATAAATGTTGTGCTCTGTTTTCTTGTGAGCTTGAATTTATACATGAAAACAGTGCACACAGCATTTTGGAGTTTGTTGTGGTCAGGCACCAGCAGTTTTAAGATTGAACAAGATTGTCAAGCTGTAAATGTCAGATCTATCACTACGTATTTAATGAAAGTATTTCCATCACTACTTGGTCTAAACAATGTATGCAGTGAAGAGCAATTTATCGGCACTTTCCATTGACTACATACAAGAGTTGGACAGCATCCTTTAAAGACAGCAGGAGGAAAAAACACAAAAGTGGCCTTAAATTGATCTTGTATGACTGTACTTATTACTGGAAAGATTTAACAATATTTTACAATCATCTGTGACATCTCTGGTCTTGGGAAAAAAAAACATGTTTCATATTGTATACCTTTTCCACAATTTCCACGAATGTGGAACTCGTCGCCTTTTTCTGATATTGTTTCTTTATTTTTTATTTTCTAGTTCATCACTGTCTTTGGCTCTGCATGGGGCAGTTTGGGGGATCCAGCTGTATATTTTGACATGGCTGAAGGATTTTTGATTGATTCCTGTACTGGGATCTGGAAATACCGTCCATGCCAATCAGAACTATCTCTAGTCTTCTCAATCAACTTATGGTTCTATATTGCTCTCTGCCTAGGTCATTCACTACTAATCCCCCACCTCTGCCCTTTGGTCCACTTTTCTTTCACCTTAATCCTCCCCATATGTATTCTTATCTCAGTCTGATGTCCACTCTAGGACATGGGGATATGGTTCCCAATGGGATTTCTAACCTCTGTAACCCCATGCTCTTTCTTTAAGCCCTCCATCATCTCCCTTTCACCTTCTTCTTCTTTTACTCTCACGGTCCAGCCCACAAGCTTTATCTTACATTGAGCTGCCTATCTTCTTCTCTTGGAAACTTTTAAATAGCTGCCAAGGCACAGGACAATAGCATAAAGCAAGTCTGACACAACTGGAGACGTTCTGGGTGCTAATTAATTTCTATGTACTGCAACTTAATTGAAATGTAAGTTCCAAAGCTTCTAATATTCCATTTAAGTTTCTTATAAGATACTAAGTATACATTTCAAAAATGATTCAAGCTAGTGGAGCTTTTCAGATTAATTAAAGAATAGAGAAGAGATTTTAAAGATCACGTCTACAGTATGGCAGGTTTCAACCAGATTAAGTGGTTTTCAAATCCCATAACATCTAAACGTCATTGAAACCATCCTTGTATGTAATGTAATGTAGAGCAGTGGTTCCCAACCTGCGGTCCGGGCACCCCCAGGGGGGGGCGGCAAAGATCACAGGGGGGGCGCAAGTCTTTATCTGGTTTGAGGTTGAGGTAAAAAAAAATAATATTTGCACGTTAAACAAATTATGATAATACACTAGAATATATAATGTATACAAAAGTCTGTATGAAAACTATGTATTTTGTTGTATGCTCGTTTTTCCTGCCGCCACGGCATCACTATTTTATGAATGAAACATGGCGGAGAAATGTAACAGTGCTGATAACTCCTCTTTATCAAAAAAGAAAGTAAGGCTCTATCTCAAGAGTTATCTCAACTTCGGTTTCGGGGCGGGGGGGCTCAGCTTTTCTTAGACATGAGTAGGGGGGGACGCCAAGGAAAAAAGTCTGGGAACCACTGCTGTAGAGTGTCTAATGTGGGAATAGAAAGTCTCATGCTGAGTTATTGCATTTTTGGTACTCTCCACGCTGATCATGTCCCATTGCTTAGACATCAGTCTGCACTATTTTGACATTTCCACACAGATTGGATACCTCATTATCAACACAAGCGGTACGGGACCTGTAGCAAGTGGCGATGTGTGTGCCTTGACTGACTCACAGATGCTGCTTACCTCTGCATGATCAGGAACTAATGAGTCTCAGGAGCTGATCCTGAGAGACAGGAGTCAGGGCTTTCTTGTTATCCTGAATCCCAGTGTCTTTTATGAGACGTGTTTGCAGTGCTTTGAGAAAGGACCAGTACAAATCTTTAAAGAAGACATATTATGCTCATTTACAAGTTCATACTTGTGTTTTGGGTTTCTACTAGAACATATTTACATGATTTAATGTTCAAAAATCACATTATTTTTCTCCTACTGTTTGCTGACTGTAGCCCCTGTCTGAAACGCTCTGTTTTAGTGCCTGTCTTTTTAAGCCCCCCTCCTGAAAAGCTCCAAAAAATGGAGGAAAAGGAGCCTGCATGTGATGGTAGAAAAAGGAGCCAAATCTGAATGGCTTTTAGAATCATGTTTTCTAAGGCAGCCCACAAACAACTGACTGGGTTGTCTTATTTCAGAGTCTGAGTCTGGCACTCCAGATAGGTTTTAGTTTTAGTGGGCTTACAAAGGTGGAAGAAAATCCACCATTGTAGGCAGTCTGGTACAACATGAATCCAAATCATCAGTTAGTAACACAAGCACTATCTTTTAAAGTATGCTTGACTTATACACTTTAATTACACCTTCAACTGTTTGGTTTTGGGGAATTCCAACAAGTTGAAACCCCTGAGAATCTTCTGTATTTCTTTAAAATATCCATAACTAAATAAAAGGGATAGAAAGAGAACTCGAATATTACTCCAGTAAAAGTAAAGCTAGTTTAAAGAAGTACTCAAGTAAAATGTAATTACCTGTGTAAATATGAACATATGAAGTCAGTTAAAATGTAGTCTGAGTAAAGGTTACTGTGTCACATTTTTAAAAGAGGGATAAAGAGAAAATACCATTGTTATATAGTTATACTACTGTTATATTAATATTAATATTAAAGAACACCATTAGGCTACAAACAAATGTGCATTGTCAACAGCATACACTAGTGCAGGGGTTTTCCATTCAAATTTAAAGAGGTCCAGTTACTAAAATGTCCTCCCAGAGAAGGTCAGAACCTCATACTGTCTAAATTGCATCCTTTAGCCTACTGCTACGTCTATCAAATCAAATCAACAACATACATTTCCATATCATTTCAGCAATATTTATTGTTAATTTAGTTAAGTAGCTCATTCAGAGTAAGAAGCTGAATGATATGTTTTCAGGGCCTTTAAAACTTCTTTAAATATGATGTGATCTCCCTCCAGGTACAGGAGCTGGTAGAGGACATAAAGCACTCTCTGGACCTCCGGCTGCAGGAGCTGGACTGGATGGATGAAACCACCAAGGAGGCTGCCAGAGCAAAGGTTCGGAGTCTAACTCAGCTTTTGCATCAGAAACACCACTCCCTGCCAGATCTGATTAGTATTTGAAAAATATTTAATTCTTTCTTTGCAGTTCCTTTCTTTCTGGGGGTTTGATTGATTGCTTTGTTAGATGGAATACATTAAGGGCTTGACATTGAGAAGTGAGGATCGCCTAATCCGGATCTCTCTGTGGTTCTGATTTAGGGTCTGCACTGAAAGATATCCCTTCTAATACTTTTACAATCTGAAGTTATAATCCTTTTAGAGGGCCATGCTGAATATAAAGAGCTTCCCTGTAATCCTATTACATTGAGTTTGCTTGATTAGTTAGTTACTGTGTGTGTGTGTGTGTGTGTGTGTGTGTGTGTGTGTGTGTGTGTGTGTGTGTGTGTGTGTGTGTGCGTGTGCGTGCGCGCGCGCCCGGTTGTACGCCTGAGTGCATGCGCACACACGCCTGAGTCCAAAATCAAGTGTGTATGGGTGCTTGTTAGTTACGACAACTGAATGTGGGGTGATGTTGGACCAGCTGTTTTCTCTTAAATTTTACACTCTCTTCTTCTCTCCCAGCTGAAGTATATGATGGTGATGACAGGATACCCAGACTTCATGATCAAACCTGAGCTCATAGATAAAGAATACGGGGTGAGTCATTAGCCTCCTATTTCACTCTGTATCACTCTCTACTGTATGAACAGATGTACCGGTATGTACTGTACATCAAGTGTAATGAGCTTTTGCTTAAATTTGGGTGTAAAGATAAAGGTGTAATCAAAATTTGAAAACAGTAAACTGATCGAGTGCATCATGAAGGTGGGTCAAAGTAGGAAAGGTGATTCACATCAGTAGTGGAAAGTGACTAAGTGCATTTACTGAAGTACTGTATATACACTTCTGATGTGCTTATAATTTACTTGAGTATTTTCCTTTGTGCTGCTTTACATGTCAGAGGAAAATATTGGTACTTTCCCAGCTACAGTTTGCAAATTCAGGTTTATATAAGCCTATGATCTGCTTATAAAATATGATTCATTGTTTAGTTTAATTAGTTGAAACCACCCAATATTATTATTATTAAGTTAATTAATTAGCTGAAATATTAAAATGCTGCTTACATGTTGTTTAAATGTATTACTAAATGCATTTAACTAGAAGGGCACCCAGGGAGGACAGACCTCTGCCCTGGCCATGCCCTATCTCGCATTGTTAACAAAAGTGACTTGATGATGACCGTGATTCGGAGCCGCTTCCAGATTTAATGGGTTCTTCCTTGGCCCACGCTACACCCTTCCACCAAGATTCATTAAAATTGGGCTTGTAGTTTTCCCATAATCCTGCTGATAATCAAACAAACCGAACTGAAAACATAACCTCCTTGCCGGAGGTAATAATAATCCTAACAATTGCAACAAAAATGTCAACCTACTCTTTTATTACATTAGCGTAAAGTAAAGGTGTTAACACTCACAATCCCTTCATATCTGTGGTTTTGCAGTTCGACGTGGACGAGAAGACCTATTTCAAGAACATCCTTAACAGCATCAAGTTCAACATCAAGCTGTCAGTCCAGAAGATCCGGGAGGAAGTAGACAAGACAGCGTGAGTGTCATATCTCCTTACATTACACAAGCTATGCTGGTCAGCCATCTCATCTTACTGACACGCGGTGCAAAGCAATTAAAGAAGGTTAATATATTTGAAATCCAGACTGAACTCATGCAGCTGAGGCTCACACCAGACGCTGCAGTTCCACCACTGTGAGTGTGTTACTCTAATGTGTTTGACATACCTAACATGTGTTCCTGTGAATCCCTTTTTAGTTTGACGTATTTGTTCATGCGCCTCTAAATTAAACCAACAGATACCAAATTGACATACACAGCAGGAGAAAATCCATTTGATTTACTTATCTACAGCAGCCAGGCAGCAGAAAAGTGCTGTGGGACATGCGGCTCATTTTTCTAAAACGCGGCCATGAACCCCTGGATTGAGTGCCTCTCTGCTATGACAACACATTACAGTCACATTAGTATTCCAAGGTGCTCAAAACAACTGTATCATTAGCCCACACTCAACGCCCTGAAGAGTTAAATCACATACGTCCCCTTTATCACCAAAAAAGTGGACCTTTCATCACTCACTCTGTCTTGTTGTCGCTGGGAAATAAAGAAAGAAACACTCCTCGTCCTCCTCCTCCTCTGTGTATGCAGAGCCATCAGTCTTTCATTCCTAGAACAAGGGCATCTCACACTTTCAGAGTTAGTCATTTGGGGGATTTTGTGCCAATCAATTGGTCTGGGTTTATTTGGATTATCATAAAGGAACTGTCCGCAAGTTTCATATGTAGAAAGGAACTTTGGCCGTGGGACCACACTCACTGAATATTTCTCACCAGGGGGTTTAGAGAGAGAGAGAGAGAGAGAAAAAAAAAAAAAAAAAAAAAAAAAAAAAAAAAAAAAAAAGAGGTGTTTGGGATTCTGTTCAGGATCGGGGGGTGTTTCGAGTGGGTAGATTGGTGATTTGAGTGAGTGGTGTGTGTGTGTGTGTGTGTGTGTGTGTGTGTGGCTGCGTGTGCGTGTAATGGATCCCATCTTTAAAACCCTGTTTGTTTGACACTGCTTTTCTCCTCAGATGGCTTCTCCCCCCTCAGGCCCTTAATGCCTACTACCTCCCTAACAAGAACCAAATGGGTGAGTGTGTGACTCTTCATTGTACATACAGATATTTGTGTTCTCTATGTCATCTGTCTCCACACATAACCCCCTCCATTGCCATTCTGCACCACGACATGGACGCATTAGTTACAAGCAATTACACCATGTTGCAGCCTGTTTTCAGCAAGTCAAACATGTCGGCTGCTCCGAGAAAAAAAGCATCCCCCTCCTTATATCATATTCCTTCTCATCGCTCACTTTCTACTTCGATCTCCACCTCACATACTTAACACCCCCCGGAGGAAAAACAAGCAGTAACGCCGTCCCAAATTTTAACAAATCTGGCCTTGCACTGTCACCCCTCCCTCCCTCCCCCCCTCCCTCCCTAACTCCATCTCTCCTCTCTTCGTCTTCTCAGTGGATGTATAATAAGAAGGTCTCTCTCATGATTGGCTGTCTGTGTCTGCCTGCCTGCTGGATTAAATCTCTCACAGAAAAATCAATGGTGTGCTCGCAAGAGTATGCTAGAGGACAGGAAGAGTCAGACAAACAGATGATCATCATCAGTCCCCTGGGTCATTTCTTTTAACCCATACCCATTATTTCTCTCTCTTAACCAAGCCACTTCAGTTCTCAGGTCTGTATTCATTTTCATACTTTCCTTTTTTAATATCAAATTAATATTGCCCATTTAAGTTTCCCTCCATCTCTTTGGCTTACTTTTTTATGTCTGGAAACAGGTTATCTTTGAAGATAAAGAGACAAGGACAGAGGTTTATTAAAAGTAGCTCCCTAACATCGTGGGCTTTAATTCTCTTCATGGGCAGCTTTGCCTCACAGTCAGTAATTGACTGATTTCACTGACACTGATAATGTTAAATCCTGACTACCTACATGTACATACTGTTACGACCTGATGTCTAGGGGTAAACCAGACATAACAAAAAATGTGCCTCCCCCACTCTTCCCACTCCCAAACATGGCCAGGACAAAGAATTGCAAAGTAGCAGTTTCTATTTTATTCGGAGATGAGGCCCCAACACAACAAACAAAACAACTCTAAAGACAACCTAAAACTTTCCTAAACCAAAACAAAATGTAAAGAAAAGACAAAGCTCTAACCTAGGCTTCTGATAACAAAAAGGACTTCTCACTCCTACCAAACTGCTACTAGCAATATAAGACAAAGAAAATGTATTCACAGCTAAAGAAAAATGGCTGAAGGATAACAAATCCAAGAGATCAAAACAATCATTTTCACTGAAGGTTGTTTACACTACTCACAACAACTTGAACCACAAGACACAGATTCACACAGGCACATGTTGGGAACTGCAGAATGAAGCGAGGATGAGTTCCTGTCCGATGAGGCTTAAAATGGCTGCTGTCCTCCAGGCGACCAATCAGGAGACAGCAATCAGCTCTGCTGGACAAATCCGGTGTGCGCACCTGTTCTCCATTACCTGTGTACACTCAGAGGAGATCAACTGAGACCCTGTTTACACGTACATGGTTATTTTTACAAACTAAGACATTTCCCTTCGTTTGTACCCTTCGTTTACACGCAAACGGAGAATTCGCCTCTGAAACCGAGTCTTTCTAAAAACTCCGGCCAGAGTGGAGATTTTTGAAATCTTCGTTTGCACGTTTGCATGTAATCTGATACAAACGGAGGTTTAGGCAGCTGAGAGAGAGAAAGAGGACGTGATTGGTTGCTGTTGTTGCTGTTTTCGGGGTTCTGATTGGCTAACGTGGGCTTGAGCTTCTCGTTACACTGCCATCTACAGGTTTGGCGTGCTCTTGACTGCATTGACGGCAAATATACACGGGTACGTGTAAACGAACACTTTTCTGAAAACTGACAGCTGTGCACAATGTTATTTTTGAAAACGGAGAGGTTGAAATGTCCGTTTTAACGTAGCATGATAGTGCAGGGTGAAAGACAAATTACAAAATATGACCCCAGGGTCATAACAATACTTTTCCTGCTGCAATTATAATTATTGAAATTACCAATTATTTGTAATTATTTGATTTGTCTATAAAATGTAAAAAGAAAAAACTGAACAGAGTCTACAGCTATGCTAGAAGCTCTTTGAGTCTGTACAATAGTGATTTGAGCAAAATATGAGCACATAATGACAATGCTAACATGCTAACACCATCGTAGTTTAGCATCCTAGCGTGCTTACATTTGCTAATTAGCACTAAATACGAAGTACAGCTGAGACTGATGGGAATGGCATCAGTGTTGCAGATAGAGCTCCTGGGAAAAGTCAGGGGACCACCAACCTTATTTATAATTCATTATTTTCAGACTGAGACTGAGAGGAACATCTGTTCAAGTCTGTACCGATATTTTTGTCAAACATATTGTAGATAGTTATTTCACAGAATAAGTAAAAACTCTGAATTTCTGTTGACGTTAGATGAAAAGTCAGGGGAAATTACATTCCCATACAACTAAACTGCATTCTCAATTACATTTCAAGTAAAACGTATTTTCAAAAACATTGTCACCAGTGACAGGCACGGCGGCGGTCGCAGTTATACACACATGGTTGATACATATACAAAGGACATCCGGCTGGGCTTTTTTGATGAAGGTGCTGATGTTCAGCTCCCTCTTTAGATCCTGGGTGATGATGGAGCCCAGGAAGCGGAAGGACTCCACAGTTTTGCCTGGGGAGTCACACAGGGTGAGGGGGGTGGCTGGGTCTGCGTTTTTCTTCCTAAAATCCACAACCATCCCCAGGCTTCACTGTCTTTAGAGCGTTTAGTTCTGTTCTTCATCTTACTCAGCATGAAGCAAGAAGTTGCTGCTGTGGAGGAGACTGATTTGTATTTTGCTCTTACTGTGTGCTGAAAGAAATGCATTTGGGCAAATAGAGAGACTTTCTCATCATTGTCCTCTATAGCAGCTGCTCTATTTTACATCAACATCCTGGCTAGTTCAGCTTTAAGGCATCATTGTTTCACATTTCCTCTTAACTCTCTCTCTTTCCCTCTAGATGAGACTGTATCAATGTGATTAAAAAAAAAAAACCAGAGTGTGTGATATTCATAATTGTATCTGGACATTTCCACTTCCCTCATGTTGTTTCTTTATCTCTCTTCCAGTGTTTCCTGCCGGCATTCTTCAGCCCACTCTCTACAACCCTGAGTTCCCACAGTAAGTAGCCCTCCTCTTCTCCCTGCCTTTCCCTGCTGCTGTCCGTAGGGATGCAACAACATCACCACGTCCACAACAACAAAGGTCATTAAATTCTACGACAGTCTGGCAAACCTCTGCTTCCTTGAAGTCCCAGCACACCTGATTAAACCAATTTAACTACCCACCGAGAGCTCAATTACCGAACAAGGTCCCACTAATGGAACAGGTGTCATTGAGAAGTCGCCTGCCTAAATTTGAGTCCGTCGACTAATTTGATGGTGCATGAAAGTAGATAGCCTCCCTGTCTGACTCTATGTGTTCTATTTATCTCAGTTAGTTACTTTGTGATTAAATTTGAGTTCTAATTCATTAATCAGAGTCACTGCATTATTGCAAACTATTTATAACTTTAAATTAGGCATGCATTAAAATCAGAACACAAAGTATTTCTTCTTCTTCAGTTGTACATTTTAGATAGAAGCTCTTTGTATTATAAGGTCTGACATATATATATAGGGTATTTTATGGACAGTAATATATATTTTTAAATACAGTTGCTGATAGGCAATGCAGCATTTTGTGACAAATATCTTTATAACTCTATCAGCAGGAAATATTTTCCCCACAGATTTTCTCTTATCACGATGGAAAATATTTTGAATTTAAATTTAATTAATACCATAAGCACTGAAATCCAAACCAATTCTAAATGAATGTTTTCATACTAGTGCTGCCATGATTATTTGAATCTTATCAGCAACTAAATACATAATTTTGAGATTTAATCTATATAGCATATTTAATGTTGCAATTTAACAAAGTTGCAGTTTAAATAAAACCGAATTTGTTGCACTGAAATATCACTGATATCCAGGCCTGATTACTTGTCCTTGTCCAAGACAATTTCAGCAACTGGATATTTTGACTTGACTTTTTAGATCTGTGCTTAAGCATATTTCATCATTCAAGAGTTGTATCTGTTTTGATAAAGATTTCAATGGTTATGCCATGCCAAAAGTTTCAACTCTTTGCAAGAGTCATACAACACTGGCATGAATTATAAACCAAATGGCTGCCTGGTAGGTAGGAAATCAATCCAGGAAGTGTTGGTGTGGTCTAGAAAATGGTTAGTAAGAAAACAAAGCACTGCAGCACTGAGGAATGTGCACTTAAACAACTACTTTTTTTGTTTACAGTATTGAATATTATTTAAGCCAATATACACAATACAGTCCAAACAGTTGCAGCTCCTGCATTCATACCAACCCGCCCCCCCCCACACACACACACACAACATTAGCTAACACTTCTACGTCTTCATTAGAGGTGATCACCACTACTTCCACTACCTGCTGCCATGCATGCTAATCAATATTAATTAATGAAGTAGTAAAGTGTGTGTGTCGTGTGTGTCGGTGTGCGTGTGTGTGTGTGTGTGTGTACCTGTCCCCTTGAAGTTATTACTGCAGTAGCCCTAACCTCCCATAAACTCTCGCTCTCTCCCATAACCCCAAAAAAAAAAAACACACACACACACACACACACACCTCTTCACCAGCACGTCCAGTATAATGAAGCTTCAATCAGCCAGTTAGTTTAGCGAGGGAGTTGGGCTCGGTGTGAGGCAGCGTATCGACAAGCTGTCAGAAAGTCATTTTCAGATGTAGCCATGTGAATAGCCCCAGACTGCCCTCTCATCACTCTCTATATATGCATGTGGAGCAAAGACAGCACTCCAGCTCAGCCCAGGGTCAAGGAGAGGTAGAAGCAGGGGGCACATGCTAGTTGTGGGCCAGTGGGTGCTTACACAAGGTTGGGATGTGTAACAGGGTGTTGTATTGTGTGTCAACAACTTGGGAAATTATGACTTATGTTCACACTGCAGCTGAAAGGTCCCATTGCTGATTTCCCCTTACATGTAAAACAGATATCTGATGTTTTCTAATCAGCTTGTACAGACGAAATGTGGCAATGAGCTTCTTTTTATTCAATACCAATTTGAGAAACATGGATCCAAAATAAGATCTCAAGTGCCACTTGCAATTTATTTGGCTTAGCTGAGCAGACGTAGCAATGAGGACAATGGGACAAAGAGAAAGACAAGAAGCCCACAGGGCTGTCTGTAATGAGACACCTCAAATCAGTCAAAAGGCATATTGCTCTGTTCTAAAGTGAGTGGATAAGCAGACCTAACTTTGGGAATCTGTATGAGAAAGTAACCTTTGACTAGATAGTACTACATTTAAAAACAAAACAAATTGAGTCAGTAAAGTTAGCTAAAGTTACACAGCTAAATCTGAAATTTGCTAACATCCTAAAACAACATACCAGACCAGCCAAACTTTGTCAAAAAAAATCCTCAATGTATTTAATTGATCAAGTGTGTTTTATTGCTTAGGAATTCAACTTTTCTTTCAACAGTTCATAGTCTTGCTATAGGTATAGGCAATTCAAGACCTTTTTTAAGCAACTGCAGATACCAAGAAAGTTTTAGTTTTGTGTAATGTTCCATATCTCTCATTCCTGCTGCCAGATCTCTGAACTATGGAGGAATAGGAGCGATCATTGGCCATGAACTAACACATGGATATGATGACTGGGGTAAGAACTACACCCTCTTCACCCATCCATTACAACAATGCTCATACACCCACGTTTTCACCATTTTGAGTCATACTCCCGCTTTTGCATTGAACTAATCCATTCCACAGAAAGAGCAAGGGTTCCCTGATGATTTGTGTAATTTTATGACATTTGTAGGATGCCTGCAACTGTATTTTGAGCCACAATCTCTAACTTTCATTTCCAGTCAAAAGTGCTGCCCTTTAAGATACATTTGAAGACTTTAATGAGGGTGTGAAATGTCTGCCAGTCACCTACCAAATGCTGGAATAACTTTGAGTGGGATTGGTAGGTTTGTGCACTACTGGCTTTTCTGGCAGACAGTCATTCTACTAATTTAGTTGGCTGGAAAGGCAGTTCAGTTGGCTCTTGAACTGGATACAGCCAAAGTCAACCCAATAACATTTTACTTCATAATGGTTTGACCCCCGCAGCAACAAAAAGCTTCCAAGATGACGTGCTGGGCAGCTTTTTGGACTGTGAAGGAAAGTTACAGGTTGTGTTGTCTCCATGCTAACACTGCCCCCCCCTGCCCTTTTGCCCTTCATCTTAGTGATGCAATGGTTCATGTCCCTAGGGGGCCAGTACGACCGCCATGGAAACCTCAAGCAGTGGTGGACAGAGGAGTCCTACAGAAAGTTCCAGAAGAAGGCTGAATGTATCGTCAAGCTCTATGATAACTTCACTGTTTACAATCAGAGGGTGGGTCTGCACACAGACACTTGCACATACAATTTGTGCCAAAGCATTACATAGATATATGGGTCAGCTAAGATTTTGGACTGATTTTACATTTATATTGAAAACCATATGTCAGCAAGTCAGTGTCCTCTAATATGATGCAGGTTGACTTATCATTATTTCGGAATACATCAATACTACTTTGGTTATCTGTGGGAGACAGAATAGTTTTTTCAGATTACAAATAGATTACATGTATGTTCCTTTAAAAGGAGCACTTCACTTCAATTTTACATATAAAGTCAAAGTGAGTACTACTCAGCCTGTAAAAACAGTTGTATGATGTCTTCAGTAGCCCTGAAGGAGCTTTGTTAGGTCTGAGAAAATAACCCTGATGATGGCATAATTCAATTCAATTCAATTTGTATTTATAGTGTCAAATCATAACACAAGTTATCTCAGGACATTTACACAGCTAGAGTAGGTCTATACCACATTCCCCCAAGAGCATGCACCAAATTATAGCAATGTCAACAGGGCTATCTCAGATTATACTTGAAGATTTCTACCAGAGAACCTGCATTACAAACTGGGGAAGTGGAGTTTGAAAAATATGGGCATTTACCCTTACAGGAAGGTTCTAACAAAAGCCGTATTGCATTATGGGACATGTAGGATCTATAGTTGTTGGACCTTGCTTGACCACTGCTAGGAACTAAGGTTTTCACACCAATGGCCTGTTTGTTCTGGTCCCAATCAGTTGATGAGTTTGTACACTTAAGAGTGTTTTCTCCTTGGTTCGGTTTCTTTTCACACACATAAAAATCCAAGCGAATCAAAATGCATCGCTACAAACATTGTGAGAATGTTCACTCTGCTTATTGGTCAGATGTGCTTAGGATGGGAGCAAGCAAGTAAAAATACAGGAAGAAGTTTGATTAGTGTATTCACACCTGCATAAACGAGTCCGATTTATTACCAAATACTGATATTAGTCTTTTAATCACATCAGATCCTTGAAGTAGGTATACATACTATCACAAAAGTATAGGGGTAGAGATGTTAAGACCTTTCAGCGTTTTATTAGTTTCCTTTCTGTGTGTTTAGGTGAATGGCCGTCTGACACTGGGGGAGAACATAGCAGACATGGGAGGGCTCAAGCTGTCATACTATGTAAGTAATAGGCTATAAGTACCATCAATGTTTAAATACTTTGGCTCTGTTGCTTCACAAACTGTAAATATTAGAGTTTTCAGTAGCACCACTGTGCATTTTCTTTATTCTTCATAAATAAGTCTACTTTAGTTGTATGAAAGTAAAGAGCAGATGTCCACCAGAATCAAGATAAAAGATAAACGTGAATTCCCTTTTTCTGCTTGTATCAGTGTGCGTGTGTGTGCGTGCGTGCGCGTGTGTGCATGTGTGTATGTATGGGTTTGACTGGACAGCAGAGTATCTGTGTTGCTGCATAATTCAATTCCATATTGAGCGTGTCCGTGGTCTATATTGAAGCAAGGAGTGTTTTGTTCATGCAGAAACAAAAGTACAAAGGGAATGAGTAATTGCTTTTAAATAAATCAGAATATCAAAATGCAACAGTAGTTTCATAGCGCCTGTTAGTCATGTCAATCAATGAGATTGGCTGACCCTGGCCCGTTTTGGTTTGAGATCTTATTTTAACTTACAGAGAATATGCTACTTTGAACATGAGGTGAGGGATTCTAATTTAATTTGTATCTCCTGTCTTTCATTATTCCCTCCCGCCACACACCTCTCTCTTACTGCCCAGGCATATCAGAAGTGGGTGAGGGAACATGGTCCGGAGAGGCCGCTGCCTGGGCTCAAATACACACACGAACAGCTGGTCTTCATTGCCTTTGCACAGGTACAGAAGCCTCTCAGTAGTTTCACACTACTGTCTGTCATTACATTTACATCTTAAATAATTTAGCTGCCACTCTCAGCTGGAGCGACTGATCACAGAGAGCAGGTAGGAGTTGTATATTATGCCATTAGCTGATGGATGCATTAACCATTGTAGGGATGAAAAATGCAGCGTTGATGACAGTACCGTGGCTCTCAGCACTAGACCACCCCTGCTCCTTGTAACTATTACCGCTATCATTGATATTCAATGGTTTCATTGAAATTCATGGCTTAATGTAACAGCTGAAAATCTAGACACATTTTTTAATGCAATTTGCTATGTTTTAGCTTTCAACTTTAAAACTTGCCACAGGGAAGTTATATGAAAACCATTGGTATATGTGTACATTCATACATAATAATATGTATTATAAACATTAAAAGTTGCAGTAACAGTAATATTAAACTCGCCTCTGATTGGTCAATTACAGCATTCTATGGTCTGTTATTTCTAAATAGCAGACCCCTGCTATTAATAGCAGACCCCTCCTCCAAAAGGTCACAAGATAGATCTGAGGGGTCACGACATGATTTCTGAGGTAGATGAGGGTGAAAAACTAATTCTGCTAAATGTTTGTATTGTGTTTTTCTTTCTATCTCTAATCTTTGCTTTTTGTGAAATATTAGATCATTTTACCTGTGGGCGTCAAACAGTAAATGAAATAATCTGAAGTGGTTTAAAGTGGAAATCAGTCTTTGGTGGAACTATTAACAACTCACATCCAAATCATGACAAGTGGCTCCAACTGCTTTTTTGTAAGAGGTTGCAAAAAGGTTGTGAACCACTGGTCTGATCTTAAAAAAAATGCATTTTATAAGCGTATCATATCCGTTTCATGTAAAATCTTATCCAAAAAGTAACTAGTAACTATAGCTCTTAAAACAAAAAAAATATAGTGGAGTAGTAGAAGAGGAAAGTGTAAATAAGTAAGTAAAGTACAAGTACCTCAAAATTGTACTTGTTGTTACTTGCCACCACTACTTTGGCTTAACTGTCTCCAGGTTGGGTAACGGTTGTGTTAATGTTGTCTTTTTAGAACTGGTGTATGAAGAGAAGATCTCAGTCCATCTACTTGCAGCTTCTGACTGACAAACATGCGCCAGAGCACTACAGGTATAGTATACTCACATACATAAAAAAAAAAAAAAAAAACACAAACACCCAAAAAGTCAATATGTTACATTTGTGGGCATAGTTATTACATTTTAAGAAAGATTTCAACTGCAAAATAATCCAAGATATCCACAAAGCACTACACTTAAACTGTAACATAAGTGCAGGCACAGATGTTTGATGATCTCCACATTACTAATGGAAGTTTCTTGTGTTTCCTCCCCCTGCAGAGTGATTGGCAGTGTTTCCCAGTTTGATGAGTTTGCCCGTGTTTTCCACTGTCCGAAGAGTTCCCCAATGAATCCGGTGGACAAATGCTCCGTATGGTGACCTCCCCGTCCACCTGTCGCCCTTTGGATGAACTTCATCTTTGCGGCCCACACACACAACCTGTCCTACATCACATATTTATCAGACAACCAACAGGATGATACAGAGTGCATCAAGCCTATTCTTGCCTATAAATGATACAGGAATGAAATGTATCTTTTAAACATTATCAGTACACGTCTTAATTTAAGAAGTTTATACAACTGTCCATTGTCTGTACTAACCAAACTAAAGCATTTATCACACAACCGTTGATCATGTACATATATATCATTTGATTATATATATTTTTCAGTGTTTAAATTTACTTTTCAAATCATCTATTTTTCTATTTTAGCAGATGTATCACGTACATTATGCGTAGAATTCATAAGCTATTTTTTTATGTTACCTCAATTGTTTCTCTTCTTTGTAGCATCAAGTAGAAAAACTTGGAAGCAACAGGGACTTCAGTACCTGTTGTAAACCGGACAAAGACCAATTTAAAGTGAACTGAGCTCATTAGCATCCTTGTGCCTGCCAACATGCTGGTGTTCTTTTCAGTTTGGTATTGGAGTTTGATTTGTCTCGCAATGCTACGCTCTTGTGGCTGCAGAGAGCAATGGTCACTGTTCAACCGTCATGACTGTTGTAATCGTTTGCCTGCATTCGTCTTGTTACTGTGAGTGTTTGTACGTTTTTAAGATTTGTCAACATTTTTAAAAAAACAAAACAAGGTGGACTTATGGTGGATGTTTTTCTCAGGATTTGTAGCAAAGCGCCAAATAGAGGATCTTTGCGTCTATATCTACATTCAACTCTTCAGCCTGCGGTACAATCACAAAGGAGCTGGTATACTTAACAAACATTGGATGAAAAAAAGAGAAGAAAATAATGTGTTTCTTTACTGGAATCCACAGCACGGGCAACACCTACTACAACTCTGCTATTGGACTATTCACAGCTCTGTCTTTCTTGATGAACTCTAAATGATCTTATACAACCTGGGATTCAAGTGAGAGGGAGAGCGTGAGGTCCCATTATACAGTATATTCACAGTTAACTCACCAAATAACAAGCCAACACTCTGTACATAAGAAGTGCAAACTATGGTAGATAGAGAATCATACATTTGTACCCAGTGTTATTTAAAAATAATTACTTTTGTATAAACAATCTGTTGGTACACAAAATAAGAATCTTTGTACAGTGAAGAAGTATATCAGATGTTATGGTTGTACAGTTTGTTTTGATGAGAGTGCATGTTTCCCTCCTGACCATTAAATTCGGATCGATATAGATGGAGGACATCAAACACACACACGTCTGACTCTATAGCTGCTATTTCGCACATGGCTGCTATCTCTTCCTCTTTGTTGGTCATCGTTTAATGTTTGAATAAATACAAAGGATCACTGTGTCATGTTGCTTTAGTGACTAAACAGACTAAAGTTTAGTCTGTGGGCAGGTGTGTGTTTGTGTGAGATACGTGGGTTATTATCTGTCAGTGTGATTGTGTTGTCAGCTGTGTCCTCACAGGCTTGGATTAGCAGCGATATGAGCCAGCTCTCTCTTGTCCTCCCAGCGTTGGATGGTAGAAGTCCACCTCTCCCACTCTGCCTCCTGTTTGCGTAAAACCTGCAGCACCCAGGAATCAAACAACACATTTACAATGCAACATCAACAAGCTGTGCAAATCATAGGGGTGGTTCATTAATACACGATTACCAGTTAAACCAGTTCCAATCAATCTGCCAGACTGGAACCCTGTTTTTTCCTAAGTGTCTCCCTGAAGGAGCCTCTTTACAGCTGCACTGTAAACAGGGGCAGCTTGCAGCATGGGCTGCACTGTGTGTATTTCAAATCTGACCTCATACCTTTTTTTGGTTTAAAGGGTCTCCATACTATTTCAGGAAATATATGTGCTTTAAAATGTGTTGCAATTAATGCCTAGTTCACATTGCGCAACTTTGGCTCGTATTTTCCACTCACCAACAGTTTTTGGTGCTCCCCGACAAAAGCCCAGATCAGAGGCGAATTGGCGTGGGACGTGGGACGTGTTCAAAGGCGCAAGCCGAGAGGTGAGGAAACATGCTATTTTCTGACAATGTGTGCCAACGACAACACCCCGAAGCCGCTCCTAAACTAGGCTTTGTTAGACTCATTAAATGCCATGCTTTTCACAATAAACTCTGCTTTTCTGAGCCACCTTTATGAAACACCCCTAAGGATCAATTGTTAATTAAGGAGATCGATTAGAGTTGTCAGTGTCCTGGAATCTCCTTGGAAAACAAATTATACTGGACCTTCCCGTAGTGTAGTATGCACCAAGCATTTGCTTTGACTGACCAAACAGGCACAAGGGATTTATGTGAATTCTATCCATTACTGAATCATTTTGATCTGTCTGAACAACTGTAAGCCTGAGGCATATCTGTATACCACGGGAGTCCTTTCCATACAGCTCTTTCAACTAACATCAGTTTTCAGTGGTGCAGTACAATATCTTCTTTAACAACATTTTAAAGCTTGGTTAGTGTTTTTCTACAAGCAAAAACC
This sequence comes from Perca fluviatilis, assembly GCF_010015445.1. Classification (NCBI taxonomy): domain Eukaryota; kingdom Metazoa; phylum Chordata; class Actinopteri; order Perciformes; family Percidae; genus Perca; species Perca fluviatilis. The sequence goes on along the minus strand of NC_053113.1, from coordinate 17,503,657 downwards.
AAAATGTCCGCTCTACAGAAAGTAAAAAGTTTTTTTTTAGCTTGCTGACAATGAGGTTTTTAATTTATAGTCTTGAAGTGTATGTAAAACTATGCATTTTATAAATGAAATCTTAGATTTGAATTAAATCACAACTGAAATGGGACTCAAAAGCCATTTCTAAACAAATCAATAGAATATATTATTAATTTTGAGCATGAGTGATCAATTTGAGTCAGATGCCTTCTAATGATAATACAATAGCTATATTATGCAATGGAAGACATCCTCCACTCATATAAGTGACCAAAAGTGACAGACATTTAACTAGAAGTGTGTTTAGGCATCAGTGGCAAACCTGTTGACTAAACAATATTAATAAAAAGCTGAAGGGAGGAAAAGATGGTCCCTGCTGGGACATTCTAAACTCCTGGGGCTTGCTGTCAGCGTGCTCTTTCTCGTGCAGATTCCTGATTCTCTCCTCAAACCTCTGTTGACACAGCAGACTGAATATGTATACAGGCTCACTGTTTTAAATTAACATCCACTTTGGAGCCAAAAGATACAAGACCTCTAGCAATAAATTGAGTAAAGCTTAAGATGCATCTATTGTGAATTGCATGTACCTGTCCTGGCCTTGCCTCAATCATGGTCCCAACCTTCTCTCCTATCTCTGTACTAGGACCTAACAAGGGAGACTATTTAAAGGACAATACAGTACAAGCTCAAGTATTGCTATACAAAGCTGTTATGTTGTGCCAATATTCAATAGCTTCAATCTGAGCTGTTACTGCAGATAATTAAAAACGAATTAATAACATTCAGTGTGTCTCATCCAGAATTGTAACGTTGTCAGGTTGGGGATGAATGAAACTACATTTTGACCATTATGGGACACTGAAAGTCTTCACTAAACCACATTAAATCATTCCAGGTTTTTCATAACTCAACAGTTAATGAAGGTTCTTCTAAGACCTACTTCTTCAACAACTTTCTTATTATTGTGTGCAGGGTGTAACAGGGAGTAACATTACCTCAACTTTCTGAGAGTTGTCCTGCTGCTGCCTCAGCTGGCTCCTCTGCTCTCTGATACAAGCTTTCTGTTTGGACACCAGCCACTCAAGCTCAGACACCCGTCGGCGGAGCTCCTGATTGGCCCTGGACAGGTGACTTGACCCATTGGACGAGTCTTTAACTGTCATTTTTAGCTATAGACAAGGAAACAGGGAATTCACAAAAACAGGTAAAAAGGGTAAACCTGAGGCACATTATGCAATAAGGGTGCTAGTACGACTTGTTGAATCAGTATCACTATGAATGCTAATTGATGATGAGAACGTATGTACAATATAGACAAAAAGTCTAGGTAAGGGTTTTCAATAAGGATTATGCATATCCATACATATTTACACACTTCAGTAAATCTCTTAGCAGCTTAGAATTGTTTTGACTGCTTCCAACTTTTACTCTCATGTCCTATTTGGAGGTCCTTCAACACCAGTTTGAGGCTGGGATAACGTTTAATCAGGGACTTCACAAGATGTCATCATTTGTGATGGAATATTGTGTGCCTGCACAGAATGTATAGCTGAAATCACAATAATTATTTTCTTTAATAAAAAATGAATACAACAGAATGAAATATTTCTGCCATTTGGTACCTCTGAGATTTCTCGATGCAGTGTCTTCATGGAAGATTCATAGTCTTCCCTTGTTTGTTGCTTTATAGCGCCCAGCTCTTCAGACAAATGACTAATCTTTGTCCGAGCCTCACGCAACTCCTCATCTCTGCAATATATGGTGACAGCAAGCAAAGATATCATTAATACATGCCATATAAGATGTCTTGTTTAGGCATACATGTTCACCTACACCTACTGTCATGTCACCTCAGTGTGATGGTAGCCTGGTGCTGGTCTCTGGCCTGCTCCAGTTTGCTGTGTAAACTGCTGTTGGTCAACACAGCCTGCTCCAAACTCTGAGCCAGCCTCTTGTTGTCTATTTTGGCTGTATCCGAGGCCTTCTGCAAGAGTTGGAAGGGATTGTGCGCACACACACACACGCACGCATGGACGCACACACACATCACACCACACACACACATACACACACACAGTATATACACAGTTTTAATAATACAAACTTTATTAAAGGTAGACTTAAAGAGAATGATTTCTATATAATATTTTCGGTGTATAATGCATCTTAAAGATCACATATTTTGATCACTAATATCATATCGTTATTAGTTCAGTTGCCATTGCAGAATGCATTGTACAACTAATAGTCTTTAATAGAAAGTAATTTTATCGTCTGACTGGAGATTAGCACTCCAGACATACAACATCATACTAGTTGTGTGAATGATGATGTCACTTTTTTCGACAAACAATACTACGACTTTTTTCAACATACTATACTCTGATTTTTAATCACTTTTTTTCAGACCACAATTTAACTGGTTGAGGTGACAGATATGGACTTGACTCCGGTCAAAGACTCAGGCTCCAGAGAAGAGTATATGGTTAACAGAGCTTTATTTTGCATTGCTGTTTATTTGTGTTTGTTTGTGGTCTACAAGAAATAAAAGAGAAAATACAATGAATATTAATATAAGCTGTAGTAAAATGATGCCAATGATAACAGCGCTTATATTATTATTATTATTATTAGGGCCCGAGCGCCAACAGCGGCGAAGGCCCTATTGAAACTGAATGAATTATTGTTTCTTTCTTTCTTTCTTTCTTTCTATTCTTTTTCCCGTCAAATGAATTGGCTTTTTGAGGGGCTTAACATATTCAAAAACTCACCAAATTTGGCGGTCACATCAAGTCTGGTGAAAATTTACGTATTTTAAGGGTTTCGGGAATAGGCGCAAAACAATGGCTCGCTAGCGCCCCCTAGAAAGTTAAGAAAATTGAGCCCCTGCAGTGCGTTTAACGTAGACTCACGATACTTGGTACACATATGTAAGATGTCAAGATGTACAAAAAACTTCATTAGAGCCATACCCTAAACCCAACAGGAAGTCCGCCATTTATATTTCAAAGTTCAAAATTAGTGCGATTTTGGCCATTTCCACGTCGTACTTTAACGAACTCCTCCTAGAGATTTCATCCGATCAACTTCAAACTCGGTCTGTGCCATCTTAAGATATTAAAGATGAAAAGCTGTTAAAAGAAAAACTTTTCGTCATAGGGCATGGCCGTGGCGGGGCGGCCATTTTGTGCGTTTCGCCTCCGAAACAGGAAGTGGGCGTAACTCGAGTGTACGCTGTCCGATTACCTCGAAACTTTTCAGGATTCATAAGAGTGAGTTCCCTTGTGTGAGGTATCATTGAACTCAGCAGAGACTTCCTTCTTCATTGGTGATGGTTTGACCCGCCCCTATGTTCCCACGCCCCCTTTCATACATGCTGACGCATCTAAGGTAGAGTCTTGTGTGAGGTATCATTGAACTCAGCAGAGACTTCCTTCTTCATTGGTGATGGTTGGACCCGCCCCTATGCTTTAGCCACGCCCCTTTTCGCAGCTAATGAACGCATATCGTAGAGTCTTGTGTGAGGTATTGTTGAACTTCGGCGGGGAGTTCCCTTTTCATTGGTGACGAGTTTGCGGCGTCTGAGTGCCGCGCAATTGACGGGTTTGCAAGGAGGCGGCATCAGCCAGTAACACCGAGCGATATTCACTAACTTGGCTAAACACAGAAGCTATAAACCCACAATGCACAACAATATTAAGTCGGAATCAAGTTCACATCTACTGCTTCGAGGAGTGAACCTCTACCAGGTCAGCTAAGATATCTTGCACCCGGCGCAGCGCAAAGCCCGACGCAAGTGTCTTTGCTAGTTTAAGACCGACACAGTTGTCAATTTCCAGTCCAGCGCCCACGTCGTTTAAATAGCAAATGCACCTGCGCCCAACTTTGCGCCCATGGGTGTGCTGGTCTTACAGGAAGGTGTGTTCAGGTGAATTCTTGGCGTACTGCTATCTTGAGGCAGCTGGAAGTGATCGGACAATTGACCAACAAAACCCTGGTCTAAAGTCAATAACGCAGCATGTCATTGTTATTTTAACAGTGAATTATAATATAATATGATAATATATGTTGTTTTTATTTGTTGTTCGTATACCTGGAGTGGTAACAAAAATAATTTCTCCCTGGGATTATTAAAGTATTTCTGATTCTGAATTAGTAAAATGCGCCTAGGCTCGTGCACAGCACGTACACACTATGCTTGTTACACACACACAGGGAAGCGCAGCAGCACACAAACATGCAAAAGATTACAAATAAAAATATTACGGTGCAAATCCGCCATCATAATAGCAATGCGCCAAGGTACAAACGTGCCTGGCTTTTAAAGGGAATGGGAGATGACACTGAACTTATTGCATGTTACGCCCAAAACACACTTATGAATTAATGAAGACACTAAGCACAACCCTTTTGAACCATGCGCACGGACCCTTTTATCCACTGTCAAACTAGCAATAGTGGATTTGGACACGCCCTAATACGCACCTGCACCCTTTTTTCGACATGCTATACTATGACTTTTTTATCACATCTTTTCGACATACTATATGACTACTTTATCACTTTTTCGACATGCTATACTATGACTTTTTTCGACATGCTATACTATGAGAATAGAGTGATTGGAAGACAGAAGGTTGAGTATTTGAATCTTATATATTTTGAGGACCAATATGCTAAGTGAAAGAGCCAAATATGACGAAAAAATAAACCTGTGTGAGGTCAAATAGCGTAGGGAGAGACTAGAGTGATTGAAAGATACAAGGCTGAGTGTTCAAATCCTGTAGGTTGATGTTAGTTTCAATACCTACTTTACAGGGATGAAGATCAAACTTGTGTACCTGTCAATCTCTCCTGTCTCTTTTTCCGACATACTATGACTATGACTATTTTATCCCTGTTTTCGGCATACTATACTATGACTATTTTATCACTTTTTCCGACATACTATACTATGACTGTTTTATCCCTGGTTTCGACATACTATATTATGACTATTTATCACTTTTTTCAACATATTAAAACTGTGTCAGGTCAGGTAGTTTAGGATGATTAGAGCATGATTAGAAGTGTTCAAATCCTGTAGGGTGATATTAGTTTCAAAACCTACTTTATAGGGATGAAGACAAAACTTGTGTTCCTGTCTCTTTTTCATACTATACTATGACTTTTTATCACTTTTTTTCAACATACTATACTATTACTTTTTATCACTTTTTTCGACACTATACTATGATTTTTTTATCGCTTTTGTTCAACATACTATACTATGGCTACTTTATCACTGTTTTCGACATGTCGGACCTCTCTCAGGTCAGGTAGCTTAAGGTGACAGGAAGACAGAAGGCTGAGTGTTCAACTCCTGCAAAGTGATATTAGTTTCAAGATATAATTTACAGGGATAAAGACAAAACTTGTGTTCCTGTCAATCTCTCTTATCACTTTTTCATACTATACTATGATTTTTTTCGACATGCTATACTATGACTTTTTTTTATCATTTTTTTTATCGACATGCTACACTATGACTTTTTCATCCGTTTTTTTTACATACTATACTATGACTTTTTATTCCTTTTTTTGACATGCTGTACCATGACTTTTTACGACATACTGTACTATGACTTTTTTCGAAATGCTATACTATGACTAGTTTATCACTGTTTTCGACATGTAGGACCTGTCTCAGGTCAGGTAGCTTAGGGTGATACGAGAATGCGTGGAAGACAGAAGGCTGAGTGTTCAAGTCCTGCAAAGTGATATTAGTTTCAAGATATAATTTACAGGGATAAAGACAAAAAAATTTTATTACTTTTTTCGACATGCTATACCATGACTTTTTTCGACATACTATACCATGACTTTTTTTTTATCACTTTTTTCAAAATACTATACTATGACTTTTTTATCACTTTTTTCAACATACTATACTATGACTTTTTTTATCACTTTTTCGACATGCTATACTATGAGAATAGAGTGATTGGAAGACAGAAGGTTGAGTGTTTGAATCTTATATATTTTGAGGTCCAATATGCTAAGTGAAAGAGCCAAATATGACGAAAACATAAACCTGTGTCAGGTCAGATAGCGTAGGGTGATAAGAGAATGATTGAAAGATACAAGGCTGCGTGTTCAAATCCTGTAGGTTGATGTTAGTTTCAATACCTACTTTACAGGGATGAAGACCAAACTTGTGTACCTGTCAATCTCTCCTGTCTCTTTCTCTGACATTATATACTATGACTATTTTATCCCTGTTTTCGACATACTATATTATGACTATTTATCACTTTTTTCAACATATTAAAACTGTGTCAGGTCAGGTAGTTTAGGATGATTAGAGCATGATTAGAAGTGTTCAAATCCTGTAGGGTGATATTAGTTTCAAAACCTACTTTATAGGGATGAAGACAAAACTTGTGTTCCTGTCTCTTTTTCATACTATACTATGACTTTTATCACTTTTTTTCGACATACTATACTATTACTTTTTATCACTTTTTCTGACACTATACTATGATTTTTTTATCGCTTTTGTTCAACATACTATACTATGACTAGTTTATCACTTTTTTCAACATACTATACTATGACTATTTTATCACTTTTTTCAACATACTATACTATGATTTTTTTAACACTTTTTTTCAACATACTATACTATGACTATTTTATCACTTTTTTTCGACATGTTGACCCTGTGTCAGGTCAGATAGCTTAGGATGATCAGAGAATGTGTGGAAGACAGAAGGTTGTGTGTTCAAATCCTGTAGGGTGATATAAGTTTCAAGACCTACTTTACAGGGATGAAGACAAAACTTGTGTTTCTGTCAATCTCTCCTATCACTTTTTCATACTATACTATGATTTTTTCAACATACTATACCATGACTTTTTTCGACATACTATACTATGACTTTTTTTTTATCAGTTTTTTCGACATGCTATACTATGACTTTTTCATCCGTTTTTTTTTTTACATACTATACTATGACTTTTCTATCACTTTTTTCGACATACAATACTATGATTTTTTATTACTTTTTTTGACATGCTATACCATGACTTTTTTCGACATACTATACTATGACTATTTTATCACTTTTTTCAACATACTATACTATGATTTTTTTAACACTTTTTTTCGACATACTATACTATGACTATTTTATCACTTTTTTCAACATACTGCTATGATTTTTTTAACACTTTTTTTCGACATGCTATACTATGACTATTTTATCACTTTTTTCGACATGTCGGACCTCTCTCAGGTCAGGTAGCTTAGGGTGATACGAGAATGTGTGGAAGACAGAAGGCTGAGTGTTCAACTCCTGCAAAGTGATATTAGTTTCAAGATATAATTTACAGGGATAAACACAAAACTTGTGTTCCTGTCAATCTCTCTTATCACTTTTTCATACTATACTATGATTGTTTTCGACATGCTATACTATGACTTTTTTTATCAGTTTTTTGACATGCTATACTATGACTTTTTCATCCGTTTTTTTTACATACTATACTATGACTCTTTTATTCCTTTTTTTGACATGCTGTACCATGACTTTTTACGACATACTGTACTATCACTTTTTTATCACTTTTTTTCAACATGCTATACTATGACTATTTTATCACTTTTTTTCGACATGTTGACCCTGTGTCAGGTCAGATAGCTTAGGATGATCAGAGAATGTGTGGAAGACAGATGGTTGTGTGTTCAAATCCTGTAGGGTGAAATTATTTTCAAGACCTACTTTACAGGGATGAAGACAAAACTTGTGTTTCTGTCAATCTCTCCTATCACTTTTTCATACTATACTATGATTTTTTCGACATACTATACCATGACTTTTTTTTTATCACTTTTTTCAAAATACTATACTATGACTTTTTTATCACTTTTTTCAACATACTATACTATGACTTTTTTCGACATGCTATACTATGAGAATAGAGTGATTGGAAGACAGAAGGTTGAGTGTTTGAATCTTATATATTTTGAGGACCAATATGCTAAGTGAAAGAGCCAAATATGACGAAAACATAAACCTGTGTCAGGTCAGATAGCGTAGGGTGATAAGAGAATGATTGAAAGATACAAGGCTGAGTGTTCAAATCCTGAAGGTTGATGTTAGTTTCAAGACCTACTTTACAGGGATGAAGACCAAACTTGTGTACCTGTCAATCTCTCCTGTCTCTTTTTCTGACATACTATACTATGACTATTTTATCCCTGTTTTCGACATACTATATTATGACTATTTATCACTTTTTTCAACATATTAAAACTGTGTCAGGTCAGGTAGTTTAGGATGATTAGAGCATGATTAGAAGTGTTCAAATCCTGAAGGGTGATATTAGTTTCAAAACCTACTTTATAGGGATGAAGACAAAACTTGTGTTCCTGTCTCTTTTTCATACTATACTTTGACTTTTATCACTTTTTTTCGACATACTATACTATTACTTTTTATCACTTTTTTCAACACTATACTATGATTTTTTTATCGCTTTTGTTCAACATACTATACTATGACTAGTTTATCACTTTTTTCAACATACTATACTATGACTATTTTATCACTTTTTTCAACATACTATACTATGATTTTTTTAACACTTTTTTTCAACATACTATACTATGACTATTTTATCACTTTTTTTCAACATGTTGACCCTGTGTCAGGTCAGATAGCTTAGGATGATCAGAGAATGTGTGGAAGACAGAAGGTTGTGTGTTCAAATCTTGTAGGGTGATATAAGTTTCAAGACCTTACAGGGTTACGGGTAAGACAAAACTTGTGTTTCTGTCAATCTCTCCTATCACTTTTTCATACTATACTATGATTTTTTCAACATACTATACCATGACTTTTTTCGACATACTATACTATGACTTTTTTTTATCAGTTTTTTCGACACGCTATACTATGACTTTTTCATCCGTTTTCTTTTTTACATACTATACTATGACTTTTCAATCACTTTTTCGACATACAATACTATGATTTTGTATTACTTTTTTCGACATGCTATACCATGACTTTTTTTCGACATACTATACTATGACTATTTTATCACTTTTTTCAACATACTATACTATGATTTTTTAACACATTTTTTTCGATGCTATACTATGACTATTTTATAACTTTTTTTCGACATGCTATACTATGACTATTTTATCACTTTTTTCGACATATCGGACCTCTCTCAGGTCAGGTAGCTTAGGGTGATACGAGAATGTGTGGAAGACAGAAGGCTGAGTGTTCAACTCCTGCAAAGTGATATTAGTTTCAAGATATAATTTACAGGGATAAAGACAAAACTTGTGTTCCTGTCAATCTCTCTTATCACTTTTTCATGCTATACTATGACTATTTTATCACTTTTTTCGACATGCTATACTATGACTATTTTATCACTTTTTTCGACATGTGCACCCTGTGTCAGGTCAGATATCTCAGGATGATCAGAGAATGCGTGGAAGACAGAAGATGTGTGTTCAAATCCTGTAGGGTGAAATTATTTTCAAGACCTACTTTACAGGGATGAAGACAAAACTTGTGTTTCTGTCAATCTCTCCTATCACTTTTTTTTTATCACTTTTTTCAAAATACTATACTATGACTTTTTTATCACTTTTTTCAACATACTATACTATGACTTTTTTATCACTTTTTTCAAAATACTATACTATGACTTTTTTTATCACTTTTTCGACATACTATACTATGACTTTTTTCGACATGCTATACTATGAGAATAGAGTGATTGGAAGACAGAAGGTTGAGTGTTTGAATCTTATATATTTTGAGGACCAATATGCTAAGTGAAAGAGCCAAATATGACGAAAAATAAGCCTGTGCCAGGTCAGATAGCGTAGGGTGATAAGAGAATGAGAAAGATGAAGATACAAGGCTGAGTTGTTAAACATTATGTAGTTTTATGTTATTTTTAATACCTACTTTACAGGGGATGAAGATCAAACTTGTGTACCTGTCAATCTCTCCTGTCTCTTTCTGACATCTCTAACATACTATCGACTATTTTATCCCTGTTTTAATTTTAATGACATTACTATTTAATCACTTTTTTTCAACATATTAAACTGTGTCAGGTAGGATGAGTATTAATCGAGTGTTATATGGCAAATCCTGTAGGGGTGATATTAGTTTCAAAACCTACTTTATAGGGATGAAGACAAAACTTGTGTTCCTGTCTCTTTTTCATACTATACTATTACTTTTTATCACTTTTTTTCGACATACTATACTATTACTTTTTATCACTTTTTTCGACACTATACTTTGATTTTTTTTATCGCTTTTGTTCAACATACTATACTATGACTAGTTTATCACTTTTTTTCGACATGTTGACCCTGTGTCAGGTCAGATAGCTTAGGATGATCAGAGAATGTGTGGAAGATAGAAGGCTGAGTGTTCAAGTCCTGCAAAGTGATATTAGTTTCAAGATATAATTTACAGGGATAAAGACAAAACTTGTGTTCCTGTCAATCTCTCTTATCACTTTTTCATACTATACTATGATCTTTTTTCGACATGCTATACTATGACTTTTTTTATCAGTTTTGTTGACATGCTATACTATGACTTTTTCATCCGTTTTTTTTTACATACTATGACTTTTTATCACTTTTTTTCGACATACTATACTATTACTTTTTATCACTTTTTTCGACACTATACTATGATTTTTTTATCGCTTTTGTTCAACATACTATACTATGACTAGTTTATCACTTTTTTCAAAATACTATACTATGATTTTTTTAACACTTTTTTTCAACATACTATACTATGACTATTTTATCACTTTTTTTCGACACGTGAACCCTGTGTCAGGTCAGATATCTCAGGATGATCAATAATTGGAAGACAGTAGTTGTGTGTTATCATTTTTTTTTTTTTTTTTCTTTTTTTTTTTTTTCTCCTCTTTCTTTTTTTTTTTTTTTTTTTTTTTTTTTTTTTTTTTACAGAAGGCTGAGTGTTCAAGTCCTGCAAAGTGATATTAGTTTCAAGATATAATTTACAGGGATAAACACAAAACTTGTGTTCCTGTCAATCTCTCCAATCACTTTTTCATACTATACTATGATTGTTTTCGACATGCTATACTATGACTTTTCTATAATTTTTTTCAACATACTATACTATGATTTTTTAACACTTTTTTACGACATGGGATGAAGACAAAACTTGTGTTCCGGTCAATCTCTCCTATCACTTTTTCAGACACTATGACTTTTTTTATCAGTTTTTTCGACATGCTATACTATGACTTTTTCATCAGTTTTTTTTTTTTTACATACTATACTATGACTTTTCTATCACTTTTTTCGACATACTATACTATGATTTTTTGTTCCTTTTTTCGACAGGCTATACCATGACTTTTTTTGACATACTATACTATGACTTTTTTATCACTTTTTTCGACATGCTATACTATGTAGTGATGGTCAAATGAAGCTTCACAAACCACTGTCTTTATTTTCTGAGCTCACTAGATGGCACACTGAATTGCCCAAACACACTGAATTGCCATTTGTTTAACCTTTTACTTTGAACAGAGAGCGCCATCTAGTGAGCTCAGAAAATAAACACAGTGGTTCGTGAAGCTTCATTTGACCACTGATACTATGATATACTATGACTTTTTTTATCATGAGTTTTTCGACATACTATATTGTGACTTTTGTCAACATACTATACTATGACTTTTTCATGACTTTTTTCGACATGCTATACTATGACTTTTAATTACTTTTTTTTTACAAACTATACTATGACTTTTTCGATATCCTATATTATGACTTTATCACTTTTTTCGACATACTAAACCATGACTTTTTTCAACATACTACACTATGACTTTTAATCACTTTTTTGACAAACTTGATATGCTTTGCGACATACTATACTATGACTTTTTTATCATGTTTTTCAACATACTATAATTTTTTTCACTTATTTTGACATACTATACTATGACTTTTTTGGACAATATGACTTTTTTTTTTTATTTCAAAATACTATACTATGACTTTTTTATAACTTTCATCAACATACTATACTATGACTCAATATTGAAAGGCTCCAGAGAAGAGTACATGGTTAAAAGAGCTTTATTTTGAGTTGCTGTTGCTGTATATTTGTGAACAAGAAATAAAAGAGAAAATACAATAAATAATATCAATATAAGCTGTAGTATAATGATGCCAATGATAACAGAGCTATAATTATTATAATGATTATTATATTAACCATCAGTGGTTGATATAATCACTAACTTGACTAAAAACAGAAGCTATAAACTTACAATGCACAACAATTTTAGCTGTAGCCATTACTAATGTTACAAGTACAGACATGAAGCATTCAATCAATCACGAGGTGATTAAATGCACACGACAGAGCACAGAAATGGAGATTCACCTCACATTAACCCCCTAAATTATATTATAAAAGTGAACATGAACATATAAACACTCAAAGCAAACAGAGAGTGATACTAACTGACGTTATAACATATGATGGTGATGATTGGCTAAATAAACTATTTACAAGCGTGCTGTGAGAAAGGAAAATAAAGCTTTAATGATGCCTTAATATTTTTGGAGTAGTAGCTCAGTCTGTAGGGAGTTGGGTTGGGAACCTGAGGGTAGGTGGTTCAGAAAAATTAAGAAGGTAGCAGAGCTAGTTGATAGATTAAACTTTTTCCGTATTCAGTCGGAAAAACTCTGAATACAGCTTCCTTTTTTAAGAATGATTTCAGTGCCGTTCTTTGTTCTTTTCTCAAAGAAAAGCTTAACTCCAAGTGTTCCAGAAGACCGCTGTTCCCAGCAGCAGCAGCAGCCATAAGCCCGCCCACTGACTCTATACATGATGTGATTGGCCTGACCAGAATTTGTTTTTTCCAGCTCGCAAGCCAACGGAGAGTGCCTAGACTCCCCTGGCTGCAAAATAAGGGTGCCACTAGGGTGCGTCTAGATTTCTAGGCTAGTATAATATGACTTTTTTAGCACTTTTTTCGACATACTAGGACTTCTTTATGACTTTTTTCGTCATAAAATACTATGACTTTTCTTTTTAAGATTTGTTTTGGCATTTTAGGCCTTTATTTGACAGGACAGCTTAGTCATGAAAGGGGAGAGAGAGGGGGAATGACATGCAGCAAAGGGCCACAAGCAAGGGACTGAGCCTCTGTACATGGGGCGCACGCTCTACCAGGTGAGCTACTTTTTAATTACTTTTTCGTCATACTACTACTATTATGACCTACATACTGTACTAGAAAAATGTTCAACATACTATACTATGACTTTTTTATCACTTTCTTAGACATACTATACTATGACTTTCTTGACAACATACTATACTAACATTTTTTATCACTTTCTTAGACATACTATACTATGACTTTCTTAGACATACTATACTATGACTTTTTTATCACTTTCTTAGACATACTATACTATGACTTTCTTAGACATACTATACTATGACTTTTTTCGACATACTATACTATGATTTTTTTTCAGTGCCCTGCTCCAAAGTCCCCGCGGTGCTACCAAAATGCATTGCACGGTTGCTCAGAGGTGAATGGGAAGCCTGACTGAGAGTGGTTTTGTTTGTAATAGCGTGCGTGCACTTGAGCAACCACGTGCAGCTCCTGGCAAATAAGGTGGGTGGGAGGCAGCCGCTGGAGGACTTCACTCCACATAAACAGGCAGTCACAGACATGCGGTTGTTGGCAGAGTTTTTAAACTATATGTGTGTTTAGTAGTCTATCAGCAGCTAGAAGAGATTAATGTCACCCGATCACGTGTTTTTAGTAAATATCGAACGATAATGATCGGCGATCAATGGGGGCATCCCCTAGCCTGGATGCCAGCCGAACTTAGCCCTGCCCACAAAATTCGAGGTCGGGAAATTCTGACTAGAATCTGAGTATGACCACGTCAGGCTAGGCATCCCCAGCTATTACAGTATGATTCAGCTTTTTGATATCTTTTACAGTTTTTGTGTTATTACTGTTTAAGTTTGGTGCTTTTGTCAGGCTTTTTCTGCATTTATAATAGTTTTGTATTGTGTGACTTATAGCCGAGACACACCAACCAGACGGCCGACCGTCGACAGAAAAGCCAGTAATTTGTTGTTTGTAAAACGTTGAAATGATCAGTCAGGTCCCCAAGGTCCAAACAACTGCCTCGGAACACACTGAGGCGACACCGACTTGAACAACGTAATATGTCTCCATAGCAGCAGGAGGCGCTTACTCTGTATTGTTGCCCAAGAAATGAAAACCGGCAGCTGATTGGACGAACGCGTCACGTGGGTTTGTTTTCTCCGGAAATTCAAAGCCAGACTGTCATGGCGGCTCATTCAGAATACGATCTCATTTTGTACTAAAATAGTTCACTGAAACATGTTTCTGAAAACATTTTAAGCGAGAAATAGGACATGCAGTTGCTGAATCTGTCTTCATTTTGGCTCAACAAAGGTCAGTTTAAATGATTTTCGTCAGATTTTGAGAGACTCTAGTCAGGCTCATTGCGCTCCCCGTTTCCGGGTGAGTCCCGACTGCCCTGTCTCCGACTGAACACGTCAGGTCGGCCAAAATGAACACTGACAGCCCCTCAGACTGACAACGGCACGGAACACACCGAACAGACTCGAGTCACCGACCTTGCCAGACTGTCCAACGGCCGATTATCGGCCCTGTGTGTCCCGGCCTTTAGAGTGGGTGATGACATCACTAGAGTGAGGCAGCCTTGGAAAATCTTAAAACCTCTATAACTTGCTCTCAGGCCCACAATTGTTACTTGTCATACATAATTTATACATCAAAACGTCTATTTTCAGCCAATGGGCCAATTTCATTTAAGCAATAGGACTTCTAGTCTTTGAATGATCTGCCTTAGAGTGACAAGATACCCTTCATCACTCGTCATTGACTTTTGTGTTATTTATCCTCATCCAGTGTTGAGCCTCAACTCAAACGTAGAGTATTTTGAAACAGTGATTTCTGAGTAATTTTTTACTTCCACACAAATTATATTTCAACATTATTAAATTTATTATTATTTCATGTTCACTTATAGGAGTCGGGTTAAGTTACTGCTGATGAATACTTAACATTCATCGCCTCTCAGCTCTTTAGGGTGATGCTTTTTTGTTCTATGCAATGGATATGTCGGATAATGATACAAAGTATTTGTTCTTCCAGCCTTTTTAAGTTAATTCATTTAAACTTCCACTTTTGACAGTATTCCTGTTTAGCTTGCAGCTTTTCTGGCAATCTATTTCAGCTCTTAGCTTATTTAGGTAACTAGTGCAGTGCCCGTTGAAAATGTGCCTGTTTGGAACGGGCCGATTGCTTGGCCTGTGGTATTGCTGCTTGTAGAATTCATCAAAACCAAATTGTACCCCAAAATTACTTACAGAAGGACCCCAAACCACTTCAAATGCAACTCCTCTGTATACCCTACTACTAACTTACTGATTTACCTGACACAGAACGTTTCAGATTCAGAATGTAATCACAAAATCACAATGAAAATGTGGAGTAATCAGACATTAGACTCATGGCAGTGCACTACCCACCTGGCCCGTTATGAGAGCTAAACAGCACATATCTGCGTTAATCACCACCAGAACCGGACTGTTTGTGTGTTTGTGTGTGTGTGTGTGTGTGTGTGTGTGTGTGTGTGTGTGTGTGTGTGTGTGTGTGTGTGTGTGTGTGTGTGTGTGTGTGTAGCGAGAGAGAGTGAGAGAGAGAGAGAGAGAGAGAGAGAGAGAGAGAGAGAAAGAGAGAGAAACGGTGTTGTCTCATGTAGTATGAGCGACTCATGAGTTAATTTAAAGAGTCGGGTGAAAGATCCGAGTGAGTCATGACTCAAACAGGTTTAGCGCTCAGTCAGTGTGTATGCAGTGTGAGAGGGGGAGTGGCCAGCGGCTAGAGCAGCAAAAGCCAATGTGTGCTTCTTTTACCGATATATATTTAACAATATCTTTTGCATTTCTAATCCAAACATTCAATACAATCCAAAAACTTACTCGTGCCCGTAGAAAGACACTTTGAAAGTCAAGTTATCACTTTTTTCGACATGTGGACCCTGTGTCAGGTCAGATAGCTTAGGATGATCAGAGAATGCGTGGAAGACAGAAGGTTGAGTGTTCAAATCCTGTAGGGTGATATTAGTTTCATGACCTACTTTACAGGGATGAAGACAAAACTTGTGTTCGACATACTATACTATGACTTCTTTTTTTTTTATCAGTTTTTTTTTTTTTTTGTCGGACTAAAGGTTCGAGAGATATGCACATAACACCCACACAGACAGACAGACAGACGCAATTTATAGATAGATAGATAGATAGATAGATAGATAGATAGATAGATAGATAGATAGATAGATAGATAGATAGATAGATAGATAGATAGATGCAGTTCTGGTTCCAACTCTGACAGTTTTACATTTCAACTTCCAGCTTTTTCAGCAGTGAAGTGCAATGCATTTGAGTTTTTCAAACAATTTGAATCATATTTCTGCATTTTCATAAATCTTTCTCACAGCTCTCTCTTCTCTACTTATTACTTTTAGCTAGAACATGTATTCAAACTGTACAATGTTCTATATCTTTTGGCATTATTTACTTTCAAAGCCAATAATTCAGTTTAGCATTTGCTTTTCAAAAACTCTTTAAATATTCAAAAACAAAATGTACATTAGTGATGTTATTCAACTTTTCAATGGAATTCATACTAATTCAAACCATTCCCACTTTTCCAACTATTCTCACACTTCGTACTCTTCGTACAGAGTTAAGCTAACAATCCAGTTGAATATTCAGCTGACTTTCTAAAAACGGCAAGGACACAAGAATCGAGTTAGTCATTTATTTTTGTTGTTTGTTATTCTTTCATTCATTTTATATATATATATATATATATATATATTATTTTTCTTTTGAGATCATTCCTAATAAAGGTATCATTCAGTCTCCACCAATCGTACAAATGTGTCTATAAGTGCATCCATTAAAGAAATGGTGTGTGCTTACAGCTTTGTTGTTCTTGGAGTGAGTAGATGTCAGGAGTCCCTGGAGTTTCTCCACCTCTACTTGGTGTTTCCTGATTTCTCTCTGAGCCTGCAGCCTGACACAGAGGAAAGCAACATGTAACATCCCCTCTTACTTAGCTTATATGATCTAGATATGCACACACTGTACATACTTTCATTTTCCCATGCAGTGTTTGTAAACCCCATTCAGCTCTGACCTGTTGATCTTGAGTGTGGCCAGCTCCTGCTCTCGACCCCCCAGGTCCTGCTGCAGGTTCCTACTGTTGAGTTGGAGGCTGGTATGGGAGGCCAGGATGCTTTCAAGGGTTTGACTTGCAACAGCTCCTGCAGGACCACAGACTCCCTGCAAGGCCTCCAGCTCACTGATCTACAGCACAAGACGGGTGATGTAACTGCTCACTGTAAGGACAAGTTTCTTTATTTGTAAATACACTTGATCAAAGCATGTACTAAGGTTAAACCAATGTTTTTGTAAAAAAGGAAATATAGATAGTCCAAGATTTCTTGCCTATAAGAAGTAAAAGTCTGTGAAAGCTACAATATAATCTGTTGCACTGTTTCTTATAACAAACTGCCAATCTAGTTTTATGGGTTTCATCGTTTGATTATCACATAGTAGTATGTGGGTATTTTTGCGGGTACAGAAGTTCCTCAGAGATGTACCATTGAGTTTGAACCATTCATGAAAAAGAATTAAGGAAAAACACCAAAACAACTTCTTCATATCTCATTCTTAAAAGGTCCCATAGTATGCTCATTTCAAGTTCATACTTGTATTTTATGTTTACATGCTCCAATGTTATTATTATTATTATTATTATTATTATTATTATTATTATTATTATTATTATTATACCTATTTAATTGTGCACTAGTTTAATTATCATTTAAAAAGTGAGAATATTGATTGCCTGATCAGTGTTTGTGTGTGCGTTGTACCTTATGTCCCATGAGCCTTCTGTTCTCAACTTGCTGGCTGTGTAAGGCTGAGCTCAGAGATACCATCTCCCGCTGTCAGTCACAGGTTCACAGGACACCGACATGGACAGAAGTAAGTACTATGACCAACAGTTGAATGTATATAAAGTATGACATAGGGTGGAATAGTGTTCTAGACAAACCTACCTTGGCCTCACTGAGTTGGCTCTCCAGACTGCTCCTCTCACCCTCCAACTTCGTGACAACAAGACATAACTGGTAGCCAAGGAGATAAGGAACAGGGATACACAAAAGAGCGATCGTTTTACTTCATGGTACAACACTACCCATCATGCAAAAAAATAGTACTGCATTTGTTGAATATACTGTACCTCATGTTTTGAACCCTCCAGGTCTTTCCTCATTGCCGCCTCCTCTTTTTTGGCAGTGTTCAGCTCCCCCCGTAGCCTCGCAATGGTTTGCTCCAATAGTTCCCTCTGAGTGACTGCTGTCTCTTGTGCAGTGGAAGACCTCTGCACGAGCTGTGCATGTTCATCTTCGAGCTTCTCTCTGAAGAAAGACAGATTTTATTAATCTAAAAACGTACTTTCAAAAACTTAATACACTTCTCTCAATTTGTTCTTTTGTGTGCAAATTTTACTGTTTCCAAAATACATCACTAGCAGCAGTGTCAGACCATCAAATAGTGAATCTCTTCACTGAATGCCAAACTTATAGCCTACCATTGTTTTAGGTGGTTGGGTTCACCGCACAGTGAGACAGGTTTCATTAAATAATGACACCAAGGAAAAGCCAAAAACTAAAAAAAAAAAAAAAAACCCGATTCATATCAGAGATGGATAACAGAGACTGACTTTGATTTTTAATAAAAGGAAAAATGCCAAATATCAGTCTCAGACTTTGCAAACCAATATATCTGTCTAGCCCTGTCTAACCCTTTTAATGTTAGAAAAAGTATCCTCTGCCACTAACACGCATCTCTTATGAGACAGTGAATGGATGGAATCGAGAGAAATAAGAGAAAGAGACAGATGATTGTGGTGTCATGTATGGCACAATTTGCTGTGGTTCAGTTTGGCTAGGAGGTTGTTTTAAAAATCAAATAATGCATGCAAATATTTATTGTTGATTGCATTATTTATTAAGCAAAAATAATTTACTTATGGATTTATTGTGTCAAAACAATTAAAATTCAAAAAAATATATGATCTGAAAACAATAACTGCAACCAAAAACCAAAGCATTGCAAAATATAACAAAGAACAAAACCGTAAACTGCAACAACAAAAAAACACTGTTATCCTCCAAATGTGAATGTTACTTTAGCTGCTGAGGAGCTTAGGATTTTCCAAAATCTTTGTAAAGTAAAAATAATGTCATATTTTGTTTTAATCCATTTTTGATTTCTTTAAAAAAATTCCAATTCCAATTTTAGGACAGACAAGGCTGGGAACGAGAAGACAAGAGTCCAAGAAGAGCAAACCAAAACTCAGTAATGCAAAGTCAGCACCCTCTGTTGTTCAAACTAAAAAACATCAACTTTAAAAAAAAAGAAATGCTAATCAGACTATTGCAAGAAAAATAGCATATCACTGACATATCCTGATATATCAACAATAGGAAATACACCTATTGTCAAAAACGTTTCACAGAATACTCATTCAGACAGGACACACAAAACCTTGCTTATGGGAGTCTTGCAATAAAAAAAAAAAAATTCAGCATTTCGAACAGTATTCAGTTGTTAATTTTTCCTGCTATTTATATCATGATTATGACAATAACATATTATGAAAAAATAACACTGTTACTGTTAAGTGTTAAGGTAAGAGACTCACAGCTTCAGCTGCAGGCTAACTTTATCTGTTAGCGCCACA
This sequence comes from Perca fluviatilis, assembly GCF_010015445.1. Classification (NCBI taxonomy): domain Eukaryota; kingdom Metazoa; phylum Chordata; class Actinopteri; order Perciformes; family Percidae; genus Perca; species Perca fluviatilis. The sequence continues at coordinate 17,483,701 of NC_053113.1, read as the reverse complement.
TGCAGCTCAGTCTGAATGTTGCGTCTGGCTGCCTCCAGCTGCAGGTCTCGCTCTTGTAGTTGCTTGACCACACGACTCCTCTCAGCCTGAAAGACACAGAGAGGAGGAAGAGAAAAGCTGCTGAGCTGCATTTGCTTATTTAGGGTCTGTTTATTATATATATATATATATATATATATATATATATATATTAAATAATATATTATATTATTTTATATATATATATATATAAAATAATATAATATTATTATTATTAATAATAATATATATATATAAAAAATAATATAATAATATACTATTATTATTGTTATTATTAATATATATATATATATATATATATATATATATATATATATATATAAATAATGCTAAATATACCAATCAGAGAGGTGCTTTAATGCAGTTGTCGAAACTCCTAAGAAGTGCCCAGATTTACACTTGCATTTCAGATTCTGGAGTCCAGCAGCACCAGTTAACACATACAATATTCACCAACAGAAATACAGATTTAACAGATGAAACTTTACTGAAGAATTTGTCTCTGTCTACTTACTTTCAGTTCAGTTTTCAACTCAGACACAAGGGAGTCCTTCATTGCTGTGAAAATGAAACAGAAAAATGCAATTCAACATCCATTAATCAGTGAGTTGTCAGAAAAATTATCAATTCATGAAGTAATTCTTTTCAATATAAATGCCAAATATCCTCTAGTTCCAGACTCTCAAATGTGAGACTTTTCTGCTTTTCTCTGTCTTATTTTATTGTAAATTCAAAATCTTTGAGTTTTGGATCGTTGTTCGGACATAACAAGCAACGTTGAAGATGGCTCTGAGAAATTGTTTTGGTTGATGGGGTGTATTTCTACAGCTATACGAGTGGAGGTTAGAACAACTATCTGGCCCGTGAGAGAGAATCTTTTCTATACCGAACTGACAGCTAGTAAAATATACTGTCATTTCTTTTCCTGAAAAGCCTTACAGCAGCATTATGTGATGGTTGTAGCACAGCAACAGCAGATTGGTTTTGTATCCCTTGACACTCCTAACCTGTTTGTTCTTTGAGATCCTGACAGTGTTCCTCCAGCTGCCTGCCTCTGTCTTTTTCTTCTTCCAGTTGCTGCTGGCTGACCTGGACTTGCACTTGCAAGACCTGGCAATCCGACCGCAGCAGCAGAGCCTGGGAGGCCAAAGGAAGACAACATGTCAGCTGCTGTTTACACATTCTAATTACACTGTGAGCTCTCTTACAATGTACCTGTCTCCTCTCCATCTCCACCACTCTCTCCATCTCCTCAACACGCTGGAGAAGCTCGCTGTGAGATACCATGGCTTCATCAGAGCGGGCCGACTCCTGTCTCATCTGCTCTTTCATCTGACCAGAGGGAAGTTTTGTTGAGATGGTTTATTTTCACTTAGTCAGGGCTTATAATATAAAGGTTTGTCATGGGGCTTGGGGATAAAAGAGCCAAAATAAATGAAAATAATTAGCGACTCACCTCTATCAGTTTCTGACTCATCTCTAATTTGACAATCTTCAGCTCCTTGGCAGCCAAAGCCACATCCATCTGGAGTAAAAGAATAATGGTAATAATCAAAACCCATGACACAATGACTGTACTCACTGTGCACCTAAAGCACATTGTTTTTTTCTGTTTAAAAATATTCTCACCCAGATTGTACAGTATGTCCCACTTGTATGTTCTAAAAAGACAATGATCACTACACTTTATATGGTTAGGTATTTGTGCAATGAGCACATCACAGAAAATCTCTCAGGAAAAAACTGGAGGAAGCTAACCTGGCTCTGTTTAAACGAAAGGTTAAAAATTAGCCTATCAGTACGTCTAAAGCTCACTAATTAACATGTGTTCCAAAACACAGTAGAGGCAAACCTATCCATTGACTCATGTATAGTTTTGGCCATCATTCCTTTCACAACCTTTTACACAACAGCATTATTATAAAAGGCAAAGGGACACACTGGCATCAATGATTTAATTTGAAGTAAAAACAAAGGTGATAATTACAAACATCCCATCTTGATGTATAACTTTATCTCATGAAAATGGTGAGTAGTGTTCAAAAGTAAGACCCAAGCCGTAAAAGGAATTATAGCATCACCTTGGCGGCAGTAGCTACCTCCACGGTCTCCCCCAGCATCTGCACCTCTGTGCGAGCCTCGTCTCTTTCCTGGTAAGCCTGCTGAAGTCGGTCCCTGAGCTTCATCACCTCCCTCCTGGAGGCCTGATACTCCTCCTGACTCTCCTGCTGCAGCGCTGCCAGCTGCTGCTTCAGATGAGCTGCACCGGGAACATTAGCAGTCAGAAAATAACGCAACAAAAACGTACCCACAACTCTCAAACATTTTTTCCACACAATTTTTGTATGTCTACTTAATATCTGTAATTCTAATGATATAGTCATTAGTTGTGTTTAGGGCTGGGTACCGAATTCAATACTTTTTAGGCACCGACCGAATTGCCTCTAAAGTATCGACATTCGAAAATTGCCTAGTCATTAAATACCGAATTTCAATACCTCAATCTCACCTGTGCCAGTGAGCCAATAAGTATGCAGCACGCTTCTACCAAGATCTAATAATGTAAGGCGGGCAGGAAAAACTCTACGTTACGCACAGAGACGGTGCTCAACATAGTAGGAGCAGAAAAATAAATAAAGAGATTTGTGCCACAGTGTTTAAGTTTTATTAAATTGGTATCGAAAAAAGTATTGTTTAAGAACCGGTATCGAAATCACGGTATTGGTATCAGTAGCGGTGTCGAACATTTTTTGAACGATACCCAGCCCTAGTTGTGTTATGTTTAAGTATCCCCCATCTTTGCCCTTGTTTATATTCCACTGCATAGCTGGATCCTGATTGTAGCTGCTAGTGTATCAATACAATTAGTAAGATCACTAATGTTTTTACATTACATATCAGCCATTACCTGTGTGAGAGGGATCCAGCGCTCTCTCAGTCTCTAGGCGGAAGATGGTGAGTTTGAGGGTCTGTAGCAGACTTTCCATGCGACACACCCGAGTCACTAGAGCGTCACACTGTTGCCACAGTATGCCTTCATCCCCAAGGACCCAAGGCATCTTCAGAGGACTTACAGGGTGCTGAATAGCGTCTATTCTCTGTGCAGATCCCAAGATTTGGTCCCTGGAAACCCCCAGAGCGCCCATGTCTTCAATAAGACCTTCAGCCTCCTCCTCAGCCAACAACAGGCGCTGGTGCAGTAGGGACAGAGCCTCTGGGGCCTGGGCCCCAACATTAAGGGCCAGGGTGGCTGAGCGGGACATTCCTGGTTGCAGGTGGGGGTGAATTGGAGGTGGTGGGTGAGGTCAGACAGCGCTTGTAGGTGCACATGTGCCCACTCTTAAACTCAATCCATGACTACTTTTCAAACTTACTTGAAAATGATAAAAGGTCTTTATTGAGATAAATGGCAAAATAGAAATGTTTGAGTATTCTGTCGCCTCATTCTACAGTGGCCTATGCCTAATAGAGCTAAACCAAATTACAGCGTAACGTTATAGTGATATTATCAAACAAAAATCCTTTCAAATGCGCCTATTTGATTGTGGCCTTACTCATGGCAAATTGGTCAGATCTTTAAAAACGTTTAAAAAAAAGTTGTAGTCGGCATAACCGCAGACGTTACACACAACAAGCTTACCCAAAATAAAACTGGCATTTGTTGTGTGAACAAGTTCGGTTTTGTCTGCCAGAATCACTTATAAACCACTACGGATACAGTAGCTAAATGTCTTCAAACTGAAGTAACGTTAAGACCCGAAATATTGCTGACACGTCGATAGCTTTTCGGGCCATTTTTACTATGACTAAAAAGAAAGACGAGCAAACAAATCACTGCAGCAGTGTGTTTCAACTCTCTTGCACGAGACTAAAGTATACAGCCCCACGCTAAATACTCTACTACTTTTTTTCACTTTATTCTGTTTTATAGTCAACCAAAGTATAGTGGACACAGCACAGCTCACCATTACAGTCGCTACTTCCGGCATCATTCTGTCTCCATAGTGACGCGTCGTGCTTCCTTCCTCCAACTCTTTTCTTTTTCTATTTTTGCTGCATTCAATAACTATCGGAAATATCGCAATCAACACCTTAGGCCTTTCTATGTTAGCTTACGATGGAAAATACTGTAATTACTGGATATAATAGGGTAGTGGCATTATGATGAACATGTAAATATTGATGAAAAGTCTCTTCTTCTGCGATACCCATGATGTTTGAGTTTTTGCTAATTATAATAATTTGAATCGATGAGGTAGACACTAGACACATATTCATTCAATTACTCAACCATCTTGGGTCTTGCCAAGAAAAATAGTGGAATTAATAATAGGCTAACGCACCACTGACCTTTGCTCCAACATTGATTCATCCTCTTTTTGTCCAGCTCACTGGGTCCATCAAACGTAGCAGGCTAGTAGGCTAGTAAGTATGGTAATTAATTAACTGCTTAATTTAGCTTCCCCTCGTGCTGTCATGTCTGCAGGGGTTATTAAAGATATTATGATCATCTTGTAATAAAAAACCCAAGGACAATAGGTTATTTGCAATATCACAATTTAAGTTCAAGAGAGAACATATATGTTCGGAATTCTTCCAGAATATTGAGATCTTTTTAAGGCTCAGGCACTATTCACACAGTGTGATATCTCTACAGACATGATTCGGTGCTGCAGTCACAATCAAGCTTACCGTAAATTGAACTGACACAACCATAGCAGTCACATTAGACCTTTGGCGCCATCATGTGTCAGATGCGCAAATAACAACAAGTGCTGAAACAGAACGGTTTAGCTTTCGGTTCTGCTGAATTGAGACCAAGTGTCAAGTCATGACACTTTAGCTGTCAGTGGGTTATTATTCAAGGATTTTTGTCGATGGATAACAAAGAGGCAACACGCACCTGCGGCCAGTGGTGAGAGTTTACTTTTAGTTCAAGTAGAATTATATGAATAATATTTATGTCAGTTTGATTTGGACGGCTGTATTCCAACAAACACCCCACAGGCAGCGTAGGTTAGTCCTGCTTGGTGCATTAGACCTACGTAAGCCGCTATTTGTAAGAAACTGGAACTCCTAACTCACATTCATTGTAACCTACTTGTGAATATCTGATGGCAAGGCAAGCACTTGTAAATTGTGTTAATGGACTTTTCCATAAAGTGATTTCATTAGAAAGAAGTAAGACTCATTACCTAGAAGGATAGGCTACAGCCCGAGGAGGATACATACTTTGCCTTTCACTTTCTGTATTAGGCTTACTGTAGCCTACTACAGATTTTGGAAACAGGGCAGATGTTTCCACAGTGGACACATAACATGACTACATTTCATAGGACAATGGGTACAAACAGTTCACTTTTGTGCTCAAGATGAAAAAGAAAAAGGTGTTATGGTCTACATTTACCAGAGGGACACCTCTTGTTGATGGTCTTCTTTAAAGGTGCCCTGCCACACGTATTTCATTACTTTGTGGTAGCTAACGTCTGAAGTTCTACCATGGACTCTGTAACATTTTTTGTGGAAAAAAAATGCCATGGTTGCCTTGTTCAAGTCATTCTAGCGTGGTATAGAAAGCCTACAGGACGACTCAGCTCAATTTCTGCCAGTTCTCATTAATATTCAACAAGCTAAGCTGTTTGAATCTGATTAGCTAACAGCCAATGAGAGCCTGGCTGTCAGAATCCTTTACCCAGCCCAACTGGGCGAGCTCATGAATAGTAATGAGCTCAGGCAACATGATGTCAGACTGACCAGCTTTTGTAATTGGCCTGATTTCTCCGCTTATTTCTTTTCAGTGGCTAGAGCTGATAGAGGAGGCAGCAGTTCATTTTCACATTCACAACATAACACTAACACATACCTAACATATTTCAAAAAATGCAAGTTAAAACGATTTTGTATGGCAGGGCACCTTTAAAGTGTGTGCCTAATTACTAGTGTCAACTGATTCTTCTTTTTAAATCCAATAACAACACCAGTCAAATCAATAATTCAGTGAGTCAGTAGTAATTTTCACAGTCAATGCATAATGTAACAACTTCCTGTCTTGCCCCAGTATTGACACCTCTTTGAATATATTACGATAATTAATAATAATAATAATAATAATAATAATAATAATAATAATAATAATAATAATAATTGTGGACTTAAAAACATTTTTTTTTTAAAGAACTAAACTTTACACATGAATCCCCTCTGCATTAGCCTAGAAATCTAGACGCACCCTAGTGCCAAATTTAATTTGCAGCCAGAGTCAGTCTAGGCACTCTCCTTTTGCTTGCGAGCTGGAAAAACCAAATTTTGGTCAGGCCAATCACATCGTGTATAGAATCGGTGGGCGGGCTTATGTCTGCTGCTGTTGGGAACAGCGGTCTTCTGGAAGACTTTGAATTAAGCTTTTCTTTGAGAAAAGAACAAAGAACGGCACTGAAGTCATTCTTAAAAAAGGAACATGTGTTCGGAGTTTTGCCGACCGCATACGGCAAAAGTTTAATCTATCAACTAGCTTTGCTGCCTTCTTCGTTGCTCTGCCTGGTTGTAGCGCTATCCTATTATGTGCAGAGGGAATTTGAAAGACAACCGTTTATCCCGCCCCTCGGATTGAGCCCTGTCAATGGTGAGTTCCCAGACCCATTATCTAGATGTGGGTCTGGCTTGTCAGGCTACCTCTGCGTAGTTCTTGGTGTAAATAATCCAGTCGCAATAAAGGTTGACAATTGCATAGAGTGGAGAAAAACTGAGAAAAAAAATGTATATACACTCATATCAGCCAGTAACCATAAGGGACTGTTTGAAGATTACTGGGGTGTGGATGGGGGTTGAATCTAAATATGCCAGAATAATAAATAAACCCTAAGGATACAGCTTTCTATACCTTTTTATACCTGTCATGACAGACAGAATATGACCCTCTCTTCTCTTTAAGCCACAAGGAGGTCGCAGAGGCCAACTTTGCTCTACATGAAACACACTGCAGCCGCTTCTTATGTCTCTGCCCTGACTGTGATGAACCAGTTCCCAGAGAGCAACTGAACCAACATAGAGAGGAAGAGCACACCCAGGTACACACACACACACACACACGCTGGTGCATGTTCTGTAGGTTAACAACTCTGTTTGTTTGCAGGTAAGATGCTCCAAGTGTAACCAGAAGATGGAACGTTGTCACCTATTGGATCATGAGGTAAGTATAGTGGTACTGTTGGGGGTGTTTGCCTGGACATAAGCTATAGTATAGTATTGTACAGTATAGGAAACATCTCTAATGATCTTGTTGCATTATGGGAAGTGTAGGATCCAGTAAGCCACACTAGGGACTAAAAGTTAGGATATGTAGAGTAGGCCACTGTTGCTTTGATTTTAAACATACTTTTTAAAATTGGTCTCTCATGAGGGGTTTCAAGGATTGATCATTATTCTGGATTGAAACTCCAGAAAGTTCCTCATTTCATTTCCACTTTCATGCCAACGGTGAGGGACAAAGCAGTAAGGCACATGGAGCCACAGGTAAGTTTCAAAAGAAGGAGTTTTATTCACCCCAAAATAGCAAGAATTATTAAACAACAAAAGTGAAGATAAGTTCTGGACCCATAAAAGAGGTCAACTAAACAGAACAAACTAACGTACAACTGCCCTGACCTAACAAACATGAAAGAAAGGGAACAAATATACTGGCTGATCAGACCATGGTTGACACAAAGGGGAATCTAACAATAAAACAGTACTAATTAAACTACAAAGAACAATCAAAACAAAACCAACACTTATGCCAGAAAAAAAAAAAAAAAACCAAAGCCAATTATAAAACAGCTCTTTCTCCAGCCATCACCCTTTTGCCCAGCAGACTGCCTGGAAAGATCTTAGTGTGGAATCTCCAAAGTCATGAGCTAAAAAAAATAATGGTTACAAGAAAGAAATAGACAATACAAAAGTAACTAAATGTGCGTGCTAAAAAAAGATACCTTTTGCTTTCAACTAAATAAAGTATGTATAATGTATCTGGAAAATGATATGAACCAATCTTTAGAAAACATAAGCCAAAGAAAATAAATGTGAGTGCAAGAAGTTACCATTTTTAAGACTGCTGTGTGGCCTCTGGCCATGGCTGTGGCCATCACACCAACAAATGCCAGAAGATGCAAATATTCAGAGTTACCCCATAACTTAATTCCTGTCAACAAGGGGGGGGGGGGGGAGCAAGAGCATCCAAAAGAGCAACACTGTCTGACATCAGATCTGTAGTAAAGGTTAAACTCCTATTTATCAGTCTGACTCTTCTCTGCTCCGTCTCCCAGTCTGATGAGTGCGTGGAGCGTCTGCAGAGCTGTCAGTTCTGCGAGCTGGAGCTGCCGTGGAAGGAGCTGGGCAAACATTGTCTGGTCTGTGGGAGTCGCACTGAACTCTGCAGGGACTGCGGCCGCTACGTCACCCTGAAGGACCAGCCCAAGCACAGCTTGACCTGCTCAGCTACTGACAATGGCACAGGTCCTCCTCAAACTACCAGCAAACTGCCACCAAACAAGAGTAAGGGGATGTTTGAGGTTTCAGCACAAACACCAATTAACTTACAGAATAGTTTTTTTCTTTTAACTATGACCATGTCTGTTTTCTATTTTTTAAAGCTAATATAGCAGTGACTTGTAGGACCTGTATGGCATCATTTCCAGCTGAGGATATAGAGGAACATGAGGTATACATCTTTTCAAGCATTTCATAGAATATGGGAACAATTAACTGACGCTACACATACCTTATGTGGAGCATTAAAAACATCTCGCAATGTTAACAAAATGAGTGTATTCGCCCGTGATTCGAATGCTCTCCAAAATGAAAAAAAACAAAAGTAACTTTTAATTTTACTTTTAGTAAGTAAAATTATCCTGGCATCCTTTTTTTCACCTGTTCATAAGTCATTAACGCAGTTGAGAAAATCGGGGCTTCCATACTTCTCCCATAGTCTCGCTTCAAGCCCAAATCCACTGTACAGCATTTTTCAACAAGCAGTCATTGAAGTAACACCTTTGTCTGGATCCAACAAACCAGCTGGAGTGTGTTCCAGCAACCAGGTGGGACGATGAAGAGGCAGAGAGTGAGGATGATTTCTTCAGGCAGGGGGCCACTCCTTGGCTAAGCAGGACCTATAAGTCAACAATTCCGTCAGACGGACCCAGCAGAGGTCCCTGGGGTGACGGAGGTGACCCAGACCAGATCAGCACCTGCCCCCACTGTCATCTGACCCTGCCCCTCATCACACTACGTTGGCATACGGTAACATTCCTGCCTCACACATTTGTATTTACATTGTTAAAAAAGTTCCTATGGTAAGAGGTTTCCCCCTTCCTCTCTCTGTTTTTAGGCGAAGTGCCGAATCCACGTTCACTTGAAATAAAGAGAGAGCTCCTCGGAATGGATGAGCTGCTTCAGAGATCTTAGATCAATGTTTCATTAGGGATAAAAGACAAGTACTTGTGCTGTTAAAATGTACTTTCATTATTTCATATTATTTCCTAATGTTTAAATTAAGGTTTACATTTTGATTTTAGTTTTAGTGACCTTTAGTTTGTCAGTTTGCATGCCTTTGTGCTTGCGTGAAGAGGAAGTGGTTCAGAATATAATACTCTGTATCTAAGTAAACTTGACATGCTTGATATATTTGTGATGTTCCTTTTGCTAAATACAAACTAAACTAAGGGTCAACTTGTATTTTAACCTAATAGAAAATAATATCAAGCTATAGCTATGACACAAAACTGCTTATTAAAAATGTATTTAACCAGGTAGGCTGTTGAGAACAAGGTCTCATTTGCTTTTCTTGACCTGGCCATGAAAAGCATAAGCGTGCAGGACAACATACAGTTTCACATTCAATACAATACAGGAATACAGAATACAAAAGGCTACATAAAGTGCAGATTAACTAGGCGTTACAAAACCGGTGCAAAGTGAGATGTAAGTAATAAAATAAGTAATGCTCCGAGAAGTCCATATCATTACTCTCGCAAGTACATGGAAAGAACACCAATGGGAAAATAACAGATATTTACAGATATGTTGGTCACGGAACTAGACTTTAGTTTATTTTATAATGTTTTGAAGGTTTCTACAAAATAATCCCAAAACTGCAATATTGGGAGTAATCCCTGAAGGTTGTAGACATTTATTATTTGCTGTATATATTTTGTTGGCTACAGTGAGGAAATGTGAAACTGCACACGTAGAGGACGCAACATAGAAATAAAATTCCAGTTCTATTTCTATGGCTACAACCTCACCCCAAAACACACATTACAGCAAAAAACACTAAAGTATCATACCTTGTTTTGATGTGTTCCATCTCTCGCTTGAGGTCAAATGTAATTTAACAAATAGTGACTATGGCGACAGATAACATGTTATGGGTGGATACAGCCCATTTTTCTGGAGTTGCCGTCGATTACTATCTACATTTCACTGTTTTGATGACATTAAACTTTCGAATTATACACCTAATGACAATGATAAGATAAGTAAATGTTATGATCGAGAATAGAATAGTAATAAACAACACAAAGAATTAAGTAAGTTATTTATTTTCATTTGCAAAGCTATACATTTGTTGGCATTGTCTTACAGTACATTACATTACTATTTCAGAAAATAGGTCACTTTTTAGTAAAAAAAAAAACCCAAACTAACATAAATTGGTTAATATAATTGATTCCAGCAAGCCAGTAACAACATTCACTCTTTGTGTTGGTGAAAGTTTAGAACAGCAATATTTATAATCAAGAGGAACAGCAAGAGGCCATGAAAATCACGCCATGTTATGATAATCTGATGAATATTAATGACACATATTGTATCAAAACTGAGCAGCATGGTACAGTACACTAAATATAAAGCCACAATCATTTCAAAGGCACTTGCTGAAACCATGTTTTTTATTTTTATTAATTTAATTTACTAATTATATTCTTTCTTTACACACTTAAACATGACAACCTATAAATACTTATACATTAACAATAAACAGTGCAACATATCTTTCTCCAGTTCGCTGTGATATAATTTTTTTTAAAGGGAATGAATATTTCTTCAACAACTGCAAAGTGCAAGTGGGCTAATGAGACTGCAAGCTGAAAATGAGCCACAAGTAGTCTGAGACACACACACACACACACACACACACACACACACACACACACACACACACACACACACACACACACACACACACACACACACACACACACACACACACACACACACACACACACACACACACACACACACAGAGTTATATTTTATTGTTATTATTTACTCATTTTGCTGAAAAATGACAACAAATTAAGGTGAATGAGCTTTGTTAGTTTTGCAATTCCCTTTGTCTTGACATAACTGTAGTAGTCCGGTGAAGTTTGGCTAGGGTGTGTTCACCCTTCCAAACTAGCCAGACTCAAATATTCAGTGTACCAGCTTTTCATTCTGCCACACGGAAGCAGCTGTGAGAGCATGATGTCCAGCATTAAAACATGGAGACAAATATTTGGATTTTCTAACACAGCCTTGAATGGAGCACTTCCTTTCATCAACCGACACACTGGACTGATCACACAAAGCAGCGGGCCTGTACAGATCCTACAACATACTAACACCTTCTGTTTTATCAATATGTCTAACCTGGCAACCAAATTCCTCATTAACCAAACACATAACATCCAATCAAAGCACTTCATCATATCTCATAAAGCAATCTTGTACACAGTATAGTAACTTTGTCATTTTATTAAGCTTTAAGCCAGGACACAAAGCTGGCACTTCTTTGTTCTACGCTCAGACCAATTTAAATGTGAGTTTCCATTCTGGGGGAAACAGGTTTTAAGTCAGTTGATGAAGGATTGCTAATAGATTCTGCTTTGCTTGATTTCAGTCAGACCTTCCATTCTGGTCAACATACGTGGAGAAAAGGTGACCCTAGGAGACCAAAAAAAAAAAAAAAGTACTGACCACAGAAATGTAAGTCACTTATAGCCACGCCGGCAGCGTTAGAGAAGTCAGTGGGCATGTGTAACAGCATTAACAGGAAACGCATCCTAATCTGATAAATTAGGAAACAATCCAGCAACAATCCAGGCCAAAACAAGATCCATTTCTACATCCTACCACACTGACAGATCAGTTCAAAAAGTTTTCGCTGGCAATGGTTTTGTCAAGTCCGTTGATCTTCTCAGGCATCAAGCCTTCCTCACTGGCTACCTTGGACTCATGGACCTACGAGAGAGAGAGAGAGCAGCAGGTCAGACTGATGCTTACATACATGCCCAGATTTTTAAAGATTGCTTTTTGGGCATTTATTTACAGGACAGCTGAAGACATGAAAGGGGAGAGAGAGGGGGAATGACATACAGCAAAGGGCCACAGGTTGGAGTCGAACCTGTGGCCGTCTGCATCAAGGAGTAAACCTCTGTATATGGGCGCATGCTCTACCAGGTGAGCTACCCAGGCGCCCCAGGAACATTTCTGACCAATTAAATCAGTTTTAAGTTGTCAAATAGGATGGAGGAGAAAATAAATGGCCATTTGTGGAGTACTCTTTGTACACAGTACAGTATGTGCTATATACTTACCTTGAATGGTTCACTGATTCCAATAATGCACTGCAGAGTACTACTGTAGTAGCACAGCACACACTCCCCTCCGCGCACAGGGATTTCCTCTTTACTAACATATACCTACAAAAACAAAAAACTTTTGTTTTATTTATGTATCTTTTATTATATCATCAGTTGGTTTTATTCTGATACCTTTTTCTTAAGATAGTGCGTCTTACTCATTGGTGCACGAATTACTACCTGTATGACTTCTTCATTGAAGGCCACTTCGTCGTCTTTGACCCACGTGTAGGTGATGTAGTCCGACACACTCGTGAATCCAACCTGAGTTAAATACACACATTCAAGATTGTCATACTGAAATATCACATTTCAATTGCCAGTGGTAAATGGCTGTTGTTCAGACAACCTTATAGAGTCCGATCCAGTCCCATGTACTGGAGGGGAACGGCTGCAGAGGGCTGTAGAGAACCATTGCATCAATGTCTGCGCTCCAGTCGCCCTCTGCCTGCAGACGCACCAGAGGAGTCTCGTACATCTTCCTCAGCTGGATAGGTGGAGAAATAAACCTACAAGTTCAATCATCTTGCCTTTTGAAGGTTAATGATACACATATGAATATGTAAATGTATTTGTAGATATTTAAAAGGATACATCCTGTTCAATCCTGTTATTACCTTTGTTGGTTTGTCAGCAGGATTACGGAAAAACGACAGGCCACGATTATTTTTATGAAAGTTAATGGAAGGGTGTAGCATGGGCCAAGGAAGAACCCATTCAATTTTGGGGAGGATCCGAATAATGGGGCGAAAACACAAACTATCTTTCACGTTCGTTAACACTGAGGGACAGGGTATGGCTTTGGCGGAAAGAGCAGTTATCCTTTAAAAGCCTTTAAAAACATTAAAGGATGAGGCTGGTAAAATCCTACAGTTCTGTTTTTGCCAACAAATCCCATAAAATGTGCTGTTGGTAGGATTGTGAAGATCCAGGACTTAGCCAAAGAATTTTAACATCGACAACTTCTCAGTCCCTCCCCCTCTTTCTGCTAAAGCCCAAACGGTCTCCTAAGCCCCTCCCCCCACAAGGGAGAATGAATGCGTGTGCCTTAGTAGTGATTGACATGCAGTTAGACACTCCCCCCTGGCCCTGATTGGTGTATCTGAACAGGGAGCGGTGGATTCTTGCAAATCACACTACAGGCTGTAGGTGGTGCCAGAGGAGCTGGATTCTTTTTTTTTTAAATGACCTGCTTCATGTAGTTCTACATGAACATAGGGTCAGTTTCAGCAAATATGACAGAAAGTTAGTTAGTCTTACCTACTGCACCTTTACAATACCAAAACCAGAAATGTGTTAATCTGTCTCCCAATACTTTCCCACTTTCAAAAACCTGCCAATGGATCTGAACTCAAACTTTGACTTTTAGGCTCAGTTACTGCCTAAACAGATGGGCACTGAAGTTTTTAGCAAGTTTCTCAAAAATAACAAATGGTGTTTTTGTTGGGGATTGTGAATTAAAAAATAAGCTACAGCGTGTGTTCATCGTAATGAAGGAACATGTCAGCCAGTGCAACAATGTGGCTCATTGATGTGTTTTTAATAGTTTTTGAACAAGGGAGCTCTATGGCACAGAGGAATAAAATCAGCCTTTGGATACACACACACAATATGTTAGAAGAATCAATTCATTGTTGGTTTTAGTCTTTTCGTGGGATTTGTTCTCAAAACAAAACAAGAATTTGACTCATACCCTAAATATATAATCCAACCAACGGCTTTACTGTGTTCCAGTTTCTCACCTCCAGTGTGAAGACACTGATGACAGGCTTGTGGTCACTGATGCTGTACTCCATGTTGCTGGTGTACAAGTCCTGCCTGATCTTCAGCGGGTACTCCTCATCCTCTTCCACATGCCCGACCTTCTTGGCATCCGGTCCAACCTTGTTTTCATCTCGCTCGTCAGAGGGTGGGGCCTTGGGTCGGAGCCGCCACAGAATCCTGTCGGTCCAGGCAGGTTTACGCTTCTTACCGCTGGACATGTGTTAACAAATCATCAACGGACAGAGAGTAGAGAGGCGGGCTTTAGTTAGGAGACAAAGACAACTCTTTATAACAAGAAATAATCAAGGGTGTTGGAAGGTGCATAACTGGGTGACCGATGAAAAAGTTGAGTGTGGGGGTGTGGGGGTTTGTCTTCTCACTAGCCTGACAATCAGACTAAATTGCCATTTTGTTTCACTATATTATTCAGTCCGACATCGTGTTCATGTTAGCGTATTTCTGTTTGAAAGGAGAGTTAGTGAGTAATCTATGTCAACGGAAGTACATTTCAGTCAACAAAGAAGGTGTGGCAGTGGTTTCTGGGAGCAGTTAACTTAATATTTGTCACAATGAACAAAGGAATATTCCATTTGTTGAGCTGTTTTTTCTATTAGGTATTTGAATGACAATGACCTGTAGAGCTGCATCAATCCCATTTACCCTTGTCGCTATTTTTGTGGCCATTCTTTCATTGATGTAGCTATTTTCCTGGCTCTGCATTTTTAATTTTGCCTCAAAGCTCTAGAACCAGCCTTCAGCAATCACAACAGCGGACCTATTTGAATCATCAAAAAAAAAAACTGGAGAGGTGGGCAGCAAGTAAGTAAGCTGCTAGGTGTTTGCAATACTGTAATTTCACTGTGTAACAATATATCAGACAAGGTGTCAAACAAATTGCAAGTACTATGGGCCTTAGTGGACCTGTATATACAGTACATCCAATACAAAAGGTAAAAGCTTCAGTTTGTCTATGTAAATATATAAGTATTACATTCTATCGTACAAGCTGCTATTTTGTGCCATGGAATTTAATAGATGGATATGTTTAATGCCAATGTTTGAGA
The DNA here is from genome assembly GCF_010015445.1 of Perca fluviatilis. Lineage (NCBI taxonomy): Eukaryota > Metazoa > Chordata > Actinopteri > Perciformes > Percidae > Perca > Perca fluviatilis. The sequence goes on along the minus strand of NC_053113.1, from coordinate 17,468,178 downwards.
TATATTATGTCTAACAGATACAAAATGTGTGATTCTAAGGTTCTTCAGACACAGAGTTTAAGTGTTAAACTAAATTTTGAACTTATATTTTGATATGAGATGTCTAATATTACATGACTTAAAATGTATTTACTAGTATGTTAAGGCAGCTACAATTTACATTGTCATATTACAGGAAATGGCTGTGTATTACACTTTGATCTTTGTTACAGTTAATGTGACATGATTTAAACAGATTTTTACAGACCACACAGTAGCTGTTGTCTGCCAGCAACCTCCATCATAGGCGGTAGCATGTCTGGGTGATTAATGGATCTAATTATAATCCAACACACACATATTGAATTATCCACATTCATAGCTACCATGTTACCAAAACATCTATTTCTGGCCATGCATGTTAACAGTTACGCAGCAGCTGTTCTGGGACACTCCCTTTTATAAACAAGCTCTGAAAGCAATAAGATGGTAATACACATTGTTGGTTAAAGGCAGGTTAATATGGACTACTGATATTTTGCCCTTTAGAAGTACCTTTTGGAGTTTTTAAACAAAAAGTTGAATAAACATCTAGTGTTTCTCATCAAAGCACATTTATGCAGCCTTGATTCTTAACAAATGTGTTGAATGTCTTATCTTTCTCATAAAACATCTGTAAAGTCAATTGTTTTTTAAATTTCTGCATTGTTTACATTCATGTTGGCTCGCTAGAAGTCCCTGCATTTTGCATTGCTACGTTTCTTGGTGCATTACCTCCACCAACTGTCTATTATGAGAATAACATGAAACTGTCAGAAGGAATGTGGATCACGCCTGTGTTCTCATTCGCGCAACAATGATACAAAACAAGTGGGGATCCACTCATAAAAATATCGTGCAACAGTTCCACTAGTGGTCAAAAACTCCACAGGGTACCTTTAACAGCAATAGTATTGGCCCCCAAAACAACAGGTCTGTGAGCTCAGACAACATTCTGCAAAATAAACAAGCATTTCAGTCTTTTCTTTGCACAGACAATCTGACATTTGTCTTGAAAAGACTGTTAGCTCCACCTGCTGGTTTGTTTGATTTGCAGTATGTTACAGATGAAGATGATCTTCATTAAGTCTTTGAAAATTGGTCATGACTTACTATATTATTAAAAAAAGAGGATACTACTTTTAGCATCTTGTTAAAAGTAGCATGTGTGCACATACTGTAGTGCAGTTAGGTGAATTCAAAAAGGGGTGACATGATATATTAAGGGAGATGTGGACACAAATGTGTTTTTAACGCTTACTTAAAGCCAAACCATGTCCTGTAGAGCCTGTGAAGTTGAAAAAAAAGGCACAGATGCAATATATACAAATTACCATAATTAAGAGGCAAGTACTAGAAATAAAAACTATTTTAAATTATGATTAGTTAGGACTGATTATAATGATGTTACTAAAACAGTTACCTGCTGTCATAAGTATCGGAGTTTAAGTCAAACTTGTACGTGGGTTGAAAGTCCAGAGGACCTTCCTCAAACTCCTGGAGCATCTGTTCATTCTTCTTCATCATGGTCAACTGAGAACGACAACGCACACATTTCATGCTGTCACTAATTCCCAAATTACAAATATACAGTATCAAAGCATGAATAATAATATTCTGGCTGCTCATGCACAGATCATTTAAGTGTTGTGCTGGGATCCCTATGAACCCTCATATGAACAGGAGTTGATTATGCTGTAAACAGCTGAATGGTTCTGGAAGGGTCAAACCTGGTCTTTGCTCCACAGCAGGTTGTAGTTTTGATTGTTGATACAGGAGCGGACAAAGTGCATGCCATGGTCCTGAATTCGAAAGTTGAGATCTCCAAACCAGAACACCAGCCTGGACCGAGAGAGGGGCAGAGGAGGGAGGATGGACAGCAAGAGAAAGCAGTTGGTGGATAAAGAAATGAGAACTATCAAAGAATGGGTGACTGTACCGACTTTATACATGATGCAGAGACTGTGAGATAAATGAAGCTTAAAGACCTTCTTTAAGGTCTGTCATATTTTTAAAACATCTGTTTGGGCAAGCTGGAGTTTGTATTCTGTGTATCTACTCACCTGTGATCAACAATTCTTGAAGCCTTTTTACAGTCAAAGGTCTGTGTGTCCATGATGTACTCAAACTCATCCACTCTCTCTGTGGCATACTTCATGTGCGCAGCCAAGTGACAGTTGAGGAAACAGAGCATGTGGCCATAGAAAGACAGACGGACAGACACGCCACCTTTGTTACCCTGAGAGACAAACAGGAAGAGATGAGAAACAGAGGAACCACAAATTCTGTCAAACTACTCTGCACTGTTCCTTCAGTTTTTCACCTGTGTGAGAGACAAATCAGTGCTTTAACAACTAAGACAGAAACAAAAGACAAAATTATCAACTTCTGACAAGTGCAACAGATGCTATATTTGACATTTTGGGGGGAAAAACTTAGCAAGTCAAACATTTAGGCTACTTCTGTTTCTGTAGTTCGGTTGACAAAGTAACACAAGTGGAATGTGTGTTTTTTGCATCCCATCCCTTATTGAAAGGGGAACTGTGCCAATTTTACACATTAGTGTGGTTACTAGTGTTAGGCAGTACTACTGCATATGTGAAGAAAAAAACTGTGTAAAGCTCTCCAGAGGAAGCTGTGTTATAGTGATAAGTGATAAAATGTGAGTCAGCATCAGTTGGAGCTACTGAAGTCTACAAGTTTGAAAAGGAAAAAGAATCCGGGGATGTGGAGTGAGCAGTAGAAGTGATCTTACCAGACCTCCATAGACCACTCCTCATCTCTGTTTAAGACTAGAGGCTACATTAGCGACCACTAGCAACATACTCCCGATTTTGCGACCAAACTGTTGGCGGTTGAGTTGCATTTTGGGTAATGAAAAGACCGAACAAGGAAAAAGAATGCTGCTGCATCTATTTTGATTGCTTTTTTAACTGTCCATTGTGAGTCTGACAGAATAACACAAGTGCAATGCTAAATCAGTGGAGTCCTGTGTGTGTGTGTGTGTGTGTGTGTTTCTCACCCAGTAACCAAAAATGCCTGTGCGTGTGTATGTGGCCTGAATGTCTCTGATGAAGGGGACGTGCTCCAGTTTGGAGAAGAAGAGCAGCAGCAGACCCTGCATTCTGATGGATGACACCTGAAACACACACAAAGTAAATACAGTGCAACATTATACTCCAAATAAAAGCTATCAAGGATTTACACTTATTACAAGGGGGCACAAAACTGACACTTGAAAGATTAATCTGTTCTTGTTTACCTGGAAATGGGTGTCACCTTGAATGTGTATCAGGGTGTTTTAAGAAGATTTGTACCTTAACGTATTTCCGTGGTGCTAAGGTGGCCATCAACAGGTGACTCCAGGGGTCATCGAATATAGTGTCCGACACAAACCTCAATGGCCCCGAGTACACCTCCTGCAAACTATTACACACAGGGTCTTAATTGTCAGTCACTCTGTCTGTTATATACACGAAATACTGACCCCAACAATCAATTCACATTCCATGCACCACCTACCCAATGACGTAGAGATCTGGGCTCTTTGGGGAGTTCAGATGGAGAAGCAAGGTCATGTCATCTGGAGGATAAGCTGTGGCCACATTCCACGTCACCATGTGTAGCCTGCGGGCACGGAAGATGGGAAAATAGTCATTGCAGCACTCACATCCCAAAAAAATATACATACTCCATTGATAATAAATGGACATAGATGTTTAGAACTGAACAAGCTATTGGGTATGACAATATACCTTTAAAATATAAAGGATCACCTTAAGACTGAAAAACATCCAGCTGCACCACAACACAAAATGAAACAGAACTGTACTTTGACAAAGAGCTTCATTCAGTGAGGAAAAACCAAAGATGAGCACATCATTCAAGTGTAAACGCTGTTACAGTATAAACACTGTGATACTACCACGCGCAAATCAGGCTGCTACTGTTAAGATAGATAATGAGACCATTCATCCTTTCGCCCAAACTGGCAACATTCATATGGTTGAATTTTCTTTGCTCAGCTACGACAGTAACATGTATGACAGAAATCCAAAGGACAACGTTCCCCTGGAGGGTTTCAATTAGCAAGAATGAAGAGTGTCTTTTAATGGCCAGTTCTTTGAAATCACAGCAGAAAAAAAATCTAAAGCATGTTAAAGAGTACAGAGCTGAATACAAAAAAACTATCTTATATTATATCAAACTATCTTTCCAGCTTCAGCACACACAGAAAAGACAAGCGAAGAGGTGACTTTTTTTTTTTCCACCTGAAACTGTTTTTTTTCGGCTTGTTGGCTCTCTTGCCACAGAGGAGGAAGGCTTTATCCAGAGTCTTCACCATTTCCTCATGCAGCTCGTTTTTGGGGTCCAGGTCGTCCACGCACGTCATCAGCTGGTTGAGCCGATGGCGTAGAACCAGTTTGCTGCCTGTAGACTGTGTGGCATTGCTGGAAAGGCTGTCAGAGCGGACACGCCCCATGGTGCCAAATAACCGACTGATCTCATCCATTCTGGCACAAAGTGTTAAATGCAGTAAGGTCTGCTGTCTTCTTGAAAGACTGAATGTTGAAGTGATAAAATACGAAAGGACAAAGTATTTTCCTAAAGGACCAAAAATTGTTGGCAGTGTACCAGTGTAAAAAAATATCAAAAATGTGACAATTTTAAGTATGTTTGGAATGAACGAAGAAAATTAACAACTGTCCGAAGTTTTGGTTGTTTCTGTAGAATCAAACCGCTGAGTGAAATGTGGGAAGTCCCAGTTTACGGCTTTAGGTGCTCCAGAGTTGGACTGAGTGACTGACTGAGTGAGTGAGTGAGTGTATAATCTCTGTAAAATGCCTCAACATTAGGCTTAATAAAACATTGGGAAACCAACTTTCACCAGTAAACATAAAAATGCTTTCCCTTTGCTGGGCACTCGGCTGTTCTTTTCTTAGACAGGACAGAAACACATTGTTTTTTTTTTCTTTAAAGCCGCATTAATTATTGGGCAACCTAATCCACCTGCCAGAATGCAGTCAGATTTGTATAATGGAAAACATTGCACTGTGTTTAGTCTTGCAGCACTTTAAACCCTAAATGAGACAGACAATTATGCTTTCAGCAGCCGGCACTGACTCACAGAGCTGGTCAACTACTGACGCTACACTTTAAATGAAATGAATAATAATAATAATAATAATAATAATAATATCACTCTTTTGTATTATGCACTATATAGATTGTGTCATCACAGCCCATCACAATGACCCCCTTATCATAATACCATACTTGCCATTGTATGATTGGGCCTCTCTACAGTTCAAGTGACACTGATCATTGGTTTGACATCAAAACAGTTCCCAGGAAAGAAATTAAGCCTTTATCCCAATATGCCAAGGGAACTTAAGCAGTCACCACCTCCACCTCAACTGTCTGGTATGGCTCTACAACCAAACATCACAAAGCAAGAGGCTACAATCTACCATTGGTACAGCAGAAAAGACCATGTGACTTATTATTAACCACCATCCAGGAAATATTCCCTGTCAGGCTCTTTAAATCACTTATTACTTAATGAACAAGACCCACAAGCAGTTTCTTCCCACATGCCATTACTTTTATGAGCTCAGTCAGCAAAACCATTTTATGGCTGTGACAGTACTGTGTAACTGTGCAATAGTTGGTAGGATCCACTTACCGTGCATCAGCTACACATACACACACTTTATATATATGACTACTCATTCTACAGTAGCTGTATGTAGTGCATCCTACAGTCTATAAGTGCATCACCTGAAGGATCTGAAGATTGTGTAGTGGACAATATCTCAGGCCAAGGTCCATTCAGAAAATCTACATCTTGATTGCTTATCGACAACATGTCTGATACAGCTAGACTTAACATTTCTCTATAACTCTGAAAAAAAAATATGGCAAACCGCCATATTATCAAGGCACACTTGTAAACCTAATCAAACAATTTCTTACATATATTTTCATCTTGTAATTGTGATCAGGGACGTCGTTAGGCCTATTTTAGGGGGGCTGAAGCTACCCCAAAATGTTCCTAAGCCCCCCTAAATAATAAGAACAACAATAACAATTTGATTTATCCTCATTGATATTTATATACAAATGATATATATAGCTACAAAAAAATAGCCGAAAAGTCGGAAGTTAGACAGAAGTACAGAGAGTCGTTGTGCTATCAAGATGATGCACCGCACTGTCTCGTTGCATTGGTGTGAACTGGCAGCTTTCAGAGCGTTGCAAGTAACTGGGGGATTCATCTCGTCTCGTCGCTACTCTTTGGTCTGAACTCGCTATGCACCCTCCCCCCCACACATACACACCGATACACACGTTAATGGTGAAAGGAAGATTGATTACACGTAGTGATACAGAGTGAAATTGTAAGTTGTTTTTAATGACCTGCTTACCTTTAGCTACGTTTTCTTGAGGTAAAGGAAAGGGGATATTTTGGTTTGCTATGGAAAACTAAAGTCTAGCTAGAGTGAACGAGCGAAAAACAAGAAATGGTTAACTTATCAAGCTAATCACAACTCTTTATTCATTGCCAATAATATAGCCTATCTCTATAGTAAAAACAATATCAATCCCCATAGAATGTTGTTGTCACTGAAAACTAAATGCCATAGGGTCCCTGTTAATGCTATTGTACAGTCGTATCCTTCAATTCATTGAGCAGATGAGATTGATATTGGAAGATATTTCAGCAGAGAGAAAGAGAAGCAGGAGATTGGCCGAGCAGTTGATTCCGAGGGAGCTGGCGTGATTGAGGTCAGTAGTGGTCTATAGGTCTAAGGATTGTTTGGTTTTCTTCTAACAATAAGCATTTGTTGGCAGGTCTAGGTACTATGCATAGCCTAAACTAAATTATTTCATTATATATGCTAGCTATATTCTAACCAATTTTACTTTCTGCATTCATTGGCTGTGATAAATTAAATAAATATGTAGATGTTGCCTAAATGCAGGCTAGGTTAAAGATGAGCACATGCCCACAACACATGTGAAAATAAAATGAAAGCAATCCTACATACAGTATATACAGTAATTATTACTCCAAACCTTTTATTCCTTCCGCCATCAGGTTATTGTATTTAGACAGTAGCCACTTTAAATAGGATCCATATTAATATCTTACATGATAAAGTATGCAGGGATGCCTATTTTTTTCTTTTTCTTGTACTGCTATTTGTCATATTTGTTTAACTTACCAACTTATTAGCTGTCTGGTCTCTGTTTGTCTGTTTTTGGACATTTTGGATGTTGTTTCATGTGACCAATTTGCATTTCAAAGTCATGAAATTAACATCAGGGTTTTGTTTTATCTTAAGGATAAGACAGAAGGAACAGAGTAGAAATGGAAGAAGATGATATGTCCGTCACTTTTGACTTGTTAACATATTGGTTTCTTGACTGGTGATTGACATAAGTGTAGCTCTAATACAGTAACGAAAGATGTGATTTTGCAAACGCAAGTTACAAATACCCTGGGGGCTAAGCCCCCCTGTCTTTCAATCCTAGTGACGTCCCTGATTGTGATCATTTCCCTCTTGTAGCCTACACCGTGGTAGTCAGTAACTCTCAATGAAGTTGCATAACGTTAAACAATACAGCAGGTCCGTGCATGATTTATATAATGTTCTAATCTAAGGTGTTCGTATGTTTGCAGAGCAGCATGAACTTTTTGACAAACGCCGATGCAACAATAGTCGCAGGGCAGAGTCCAACCTGAAGCTCTCTTCCTCGTAGTTCCCCTTCCTCAAACTGAGGTCTGGCTGCTGGGCGTCAGACGACTGCTGCCCATTCTCCTCCATCATCTCCGCACCTGGAGGGCAATGAAGCAAATCCGCTATAACCTAGCTAAACAAAGTAAAAATGCAATACTTGCAACAGGAAAGCACTAACGTTAACTGTTACTAACTATTAGCTAACGTTGCTAACTTAAGCCTAGGGTTAGGATATGACTCTAGGTTAAGCACACAGGGTAAATCTAGCTAGCTAACATAATTCATATGGCTTGAGCATACCCGGTTATTTGTAACATGAACTTACGTCGAGCTACCTGCACATAACGTTAGCTAACGATATAACGTTAACCATGCTCCGCTGTTGAGCGATGTGTTTTCATCGGATAATGTAACGGAGTTGACGCTAGCAACATAAAACAAGCTTATTTCATCTAACTCTTAGCCAACACTCGAATTACCAACCTGTATGAGTGGGAGTTTTTTATCGTATACTACCCGATATGCTTTGTTAGTACTTTGTTGTTTTTCTAACGTAGCTACTTGAAAAGAGATGTACAGTAGATATCCACAGAAGCAGTCTGACAGTAACGTTACAGCACAGCTTAGTGTTGTTGTTCCCGCCCCTTATCCGGGCACCTTATTTACCTTCAAAATAAAGCGTAACATTGTCACGTAAATTAGTTACAACTGTCATCTTGTTATTTACAAAATTCCCTATCCAATATATTGTTTATCCATTTATTAGCACTGCAATACATTTGCAAGCTATTGAAGACAATTTAGTTGAATAACCAAAAGTAAGTTATGTGACTAAACTTCAAAATCACCACAACGTTATGGCAGTAATTGCTTGACCTGAATCATTTGTCAACAACACAGCGAATTTTTAACGTGAAGATGAAGGGCAAGTGAAAATAAGCATTTTGATAGTCATAGTCTGCGCACCTTTCGTGCCAAATTAGTTTTTTATATGCAAAATTAAGTTTAGTCAGATAACGCTTGTGGGAATGCTTTTATTCTGAAGGATTCAAGCTTGTTGTTGAACACAAGAGCTTTTAGAACTTTAAAGGCGTTTGAAATTGAGGCCAACAACGCACCTGCTAAAGAGACCATATTTTCCAAACAAAAAAACTAAAACATAATAGAAGACACTTCATTTTCTGAAAGGGAGATTGACATGAGCATTTTGGACGCTGGACATTTCTTCTGATTCAAGGGATCATTGTTGCTGCAGCTCACAATCAATGTGGTCTTTCAGTAGTCAAAAGTACAGGTGGATGAGATGTTGCTCACTAATATATATTTTTTCCCAGCAGAGGTACCGTACAAATATACAAAAAGAAAGGAACAATTCAATTGTCTTTAATATACTACACAATCATAACTCACAACATTAAAATCCAGGTTATTTCATTCAACACAGGACAAGACTTACAATAGGCCAAACTTTTTAACTCGAGACAGAAATGCATGACCTGTCAATTATTTTAAAATCTGCACAGAGTTCAGGTTCCTACATATTATCATCCCCAAAGATCAAAGCTGATTACAAAACAGCAGCAGGTGTCTTTGTATGGAGCTTAACTGACCACCTGAAAAACAGCACCAGACTACTCTGAAAGTGTATTAAATGCCTCTTTTCAAAGTAAATACCTCATATGTAATAGTTTACAGAAATCATATGCAGATTTTTTTTGCAACAAAAAAGCATCATTGTGCACATTGTAAGATCAGAAATTTAAAAAGATTTTATTTTCAGAAGCACTGAAGTCTAATTCTATTTTTTGTTTTTATATATATATATATATATATATATATATTTATATATATATATATATATATATATATATATATATATATATATATATATATATATATATATATATATATATATATATATATATATTTCCTAGTGCCTGGAGCTCCTGCAGATGTAGACAGGAAACACAATTTTAAACAATAAATAAAAACAACCAATAAATCACAGAGGACTGGAAAATACAAAATCAAGAAAAAGAACTAAACCCAAATAACTGCAATTAAAAAAAAAGGATAACAGTAATCAGAAATGTTTCCTTAGAGACAACCCACACCTTTTCCCTAATGTTTTAAAATGAGAACCCAGTAGGCATAAGCAAGAACACGTCATCCTCAAAATGGCTTCCCCAACTTGCAAACGTGTCTCCTAAGAAAACTAAAAGCTGCTGTAGTTGTATTCAAGTTCAGTAGATAAATACACACAATTGCTTTACAATAATAAGCTCTTATTAAGAGCAAATTTTATTAGGATGTAAGTGTGGTATTCTTGATTATGCCTATCAAGCTGTTCTAGGTCTAGTGTCCGAGGAGAAGAGTCCGAGTTTGCTCAATGAAGTCAAATGCTCCTGTATCAGAGTGATCTGAAGAGAAAAACCGAACTAGTTAAAATGATCATTCCAAAATTTACTAAATGTTAAATCTTTCCAAAAACAATAGTTTAATACTCACTGGGTTAGCAAGTCAGTTGTCATTGTCAACAGCTCCCATGCCTTTAACTTCACCATCCGCCCTCAACTATGACACAGAGAGACAAGTGTTACTGAAAAGTGAGCAAAAATACTGGATTTCTTTTATTCAGCACAAGCACTGCTGTTGTGGGCAAAGCATTGAGGAGAAATATTGGGAAGACTACAGCAACATATTGCTGCCACTGACAAAAAATTAGTGCTCAGTTTCTCGTTAGAATGGTAAAATTCTTAGACTGGGTAAACCCAGCCCGGTCTGCCGGCGATTTGATTTCGCCCTGAAGCTCAGGCTGGAAACCTGTACGTTTATCTATCCTGCTTCCGTTACAAATTTGCGGGAACCAATCACAAACTGGCTTATCCACCTGGCGCGCTATTGGCAGGTTTAACACGATGAAGATAGAGAAGCGAAGGCAAGCAGCTCTTTTTTTTACATTCAACATGGCGGCCACTGAAGTGCAGCAACCCGTTGATGCTGTTTTAAAAGATTTCAAAAAAGGCAAGTTTTCTCTGAAAACGGAACAGAAACTTGCCCTGGAACAATTCCTACAAAAAGGAGGATGCGTTTGCCTTACTACCGACCGGCTTTTTTTGTTTTTGGTTTTTTTTTTACTACCGACCGGCTTTCGCTCTGCCTCGCTCTGCAAAGTACATCACCCAGATCGTTGGTCTGATTGGTTGAAGGACTATACAATTGCGTACAGAGTCATTTAAGCTATGCCCGTTGATCACGCCTCTGAGGCAGTAGAAAATACAGAGCAGACTCCCCAGACCAAGATCAATCTTACTAGAAAATTCTTGTTTTAATACCAAAACCTTTTTTCATGTTATGAAAATTATTACTACATACCAGATTATTCCATTTTAACAAGAAACATGAATTTGTTATGTCATCTTGTTATATCACAAAACGTTCTTGTTATTGCACAAAAATCAACACGTCCCGTTAAAGCAAAACCTGTCATTTTAATGACAAAGGTCGCCGACAATCATATTCAGATTCACACCTTTAGGCAATATTTGGAGTCAATACCAATTATCATAAATTATAATAAATATCCAAATTTGGTACAAACGTCCATGAAAGTAATGTAACAGAACAGGTTACACTAGAGTAATCGCTGCTCCGGCCCGTAACAGTGATGCACTGTAGAGTATACTATGCTCATTTACCTTATCCAGCTCTTCCTTTGTATCATCCTCCATGCGTCGTATGTCATCCATCGACAGATCAATCCATCTGTCGATCCAGCAGAACAGCTCTCTGTGGAAGTGGGTGAACACACGCTTCTCCACCTGGGTAGACAGGGCAGGTGTGTGAGAAAGACAGCGTAAAGGACACAGAGAAACCGTGGGAGAGGAGAAATTAGGCAGTAGTTGCAGGAAAAAATATAAAAGTAATCTGAAGTACATCTTTTATATTGTGTCACATTTCATTTCAACTCAAAGCTAAATTCATTTTACTCTCTGCAGAAATTCATATTGGCCACCAGGAGGCAACATTTATCACATATTTTCTTCTTGGAATCAACATAAAACAAAAGGAACAATTGTACAGTATACCTTTTGAATGATATTTTCCACAGTGCCCTGTAGTCCGAACCACTTGAATTCAACAGTGACTAGCTTATAGGCACACATGTGTGGACAGCTGGGGTTGTTAGCGAGTTCTTTCTGCAAACACATGGATGAACAGATAACATAAAAACAACGTCTACAGGCCTTTAAATGAATAATTTCATTTCTTTAATGAAGTGAACCACATTGAAGAGCGATAGGAGGTGAAATACCTTCCACTCAGGTCCCAGAGGCCCTCTGCCGGTCTTCTCCGATTTAAAGATGGCCGGATCATGATCTGGGTTGTAGTCCTAAAGAGTGAACGCAACAAGTACAGTGATATACAGTGTAGCCATGACAAATATGAAGCAACCTTGGGGGGGGGCATATACAGAGAAATATAAGGAGTCACAGGCCAAACAATAGTAAATGCGTAGTTTTCAACCAGTTACACTGCAAGAAAAATCAGTGCTTTTAGACCAGAAAACCCCATGTTCCATAGAAAATTCATTTTCTAACAAAACAACTATGCAACACTACTAAACAGTTTAACATTACATAGTAGTTAATTGGTGTGCCCACATATTACAGAACATATTTCTGTATCTACTGCTCTTAAATTTAAATCATTTTAATACTTTTAAACTAATACAGTGCGTGGCCTAAGCGCCCATTTAAAAGATTATGATGCTATGTGTAAATCTTTAAGTCTATTAAGAAATGTTGCCCTTACCTTTGAACTGATGGAACTTCTATCAGCAATGTCGATGTCAACTATCGACGTTTTTTCCCATTTGCTTTTCTCCAGTCCATGTACCTGCAGCGCGGCAAAATCAAACCATCAAGTTAGGTCAGTTGCTTGGTAAAGGCAAGGAACGCATAAGACGTATATGTTCAACAAAAATTACAGTTTAACTTGTGCAGGATTATGGGCCTCAATTCCATACAAGTGATTGTTGGGGTAATGTAATCCAGTCTATTAAAAAAAATCAAAGATTAAGAATCCCAGCAAACACAAGGAGATTTCATCACATTAGTTTCAGCTGAACTGTGTAATGTGTTTTAGCAAAGAACAAGAATTGGTTATCCTGTCCCCATTTTCTTCCAGCGTGTTTGCATTAGCAAGGCCAAAAGGCAGATGATCTCCCATTTCCCAACTCCAACTACCTTTTCGAACGGGGACATGATGCTATTTACAGTATGGTTCATTTTCATTTGTTCTATAAGCTCTGTTACCACAACAGTAAACCTGTTTTATTACCATCCCTTAAACAAAATGATAATTTCTCATCCAACTCTTCAGTTATACTGTATATGTAACTATACCTACAATGGACTTGCTTAAAGCTTTAGTGCATAACTTTTTTATAATAATGAACGTCCATTACATTCAAGCCATTGCCAAATGAGTTGCTACAAATCTTATTAAGACTATCCGCTTCACACAACTCTCTCTGTATTTCTCAGTATGGCTATGTTCAGGCGATTGAGTCGTACGGCGACTTTTGGGCGCAGAAACTCGAGTGAAGATAATGACCTCTTCTGAAGAGTTCATCATGTTATTTTAATCCTCCATGTCCTCCTTGGATACTAGCAACTGTGTGAGGAGGCGGTGCGCGATCACGGAAGGCTTGTATCATGTGGACGCGCCAACAGTGTTGTTGTCATTACTTAGAATTCCTCATGGGGGCGACAGAAACTATGCACTATAGCTTTAACCTATATGGAGGGTAAAGAATGGCCACAGCCAGTCACATGACTCACATTGTCCTGATCCCCCATGTCAGGCTTGTGCCACGTCTCGATCATAATAGAGAAGTCTTTCATGTATTCATTCTGTAAGCATGGGAGAGATACAAGATAGGGTCAGTCAACAATCATATTGCTTTGGGTTAGGACTACACTATATAAGGAAAATATGTGATCTTCGATAACGTTGTTGAAAATAGAAGTAAAGTTTTACAATGTTTCACTGAACAACATTTTAACTCTACGTCCTATATTACAGTCATAGTTAAGTTAGTTTTACTCAAAAACAATATACTTACGGTAAGGACTGCATCAGAAGAAAAGGTGGACGGTGATGAAAAGAGGATAGATCAAAGAGAAGGAGAGACATGGTTTTAGATAATACACAGATTCCAAGCAACAAGCTTTTCATTTGTGAAATTCCACAACACACACACACACACTGTAACACAACAAACGGCTGGGGTTGCTCTTTACTGTACAATGGGACAACGAGGCACTGACTGAGAATAGATTGCTACTAACCAGTGGGGGGGGGGGGTTGTCACCCAACATGTGTGTATGAGGTGGAACTCACCGGTTTTACAGTAAGGATATGCATTCCAGGCCTCCTCGTGAACCTTGAGAGAACCTTTCGGAGCGAGCTTACTGATAATAGTTGGCACTTTACTGCAGAGACACAAACATGCATTACTGTAGTCACACATGTATGTACAGTCACAAAACACCAATTCTTGTAGCTTAATGTATTTTCACACACACACACACACACACACACACACACACACACACACACACACACACACACACACACACACACACACACACACACACACACACACACACACACACACACACACACACACACACACACACAAGAATTTTGTAGTTTTTTTATAGTGTCAGTTTCCTGTTCTTTAAGTGCTTTTCCACTATAATCCTAGAGGGTCCCATGATGTTTGAAAATTGACAGAATCCAGATAATGTGTGCAAGTACAGTGTGCCCCCTGTACAACATGACATTCTGGTCACACAGCATTTCAAAATGTTGCAACAAAATCCCTTTGTTTCAGTGAAATGACTGGATTAGCTTGCAGTGTGAAATCTGTGCAAAATGTTTCACCGTTGACTAATAGCAGGCTGTCTTGACAGTGCTGACCTTTGAGGGACAAGGCATAAGAAGCAGCAATAACAAAGCCATAGCAGTACAAAGCTGTGTGAAAGTAGCAGTGCTGAGCTGCCTACCTCTGCAGGTAGTAGATCTTGTGGGTGTACTGTCCCTTCTCTCCATCCTTCTCATAGGGCTCGTTGGCCAACACCTCCACACCTTCTCCCCCACCAGTTTCACTCTTACTGGCCTCTGCTACTGTATACAGCTGACCCACTTGGTACTAGAGGAACAAAAGAGGAGAGCACAGTTATTGTTGTTAATAGATACATTTATACCTTAATGAATTAAATCAATCTTCTCATCCCGAACAATGTGTTGGCGCTCTGTTCAAAGACAAAACTGAACTGATTTATGTGGTGGACTAAAGGAAGTTTCTATTCTATTATATCAATTCTGAAATTTTGGAAGAATTCCCTTTTTACCACTCATTGATATCTTTAAAATAATGTTGGATCAAATGAAATGTGTAATCACCAAAATCTGCAGTGTCCTTTTGCTCCGAGGAGCATTTTTAGCATCTTTCAGCTCATTTTTTTGGTTTAATGACACACAACCTCAGCTTTCATCAACCTTGTTTTCAGCAAAGGCTGCAAGGGGGCGTGTGCTTGCTACTTACAAAGATACATAACAGCTACAAGTGTATGCACTATACAGGATTTACTTTATCGACAGGAATAGATAGGGCAAACAGCCAGCCACAAATAGTCTATAAACAAAGCATCAGGCTGTCTTTGAGATTTCACACGAACAACGGTTAAAGTTACCCAGGCTACCGAAAAATACCAGAATTCCTCCGTTCAATAAGACCTTAGAGACGCAACCCAAGTTTCCATCCTTAACAAACAGCCATGTATATAGGCTCACTCAGTCTCTCCACTGCTGGCTGTTCCAATTTAATGGGAGAGAGGAGCAAGAAGGGTTAGGATGGACCGGCCTCTGACTACCATCTTCAGCCAGAGAGGACATTACTTCTTCAGCTTCTTCTTGCGTTGTCACCCCGGTGGGAGGTGTGCTAACAGGGATTGCAGCAAGTGAATCGGTTGTGCTATTAACATCATCGCTACACAATTTCTTAGTCAAACCAAAATTAATTAAACTGCCTTGGTTTCTTTTTGCCATGGCTATATGACGCTTACTGCAGAATGGATTTCAAGGACTTTGCGTGCCAATTAATGACCTCCAACGTTTATATTTTTTCTACGAATCTTTGAGTTAACGTAAGATAAAAGGATACATTTTTTACAAAGGCCTGACCAAGGACTGGGGTTGCAAATTAGCCAATTGGCTAGAAACCTTTTTATGCAACACATCTACTCACATTGTTATGGATTGACTATGATAATTGTATGTAATAATGTGCGCTGCATTGTCCTTGATAAATAAACTAATAAAAAAAAAAAAAAAATGTACCAAAGTAAACACGAGTTGAATTTGCACCGCAGCCCAGCCTTGATGCTCATGACAAAAATAGCATATATAGTTATCTGAAGTGAATTAGATTTAAATCGCCGTCATGCATGAATGAATGATATTTTTTCAGTTTTACACATAATAATCCACGATGATCACATTACACAAAACTGAAATTGCACGTCAAAATGACACACTTAATATTTTTAGAGACCCCCCAAAATTGCACAAATCCCGTTTTCAGGGGAGCCCATGTCTTATTAAGGGGAGCCGAGCTCCCCCTAGCTCCCCCGTAGTTCGCACCCTGCACCCACCTCATCAACTACCACTACACCACTGAATATTGTACTTGTATTCATCAGGTGAACAGAAACACTGTGTTGCTCCGCATCTGTTGCATATGTAAACAAGTAATGGTTTGCCGGGTCGGGTCGCGGGGGCATCAGCTCCTGCAGGGGACCCCAAACGTCCCTTTCCCGAGCAACATTAGCCAGCTCTGACTGGGGGATCCCGAGGCGATCCCAGGCCAGGGTGGAGATATAATCCCTCCATCTAGTCCTGGGTCTTCCCCTAGGCCTCCTCCCCAAGAGCTTCTCACCCCATCTCTCAGGGAGACACCAGCCACCCTCCTGAGGAAACCCATTTTGTCCGCTTGTACCCTGGATCTCGTTCTTTTGGTCATGACCTAGCCTGCATGACCATATGCGAGGGTAGGAATGAAAACTGACCAGTAGATCGAGAACTTTGCCTTCTGGCTCAGCTCTTTTTGTCACAACAGTATTTTAATGCTGTCTTTACAGCTTATTCTGCTGCCCCCAAGTGGCTCTTTTCCTGCTATTGTATTAAATTGCCGTGAGCTGGCAGAACATAATGTAATCTCGAAGATTATCCCTTCACAGCGCTGTGTAATGCGAGAAATTCTCAGAATTGAACCGGGCAGACACAGCAGTTTTCATTAGACTCAGCCTGGGTCGGGTTAATTAAGTCTACTGCTAACTTACAACACTAATAACATTACCGTCGCCAAAAAAACAAAAAACAAAACAGCGAATCAAATCCCCTACTTCACCGTTAACTGTCTGCAGCATTCTCTGTCAGGTAAACATAGTAGCACAATGTCTTCCTCTGATGTAGAAGTAGCCTAAACTGTAAGTCAGTAGTAGGTTACACAGTAGAGTTGCATATTAAGTGGTTTGGGGTCCTTCTGTAAGTAATTTTGGGGTACAATTTGGTTTTGAAGAATTCTACAAGCAGCAATACCACAGGCCAAGCAATCGCCCGTTCCAAACGGGCACATTTTCAACGGGAACCGCACTGGTAAGTCAAAATGTCAGCAGCAAAAAAGGTCAACTGGTTGGGAGGCTATCTGATAGAAAGCAGTATTGTTTTTAAAGATGGTCTAAAGTTATTTTATTTATTTTATCACAGTGAACTTTTCTTGAGAACATTATATCTACTTGATGAACTAAGTTGAAGGGGAAAAGAAAACAATTCGCCAGCTTCTACATAAGCTACATAAGTTAGCGAAAGAAGTGGCTAACTAGCACACTGGGAGCTCAATCTCTGAAAAATGGTATTTCAGATGAATTCTTCTTAAATAATTTCTGTGGTGGATGTTTAGACACTTTGGTGATGATGTAACCCTGAAAAAAGGCCAGATTTGTTAGAGTTCTATATAACTTTCAAAATAAAAAAATACTACTACAACAATAACCCAAGAGAGACAACAGAATAGAAAGAAAAGTTCAAAGACCCCTGTTGAGAATCCTTCTGTTATGACCTCAGATAACCATTCATTGAAATGACCGAGTTAACGATTTCCCTTGAGGTATCCCAGACACATACTTCAGCATCAGAAAAACAGCATAGTAAGCCTTTTCTTAACCTTTCCCCACTCTCTTCCTCTTCCTCCAACCCCCATACGTAGAACTTCCCTTCCTGAGTTAGGCAAAAGTGATGCGACACTGGAAAGAGTGAATCACATCACTAGGGCTGTCGGCCTGGCCAGACCCACACACTCCTACTTTGCACACAGAGAAAATCCTTTTAGAGTTGCCCAAAGGATGTGTCATGCAATGCTGAAACAGTGAATGTATGTGCAATGTGTGTGTGGAGTGGATGGACAACAATGCTGTAGTGTGTGCAAGTTACACACACAAAAATAGTGTGAAAGGTTGTTTTTGTTTTTTTCACATACTAACATTGACACAAAGATGCTAGTCGCATTTTGGTCCATTGATGCTTTGCTGGAGAAATAGGTGGTATCTTTGGCTCTTCTGTTATTCTTAAAATGTTAAATGACAGTTGGTAAGACCAGCAGTGACACATCTGCTGCAATCTGTAGTTTAGCTGGAAAAATATTTTGTAGTTGAATGAAGCCAAGCCCTCTTCTCCCCAGTGACACAGCGCTGCTTCAGGTTAGTAACCTACTTTGGTAGCTGTGGATGCTCAGCCTTGCCACTATGAGTAGGAACTTAGGAATGTGACTTGTCGTGTGTAACCAGTGCGTCTTGTCATTGTCAAGGAAAGCCAGGCATTAACGCAGGTCTTTATGAGCAGCTCAGGGATGGGAACAGAACATTCAGCTGCAAAACGACAAGCAGGCTAAACCTGACAGGAGGTGGTCATCGATACCGGACTGAACATGTTGAGGCAAAGTGCTGTCGGTCATGTTTGTCGGAAGGTTTCATGGAATTAACTGACAAAAACAAGGTGTGGACAGTCTTTTGCTTTATAATAAGAACAACAATCACTGGGTTAAAATGTTATGCTGCTGGATTGTGAAAGATGTGGGCGCTTAGCAATGCAATTGAGATGCATTATGGTAAGTGTAGGATCGATGGATGTTTTTTGACCTTGTCCCATACCAGGGATTTAAAGTCAGGATGTCTCAGCCTGCTTTTATTGTTCTTTTTAAAAATCCTTTTTGTGAGTAAATTACTGGAGTACATATTTAATTTATTAATGGTTATGTCTATGTGATGTCAGAGAGCGGTTAAAAAAAGTCTGTTACAAGTTATGCAAGTTACACATATGACAGGACAAGAAGATTAATTTCACAGACTACAGAGCCCACTCCTATTTCATTCAGATTTGATCCAGCTCGAGCGGTTATAATTGTGACACTTAGTTACTCAACTAACACAGGAATCCAGCTAATGCTTCTCACTGAAAGGGATCAGAGAAAAAGCCGGTCATACAGCATACAGAGATTACGGGGCTTAGTGAAATACTGGTTTCTGCTTTGTGTTAAGTAATGGAAAAACAAAGAGTACAGTTTTGTATGGAATATTTGGATTAAAACTTAGAATGAGCCAATAGCATTTAGCTTATAAAAATGAAGGGGTTCACATACAACTGCAGTGAGGAAACTTTAATAAAAACTCAACACACATCTAATGAAGGGGAAAGGTGAAGAGGCTGAACCAGCTCTCTTGATAACATAGTAGCAGCCATTGGTATGTCAGATTAAACACAGCTAAATCAATTCTGGAGCTGATAGCTAAGTGTTTCAACTGCAAGGGCATCTGTAGGTGGTCTAAAGTGACAGTCCTGAGGGTGGCTAACTCCAACAACATCATGACAGTTTAGAGTGGTAGCCACTAGTGTAGCATGTGTAAAATCCCATTTGCTCTTGAATGCCTTTAAATCATCTCTACAGGCAGTAAGTTCATATGCATGGTCATAACTGAAATAGGTTTATCAGCAGCCTGGAGAATTTTAAACAGCGTTCCAGCGAGGAAAACTAAAGAGTATTTACTTTCACTGAGTGATAAAAAAGAATTGGTACTGAAAATGGCAAAAAATCTCCAGAAAGATACTCATAATTTAGAAGGAAGTGATGACAAATAATTGTGAAATGTGGACTTACAACATATACTTATAACAAATGCTTGGAAAAACTACACGTTTTTTTTTTTAACACAAAGTAAGCTGAAAAATACAAACATCAACTGTTCATCAACAAAAGTTGATGCAAGTGTGTTTATAATAAATGAGTAAAGATATTTTAGGTTTTAATTGTCGGCCGTCTATGTCAATAAGAAAACCCAACAGCCAAAAGACAAGGGGACTGAAAATGGATATTAGCCATCTAGCTAAATCTGAAAAATCAACATTGCATTAGTGTCAATTATTGCGTACAGTCCCTGATAAAAACAAAAGTAAACAAATGAGTCCTCACCTCCTCCACTGAAATGGGCAGGACAATTCGGCTGAAAGAGTCAGAAAAAGAACAAGATGATATTAGGTCACATACACCCCAATCAGCAATAAAACAGACAATACAACAATAACAATTTCACTGTTGACCTACAAGAAGTGAATGAGGATAGGTTATCATTGGTCAACATATCACATTTTTAGGTTTAACTTACAGACAACATCCCAAAAAGTTCATGAATCAAAATGAACCTGCACTAAATTCATTTCAAAACTGCTTCTAGACATGGAATTTAAAAAGGAATAGTTGGACATTTTGGGAAATTCACTTTATTGCACAGAGTTAGATGAGAACCACTTGCTTATCTGTATGTTATGTAGTAGCGCTGAGCCAGCAGCCAGTTAGCTTAGCATAAAGAGTGGAAAAAGAGGGAAAACGCTAGTTTGGCTGTCCAAAGATAACAAAACTTAACTACCAGCACCTCTAATTTGTTTAGACTATACAAAAGTATAAGTGAATATAATCACAGTATAAAAAATGACAAGTACTGTTTTACAGGCAGGGTTTTGTGGCTAACCATTTTTTGCCAGTTACGTTTGGACAGTGCCAGGCTAATGGTTTCGCCCTGTTTCCAATTTTTCTTCTAAGCTAACCTGCTGCGGCTAATGGTTAGCCTGGATGCCAGTCAAACTTAGCCCCGCCCACAACATTTGAGGTCGGGAAGTTCGGTCTGGACTTGATCTGTTGTGGAGCAACTATGCTCGAACCAGAGCTGTTTGGACCAATCTAATGGTCAGGGCGGGCTTTATACAATGATGGACAGATGATAAACAGTAACGTAATCAACCAAGTCACCAAAGAGCGCTTTGGTTGAATTTCGTTTACAACAAAGATGGCTGCCGCTTGAGAATTGAGATGTGTAGATTCCGCCATCACGTTCGTTATAGAAGATATCGCATTAATTTTAAAAGAGGAACAGAGAACTGCAATCACATATGTATACACACTGATGTACTCTGATTGGTTGTAGGTCTATCCAATTGAGTGCAGAGGCATTTTCTTTCCTGGTTCGGTTGAAACACACCCCATAATCACAGCCCAATGGAGCAGTATCAGACTCATATTCTGACTAGAATCTGAGTATGACGACATCAGGCTAGCTAATGGTACATATTTTCCATGATTGGAGTGGCAACATCTTCTCATCTACCTCTCTTGGCAAGAAAGTGAATAAGCGAATGCGGTATGTTTCAAATTATTGCTTTAACCTTTAGAATCAATGGGAACTTCAGAAGTAATGCCATTGAATTAGGTTTCTTTCATTTTGATATGCTACCTGGCTTGCTATGTCGCTTTATTAAAGAGGTATTTTAATAAATACCTTATTAAAGAGGTATTGCACTTCCATAAAGTTAGGGAACGCACAAGAGACAGATTTAGAAAAGAACGATCAAAATCGAAGCAGCAGATGCTGAGCTAGCCTTACTTTCAGTAATGCAAGTAAGGGTCAAGCTCGAAAAATAATATTCCATAATGCAACTCAATAGTGTCTTTTTAGACCATCCCTGCCTCCTAAATACCTTTGTAAAGCTCACCCCAGAGGCACAGAAGACATTATACAGCTCTTTTCACAGGCTGGGTAGTACTCCTAATGATGAGTAAACGGAACTTCACGTGTAAAATCGGAGGAGTGCTCCAATCAGAGCTGAGGGCAGACCTTTGCTTAATTTAAAGGGTGAGGGTTTGATTTAAACACACTGACTTTCTAGATAAATGAATAGAAAACAATCTGCCTGTGCAACTGCGGTAAAAACAAGAATCAGTGGTAAAAAAGCTGCCTATAGAGGTGACTGTCACATGCAATTTTAGACATGGTAGATCAGCAACGACTTTATGAAACTACTAATGTCTCTCAGCAAACAGCACCTGGAGATGGAGCTATAAAAAAAAAAAAACAGCAAAGATTGCAAAGATTGATATGGTGCTCCTTTTCCCCAAGGCTCCAGCATTTTCCCACCCTGCACGATAACACCATGAGGTAGGATTCTATTCAGAGCACTGCTTTAAGGAGTGTATTGGGACTGATTGATTCATGTCATATAGAATTAGCCCTGGGAAGTAGCCAGACAGTTATTTCTCTGGTAGAGTCCTGTTATTATAGGAACCAACAGAAGAGGAAGAGGAAATTATAAAAAAAAAGAACTGCAATCAAGACTGCCACTGATAGAGAGAACAAATAAACCTGGGACTTTTAGTGGAAACCCTGCATGTGTGTGTGCTCTGTGTGTATCCTTGTCTAGTGTGCCTTGATACAATAGCCAATTAATCGCCACCTGTTGCCAGTCTAGCAGGGCCTGAATATTTCATTAGAACAGATCAGAGTGAAAGAGGAGCCTTTCAGGCACAAACGTGATGAAAAAGATATGTGTCTGCCTGCATTCATACACTACCAGAAACACTGCACAGTTTGCAAGTTCTGGCCATTATGTTTAACTAAAGAGGGTCCATTGTCTTATTTTACAGCCATTGTATTTGTAACCTCCTAAGGACAATAATTCAACATGGCTAATGTACTTTGCACCATGGTCAGATGACAGCCAGTGCTGAATGTTGTGTGCACATAACATGACATGTCATAAAACTCAGGAGTTACAAGAATGTAAAATAAAAAGATTAAGATTAAGTCATACACTCCCTTCAATCAAGCCCTTTGGCAAATTTGTGATTTGTGGCCATATGTAAAACTTCATAAGAAGCCATAGTTGCCAAACTCAAAACCCTGTCCACAAATTTGCCAATTTGAGATGGCGTTTTCATATAAACTCACGCACATGCCTTATGTAATGTCAATTTATATATCTGCTGAACACTTGATAGGAATTCTCCAATTCGGCATACATGAATACTTCAAAGAATAAAATAAGTCAATGGGAATTAAACTCTGAAAGTTGTTTCGCCGCACCCATAGCCACACAATTACGATAATGTCAGCAAGTTAACGTTAGTTAACCTCGGTCGGTAGCGAGCAGTGTAAACCAAACCGAAACGTTTAGAGGAGTTAAGTTGCACCGCTGTTTTAAACACATAGCTCAACATGTCTATGCCCAAATGTCTGTCATCACCCTAGCTAGTCATGCATCTAGCATACGTAGCCTACTTTTACTAACAGAATGTTGAACGGAGTTCTGTGAGATCCACACTGAAGTTTAAAAGACCGCTGAAACAACCACAGGGAGGCAACCACGGATACAAAACACCGTAGCTTAGCTAGATATCAACATTTTAAACAAAGGTAGTATTGTACCGGGGCTCCTCTCCTCTGTTATGGTTAATCATTTAAGAAAAGTTGATGCGTTTTATCGACGCGACAATGAGTTTTTTTTCAATGTTTTTTTTTTTTTTTTTTTCTGATAAAAAAAACATACTCACAACTCTTTAATCAGCATGTTGCAACTGTGCATGCTGTCAAAAAAAAAAAGGGCGGCAAAGATAATAAAACTGAAAGAGAGGTGATTATTCACCGCTGTAACTCTTTTTACTCCGGTTTTTTCTAAGCGTGTGGAGGAAAGGAAAGGAACAAAAAAAAAAAAAAAGAAACTTTACCATTATTAAGTCTTGCCAATGTGAACTTTATGTTGGGATTATGACTTTATGTGTATGCCAATACCCCCTACAAGCTACTGTACAACTTCTTTTAATTAAGGCCATAGGTTTGCTGTTGTAGCCTATACTACTAATACAGCTATTATTGCTGCTTCTGCAACTAAACAACATTCATAATATTAATTCCCCTTGGTGTAACTACAGAAATAATACAAGTTGGTAGTTCGACTTTAAGCACCAGTAGCCTCAACATTGACATGTCCCTGGTGTGGTGTAAAGCAGAAAGAGATAGAATCATATGCCTTTTTATTTGAGAGTGGACTTTACCACAATTGTAACAGGCTGACATGACACAATAAAGATCTTTGTGTCGCATGAAACTGATGGAGATTACAAGGTTTCCCACACTTTTATTTACCAGTGAAATAATGATCACAGCTCAGTGAGCATCAGCTGGTGCATAAGGATAGTGTCCATCCCCTTATCTTCTCAAAGGGTGGAGTAGCCAACTGTGTGTGTGTGTGTGTGTGTGTGTGTGTGTGTGTGTGTGTGTGTGTGTGTGTGTGTGTGTGTGTGTGTGTGTGTGTGTGTGTGAAACCGGTAAAGGGAGAAACCGTCAACTCCGGTTTAACCTGTTTATGAGACAACTCAGACAGTTTAAATACATTAATGATGTTCCTCTTCTATTAAAACACTGCTTCTACTTGATTTGACCCCACATACCATGCCTATCAGCATTACAGTAAGAGTCTGACCCCTGCTGCTCTGAAGAAGTATTGTCCTACCTCTACAAGATCACAGAAGTGTGCACAGTGATCATTTGAAATAAGAGACACCTCCATACAAACGATTGTATTTATTTTGTGTCATATATTGATTGATATCTTTTTTTTCTTTCAGTTGAAACATGACTT
Organism: Perca fluviatilis; assembly: GCF_010015445.1. Taxonomy (NCBI): domain Eukaryota; kingdom Metazoa; phylum Chordata; class Actinopteri; order Perciformes; family Percidae; genus Perca; species Perca fluviatilis. Next base: position 17,443,324 of record NC_053113.1, on the reverse strand, counting down.
GAAAATGTCAATGATAATGGCTATACTGTTGGTACAAGACAAAAGAAAACCAAATATACAATATAAGTCCATGAAAATACACATTCTCGTAAACATCAGAGAAAAAAAGCTTAATAAAAAGATAAACTAAACTGGCGAATGGTAGCTAGAAACAATATAAAAGGTACATGCCAGGGGAGGGAAACAAGGTGTCTGTGTTCCAGCTGAAATCCTCATTTCACTATCATCACACACAACCATAAAAACACCCGCAAGCACAAGTTGACGCTAGGATTCATCTTCAGAGAATACACAATAATTCAAAACATCGATCACTAAACTACTGCAGAATTCCTATCCTAGGAGGCTGGGGTTAGACAGGGGAAGGTGATGGCATTGATGACAGGGTGAGTTGTTTAAGGTACGGCAGTGAAGAAAAGTGCTGAATGAATGAAAAATCAATGTCCATCATCACCCACATTCATAGTGCTGGAGCAAAGTACTGCATCAGAGTATATATGTACCTGTCTGTCGTCTCTAGTCTTAACAGCATGTCAAGTCACAGGAGTATTAGTTACAGGACACACCAGCACGCCACCAGATACACTGTGGAGTTAAATTATTTACAAGTGTTTTATAAGAATGGCAAATGTGAACAAGGTTCTGTGAAAACAAAAATTGCAAATTAATTTCACATTTCTATGCACAAAGTCACATTGTTGTATCTTTCAAGTACAAAACCGGAACTCAAAACAACTGTTGAGTATATGAGAATTTCTTTCCACTTTTTAAAGGAATAATAGTGCAAAAACAATCAGTGTCTCTGTGCGGGTTTGTATCTACAACGTACAAATAAAGATTGACAAATGAAAAAATTCAGAGAAGGATGTCTGGCTTATCTTAGAAAGCCTGAGCCTGCCACCACAACCCAGTGGTGGAAAATGGATGGATAGCTTGAGATCTGTTGTTTTGCACTTTGGAAATACAACAATTTAAACATTTTGGGACGCTTAATTTGACATGCATAGAAACGTACAAATGGGAATTTAGTTTTCTATACAAAACATTTTTTTTCACTTTACAAAAGCTTTTTTCACATTTGTCATCTAACTAAACACGTTTAAATAACCACTGCCAATTTTATTACGTACAATTCTCTTTGCTCAATCTCATGCAGTTTAGTAAGGATGAATATATCTGAACCACGCTTATGAAAGTTCCTGAAGTGAGAGACAAGACTCTGCCACACTGTCTGTCTACATAAAGGCGATATAATGAACAGGGTTTTATTTTTAAGTCTGTGAATATAAAAAAATAACAGCATCTTTCCGTTCCCATGTTCTGTATTAAAAAATCTACATCTGAAGCTCTGAGTATACATTCTTCCACTAGTAAGCAGCCATGCATTGCGTGTACAATACAGTGTTGGCAAGCCGTTCAGAAATACATGACTGAGGTCCGTTTCTAGGGGTCTAAAGTGCATCATGTGCCATTCGTTTCTCACTTATAATCATTCATTGCGAGCATCTGATTGCAGCAGAGGCTTGTCTCTCAGCTCTGTAACCTGTCATCAGTAAACATTTCAAGGCGTGCTTGCAGAGGGAGGGATGGATGGATGAAAGCAATAGATGGATGGATAGATGGAGGAAAAGAGGGATTGGGTGCGCCACATCCTGCCTGGATCCACTCCTCCCATTTTCAAACACATATAAGGAGGCACTCTGAGGGTCATGGCTGTCTTTGGAAGTGCCTCTGTGAGTTACTGCCAGGCAGGAAATATCTGAGGAGCTTCTCTGTATGGCATCTGAAGACAGCATGCTGAATCAAACAGAAATTATTATCTCCCTGTATCATATCAACTCTTTTCCTTTCAAAGACAAAGACTCTTTTATTGTCTGTGTTGAGTCTCATCACACACCACTTTTCTCAGGGGCTGGAGAAGTGTGTCTTTAACAGCCTGATACCTTCAAGCAAATCTACCTTTATGTCTGTAAGAGGTGAGTTCAAGTTTCCCAAAGCTGCTGCTGTGGTTGCACTTTGTGTTACGGTGCAGAATTACCAGAAAACCGATAAGAAGCCAAGAGCAAAGTAGTTATTTGAAACGGTAACCTGATTGATTCTTTGGAATCCTCTTTGCCATTGAATAAAGAAACAGCTCTTGTCAGTAATTTGATGTCAATGTGTTGCCTTTGTGGTAACAATGACCTCAACTGCCCCTTAAAGCAAAATGCAAAAAAAAAATTGTGTTTCAACTAGCACCATTTTGATTTAGAAATACAGTTATTAAAATGTACACGTTTGCCTGTCTGTGTGTAATTGTGTGTGTACATGATGCCCAGCACCTCACAGAAGCACTTATTGCTACAATGAATCGAGACTCCAAATTCATGTGTGCAGCGAAGTGGAATAACGCAGAGCTCCATCTCTACGTCGCTCCATCTCTATGTCGCACCATCTCTACGTCACTCCAGCCTTTAAAAAACACACTTCTCCTCCACATCGTCAGATCACGTATAGGGAGCAAAGATTTACAGTAACAATGCATCGGCGATCATATTGCAAGTAAATACATTTGAGGAACAAAAAAAAGGTTACATATTTCATTTTCAACACACAAAAGGAATTCATGAGCAAAAAAAAACAACACACGGACAAACATGGCAGGTTGAGCCAGTCTTCCTGCATTAGTAACTGAGTGAAACAGTAATATAGGACCAGCCCTGTCTCTGGCATCATGCAGTGTAGTTTATCTGACCCCAGAAACCATTTTCTTTTCACACTGCATTATGTAACACACACGCAGAGATGCTGCTGTGATTTCGTGACTAACTTATCTGATTAAAAAGTCATGATACTGTGTGTTTCAATCTGAACTGCTACCAATACTGCTGTCTGTGGATTGTTATTCCGTAATGCCCTGGAGCACAAGAGGAAGCAGAGATGCCATGACCAAGGGTGCCACTTGTGTGTGTGTGTGTGTGTGTGTGTGTGTGTGTGTGTGTGTGTGTGTGTGTGTGTGTGTGTGTGTTTGGTGTTTATTTGTCTCCCAAAAGACATTTAAGTCTGCAAAACTAAGACAGACACCAAGCAGCCCCATTAAACACTGGCTTGTGCTGTCTGAGAGAGATGACAGTTTCCTGGGTGAACAGCACCTCAGACAAACCTGAACCAATCAAAAAGCAAAGGTCATCATGGTTACTGCTGTACATGTTTACAACGCCACAGACAGTTACTGTTAGGTGGCTTTAAAAGCACAATGCTTACATTGACGCCTTAGAAATGTCCTCGCTGTGGCTTTCCATTGGCTGGCATCTTCTTCTTCTATTGTTGTTTTTTGTAAAGTTGGACTGGAGAGGCTGAACCAGTCGACCGTCACTGACAGATGTAACAGCGAGAAATGAAAATGATAAGAGTGAAGAAAAGATGTGTAGAGGAGTCATTTGGGGAGATATAAAAAGTCTGCCATCAGTCTATTTTCTCCTCAGTTCAGAGATGCAGTCGAGTGAGTGGGCGCTCTCCGTGGAGCTTGAACTGTGTGTGTGTGTGTGTGTGTGTGTGTGTGTGTGTGTGTGTGTGTGTGTGTGTGTGTGTGTGTGTGTGTGTGTGTGTGTGTGTGTGTGTGTGTCAGGTTTCTAACAGTGTATAGCATCAGAGAGGGTGAGACTGTGTGCCACAGTGGTGTGTAGTCATATTGACCAAATAAGATTGGCAGTGAAATGGTGAGTGAAAGTGTGTTTAATTTGTGAGCTGTCTGACGAACTGAGAGAAGTGTCACACAGGCAAGTGACCTCCTCCCACTCTCCCCCCATTCCCCTCTCTTCTTCTCCCCGTCCTCCTCATTTTTTGTGTAGCTCATCCTCTTCAGTTTTTAAAGCATCATCTTTGACTCTGTTCTTCCTCACGGTCTAGACAAAAGCCTCGGGCTTGCTGTCGTCGTTAATCTTGGCGTAGATCTTGGGATCGTCATTGCGCTCGTCTCTGAGGCGCTGCAGGTGGCGGCTGTGGCACAGCAGGTAGAGAGGAAGGCAAAATCCCAGCATGCTAACCACCAACAGTCCCACGTTTACCTGAAGACAACATTAGAGTTAGACCAACATAATGATATGGGCCTTTCAGTAGAAAATCACAGTTCAAATGTTTAAAGGTCTAAATATTTCCCACAGTACTCGCTTCTTTACTCATTTATGCTAATGTCAATATATTTGTATCACTCACCCATAGAGGGTCTCCATCCAGGGGTCCCACCATGGCCATGAAGAGAGGCTGTTGGAGCAGGGCGAACAGAGCGCTGATCAGAGACTGCATGCCTGTCAGGCTGCCAAACTGGGAGGATGGGTACCTGCAAGGGACAAACAACATGTATCAGAGGGTACATTTAAACAGGCCCATGACTAACCTGAATTTGAGTTTTAAATATCAACTCTGTGGGTTCTATTCAAACTGAAGCCAATCAAATTAAAACTACACACACACACATAGGTAATCCTACATTAAAAGTTATAGTTATAGCAGCAGCTGAATGGCCATGGCTTTGGAATGAGATGAACAATTATATATGGGTGTAATGTTTGTGTCTATGCATACTTTGTTATGTTATGTATGTAGTAAATCTACAATTCTATATCAGTATCTTGCAGTATCATTGTGTGTGCTGTTATGCCATTATGTTTTGAACATGTTGACACTTACACAGCTGCATAGAGGCCCCCGACTGCAGAGTGGATGAAGCCTCTGACAATAGTGTGCAGGATAAAGGACAGAATCTAAGGAGGAGGAGAGAAATGAAGAGAGAAAAAAAAAGATCAATTTTTCATTAAGTACCAGTTCACAGCTGGCCTGTCCTCACTGAGAAATGGCTTTCATCTTTGATAAATGAGATTCAGGATGAGTGAATAACACGTAAAGACTCAGTTGTCCAGTAGGTGTCACTAAAGTACTTAGTGATATCAGGAGCTGCATTGCCATGTGACTCTCTCCTGTTTGAACATTGTGTACATCTCCCAGTCTTTGTCTCTCTCTGCAGCATTAGACTAGCAGCACATGCTGAGAAATGTGCATCGCCGAAGAGCTTCAAAGAAATAAGATAGTTCTCTCATCCTGTGTGTTTGTGTACCTGAAGTGGCAGGTTAGGGATGATGCAGGTGACTCCAAAGCAAACCAGGAGTAGGTTAGTGAAGATAAAGGCTCTGGTGGCGTTGATGATCTTCTGTATCTGTTTGTCGGTGCGACGGGGCTGACCAGGCTCCCTAATAGAACAGAATAGAGTAAAAAAGAATGTCAAGCTTTTTTTATTACCTTTTTAAGCTTGTGCTTTTTCTTCTTCTTTTCTTTTCTTCTGTGCGTGTTTATGTGTGAATCCTCACCTCTTGGCACTCTTGTCATTATCCTCCTCGCAGTCCTTGAGCCTCCAGTCCATGACTTGGCCAATCACAGGAGAGGTGACCAGACACAAAAGCTGGAGCACGCCAAAGATGGACGTGTAAACACTCACTGAGAGACAGACGACAGAGATACAGACAGAGTTATTGTTATGTTTTTATGCTATATTTTGAAGTTCTGAACATGAAAATGAAACGTATGAAGACGTTTAGAGGGTGATGCACATAGAAACAAGCAAACACAAAGTGGACAGATGGCTGAGGAGAACAGCTGAAGAGGGGGGGGGTTTTTGTGTTGGGGGAGGGGGCGGGGGGGTTTGTAACAGGGTGGTATTTTGAAGAGAAAAAAAACAAAAAAAAAGCAAAGAAAAAAAAAAAAAAAAAAAAAAAAAAAAAAAAAAAAAAAAAAAAAAAAAAAAACAAGCAACAAGGCGGTTTAGCTGAGCGGAAAGCAGCTTGAGAGATTGTTAGGTGTCAGAGATCAAAAAACATCCACTGCAACACTGTGGTCAGATATTAAAGATATTCACGTAACACCATGTGTGTGTTCGCATACAGTTTAATCTACTATGTGCTAGAAACAACACACACCTGTGCTGAGGTCTCCCTCTGTCAGGGACTCCAGGATGGTGTTCATGGCTCCCATGTAGAAGATGAGGCGCAGCTGGGTCACACACATGGTGATGAGGCTCAGCATGAAGATAGGACTGAGGATACTCTTCATGAAGGACTGAGCTGCAGCAGAAATAAAAAGGAAAGAGGTCATTGCAGGCAGGGTTAGATAAAATCAGTTGGCTTATACACGTGGTTTCTAAGCGAATACCAGAAATTGGTTACGCCAGTTTTGTTCACATTTCATGGGACAGAGATTCTTCCCTGAACACAGCAACATGACAACTTACAATTTTTGTTCTATATAGTTTTATGGCAACCCATCCAAAAGTTGTTGACATTTAACTCAAAAAGACAAATGTCAACCTCATGGTGGTGCTAGAGGAAAAGTCAGAGGATCACCTAAGTCATGGGATGTATCCTCTGGGCATCATGAATGTCTGTATAAAAGAAGCGAGGCAATCCATCCAACAGTTGTTGAGATAATATCAGTCTGGACCAAAATGCTGGACCGACCGACAGACTGACATAACCATCCATAGAGCCAGATCATTTCTGCCAGTCACAGCAACACACAGCACCTACGTACATGGTCTCTTTTAAGTCTCCACAAAAGCAGTAACATATGATGGAAAACTAATATGCTTTATTAAGGTGGAGGGAAGGTGGAGGGAAGAGGTTGCCATCTAAATATTCCCACTGGTCTTTGGGTGCCACAGTAATACAGTCTTAAAAAATAGGTAGGTTCTAAAATAAGTTGATCATTAATCAAAGTTGTGATATAATTGTTCAGTAACTTTTACACACACATTGCATTTTTTCCCATTAACAACTTTTCTGTCTCTGATCAAAGTAGAATATAAGAGTTAACTGCCATGCCATTGACAATGTGAGGCTGCACTTATGCTAGTTATTACAATTCGTTCTGAGAGGGGCATGAATGTCTGTACCAAATTTCATGGCAAGCCATCCAATAGTTGTTGAGACATTTAACTCAAATCTACAAATATTAACTGGTGGTGGCAGGAAAAGTCAATAGTTCAGTGTGGCATAGTTTGATACTTCTGCATTGATCAAGACACTAGTAGCCATAATGCCATGAAAACAGTCCAAAAACCATTAGGTCCAAGACTAATAAAAAGGACCTAAGGTAGCTAAGATTCCAGAGACAAAAACTATACAGTATGTCTTTTATTTTGAAATCTAAGCAATTAGTTAGAAAAAAAAGACTTCTGTGCTGGCTCAAAATGTGGTTTACATACTAAACTAGTACACTGTGGCCCTGCTGGGTGTTTCAGTACAGCTACATGATTTGTATTTGTTACTGATGATAGAGTTAAAACAAAATCTATTCAGATGTTGATGTGTTAAATTTCAAATCAAGCCTTTCAGCTCTCATGAGACTGGAGGAAAAGAAACCATGCCTAATAAGTAAATATTCTCCAGTTGCCATTAAATTAGAGAGGAATGAGAGGGCAAACATGTTTTTGTGTGAGTGTGTAATATGGGCCTCCTTAAAGCTCCTGACAGTCAGAACATGTCCAGCTGTTATGAAACCAACCATATGCGGAGGATGCTTGGCCTTCAAACCAAAACAATGCTTCTCTAGGGATCTCTGCCAGCGTGCCACACACTGCTGAGCGGCTTTTCTAAGAATGGGGTCCGAACCAATTTTACGGTCCATTTGCTATCAAAGAGACCCAGAGGGGAGCGACCAGACCCCCCCACTGGGAGTCCCTGACTCTGGTGTAGAAGAGCCAGAAGGGGCCAAAGGAGGACTGGAGGTGTAGGGGTAACAGAGGTTAGCTTAGCGTGGATGTAGGGCAGAGGTAAAGGGGCATTCAATGTAAGGGGTGTTTGTGCCTTATTGTTTTGTACAGATGTAGGTCAGGCCCTGAGGTTTAATGTTTTTCAGAGCTGAGAGGCGATGCTGCTAATATGAAGTATATTGTATTCTATCATGTAATCACAACTCTGCTGTCGAAATGAGTCATTCTTAGCAACGTGTAATTAAATACTAACAAAATTAGTTTCTGGAAGTTATATATATATATATATATATATATATATATATATATATATATATATACATTAATTGTATTATTTGAATGTATATGAGTCAGTTATTGAAAAAATAATATTACATTCTGTTAACCATATTGATAAGTTCTAATTGTGACACTGGTAATCTTAAAAAAATAACAGCTATAATAACTTAGTTCTCAATGGAGAATATTATAAAGTGCTGGTATCACTATCACTCCTCAGGACTGCTGTCTGGATAGCCTTTGTCCATTATGGAGGTTTCAGACATCTGGCACACAGAGCAGCTCTCCTGCCCGGTTCATTCACAATGCAAACTGGCTCCTGAGATGCTCGGATGAATATTCATAAGTTGGCAAAGGGGACACAACAAATAGTGGGACTGCCTTTGCTTAAGACTGGATCATTTGAGCACACTTGTTTTGAAAAGCTCTGTTTCCCCATTTGGTTTCCACTTTTTTCACTTCCACCTAATAACAATAATAATAATAATATTTCATTACATTTATTTATTACTATAGATTCCTAACAAGCTCAGACTTACTCTCTTCCTTGGCTTTGCACTTCACGTCCAGGTCAACAGTGGACAGGCACAGCTTGTTGGCCTCCTGTGAGGCCAGGTCTTTGGCCGGCTGGTGCTGCTGCTTCATGGAGTTGCCGACACTGAGACGGCGCCCCACTGTGGTCACCTGCCGATAAAACTGCTTCCCTGTGATCTTGTGGTCAAAGCCCAGCCAGCTGAACTTGATCTTCACCCTGAAGGATTGGTGGAAAGAGAAGAGAAGGTGAACGGTGATTGTTAGCACAAAATGCACAGCAACTGTCAAACTGTCAAGTGAAAAGAAGATGATTAGGAGGAAAGCAAGAAACAAGGACAAAAAGGGAGGAAAAGGGAAAAGACGGGAGGAAACAAAGGATCCAGGTGATTGAGAGCAAAGCCGACAGATCACCTGGTTTTAGGGTCTTTCCTGTCTTTAGGGTTTACTTGGCCTCTGCTGCATTACACTGGGATTTACTGTGGGTGAGTGTGTGAGCATGTATGTCTCTACATCTTGTGCATGTGTGTAATGCAGTGATCTCTGTGGAGAATGCAGTCTGTCTGGGTCAGAATCCCTTTACAGCAGGTATGACTTGAGGACAGCTGGTAGCATTACAGTGGCCATTTAACCCTTGTGTTGTCCTTGTGTGAAATTTGACCCATTTTCAAAGTTTATTTATATCAGAAATATGAGTTTCTTTCAACCAAATTGCCTGAACATAACATGGATGCGTGGGTGTACGTTCCATCTTGCAGGTAAAATCAATGACTACTTTCATAGAATTTTGAATTGTGGGTGTTTTATTCAATTTTATAGCATTTGAAAAAAATGTTTAAATGGATTCAAAACAGTATCCTGACTAAACTTTGACATAAACCAGTCTGTAATACACTCAACATCCTTTGATCTTAACTATTAGTCACAATAATTCATAATTTCTGCTTTTTTGACCATGAATTAAAAAAGTTGAATAAAGTGACAAAAACGTTTTTTTTAAAAAGATTCAAAAGCATCTAATAAAGCGACAAAAATGTCGGAGAAGGAAGCAACAAAAAAAGAGCTTCTATTTGTCTTACGTGTAGTCCATGTCCTCTGGGCCGGGGAAGGGCTCCAGAGGCCAGTTGACGAAGCAGTTGAAGAAGACGAGGCAAGCGCAGGCGGCCCACACCAGCAGGATGATGATGAAGGTTGCACCCAGATCATAGATCACCTACAGGCAGGCAGACGGCACCCAAACAGACACATCAGAATCAACATCCCATTCTGTGGTAGCAGTGTCATTCTTTCTCATGTTAGTGCATCGCCTTTCAGGAGGAATCCTTACATGATGGATGAGGACAAATGTATGAATATTTTTGGGTAAATCAAGAATCGAGTGATGTCATTGACGGCACAAATCAAATGTCACAAACCTTGATGCCGGGAAAAGTGACAGCAGAGGAGGCGTAGGATCCAATCATCAGAGAAATGAAGGTTGACCTCAGGTCTCCAAACATGTTGGGAAGCTATGGAGAGAGCAGAAAGAACAGATTAGGGTACTAAAATTAAAAAATAATGGTTCATATAAACACACATAAACAAGTGATGTGTAAAGATTAATTCAAAACACAGAGGAAAATCTCGATCTTGATGTCTGACCGCTATATCTGAATACCATTTACATCACTGTAAAACTCTATTAGCCTGGGGCTTAATGGAGAAAAATCAATCGCTAACATAACCTGCAGAAGCACAGAATGGTCTCGAATTTCATTGTGGAAGTAGAGGAAAAAGCTTTCTGTGTATCACTTCAGTGGAACTTGGAGGTTTATTTAAAAAACACAACATATCCTAGTGACTTAAAGTGGGAGTATGTGAGGACATTGCACTTTGATTATCCTACAAATTAAAAGTTGAATTCATAAGCAATAAATGCACCTCAGGGTACACTCAGGGGTTTTGCTGCTACTGCCTTATTTGGTCTGCTATGACCAGTTAGATTATGGTGGCTAATGTAAGTTAGTTAGATATTCCTGTAACAGACATTACTGAGTTTGATTGCAGACTTTGAGAATTGTTTTTCTCTATTTATGCGACTTGTTATGCTGTTAGCTTGCACATTTATCTTCGTTGACATTTTTTCTTTACCTATAATTCACCAAAACCCACAAGATCACTAAGTGTTAAAAAATGTAGCATATTGCACACATCCAGGCAAACACGTCAGCCCAGTGCTCGACACAGTATTGACTATTGATAGGCTTGCCAACACAAAGTATAGTACACCCTGTACTGTCTGCTGCAGGCTGTTTTTGTCCTAGCACTTGAAGTGGAGCAGAGACAGAAATACCAGAGAGTCTTGCATGACGCTCAACCTTCAACTTCAGTAAACAGAATTCTTCAAGAAGTAAGAAACAAAGCAAATAATGGACAACAGAGAGCATGAGAGCAACATGTGGCTAGATATGATATTTACTGTCTCTATCAGTCATGTTTAATCATGTGTCATGTTTAAATTATGGCATCTGGAGAATATATAGTTTAACACGGAGGAGAGGAAATCAAACTCCAAGTCAACAGCAGTGAATGAACTGGGTCACTGGTGAAAGAGTGGGGGCAGGGAGTAAAACAATTTGGGTGACACATTTTTCTCGTTTGATCGTAAATAGCCAAGCATTCCCCTCCCTCTCCCATTGTCCTCATCTGTCCGTCCAGCCGTCTGTACGGCCGCTGCGCTTACCACAGGGGTGCAGCTTGTTAGGCAGCTGCTTGAACCCTCTCACCTCACACAGTCCTCACTCCCTGGATTAATTGGACTAAAGGTGAGCTACAAAAATGGCTACGTCCCTGCCATGATATCCAAAAAAACAAGGGCCCTGAATCCCCCCGACTCATGTTTCCCTGTAGCAGCGCTCAACTGGAAGAATCCAGTTATGACACTTTACAGGAGGAGTCTGACTAACTGAGCTGTGGCCCAGTTCGTGTAGCGGAGAGGACACACAAATGACCAGCTCAGCTTGTTTCTAGCTCATCAGACTTGATGTGGTCATGACGCATCAATTCTTGATAGCTATGCAGAGTCAACAGGTTCAGATTTCCCCACACTCGCTCTATCACTTCCTCCTCCTCTAGCCTGTGACGATGGGTCATTTTTAATGTCCAGTCTTTTGCAAGAGCTCTATTAATAGCGAACATTTTGAAAATAATTTGGTTCGATTAAGGGACTGTATGAAAATTATTATTATCAGCCTTCATCTGTAAAGTAGTTAATAGTTAAATTAATAGTTTCATCAAAAAGAAAACTATTGAAAATATATTGTCTTTATGATTTCACACATTCTTCTTCCTTGTCAAAATCTGGCAGCTGCCAACTATTACCCACAATGCAACTTGGGTGCAATTCGGGGGTGTTTTGTTAGTAGCAGCTAATGTAACCTCGAGCTGCTAGCATTAAGCAGAGGTGAGGTCACTATTTTTTTTTTGGGGGGGGGGGGCTTTTTTAATTTTTGACAGGACAGCTAGGTGAGAAAGGGGAGAGAAAGGGGGAAGACATGCAGGAAATTGTCAGGTCAGATTTGAACCCTTGACCTCTGCATCGAGGCATAAATCTCTCAGTATATGTGCACCTGCTCTACCACTGAGCCAACCCAGCCATGACAGAGGGCACTCTTTACAGACTACAGTAAGCTCACTTCTTTCTCACTCCACACCTACAGATTTCTTTCATTTTCAAACATGAAGTCTTCAGCACCAACCAACGCTGACTCAAGTGACACTTGAATTCAACTTGCAGTTTTTACAAAGTCAAAACGAGGGTTCAACAAAATCATTAATAACCTTGGCTTTGCTTTTTAATAAAGTGAAACATAAGGTTCAGCCCAACTCACCACCCAAATAATCTTCATTACAGTCCTTAAATCACTAGTTCAAATAAACAATTTCCCTATTAAGATCCTAGATATCAGGTACAAAAGAATAATAATGTGGGTGAGTCAGTCCCTATCTTCTCTGTCATTCACCTCCTTGGTGTTTCTCCCACTAATACACTCAGGCTTGTTTATTCACGCTGGGGACAGGTTAATTTGGAAGCTACACTGTTGCCACTGGGGATCATTTCTGTAAGCGTACAGGTCAGTGGGAGAGCAGCATGCCCAAACCAGAGTAAAAACCACATTTAGGTCTTGTGATGCTGAGCGTTGGCCTCATAAAGTGATTACGTCACAGCAGGAGTTTCTCTGGGTTACTGGGTCTGAGTCACAGTTAGGTGAAACCACTGTTTCCCCAAAACATGTCACAAACCAGTTTAGTTTAAGTCTACTAATCATGAAAGAAAAAGTGGGGATTATTGGATAAAGCAGCGTGAGGATAACATTAGAGTGAGTGTGTTGATGGGAGGAGCAGCTGTCAGGCTTGACGAGGAGCAGATAACAGTGTTTTTGTAGCGGGAGACAATAACACATCAGTCAAGCAGACAGGTGGGTTTGTTACTGTTAAACACTCAAAGAGAAACAATCTGCGGTGACTTCAGGCGCTAACATACACTCAACAAGCAACTGACTGCGAAATAACTGTAAACGGTCACAAGATAACAGACAGACACACACATTTACCCTATAGGTGATCTTTTGTGCCAGCTTTATATAATAGAAAATACATTTTCCGTCACGTTCTGGGTAGGAATCATGCTCATTCTACAAATGCATTGTTGTAAGTTGATTAAACAAGAGGAAGTGTCTACAGCCATGCTCTGTGAGGTTGTACTGCACAGCGTTGCTTGCTATCATGCTCATAATGACAATGCTAACATGCTGATGTTACTATATGATGAGGTTAAAACCATCTTAGCTTAGCATGTTAGCATGCTAATACATATTTAGCACTAACACAAAGTACAGCTGAGGCTGATGGGAATGTCATTAGTTTTTCAGGTATTTGTTCATAAACCAAATTATGAGACAAGTTGAAATTTGAAAAAACATGGACTCTTCAGAAGAGGTAATTATCTTCACTCAATTTTTGTGCGCGAAAAGTCGCCAGACCACACCAGTTTCTGAACATACTGAGAAGAGCTGTGTGAGCTGATAGTCTTAATTAGCGTTGTATCAACTCATTTGGCAATGGCTTGAATGTAACGGACGTTCATTAATATAAAAAAGTTACGCACTAAAGCTTTAATCAGAGGCATCCCAGTGTTTGTTCTGGAAATTTCACCTCATCCACTCACCCTTTTCCACCTTATTAAACCCAGGCTTTACTGATCTCCTAACTACTTAACTTGTCCCCTAATCTCGTTTACATGACAAGAGTCAGTACGTTTATCTCCAGGGGAACGACTGAGAGCAGATACCTCTTTAAAATAACAACACCCACCATCTATTTTGTTATTGCTTCTTCGCTGAATCGCTCTTTTGTTAGCTCTGTGGTCACAGTGTATCCATGCAGAGAGTAGCAGGGTACACACACAGATGGGCTCAGTGTTTGGACAGCCACTAAAGGTCTATTTTCAGCATCAGAGCAGTCACCTGGAGATAAGAGATCAGGGTTCGGTGGCAGCCAGGGTTCGGTTAGACAGTGCTTTATTTTAGGGGGATGCGGGCGTTCATCAATAAGTGGATCTATGCATGTCAGGGTTTTGTTTGAACAGTATTCAGATAACGCAGTATTTAATACAAGCACAGTTTGTTATGAATCAAACTTGAACTGAACTGTTAAGTGAACAAAACAAGAAAAATGGGTTTTGTAGATGAATTTAACATAAGTTTCCTTTTTGGCTAATCTTGAGATATTTACACTCCAACAGCTTTTGGGAAACTTCCACAATGTCCTGGAACCGATTTTGAACAGGCTGTACAGAGAACAGCAATGCAGTGAAGGAGGTTAAAACCATCAAGTTGAAACCTGTTCAGCTGTTATTTCACCTTGTCAAATGAATGCTGCACAGAGCTTCAGGCTAGATTGATATCTTTTCTATAGTCTTGGTCTGTCTCATTTAACCCATATCTCTTCATTAGGCACTTGATCTAATTGTAATAATATGTAAATGTATTCCACGTGGGGGTAAGATTAGTCTGGAATCATATAAGGACCCTAACCCTCTCATGTTGTACTTGTTTGTGAATGAACCTGAACCTGACTTCTCTTGAACCAATTTAGATTGCTTCTTGCTTGGTAAAAAGAAAATCCCCCTGCGACTGCTCATTCAAAAAGTTTGCGACTGCAAACTTTTTTTGGCCATCCTGCACTTTTGCATGTATTTTGTAAGTCACTCTTGATAGGAGTGTGTGCTGAGTGTTGAAAATGGAAATGGAGAATGCAAAGTGTGAGGTGACAAAGAGGCCTAGGGAGTGAGAAAACATGATGAGGGGGAAAGAAAGAGGAAACTGGACAGAGGCATTTGAGAGGAAAAAACAGAGAAATGAAAGAAGGAAGAGGGTTTGCTGCAGCAAGTGGAAACTACAGCTGCCTTCTGCCGGATGACTAAGAACTAGCTCTGACCGGTCCTGTCCTGACGCACAGGATAGTACTCAATCCATCATAAAGAGCAGCCAAGTGGGCCCTAAGATTAGCAAACACCAGCTGACGAAAACCAGACTGCATACCTTCATCAACCTGACGTCATCTTTTGCTCCCTCCTATTAGGAGTCCAGTCATTTCAAATCTGATATATTTTGGACTGACCTTAATGCCAAACAATGAATAAAAGCACATGAGCATTTTCACTAGAAACAAGTTTTTGGGAGGGTTGAGAGGTCTCTGAACGAGTGTTAAGACCCCTCTGTGTCTGTTAAGGATTTACAGTCATTCTAGCTGCACAAAAATCCTCAAAATCTAGCTCCAGTAATCACCTCCCACCACTACACAAATCCACACGGGCCTGATATCAGCGACTGATGTTTTTGTCTGGCAGGCTCGGATCTCAAATTACAAGTTTGACCTTTGGCATTCATTCATCTTATTTCCCCTCACATCTCCCATCCCTTCATTTCATGTGGTCAAATGGAGTAAACAGAGCATACAGTATATACTGTTATTCCTCTATCTCACCCTGCCATCTCCAGCATGGTAAAAACAGTCCACAGAGTGATGTGGAATGAAACACTTTGTGTGGAATAGAACACAAAAATAAATGTTCTACTTAACAACAAATCACTCCTTGTTTCTCCTTCAGCCCTACCTAGACATTTCAGTCATTCGGGAAGAAAATGTGCAGGACATTTAGATTTCTCAACTAAAAACCACATCTATGGACAATTTGTTGTTTTCAAGCAGGGAATCCGTCAGACGTTTAGTGAGCCTTTAAGAGGTGACCAAAAAAAAATGGATTGGGAACCGAAGAAATATTACAGATAGAATGTAGATTATGGCAGCAAGCAGAGCTTCAGACTGGGAAACCAAACCCAGGAAGCAGGGGGGCCTCCAACACGTGCCACGAATGAGACGAGGAACAAGAGGAGGAGCTTCATGTCTGCCTATGGGTGTGGAAATATGTACATGTACATAGAGGCGGTGTATTAGGAACATTTAGCAAGAAAGAGGAGAGATTCTCTCTAACATGAAGCTGTTTACAGGCACAGAATGGAAAGGAATGGAATGAAGAGCAGAGAGGGAATAAATCACCCCACCCTCTCCTCCTCCACAGCTTCACTCCCTGTTTTCCATTGCTGGGACACTGAGTGCTGAGTGTGCATCCACAGGGAAAAAGGAGGAAGTAAATCAAAGATAGATAAAAAATAAAAATAACAGAGAAAGAGGGGAAGGAGCCAAATGGTACACTTTGATTTCATTAGAGGTAGCAAGAAAGGAGCAGAGACAAAGAAAGAAAGCATGGTGGTGGTTCTAGTGACTAAATGACAGAAATGCAGGCATGCATGCACGCACGGACACGCACACATGCACACACACACACACACACGCATGCACACACACACACGCACACTGGGTATTTTGGCTGGCTGGGTCATCCTAACCTGAGGAGTTTTAATGACACATGATGCCCAAGATGCTGTGTCAAAGCTTTTTACCCCCTGAGAAATAAAGGTTACAGGCTTCTTAAAATAGTTGTTTTCCTCTTTAACAACCCCTGACCCAGAGCTTCAGGAAAGGGCAGGGCGAGGGAAGAGCAGAAGCAATGCATCCACACTACATCGCTTACTACTTTCTCTCTCTCTCTCTCTCTCTCTCTCTCTCTCTCTCTCTCTCTCTCTCTCTCATTCACTCACACACACACACACACACATACCGAGGCAGTAGTATAAACAAAACATTTGTCGAGGCCTGCAGGGAGCTCTATACTACTGTACGTTAGAGGCGCTCAACAGCTAAAGCAACACACACACACACACACACACACAGTGCTGACACACAGTAAGATACAGATCTCTTGCATGCACAAAAGACCGTTTTGACAGTTGTGAGCAGGTCTAACTTTGCTGAGGAGCTGAAACTGGAGAAGAAAAAAACAAGACTGAGACTAAACACGGGGGGGCACAGTGGGATGAAACCAGCTTAGCAACGTGTGTGTGTGTGTGTGTGTGTGTGTGTGTGTGTGTGTGTGTGTGTGTGTCAGTCAGGGTCCCAGTAGGAAGCCTGAATAGGAAACAGTGCAGCATAGGTGGGGAGACACACACACACACACACACACACACACACACACACACACACACACACACACACGCCCCTGTTGCTGCTTCCTGTTTGTCTCCTCTGTGACAGCCTGTCCTCTGCTCTCCATGTATTTTGTTATTTTCATTACACACTCTACTGTGCTGTTAGAACAATGACACATCTGTAGATTTGCACTGTAATCAACACACATATACACACACACACATACACACACACACACACATACACACACACGTGTCCTTGTGTGGATGAAATAATAATGAGGAGATGTCTTTTTTTGGCTCCCAGCCAGAGCAGCAGAGCAGGTGAATAATAGTGAATAATAAATCACTAATGCAGACTCGTGCTCACATGACCATTCCTGTGATGCAGCACTTTGTCTGACTGATGAGATCATCCTGACCACTGGCTTTCCTTACCCACTCCATCACTCCCTCTTCTCTTGTCTACACATCACTGCTCATCCCTTTCTCCCAGTAGTCCCTTGTCAACTTCTCAGCCATCTGTCTGCTCCTCTTTTGTCCATCTTTACCTTCTCTCTGATGCATCTGTCTTTCTGCCCATCTCTCTGTCTCCATCAACTAACCCTCTTGTTCCATCCACTCTTCATCAGTGTCTCTTCACGGTGCTCTAATCTACTCTCTTGCCTCTCTGTCTTCTCTCTCCTCTTCTTCCTCATCACTATTTCTTTCTGAAATCTCTACATCTCTTCCTTCCCCTCTGCTCCTCCTCATTTCATTTCCCCTCATATCAAATTATGCTATTCTAGTTTTGTTCATATTTATATTTTTATTAGAAAAATACGTATTTTTTAATATATTAAATGAGTATTTATATGTTTTGTGGAGCAGTTTGTACTCCGGCAGAGAAGGGTTGTATAAAACTAATATGATAGTGTCCTCTATTTTTTACACCCTGACTCTCCATTCCCTCAAATGTCAGCATTGTCAAGATGGTTTTACATTGGTCAACGGCAAAAAGATTTACTTTGCCTCCTTGGGCAAATCTACTGATCACAGCACTCCATTAAATTAGTTTTTTTTTTTTTTTTTATGTTGCTGTTATATATCCCTGCCTATATATCCCTGCCTATTACAAAATTCTCGGGTTATAAGTTTGACCAGTGAAAGACAATATAGATTATAAGCAGCTTTAATTATATCAGATAATTATTGTAGTCATAGTAAAGCTTTCATACTCACTGTCAGTGAAGTGAAGGTCATGCACATGCCTCCAAACCCATTCATCGCCAAAGCAAAGAAGATCAGGATGGACAGATCTGCAGGAGAAAGAGCAGATTAGTGACACAGGCAGATGGGGTTACTCTGCTGACACAAAGTATCACCCGCACATCCTGTCTGATTGATTAAAGTGTCACCAATGCATCAATACACTGTATGTGTCTGTGTGTAAATATGCTGTACAATGTAGGTCTGCTACAAAAGCAATATGATTGAGAGTAGCATGTGAGGCAGTACGGACATATGATGCCGTTAAAGTGATGTATGTGAGATGACATGAGTAAAGATACGTACTGTTGGGATCACTGGCACCGTAGGCGATGAGGAGGCAAGAGAACGCAAAGCAGGCACTGGGAACACAAAGCATTGGGTATGAATAAGGCAATAAATAAACCAAACAGACCATTACTGTCAGATATTATTATTATTTTTTAAAGATTTTTTGGGGCCATTTTTTGCCTTTATTTTTGACAGGACAGCTGAAGAAATAAAAGGGGAGATAGAGGGGAAATGACATGCAGCAAAGGACCGCAGGACGGAGTCAAACCCACGCCCGCTGCATCGAGGAGTGAACCTCTATATATGGGCACCTGCTCTACCAACTGAGCTATCCAGGCACCCCTCTAACAGATATTATATCATATCAGGTGGAAAGTAGATTTAGATTTTCTTCTCAAGCCTTACCTGCCCAGAAGTCGTAGCTTCCGTGGACCATATTTGTCCATGACGATGCCCATGGGCAGGGTGATGGCAGACAGCAGGAAGGAGCCCACAGTGAAGGCCAGGTTCAGCATCTCATCCTGGTCCTTGCAGATGGGCCAGCCATTCATCTCCAGGTACTCCTCAGAATCAGATGGCGCAGAGGTGTTGATGTTGGAGCGGTTGAGGCTGGAGCTGTTATCTGGATGAACGAGAGAGTAGAGATGTAAAGATTTCAGATTAGAACTGTCAGATGAGGAAACATTTCCAAATGAAAATGAACCATAAAACATTATATGCACACAACATGTCCAGTCTGTAATTCTATATACTCAGAGGTGGAAGGTAACTATGTACATTTAGTTACATACAGTTCAAGTGTACAGTTCTAAAGTGCTTGGACTTTAATGATGAGATTGCATTGTATGTAACTTAATCCTTCTACTCCACTACATACATGGGAATGTTGTGATTTTTATTACATTACATTTACTTGACAGCTATAGTTATACATATTACGTTACACACATAAGCTCCACTTCAGACTGCAATTTTAGAATGCTGTTTACACATTTGTGCATTATTAATAATCCAGTAATATAATATATATATATATATATATATATATATATATATATATATATATATATATATATATATATATATATATATATATATATATATATAATAGAACACTCTGAAATGGGCTATTCTTAATTACTTAATAAATAAACAAAATAACTGGAGGGAAAACAACACAATGCAGGGTAAACAGACGCCACAAATAGTCACAACTGAACCCTTACATGGTGGATGGGAACTCTCTGTAACAGTTTCACACAGACAGACACTGACCCAGTCGGCCTCGTGCTGAATCACTGGTAAACACAGTCCACTGAGCTCACATGGAGTCTATTTTCGTCAATCTGCTAGACTGTTGCCTCTGGTGAAACTGTGCTGGTACCAACACACAAACAGACAGGGGACAGAGTGGAGGGCCGAAAGAGGAAAACAACTCCTCATTCACTTTGACTTGTTTTTTGGTCAAACTGCCAGGAGAACATTAGAGACTCACTCAGCAGTAACCACATATTTAATATCTAGAGCAAGGAGGGATATCTAGGCCAAGGACTGCATCTAAAAAACAACAGAGCTGAAAATCTGCTTTCCCACTATGTTCTTAAAGGGGTGTTTTTGCCCTGTTGAGCAAATTGGTCTCTGGGCTAAGGGGGAGAATTTGGAGGAACAACAGGAAGCTATAATCTCTTATTAAATGCATCCTGGTGCACAAACTTGGCCCGTGCCTCGTGAGGATATATGTAGGTGAAAGGTAAAGTGGCCTAATGAACATCTGATGACTGTAGTGTTGTTTTAATGCTGGTACATAGATTCACTGAGAACTATGGGGATACTTGAGCTCTAGAGCATTTCAAAACTAGCAGTTACAAAAAGGACTAGTTGGATAGAACATGAGGATGCAGAGCTATTTTGATCTGTAGGCTTTCATTAAAAGTCATTCATCTCTACTGGGATGCATTGTATTCAAGTACACAAAGCGGTCTATGGGGAAAACATTCACCTGAATGGATTTTCATACAACAAGTTAATATTGAATTCATCATGATCAGTAGTATTAGTAGTTGCACTAGTAGTTGTGGTAATTATCTTGGTTTTCAGTCGAGAGTTTTAGTGTCCCTAAAAGTTTTGATTTTATTCTCCAACCTAATGGGACATTTTCCCACAAAATAATTATGAAATGCAAAGTCAAACAAGACTACAGTAATGCTAGCAGTTCCTAAACATGAGTCATTGATTCTTTATTTGACTGAGGTTTGTGCAAGTTAGAATCTATGGCCCCGGCCATGACTCTGAAATATCAGTAACATTACTGTGTATTGATTAATCCATGGAGCTGTCCGTGGTGCTGAAGTAGCAGACAGATTTGTAATTGCCACATTTTCTCTGAGCCCCGCCATTCTGTTCTGTTTCATCTTGGATCTACAATATTCACTAAACTATATAGCTGAAAATGCAGATCCAAAAGAGTCATTCATAGGGCGGGTTTGCTAGTTGCGGGTGAATGAAATTAAACCCCATCTCCCCTGTTAAAAATGAACTATAGCTATGAGCTAAATGCTGACAGCTGCATCATGAAATGCTAACATGCTAATGCCTAGCAGGTATAACATGTACCATGTTCACCATTTTAGTTTTGTGTGTTATTTACATGTTAATATCTGCTAATTAGCACTAAAGACAAAGTTCAGCTGAGGCTGATGGGACAGACTTTATAGGTTTTTACAGGTACGCCTGATAATGGCGCTAGAGGAAAAGTTAAGGAAAGGTTAGGAGGGAAAGTCATTGAAGTTATTACAATTCCTCTGTTCATGAATATCTGTCCCACATTCAGTGGAATCCATGCAATAGTTGTGGAGATGTTACACTCCATTAATGTCAACCAAACTAAACCGAATCAACAAAGTCAGACAGATCAATCCTCTGGAAACCATTTACGACTGAACAAAATTGTGTACCAACTCATCTAGCAGATGTGGAGATATTACACTGGAAACGTGATAAATGTCTGTACACAATGTCATTCCAATCCAGAGATATTTTGTGTGGTGGAACAATGACAGACGATCTAGCGCAGCTTAAAACCTCAAAAATATGGACTTCAGAAGCACTCTGTGATTATCTGTCAATATGGAAATTGTTTGCTCTTCCCTCTCAGGCTGGTATTTTAGGTTTTATTGGAACATTAAGTGCTGACTGTTAAACTAACAGAAGTTAGCAGCATCTGTCCCCCAGCAGCCTTGGCTGCTGACTAATCAAATGGCCGCGGCAAAACCGAGTCAATAGGGGAAAAGCCCTGACACGCACGCACACACACACACAAAAAAACACACACACACACACAGGCAAATACACTCAAGGGTATAAAGGCTGACTTGATCTTCTGTGAAAGGTTATTTCTGAGGAGTAACACTTTGTACCTGCTATCTTGTTCTCGTTCATGTCAACGCCCTTAGAGCCTTTTCATTTGTGTGTTTCGCCAAATTCCTGTTTGCTTTTTTATGCCACTCCCTTCTCTCCTATAAGCTTCCCTTATACATACAGCTATTGTCAAACTGACTCCTCTGAGTCAGTTAGTTAAAAGATTACTAGGATCCACTTACAGCTTTGTTTCCTTGGCTTTAAAGTTGTCCCTGTATTCACCTGTAGATGGCACCAAGATACATAACTCAACCTGATATTCATAGCATATTAAAACAATGCACTGACATTAAAGTAATAACAGAGGATGTGAGGAGGAGGAATAATGCTAACAGATCCTACAGTACACAAACCTCATCCATTTAATAGTATCCATGTCATCAAACAATTAGCAGTCAGAGGCTGCTCATATAAAGACACAGTCCTTATTATGCAAAGGTGATGGGGTCAAGTGATGGTTGGTTGGTTGGTTATAAGGTCCAATAAGTAGTTAACAGCCCCATGGCAACATGAAACACACAAGTGGATACACACAGCTCATTTAAGGAGATGAGAAGGGAACCAAACTATTCAAATCCTTCACCGTTTCTTTTTGGGAATGAAGTACATTCTGTTTAAATGGAAACAAGTTTTTCTAGGGACAGAGCAAAGAGGGCCAAACACACACACACACATTTTATCTCGCAGAAACAACCAACAATCGGAGTGAAAGAACCGTGCTGACAGACCCCGTCATGAGAGACAAAGCGAGATAAAGGGAGGCGAGAGATGAGAGACGCAGGAATGCACGTTTCATTTCTGCTGTGTGACAAACACACATGTACAACCACAACATAACTGTGGGAGAGCAGTTTTACTGACACAGAATTTGTTCTTTAAAAAAAAGCCACAGTGTAGGAATAGAAACTGTGAACTTTAAGTGGAGGTTTGATTTTTCAGAGATAAACATGCAGTTTAAACATACAGCTAGTTCAAACAGGGTGTGTGCAGCATAACATTTGCACACAAGATTAATAATCCATATTTTGACTTGATACATAAGGTCTCTTTGTGTTTGCCTGGTTCTTCACTGCTGTGGCTCTCCTTTCTAAGTCATGCTGCTGCGGTAGGCGACATGCCACTTGATAAAACACATTTCCTCACGTTTCCTCAGTCAAACACTGGGCTGCCTTTACAAAGTGCAGAACAATGTAGTCTAGCCAGCTCGGCCTCTGACTCTGTTAAGAGCTGTTAAAGAGGAATTCCACCACTTTTACACATTAATGCCTGTGTTGAGGAGTGCTACTGCATTTGTGAAAAAAAGTTGTATAAACCTTTTGTGGCTCAAGAGAGAGCTGTGTGAAGTCTGATAAACTGCCTCATGTGACGTCATCAAACTGTCCATCATTAGGCCGACAATGTTAGAGTGTAATGCCAAGGAGATTTAACGCTCTCCTAGAGGCTAGTAGTGGAACAACACCCTGTTAGGACCCGTTATGTCGTTTTTTTCTTTTAATTTGTCAACAATCTGTTTACTGCCATGCTGAATTACAGACAACAGATTAATCATTCACAAATTGTCTTCCCTGTTGTGGTGCTGTAATACACCATGTAAAGGACCCACATCCAACAATGCATTAAATGTAGGAAACAAATAGGCTCACTAACCATCACAAAATACCAGCATGCATTGTGCCTGACCTGCATCATGTCCCATATTGTTTTAACTGACACATTATTTAGTCTTCAGCGAACAGCGAATAGGAAATAACTAGATAGAAAAGTGTAAGCTGCCGAAACTCTCGAAAAAGAGGCACTTTCAAATGACGGTTTAATGATTAAAGGATAGGTTCACATGTTTTTCAAGTCTGTCTGAGAAACAACACCAACGCCCACATGTACATTGAAACAGTTACTGTATTTGTTCCTCTTGTCAATAGAGGCCAAGAGGAAATCTCTTCCTCATGCAAATCAAATGTATGAGATCAGAGACAACATCTACAGTCCTTGTTTTGTGCGAAAAAATGTTTAAATTTAGCTGAAGATAATATGAGGCAACAACAAATTTATAATGTATGAAATGTTAAAAATTCCCTTTTGTGTTACTATCCCTCCTCCACAGCACAGCAAGAAAACTGTGTCCTGGGAAACACAAAGAGGGCATTTTACAGTGAAATCAGTAAGATCCCTATTAATTTTGAAACTATGACTGTTAGAAGCCTCATATTAGCTTCAACTGAACTTTATAATGCATTTTTACAAAGAACCAAACTGTGGATTTGTCCCCCAAAACCTACATTAGAATCGCTTTAGAGTGGTATCTCTTCTCGGACAGTATAGAGAGGAGGTTTGATTACAGCGACCAAAAACGGTTTCATTGTTCACATGGGCATGTGGGTATTGTATCAAGATGTCTTTTCTTTTTTTTAAAGTGAACTTTCATTTAATCTGATTTTAAATCAGATTAAACTGAACTTTTGGTCAAGTTCACCACAAGTTCACCACAAAGCAAAAAAAACATTTCACAATGGCATTTCAGCCTAATGATGAATGCAGAAAGCTCCATTGCACACTAGAAGTAGAGCAATGCTACACGTTTGCACATATTTTGCACTGAGGACAGAGAAACACAATGATTGATGATGTGAGTGATGATATGAGTAAAGACATAAACAAAAACAGCGTATGTTGCACCTTCTTGACCTGATTTCAAACTTCTCGGTCCCACAAGTAAACACCAAAAATTGCTGCTTTATCACCACTTAGCAGGTCAGAGAGCTGGGGCGAAAGAGTGGAGACCTGTAGTGATGGGACATGGGTCAGGTCACTGTGGAAGGACCTGAGTCAATGGCATGAGACACCTAAACCTAATCCAATCAGATAAACAGGCTATAATAAAATGCCAATGCATAATCAGCTTTAATTCGCGGTAAATGACACACGCTGTATCCGCTTATAGAAATGAGAGTTATCTAAGAGCAGTTAACACAGTTAATACAGACCTAGTGTGGAAAACTACAGTGACAGTGCTCTCAGACAATGTGAGTGAATGTGATGTGAGAGCGATAAAACCATTAAAAGGCTTCATAGGCACAAATTAACCCTGCAAGGCTTTCAACACTGCTCCTTTGTGAGCTACAAAGAGAGAAACACACAGACAGAGACACAACCAGAGGATCGAAGAGACAAAGTCAGAAAACTGCCTGTGTGATAATCACTGTGGGGAATGAATGGTCTCATTCACACATCGTTCAGCTGCCTGGCAATGGAGACTCAAAACCCCACTGGTGATGAATATGATTATGAACTGTTGTTACGTATGTTGTTATGTTTAATCTGACTGATGAGTGGCTACCACATACCAGCTAAGAGGAACCAAAGTCATCTGATTTGATCTTCCAAGCATAAGCAATTTTGTATCGTAAAGAAACAACCTAATAATGACTGGCTGAGTGCAGCCGCTCCCTGCATCACCTTTGATCATGGAGAACTAAGGGCAGAATAAAATAACCGTCTGTCTGACGGTTTGTTGTGCCAGAGCACTTCATAGATGCTTCTGAGGGTTGTTTGGAGCCGGCCTGATGCTGGCATATCAACTTGTTTTCCATGAGGCAATCCCAACCGTTGGATCGATAAGAATATTGTGTGTTTGCTAATATGCAGATAGCTGCTTCTCTCCAAGGCCGCTTTGAGGAAATAACACTTTCAAAATATAAATAAGGAACTGGACAATATGGAGAGGCCGTTTTTAAAGGTGAAACCTAAGCACTTCCGGAAATATCCTTTTGTATGTGTATCCTTAAATCTCCATAACTCAACCACACCCACTCAGCGAAAAGTACCCCAGAGTGGGGTTTCACTCTGATGCAATCAGTGTTGAAAGCTTTTGGTTACACAGCAAAGACACTCAGGGCGTCGTCATGCAAGGTGGTCCCATTAACAGCCCATTCAAACTCTGATTTAAATCCAAAAAGCCCAGAAAGAGGATGTTTTTGTAAATTGCAGGAAGCAAACCGGACTGTTGGCTCTTGAGATAAGCTATATGTAGCTTATTTGCATGAAATATGCGTCCATGCTTGTAGCAGCAGCAGTAGTAGTAGTGAAAGCGGGTTGTAGGTGGCACGTGGCAAATTTTGATATCAGTAACTATAGCAAATAAATGTAGTGGAGTAGATTCATAAAGTTGCATACAATTTAAATACTCAAGTAAAGTACAAGTACCTTAAAATTGAACTGAAGCACAGTACTTGTAAATGTACTTCCCATAAAGAATGGGGTAAAACAATTCTAGAGTTCTGCAGCTTCCCTCATCTAAAAGTCCTGAAATCCACCCGTAACCTCCCGCCCCTTCTATTAAACATGATAACCATATAAAGCTGACTCACCAGGTCCTTTGCACAGGTAGGAGTAGAAGCCCTCCGACTTGAGCATGATGAGCAGGGATCCCCAGCCCAGGAGCACAGCAGAGAAAAGCAGGTTTTCAATGACCGCCGTCACCGCCATCCACCAGCGGCGGGAGAAAGCTGTGGCCAGGGAGGGAGCCATCTCGGCTGGGTTGGAGGTAGCACTTCACTGGCCTCACTGGAAGTGAGGGAGGCTGCTGGAGCCTGGAAGAATAAGACAGGAGGGATAGGGATGAGAAGATGATTCTGGGGATCTTCTGGGGTTAGATTTTCAAAAAGACAAAAAAAAGAAGAAAAAAAAAGTGATGCCAGATAATGTGTGAGGCTGATGCTGCGTCACTTATTTTGTTACTCACTGAGAACTTGGGCTATTACCGATAATTATCATGTTTTAAACAAATGGTCTGTTGTTTCCAGCAGTCTGCGCCACAATTTACAGAAACACTTGAATTGTTAATAGACATTGTATGTTGTTCATTGTTTCTTTTTTATATTCATACATGCACCTAGTTACATGTAGGGTACATAATAGTCTTTGTTCAGCGTTGTTGTCCTCGTTTTAAGCTGTATGTCTATTTCTCCTGAACACTTTTCTTGGAACTGTGTGCGAGTATGTTGAGAGCAACTTTAAACTTGAGACAAATTCCTTGTACCTGTGCACATATACTTATAGCACATATGCTAATAAAGCTGATTCTGAGTAGGTGCTTGTTTCACAATAAAGTGTTCTGGATGACTCTCTGGGCCTGGAACATATATATTTCTTAGTTCTTGCTTGATGATGATGATTATTATTATTATGATTGTGGTGATCTAGAGGAAGACACCCAGAACCAGAAAACAGCTGGGCCCTTTGAGGTGCATAAGCCCCTCTTATAAATATTAAAAACTCCCGCCCCCTGACATATGTGATTGGCTTGACGGTTTATCCGCTCTTTTGCTATTGGCTGCTAGTGATATAGCTCGTGCAGCAGCTACACGTGAGGTTGAGGATGTTGCATTCATCCTTTGTGGGAGCAGACTGTAGATGGGTCTTTATTGTCAGAAAATTGAGTTTCTTCTGGGCTTTTGCATTACAAATCAAATGTAGAGGTTCTGAGTTTGATGCTAGAACCACATTTCCAAATCCATGAACTCCAGCTTTCTAAATGTCGATGTCAACAATTCAGAGTAAAAAAAATAGTTTACCTGTAGCCATTTGGTTGTTAAAATATCTCGACAGGATAACTATCTGCTTTAGTTTCCTTAGTTTGTATGGAAACATAAACGAAAACGTTTCACTATTAAAGTGGATGCCTGTCGATCGCATAGACTGTAAAACATAACTGTACAGTCTACGGTTGAGTGTAATAAAGCTAATTTGGGAGAAACAAGTGCAGAAAACTCCACTGCACGCGAATGCAGCGCGAGCTACAGCCGGTTCGAACCAGTGCGGCGCGAGACTGTGTTATTTAGCTGTCAGAGCTCGCGCTAAATGCATATCTGCTCCGACACACTGTTACTGTTATACACAGTGAGGAACTGTATCAGTAATTAGGATAAACTGATACATATTTGGTGTAAATACATGTAGTCTAATTTCAATAATTTCCGAATAGCTTATTATTTACTTGACTGCAAAAATGATTTACAAATGAAATAACTTATTGAGAACAAGGAAATAATGTGCTAAATGATTGTGTCATGTGAGAACTGTCACAGTGATGCTCTTTCAGATTTTACAGGGGTCAAACATGATGCGATAATAGAAACGAATTGCACTCGCAGGCCTTTTTCATTGTATTCCAGTGTGTTACATTAGCCTATAAGGCTAATAACTGTTGCAAAAATGATTACTTAACACTGTCCTCTTATTCTGTATGACATAGGTTACTGTTTTTGTCGGAAGACAAACTTGGTCACTCATCGCCCCCAGCACTGATGACCACGAAAAATAAAGATAACATGACACACAGTGCAGATTGGATGTACTAGATTTGGTGTGTTTTCATTTCATTTTGAATCGCAGATCATATGCACTGAGAACAATAAGATAAAGTATGGCAATGAATGAAGAGTAGCACTGGAACTGGTCTGAACTGGACTGAAATCATCCGCACAACACCCCCCCACCACCAATCTGCATCTCCAGTCCCCTCCCTGCACAGAGTCAAGTTAGCCAGAACAAAACATCGGTGTTCCGGTTGCTAGTTACAAAATAAAAGTCTTATAAATGTTGCAACTTTACAAGGTTTGGTAAGTGAGGGGAAAACAAGTCAATGTAGGCCTATAAAATTTAAGCTTACATCGACTTTTTTTGTTTTTATCATTATAAATATAAAATAATAAACATTAGATAAAAATAAACAGAAATATATGCATACAGAAACGTTTTCCAACTACAATAATAGTAGGCCATAACATGATAGGTTTCGTCTATAGCCTATTAATAAAAGTGATTAATGTATTTGAGCGTAATTGATGCCGGTACGTTAGCCATTATGCTATTTGAATGCATTGGCACCCAACTAAAGTCCTGAATCGCCTACTTTAAGAAACTGAATGTTGTTCCGCATTTTTATGCTTTTATTTTGAAGACAACATCTGTATTTTTCCGGAATTATACGGACTGTTTCTTAGTAACTAGACGCTCAGCTACCGGGAGGCGCTCAGCTGTTCAGCATCAACAACAGTAGACGGGGAAATACCATCGTGTTGCTGAAACAAAGACAGTAAAGTAGGAGCCAACTGGCAACAAAGAAAAGCTCCCAGATACGAGAGCCTCAGCTGTTATTCTGCTGCCTCATAATTGCTTGTGTGAGATCAAGACGTTTTTCTTTTAGAAATGAAATCATAACTTTCATGCAGCGTTGAATGATACGCTCGACTGTCGTCACCATGCCCGAGCAAAATAAGGGGAAACGGAAGATGTGATCGGTCCTGATGGTAACTGAAAGAAACAACTGTAACAATTCATCTTAATCTGATCTAATAAACTGTGCGTGTCTTGCAGTAAATTTACACAATGATCAGAGTCAGAGAAACTCGGTCGATAAAAACACTGATAAAGTTGATAACAGTGCTGTTGCCGCCTCAGTTTCCTCTCTGCAGCCATAAAACAAAGGACAACACAGAGAGGAAAATGCTCAAAGTGAAGGAGAACACTTTGCTGCAGAGTGATGCCTGGGATAGACTGTGTCACGGTGAGATGGTGACGGCAAATATGAGTCATCCTCTCCTCCAGTGCGATGTGTCAGAGCTCCGGTGTGGAGCATCCATGGTGCGGACCTACCGGAGTCTGTGGCTTTCAGGGACAATAGAGCCGCTCAGTCAAATCAGCCTCTGCAGGTCCAAGTGTCCCTCGACGACAAACACACACAGGAGCAGCGGTGAAAATTCACATGCAGGATGTGTCTTTTGCTTCTTTCAATCACTATTTCTTCTCTCATCCCTCATTGCTGCTGCTTTATAGCAGCGCAGGAGCGGTGCACAAACAACGCCGCCTGCCTATTGGCCAGAGGCTGAGCTAGAGACCACCCTGAGCCAATCACAGCGCGGCAATATTACATGTGTGTTGTTTCGCAACACCAACAAAATGTTGGGAAAACAGTTCGCTTAGGTTTGTGTGGCTACAGCCTAAACAGCTGATAAATATGGGACACAAGATAGTTTTTATTTTGAAACAAAAACAATGACGTTAATATGACAATACAGATTTAATCACATAGCCATTATAACAACTGAACTACAAGCCAATAAAAATCACTAAAACTTTGGCAGAAGGATAATTCAGTGTAGCCTAATTAACACCGAATAGGCCTACACCTAAATTGGCTATTAGTATCCTGCAACAAAATGATTATTTAGGCTTGTGCAATAATAAAACATTTTTGCAACAGAACTATTTGGGGAATATGTTCTGTGCTTAAATGGTCCCACCTGTTGGTTTTGATTTGATAATTTCGCAGTGAATCCCTACTAGGCTACTTCTTTTCTGTGTGTACCAAAATGTCTATAGGGCTTCTATAAGCACTGCTGCAGCCTCCTACAGCATACATATGCAGGCTATAAATCCTCCCATAACATGTGAGGGGAGGTTGATGTTTACTTTTAACTTCATGCCAAACCTGCAATTCCTAGAAATAGGCCAATAGGAGAGGAGGGTTCACAGTGTCCAGGGGAAAGCCAAAACCAAAAACCACTGAGGGAGAAATTCACACCGAGGGCGACACCTAGTGGCTGCTTCAAACCAGGCTTCATACTGTATACCGGACTGTGTCACTGATGGGCAGTGGTGGAAGAAGTACTCAGATTCGTTAGAGTACTAATACTACAATGTGAAGATACCTTTTATATAGTAAACGGTTTGCATTAAGCCCCTTTAACCTGCAACAGCTGAGGTAGCATTAACAAGTTGTGAACATAACATTGACATATCCAGTGGTGTTAGTCTAATGTATTGTAGTGGGTATACTGTACTGTATATATATTGACCTATATATATGGGCCAGAATCTGCCTTTGGTGAAGGGGGGGGCATATTATGGTGGGGGGTCTGGGTGTCCTTCCCCAAGGAAGTTTTGAGCGTCAGCAACTTCATTTTCTGCATTTGGATACGCTTTAATGCACCAATTTACGGTGGAAATATCTTTATTTAGCCTATATGAAGAACAAGAACACAGAGGACAATTCAAAATATATCAAAAATGTAATGGAAAGTATGTTGTTACGTGTCATTGGGCATTTTTAAGTGGGTATATGGAAATCCTGGAACTTTCTTAGTGGGTATACTGCGTATCACGTAGATTACACCACTGAACATAGCATCATCTTTTGTTGACATGGTGAACTTGTTGGCAAATAGTTGCTTACATCCATCATTTAGGAAGCAACATTATCATTTATTTAGAGTCATAATTCTGGTGACCTGATGTATTTAAATCCAGCACATGCTCTCGTTTAGCTCAGTTTTTGGGGTCTTCCAACTGCGGAGAAGAAATATTTGGCTCTTTAGCTGCCACTATAGTCACCAGTTAGTGGGAATTTAGAGCTTTTTCACTGAAAACAGCCTGACATGACGCTATGAGAGTGGTGAGAGTGACTGAAAACACTAAAGTTGTGGGCCGGACAGCTAAAAAGTGAGCTGAAACTCACTTTTAAACTCTGTACAGCTGAGAGGAGCTGCAGATTCAAGTGATAATTCGCTGTAGGCTCACCACTAGGAGCTCTTTCACATTATCATTTGATATATTGTTATTATAAAAAAAGAATGATTAACTTCAAGTAAAGGTACGGCAGTATCAGCAAAATGTACTTAACGTCTCAAAAGTAAAAGTACTCATGTAGAATGGGCCCCTTTAGTGTTATATTCGTGAATTATTATTTAGCGTATAAATAATTTTACCTCCTCCATTTGTTAAATTGATAACAATGCATCATATTATAGGCTATAATCTTCAAAGTTACACACTATCAAATAGATGGATGGGAGTAGAAGTATAGGTGAATAAAATACTCAAATACAAACACCTCAAACAAACACTTTAATAGCGCTACTAAAGTAAATGTACTAAATTACATTCCACCACTGTTGATGGATTAAAATACAGGACCACCCAGGGACCCAACAGGCCAGGAGGCCACTAAGACGAAGCCGCTTTATGAAGGGAGTGCTATTAACATTTCTCTTACAAAAGTCAAAGACTCAAAAGTAGGGATGATGAAATCTAGCATTCTTTCATTGTCTGGTGAATGATGATTTACTTAATGTCTACATATTATATTGACCGAATGACCTTTTGAATGTTTTTTTAATTCCCTCTTTCTTTACTGTATTCATCTCAAGGACTGACCTCATTTGCATGTTGCAATATTAGATGTGTTATTGTCGCTGAACTGCACCTTGAGAACTCGTTTCTGAAAATAGCAATACAAATGCATTAGCAGGAATGACCTGACACTATTCTGGCTCAACAGATGTACATTGCTGGGATAAAGCCATCCGGATGTCCCTCCCCTCTTGCTATCGCCACTATCGGAAATTAGCAAAGAAATACATGTTTGACAGTGGAATAACTCACCTTTAAGAAATATAACCTGCATCAAATGTTCTCTTTGAGGGTTTCCTATAATGGTTTGTATTTTTGAAAGAAAAAAAAAACCAAACAAGCAGCCATTCAATAGTTTGTTTTTACTTTTCAAATTTATTTTTCAAATCTTTAGTATCTTATCTTAGTGTGTTGGTATAATTGTAAATTGGTTTTGTGCATACGGTAAGTCAGGGCTGATAAGAGGAGTGCATCTTTAAATCAATATACAAACTTAGGATTTGGTTTGAATAAAGCTTATACACACAGAGAGAGGAGACCTTTAGGTGCTGCTGGGAAACTTTTAGAAATGGCCAAAGACTCAAGGAGGTATTTCTCATAATTCCACACAAATCGGTTGTATTGCTATCCAACAAGGCACATGAACAAGTTTGCGTCAACAAACAATACTAAAAGTTTTTTTTTCTCCCCAAATGTTTCACATCATCGAACCTCACTTGGCTTGAATCTCTCATTTATAACACAGAACACAAACTATACACATAGATCTCCCTCCTGATAAACACATTCAGAACCGACATAATATCATATAAATCATACAACACAGAATCACTAGAAATCAAGAGGGTCTTTGGCTAGTAGCACAGTCCTGCCTGGGCATGTTGCACCCGCCTCGCTACCCAGAGCCACGCAGAGAAAAAGTTCATTGAGTGAGAACAAAAAGAACAACAAAAATGTGGAAACATTTTGGAGCTCTTCTCAAAAGTTTTCAATGACAACCTTTTCAGGACCAGTCCTTGGTCAGAGTTTGACAGAGATATTTATTGTAGAACTGTTCTATAGGAAGCTCTTAATCTGAACTGGACTGATATTTTTTTCTAAAGGATGCATAAATATTCTACTCGTGTCAGGATTAAATTAAGATTTTTAGTGTTGCACTACAATTTAGATGCAATTTCAGAAGTGTTCTACCCTGAAAAGAGCAACATTTTGAAAAGAACCTTACATTTTCCTGGCACTACAGGGATAGTTTGACATTTTGGGAAATTCACTCGTGCTTTTTTGCAGGGAGTTAGATGATAAGATCAATACAACTTTCATATCTACATGTTCAACTTGGCAGCTTAGCATAAAGACTGGACACAGGGGCAAACAGCTAGCCTTTGTAGGTGGACCTTTCATTTGGACAGAGCCAAGCAAGCTGTCTCCCACTAAGCTAGCATTCCCCTGGCTGTAGCTTCATAGTTAGCATACAGACATCAGTAAAGCTGTGGTGGGCAATTTGTTTTTTGGTGTTGTTGGGCAAAATCCATAATAACCTATCAGTATATTGTAATTCAAGTGGTCTGAGAGAAAATTAGACGTCTGCACCTCCTCTTGGCTGTTTTCAGGCTTTTGACCAATCAGATCATTTCAGAAAGAGCAAAAGAGAGCGTTCCTATTGGCTGGTCTGTGCATGCATTTACCTGGGTGACAGGGAGGGGAGAAGGAGAGCTGCAGGAAGAGGTCTCACTTCTACTTCAATCCTGGAATTTCTTTGCTTTCTACCCACTGCAGCTTTAAATGGGAAGCTACCGCTAAGCTAGCAGCCGGTTAGCTTTAGCAAAAAGAACAGAAGCAGGAGGAAACAGATAGCCCGTCTCTGTCCATATGTACTTATAAGTATGCCTCTAAAGTTGCTATTGTTGTTTCCTCCTGCCTCCGGTCTCTCTGCTATAGCAAGCAGTAGCATCATATTAAGCTAACCGAGAGTGGTATCAATCTTCTCAGCCAGAAAGTGATTAAGCGTATTTCCCAAAATGTCAAACTATTTCTTTTTTTTTTTTTAAAAAGAGTCCCGTTTAAACATGTCAAACACCTTATACACAGCTATTAGTGGCTTCAATCTTAAACCACTGTATTTGGCCTTCACATATATTTCAGCTTAACCCAGATTTGGCTTCAAATTGCGACACATGTTGGTCTAAATGCAGTTTCAAAGACAGAAATGTAAAAATGGAGAGATGTACACTGAATATCAACACAAAATAAACACGTGGCCATTAGACCAGTTCAGTCAAAGCCCAAACAGAGCCCCAGTTCTCTAAGACAGACAGCAGGGAGGTTAGGGAGGAGGCTGGAGAGGCAAAGCAGAGAGTAGAGGTGGAAGAATGGAGGACATGTAGCCAACGACAGAGAGACATGCTGGTGCCTTTCATCAAGTCAAAGCAGGTGATGTGCTTTTGAAGTGGCACAGGCAGCTGGACGACGGGTTTCTATCTACACTTAACTCATTCTGGCGTTGTTATCCATCAACATACAGCTCAACTATGAATAAATTAGTCAAAGGAAAAGGCACATGCACCTGGCGTCAAGGCAACCGTTCTTTCATCTTTCTTTTCACCTTTCTCTTGCCTTTTCTCACATACTTTTACAACGTGTGCTGTTTATTTCATGTAGTGAATCCCTGGTGACGAGCTACCTTCTTATTCACACATTGCATGTATAGATTTGTGAAATATATTCAGTAGTACATCCAACTATTAATTCTGACTTAGTGAACCACCGTCTGACACTACCAGCCTCTGCGTGCCAAAGCATCACTATTTGATTGAAAACATTTTCTTCCTCATCCCTGAACCTCACAACAGCTATCCTACATACGTCAGCCTTGTTCTACACACCTTCATGCTTCAATAACAAGCCATACACCCCAGTTAGAGAAAGTTGTGTCTGCAAGACAATCAAGCCTAATAAGTCGAGCCGAAAAAGTAAACAGAGAAAAAAAAAAGAGGCAACAAGCAACAACTAACCCTGATTTTCATCAACAACATTCCCCTTCTTCTCGTTGTTGTCTCTTATTCTGACTCTTCCCTCATTGTTTTCTTGGTCATGTTCTCAAATAAAGCACAATAAACACACATGGTGCATGAAAAATGCACCAAAAATATTTGTTATTCCTTGGCCTCATATATAAAATCAGAATATTAAAACAGCAACCATATTAATCCCAAAAATATAATATATGAACATAAATATATCAATTAGTTTAGCTGGATTTTTTTTCTTCTTTTTAATTGGAAGCACATGCCACCCGTGTAGTGACAGCTGGCATCTGATTGGCTTAGGCAGAGCGGGGTCTGCAGTCGTGTGATTGGAGGATGGGAGAGGTCAGGAGTACGTAGCTCCTGGTGTATGTGTGGTCAGAGTGGCCATCATCTGGAGTTCAGTCTGGGAGCCGTCTGGAAGACATCCAGAGGAGAAAAACATCACATCACATTTAATGTAACCACACTACATCGACTTATAGCGGTGAATCCAATTTCTGCATTTACATCGCATTCCAAATAACACAACACTGATGTCTTACATTAGAACAAAATCATTAGCCAGACAGCTCTAACTTGCAAGTGCCACCCCTGACAGAGCTAGCTAGTTCAAAGAGTTTTTCAACTCATGGCATTAAAAAAATTCAATAAAATGAGGCACTCAGCAATGCAAAGGCAGCGAGCAAAACACTTCACTCTCATTAAAAATAATTACGAAACAAAACAAAAATTAACAATTACAAAAAGCCGCATCGTCTCATCGGTGGTCTTAAGATGTTTTTTGGCTCATGGAATATTCCCAGTGGGGTGTGGGAGAATTTTACAACCCTTCAAAACTGTTAAAACTTGCTAAAGCTGCTATAAACACCTAACTCAACTTTTGAATTATTTGTCAATAAAACAAACTTGAAGACACTGAAGCTACATGTAGATTAATTGCATGTAGCCACCAGAGGCAGTCCAACAAGGCCCTGAAAACCTAATTTCTCAAACAGCTTGTTTGAGCAGTGAAGTTTTATATTTGTACAATATTTTCTGCCAAATATCGAACAGCTTTTGGTTATTTTACGAGAGATTTCTTTATTTTTTTGTTTCGTCTGAGCTCTCAGGGCCAGATGTACTAACGCTTTTGCGCCCACTTCAGGCGTATTTGTTTCGCAACGTGCGTGTAAAAGCATGGCGAGGTATGTACGTACAAACAGGTCGCACTGAGGTAAAAGATCAGACTGGAACTGAAAATGGCAAAATGCGCTTTTCCGTGTCATGCATATGCATTCACGGGAGGGTGAAGGGGAAAGTGGGAGTTTCCCATAAAGAGATGGGAGGAGAAAGTGCGCCTAATTATGTATTCCGCGGTATGTACAAAAACCGCCCGTGACAGCGCGCCTCTATTTTGCGGTGAAAATTCTCCGCCTCTTAAAAGCAGGTGTAAACCAGCCGCAAGCGGGTTTCCCCGCATATGCCTCCTGGTGAAATGGCAGCAGTAATCCGAGCAAGACGAAGACATAGGCCAAGGAGACGAGCTGAAAGGATTTTTGCCACAAGGATCACACTTTTTCAGTTGAGTGAACACAAAATCATTAAGTGTTACAGATTAAGCAGCCATGCAGTATTACAGTTACTGGAAGAAATCAAAGATGACATAGAATCTCCGACTCAGCGTTCACATTCCATTCCAGCAGTTGTTAAACTCCTCGCTACATTACAATTATTGGCATCAGCACTCAGTTGGGAAAAGGGCATGTCACATATTTCTGCCCCAATCAATATATAGTAACATCTGAATCCAAATCAGATGACAGTTGTGGGAGCAACTGTCAATCAAATCTGAGCACACCACATCCACACAGTCCTGAGGAAGCAGATTAGAGTTTTCATTGCTACATTTTTACTAAACAATAACTAACAATGTTTTTCTCCCCCAAACTTTACTGATGCAGCATAAACACTTTCAAATTTAACGCTGATGTTCTGTCAGTTAGGATTGAAAAACATCGAAGAAAATCAAAAAGGTATTTACATTTCAGCTTTCAATTTAGAAAAACTTCATCTGACTGAGAGTGAGGAAGATTGAGAAGACTCACCACAGACAAGTGTCCGTTCTTAGCCTTGGCCACCAGTAGTTCTGATCCGGGCGTGAAGTCTATGATGCCCTCTTTCCCCTGACCCACTGTAAACGTTATGCTGGAGGAGAAACCGAGGCAAGTTAGACAGGTTTCTACCACCTGTGGATGTTTGAATGTGTAGGAATTGAGATTTATTTCTAACAGGTGTTATACTGCTGTCAGCATTATGTAAGAACACACACACACACACACACACACACACACACACACACACACACACACACACACACACACACACACACACACACACACACACACACGATAAAGCGTGATTTATGGTTCTGCGGAGGCTCCACGCAAGTAAGTGGCATGAGGTGTATACTTGCGGTTGGTGTGTGCGTCGATATCTTTAAGAGAATAGCAGAGCCGGCATGTGTGTGTGCGTGGGGAGTGTGTGGTAGAGCGAGTGAGAGAGTGACGGTGATTAGCTTCGGAGCGAGCAGCGACTCTAGAGTCATAGTGAGAGAAACAAAGTGTCTCCCCTGTGCTTTCTGACCACGGTGGGAAATCTGTAGCGGGAAAAGTTCACCCTCTCCTTGATCTAATGTTGTTTATGGAGAAGGAGAACCAGGAAATGAGTCGGGGGAAATGCAACGCTGTCAGGCCACAGCCGAGCGGCAGGCGTCGCCGCAACGTGTATTTAATTTTTTCGAGAGGTGCACGTCAGGCTCGTAGGTCGGTATCTCCACGTACCTACAGTGCCTTGCGAAAGTATTCGGCCCCCTTGAACTTTTCGACCTTTTGCCACATTTCAGGCCTCAAACATAAAGATATAAAACTGTAATTTTTTGTGAAGAATCAACAACAAGTGGGACACAATCATGAAGTGGAACGAAATTTATTGGATATTTCAAACCTTTTAAACAAAAAAAACTGAAATATTGGGCGTGCAAAATTATTCAGCCCCCTTAAGTTAATACTTTGTGGCGCCACCTTTTGCCGCGCGATTACAGCGTAAGTCGCTTGGGGGGTATGTCTCTATCAGTTTTGCACATCGAGAGACTGACATTTTTGCCCATTCCTCCTTGCAAAACAGCTCGAGCTCAGTGAGGTTGGATGGAGAGCGTTTGAACAGCAGTTTTCAGTTCTTTCCACAGATTCTCGATTGGATTCAGGTCTGGACTTTGACTTGGCCATTCTAACACCTGGATATGTTTATTTGTGAACCATTCCATTGTAGATTTTGCTTTATGTTTTGGATCATTGTCTTGTTGGAAGACAAATCCCGTCTCCAGTCTCAGGTCTTTGCAGACTCCATCAGGTTTTCTTCCAGAATGGTCCTGTATTTGGCTCCATCCATCTTCCCATCAATTTTAACCATCTTCCCTGTCCCTGCTGAAGAAAAGCAGGCCCAAACCATGATGCTGCCACCACCATGTTTGACAGTGGGGATGGTGTGTTCAGGGTGATGAGCTGTGTTGTTCTTTACGCAAACATAACGTTTTGCATTGTTGCCAAAAAGTTCGATTTTGGTTTCATCTGACCACAGCACCTTCTTCCACATGTTTGGTGTGTCTGCCAGGTGGCTTTTGGCAAACTTTAAACGACATTTATGGATATCTTTAAGAAATGGCTTTCTTCTTGCCACTCTTCCATAAAGGCCAGATTTGTGCAGTATACGACTGATTGTTGTCCTATGGACAGAGTCTCCCACCTCAGCTGTAGATCTCTGCAGTTCATCCAGAGTGATCATGGGCCTCTTGGCTGCATCTCTGATCAGTCTTCTCATTGTATGAGCTGAAAGTTTAGAGGGACGGCCGGGTCTTCTAGATTTGTAGTGGTCTGATACTCCTTCCATTTCAATATTATCGCGCACAGTGCTCCTTGGGATGTTTAAAAGAGCCGTCTTCTTTTGTATCCAAATCCGGCTTTAAACTTCTCCACAACAGTATCTCAGACCTGCCTGGTGTGTTCCTTGTTCTTCATGATGCTCTCTGCGCTTTACACGGACCTCTGAGACTATCACAGAGCAGGTGCATTTATACGGAGACTTGATTACACACAGCTGGATTCTATTTATCATCATTAGTCATTTAGGTCAACATTGGATCATTCAGAGATCCTCACTGAACTTCTGGAGAGAGTTTGCTGCACTGAAAGTAAAGGGGCTGAATAATTTTGCACGCCCACTTTTTCAGTTTTTTATTTGTTAAAAAAGTTTGAAATAGCCAATGAATTTCGTTCCACTTCATAATTGGGACCCACTTGTTGTTGATTCTTCACAAAAAATTACAGTTTTATATCTTTATGTTTGAGGCCTGAAATGTGGCAAAAGGTCGAAACGTTCAAGGGGGCCGAATACTTTCGCAAGGCACTGTACATTTGTAGTAGGGGTGTGCAAAAAACCCCAAAAACGATTCACATTTGTATCGCGATTCAAGCTCTTTTTTAAATTGTAGGTCTACAGCAATCACATGGGAAAAGTAACTACATTTAGAGAATTGTTTTTGAATTGAAAATCGATATTGAATCGAATCGTGACATTTTCTGTATCGTGCACCCCTAGTTTGCAGCCATGGCGTCGATTTAACGCAGAACCATAAATCACGCTGAAGGCTTTGCTTATATTGCATAGTGTTACTGTCTGCTTCTCACCTGCCCTGGTTAATGTTAATGTTGTTTACTTTGTCAGAACAGATCGCAATCTTGGTCAAGGTCTCAATCACATGGTCGCTCTGCAGAACAACATCTCCCTGTGAAGAAACACAGTGAAAACCCCACAGTTAAACAATCATACATGAGATCGGGTTCATTTGTATTCTTTATATGTTTTTGGTTTCACCTTCTGTTTGTTGTCGTCACTGGACACATGCAGAACGAACAAGCCGTCGCTGAGAGAGCTGACTGAGATACCTGCAGCGGATGGACAGTTTTAATGAATATCAACGCTGTCCACATCCAAAAGAAACAACCCCCTTCGCAAATGAAAACGGTTGACCTCTGACCTTTCAGAGCTCCGTAGTCGATGCGCTGCTTGAGTTTGGTCTCCTCAACGATAACGGCACTGTTGGCGGTGAGCAGCAGCTGGCGGGGCCGAGCCTTGTAGCCTTTTCTGTCGTACTTGGTGACTGGCACTGCATACTGGGAAGAGAAGGAAAGACGCTCAGAACATTTGATGATTACACGCCAGGGTTTTCCCTAACATTACAAGGCTTAGGGAGCAGCACCTAAGCTATTTTGGGCACCACCTAAGCCAAATGGATGTGACTAAATGACTTTCCTCAGATCTAATGATTGCCGTTAAGACAAGTTTTGTCTTAAAGCTTTTTAAGTGTTTTTAATTTATTATTATCTGCTCTAGCTTTGCCATCGTTTTAGACACAGATATGGTAATAATACACGTCCAAAATGATGTGAAATTACATTTATTTTTTTCAAATTTGAAAGAGGTAACATTTGTTTGAGGGCCGACCCCTAAACCCCCTGCCAAACACGTGCACCTAAGTCTTCCACAAACTTAGGGAAAACACTGAACTCATAGCCAGCTTTTAAAGTGCCCTTTGCTTTGTGACGTTTCTCGACTCACCTTCATCTTCTCACTGCCCAGAGCCTGCACCACCTTGGGGTTAATGTCCTCACCATCTGAACAAGAGGAGACATGCTGCTGAAATCTCTTACACAGTGTGAAATATGAAGCCTGTACAAGTTTCACAACTCATTTGTTGTAGTAGGAAAAATGTTGTACTGAGTCTTGTGCTGACAAACAGTTTGGGCACGCTCTGTGGGTAGTTGTCCTTCTTGTCCTTAAAGAGCTCACTGGCGATCATCTTCTGCTCCATCTAATCGAAGAGATTTGAGAACAGTGATGCAAAGGAAAGAGGCAGCAAACAAGAGCCCAGACAGTGAGGTTACAGAGAGCGTGTGTTGGCTGGTGATGGGAAAATATTCACCTGGTGTTTCCACTCAGGACTGATCTTCTTGCAGTAGCTCCACACCATGTTCTGCATGCACAGCTTACGCAAATGCTCTGAAGCCTAAAGACACAGACAGAACGCTTTCACGATTAAAAAAAAACAACAGTTTTCAGTAATGCCTCTCTATGTGGAGTCATAATACATACTGGCTATGTCACTGTAGCAGGCATACCCTATGTACATACCTGTCAAGTATCCCGTTTTGGCCGGGAAAGTCACGTATTTTACCCTTCTTTCCCGCCGTCCTCCCGTATTAGTATTTTCCCGTAAATCTCCCGTATTTTAACCTGCGTTATTAAAAAATAATAATAGCCCGGGCCCGAGCGGAGTAAAAAAAAAAATAAAAAAACATTCCCAATCTGAGCTCTGTCACTAGTCTCGTGATAACCTGCAGTAGGCAGTAGCCTACTACAACATATATCTATGCCTACTACAGGTACTGTAAGTGGCAGTTGTCACGAGGTTAGTCTGTGAGGTCAGATGATGAGTGACAACGTGGGGAAAAAAGGGAAAAAAAAACAGAGACGGATGATGGACGCTACGACAGAGACGGTGCGCTGCCAACACTTATGAAGGCTTTACTATGCATTCCCCATAGCAATGCAAGTTCAGAAAGGGTGTTTAGCATGGTATGAAAGATTGTTACAGAGAATGACGTTTGACCAAAGAACTGTCTGCGCTCTACTCTCATGTAACATGAACCACTCTGGCCCAGCCCACAAATACACTCCTTCCAAAACAGTCTTAAAGAATGCAAAGTCTGCAACAAATTTGTACAATAACTCACTAAAAGAGTGAAGAAAAGTTATGTGAAATGAAAAGAAAAACTGTAAAAGAAAAGCAATATGAAATGAAAAGAATGTGTGGAATGAAAATAAAATGTAAATGTAAAGACAAGCAATGTTATAAATTGTAAATGTTTTCAGTATTCTGCATCAAGTGGTGATTTTAGCTTTCTTGTACACCTGTCTTAAAATGTAAGGGATACTGGAGCTTGGTTGGGGTGGTGGGACTGCTCGCGGTGGGCGCCGGAAAATTTCCCTTATTTTCAAATCCAAAACTTGACAGGTATGCCTATGTACCATGTTTGTGTGTAACACTCTTTCTTGGAGAACATTCACATTTTAAAACAGTATTATATAATACATCTATAATATTTGAAAAAGAAAAAAAAAAAAAAACACGTAAAAATACAGTCCACATCAAAAATGATGGATATGATGTTGATCACATAGCTTTTACTCTACTGGCTCTCAATAAGAGTCCTGATCAGATTTGACATCAATCTATAATAATTTGTTTCATAGTATTGATGGAATGTTTATTGCAACACTGAATTGTGTTTTTTTCCCTAGTCTCCAAAATTTGAACACTGGAAAAAACTGTATTTATTTGCCATAGAAATGTAAAATATGACAGTGAATATAAAAACAAAATATCAGGTTTGATCTATAACCATCCCAAAAGGTCTTTAACAATACACGGTCGAATCCCACATTGGCCTTTAATTTAATTTAAGTCTTTTTTTTTTCTTTTCTTTTTTACATAAACCTTTTACAGCTCAAGTCAAGCTGACCCACAGTACAGTATGTGTGTGTGTGTCTATGAGCGGGTGTTTTATTGCCTCACCTCAGTGAGAGCAGCTGGAGGTGTCGGCCAGCTCTTGTCCAGGACGTTCTTGGGCAGGTTCCTGTGCAGCTTCATGAGGAAGGAGTAGCGCACATAATCCAGGAAATACTCATTCTCTGGACAGCGCTCTCTGTGGCGGTAGATGAAGCCTTTGATGAACCTGAGGGTGTGACAAGGAATACAAATTATATACATGTTATGGTCCTTTTAAAATCACATTTGCTTTTTGAGTAAGGTATATTTATCATCCAGTGAGTGCTTCACGCCTTCTGCTGGTCTGTTCCTGTATGGTCCGTACCTGCGGATAGTATCAGCAGCCTGTCTCCTGCGCTGGGCTCTCCTCCTGGCCAGGATCCCTCTATACCACGCCTGGATGGCAATAGCTGCAAGGTACATTATATACATAATCACAAACAAATACATTTTACCTTACAGAGAAATGGTTGTAGGCGTTAAACAAACTCTAAAAATGACATTAGCAGGAGAAAATCCTAAATGATCCCAGTGAAGATGCGAGTAAGTAGAGGTTTCCCTCACCTGAGGTTCTGAGTTTTTGGTATTTGGACTTCTGGCTGTAGCCTCTCCATCCTGCCTGCAGCTTGGTGGCTGTGGCAAGACAAAAAGAGAAAGGAGAGAAATGGCTTAAAATTTGTGGCGATGATGAAAACATTGCATACAAATCATCAGTTGTGTCAGAGGCTCTCACCAAGACTATGTTTCCTGGTCTCAAGTGCTTCCTCGGTGGCAAACAACGTCTTTGGAAAACGGATGAAGATTTTGGATCTAAGAGGTTGAAAGTAAAACATGTATGAAATCAAATACATTTTAAAGCAGTTCAGGGTCAAGAGGAAGAACAGAAAAGGTGACAAACGGGGAAAAATGCATGTTTGAAAAGTAAAAAAATGTGTAACACTACTGCTTTAGCTTGGACTACATGATCTGAAACATCTGTGACTCAAAAGAAGGTATACATTTTGGTATCTTTATACATTTGTATGTTGCTGACCTGCCCAGTTTGTACTCCTCTGGCTTGTATCCCAGGTGTTTGACCAGTGTGGCCACTCCATCGGCCAGTTT
The DNA here is from genome assembly GCF_010015445.1 of Perca fluviatilis. NCBI lineage: Eukaryota > Metazoa > Chordata > Actinopteri > Perciformes > Percidae > Perca > Perca fluviatilis. The sequence goes on along the minus strand of NC_053113.1, from coordinate 17,399,272 downwards.
CCCCTGCCAGTTAGGCCATGTATCTGGACACAGGGACTTATACCTAAACAGACCCAAGGCAAAACGGACACAAACACAAGTAATACTTTAATACTTGCTAAGGAATAAATCTTAAAAGGTTAGAAAGCACACCCTGGGTTTAAATCCCCAACACTTCTACAGTATAGCTAGATGATCAGCCTGTTTAAGGTTCAGTACCAGCATCACGTAAAGCCAATTTCTTTTCGATTTACAGTTTAGGAATAAAGTTGACAATCTAATTCAAAGCAATTAATGTCCTTTTGACTGGATGGGACACATCCTGGGACTGAACCTGAAACCTTTCGGTTATATAAAGACAGCTTGGTTATGTACAGTATTATAGTATGTCTACTCTGGACAATTTGACTGGACTGAGAAGTCATATTGGTTGTGTACTAGAAGACACAAAGAGCACATATACTTGATTATACTGTATTCTTGATACAGTGCTTCCATGTGATCATACCTTACTGGTAAGCGAGCGAGAGAGAGCGAGAGAGAGAGAGAGAGAGCGAGAGCGAGAGCGAGAGCGAGAGCGAGAGCGAGAATGGATCATCACCTCTGAAGGAAGACCTCATAGCGCCGTCTGTAAGCAAAGCCGGCTCTCCTCACCCTCAGATTCTCCATCAGCCCCAGATACTTGACCTGGTGACGGATCAAGACTTCGTCAAATCGACCTGGGACAGGAGGAGAGGGGAGAAAGTGGGAGAGGGAGAGAGAAAAATGTAAAGTCTGTTGGACAAAATGAACCAGAGAAAACCAGTAAATGCTAAACAACAGAAGTAGGAGTGACAGAGGACAGAGAAACAGTGTGAAACTAACAAAAGGCCGACTGTGGAGAGAAACAAAGGCTGACCCAATATACTGACGACCACACGGAGAGTTACACTGCAGCCGCTTATGCAGCTGAAAACAAACTGTTTTGGTTGGAATTAGTGTGAGCACAGGATTAATGTGAAGTTTCTGGGAAAATATTACCATGTGAAGCAGCTAAGCTGCTTCAACTGTGTGTTTACAACAACGGTTACATAAAATTGGCATCAAACCATTGAAAACTATTAGCGCATGGATGCAAATAATAGCCATAATCATTTGAATCCAATGAGTATGTCATTTCACGTAATGCAAACACTGATTCTAAGTGTTATTTTTAAAAGGTTTTAATGTCCAACATCAAATTCAAAAAGTGACATTAAAGTCGCTTAGATTCAATTGGTCACGGAAATTGGATTGGTCAAATTCAGACACTAAAATTCAAGATGAAAACCTTGAACATCCGGGCTTCAGAGGACAATCAATCAACCTGAATAGAATCAATCAGACCTCTGTGCTATCAGGTTAGGTTTTTTCCACATGTGGCTGATGTGCATAAAATACAAGATGGAAAAGTATCTTGGACGTTCAAGTTAAATTTCACCAATCCACTTTATGATTTGCTCACAATTTCACTTACTGAATTGTAAAATGTAAATGGACTGTATTTATATAGCGCTTTTCTATTCTTAACGACTACTCAAAGAGCTTTAACATGTACAGTACATTCGCACACATTCATGCACTGTGGCCGAGGCTGGTTTCAGTGTCTTGCCCAAGGACACTTTGACATGGGACTTCAGGGACAGGGATCGAACTACCAACCTTCCGCTCTACCACCTGAGCCACAGCCGTCTCTTTGAAGCAATTAAATTGAAGAGTCACAGTTTTTTGAATGCCAGACATTTGAACTTGAAATTACCAAAACATCACAAAGGGGAATTCCAACACATAATTCAGGTTTTTGAAGTAAAACATTTCACTGCCATAAATTTAGTGCTATTTAAATTTTAACTTTAAGCAGTGATTACATTTTACAACTATAAGGGCATTCGGAGAGCGCATGCCTTATCTCACAATGTTTATGCTGTGTTAATTTTCCCAGTCATATAATCATCATATAAACATAAATGCAGCACAAATGCCCTATCTCGCGATGTTAACTAAAGTGAAAAATTAGGTATTCAGTTGCTTATACGATTACAAATGATTACAGATATTATTCACTTCCATATTAGAGTTAAACTTGACAAATTGTATTTTATATACATAATTGTACAAATTATAGCCCTAAAATATTTGGAAAAGTCTAATCATGTTAGCACAAAATTAGTGCTGTTAGTTGAGTGTTATTCGAACCATGGGTTAGCACAAAATGGCAGAAAGTTCCATGTTTCAGCTCATCCCTCCTCTTCTCTCCCAATGTCAAGTCAAGTTACTTTTACTGACCAATATTAATGTCAGCCCATACATTTATGGAAAAGGGAAATTAAACGTGTGTTCTGATAAATGACCCGATGACAAATGCTACAAATGGATTTAGAGTGCTTTGATAATAATGTCCAAAAAGTTTGCAATCATGAGGATACATATTGAAATAATTTGAGATGTAATGCACACACTCGTCACAGTGATTGATTGGTCTAAGGATGACAAGGTTTTGGTGTCTGAATTGAGGTATTTTATACACATCACTTACTACTTGTGACTGGAGTTCACTATGATAAGTCTGATTCAGCCCGATATATCAATATTTGAAAGGATACTTATTCCTATCTTGTACTATACGAAGCAACAACAACAAAAAAAAACAAGAGTTGACTTCATACCTGCTTGCTTGGAGTCATTGGGCTTGATGCAGCGGACGTACGACGGCTCCTTCGACATGAGGATCTCCATGAGTTTCGCCAGACTGGCTTTGAACTGGGTGGCTGCCTGGAGGGGCAGACACAAACAGACAGAGAAAAGCTGGTTAGGAAGGGATGAAGAGATGAACGGAAGAGGATGGGAAAGGAAGCTGGTCCGTAACCGGAGGTAGAAACTGGAGAGGTGAAGAGTGTATGTGCGCAGATCGAAGCCCGCAGGCAGAGATGATGCCCTAAGAAGAGCTACGCAAGCAGAGGGGAGGATGATGTGACTGGCAGTCCAGTGGAGACTGAACACTGGGCGCAGTGTGTAGGACTGGGACTCTAACTCGCCAGCCTGTGACAGTACCCTGTTCAAGTGTCTGTGTGTGTGAAGGGCATACAAGAGTCAGGGCATTCCTCAGTGTGGGAGGCCGCAGAGAATCCCCATCAGACCGCCCACTCAACACCAGAGAGGGGAAACACACCACTGTTTGTTTTGCTGTGGGAAAGTATGTTGGGATGCATGAGATTATGATTAATAAGAGTGTGGAAAACAGAAAGCAGAGAAAACCTCAGGACACACACGCACACACACACACACAAAAGGTATCTCACCGTTTCGGGACGTTTTTTGTCACTCAGCTCCTCTCTGTCAAAACACTGGTTCAGGATCTTGTTCTCTGACATACACATAACCTGCAAACATACACAAAGGACATTTTAAAAAGGTCCCATGGCATGAAAATTTCACTTTATGAGGTTTTTTAACATTAATATGTGTTCCCCCAGCCTGCCTATGGTCCCCAATTGGCTTGAAATGGTGATAGGTGTAAACCAAGCCCTGGGTATCCTGCTCTGCCTTTGAGAAAATGAAAGCTCAGATGGGCCGATCTGGAATCTTGCTTGTTATGAGGTCATAACAAGCAAGGTTACCTCTCCTTTCTGCTTTGCCCGCCCAGAGAATTTGGCCAACCCATGGGAGAGAGACATCATGGCTTTCAAACGAGAAAAGTGGCAGTTGGTCAAGGCTACACCCCCACCCTCCACCTTGCCCCGCCCTCTCTCCTCCTCAATAGCTTCAGACACAGAAATGGCACATCCTAAGGAAAGCTCATTGTGGGACTGGCTCTAGTGGCTGTAATTCTGCACCAAGGCTGAATTTCGGGAAAGAGACTTCAGATATAGTATTAGGGGACCACTAAGGTCTATAGAAAAGCATCCAAAGAGCACCATGTCATGGGACCTTTAAACACTGTACAACTTTCAACAAATGTATCACACTGTCGAAGTGAAATACAGTTCCTGCTTTGTCTTAAAATAATCCTGCCAATTCATTATCTTCGGTTATATGTTAAACTCAGACTCACCTCTTTTAAGTTCCTGAAGAGCAGGTCGTTGTTCTTGTCCAAAAATCCTGAGTGGAGAAAATTTAATTAGATTTCTGATACGTGCACTGACTAATCATTTCCACTGAGGGCCCCATGGTGTCACTTGTTACTGGCTAGAATGTAGCTGTGTGTGTGTGTGTGTGTGTGTGTGTGTGTGTGTGTGTGTGTGTGTGTGTGTGTGTGTGTGTGTGTGTGTGTGTGTGTGTGTGTGTGTGTGTGTGTGTGTGTGTGTGTGTGTGTGTGAGACGTTGTAGTTTTTGTCGGTGAATAAATGCTAAAACTCCTCAAGATCTGAGCCAAGTTCCCGTGTCTTGCTTGCAACCTGCAGATTAAAGTGACGGGGGTTAGCCCTGGAGTTAGTGACAACTTCGGCCCAGGATCACAAACTTAATGCGGACTGACCTTTAAGGTGGACCAGCTATTCTCATGTTAGTGACAGGCTGCTCCATTGAGTTTTGCTCAGATTTGTATGCAATTACAGTTATATACCTTACACCCCAGTGAAATGCCAGGATGGTAAGAAGGTATGAAAAAATAGATACTGCCCAAGACTAGGACTAACCAATGAGTGTGTGCAAACTTGAGTGTCTACTTGCCCAAATCCAACTGAACAGGACAGAGCTGCTATTGTTACTCTAAACTCTGATGTAGACACATCCAGGACTGGCTTCCACTCAGTGGGGAGATACTACCCAGTGGGCAGTTTTGTCTTAATTTAACCTGTAACCCCACACAGTAATGTAGTCTGAAACTCAGAGCAGCAGACTGGTGAGTATAACATGACTACGCTGAAAATTTACAATACATAATGCTGAATTAATCATGTGAAGTATTAGAGTGCAGGTTACTCTCACCAGGTCTTCATTAGCAATCATTAGTTTTTATCTAACTCCCTTCATATTGTGACAAAGGTATACAGGTTGTTTTGGATTGAAGAGGCGTTTTATTTAACCAGTGGTATTGGTTTTTAGTACTGGAATTGAGTTTTGCATGCTTGACCTCCATGCCAAATTCACCACAACACCAAACATCCGAGGACTTGAGGTCACACTGGATGTTGCTGCTATGCTTCATCTGCTTGTTTATAGTTACAAATTGAAGAGTGATAATTTCAATATGGACAATGTTTACAGCAGCGCACAGACACACGCACATGCGTGCACAGACACACGCACACACACACACACACGCACACGCACACACACCGTTGACATTGTAGTTGACTTCTCCAGCGTAATGCAGCAGTCTGAATTCATCACGGCCCATTACCTTCCGGGTCTTTGCATCAGCCAGCTTGTGACTGCAGGGAAACGCACACACACACACAATATCAAAGTAAACGGACTGGACACATATTCAATGGTTTATAGTCTGGTACCACAAGTCAGTCAACAGCTAGAAAATTCTCTGGGTGCATTTGTGGCATTGCAGTCGTTAAACAAGATAAGAATAGGAATCAAACTAACGTGACAAAGTGTGCGTGTCCTCCCACAGTGTCCTCCAGCTTCTCTAGGAAGGTGAGATCACTGGCGTCTCCGGGTCTCAGACACTCCTCATCCTATGATAGGAGGACAAAAAGAGCAGCAATCAGCCATTTTCTTACAAAAGCAAAAAATCTGTATTGCAGTCCCCGTATCCTTTACATCACCTTGAAAATAAAAAGGTATGGTGTATGTATTCAGAGTTTACAGAAATCAGTGCTTCGGATCAAATCAATTTATTTAAATTTATAAAGCAGATGATACCAGTTTTTGCTTCTCAATGTTGAACATTTTGGGAAATACACTTATTCACTTTCTTGCTGAGAGTTGGATAAGAAGACCTGAACCTCTAAAGCTCAGTAATCAATGCGTTGTATCTTTTTTGTTTATTTCTATTTTTTCATGTGCAACAAATCTCCAATGTACAGCATCACAGCATTTATAGCTATTGCTAATTTTCAATGCCCATCCCTATATGTTTAATCAAAAACCAGCGTGAAAAAATGACAAGATGTTATTTTACGGGTGTAAAGTGTTGGAAGATGTTGAACCATTACTTTTATGTGACATCGTATTAAGTTCTTTGGGTAGTTTATATTTTTGGCATTTTGAAATGCAATCTTAGTTTCAAACGCTGTGAAACCTTTGAAGCAGTCACAGAGCGCAGCGAGTCTCCTCACCAGAATGGAGATGATGCCTTTGAACTTCTCCTCCACCAGGTCACAGATGATTTTGTTATTGAAGTACTGCACCGGCTCCCACTGCAAAGACACAAGCAATATGTAATAAGAATGAAATTGTTTTTTGAAGAGCCACGGCCAGCTGCTTTTCTCACCATCCAAACTTTGAGGTCCAAAAAACCCAACCTTTTGGGACATAAATCTTGGCCAATACAAAAGTCTAAACCTGACACAATTACAACCGTTCTAAGATATTTAATGACCATAAAGCCAATCATCTGCAGAATCCCAGGAATCCTGGCACACAGACATGCTGCTCACCCACTTATATGTGGACACACACACAAACACAGAGCTACACATGCTGAGTGCAGCAGTGTTAAGTTATGTTTGCACTGAACAGCCACAACATTTCCACAGAGATGACAGAGAGTGCGGCCCACGGTCCTGATGTCAGATGATAATGGGCTCTTTGAGAGGTGAGTCCAAGTTTCTCCCACAACCTGCTCTCTGACCACCAGTGCATTTATATTAGACTAAACACAAGAGGCTCTTGTTCCAAAGAAGCAAAGCAAAACGATATAAACGCAGTGATAGAAATGGGGCAAAGACAAAAGGAAGCGAGTGAAGAGAAAATTCAAGACGGGGATCTTGAATTAGATATAATCTTTCAATGCAGACCTCTTTTGACATGTAATTTTCTTAAGAGGTATCATTTAAGACTTTAACTGTAAATAAATCAAATACACCATAACTCTAAAAAACAAAAAAACAAAGAACAGAGTTAATTTCTAATGGGACAGCATCTTCTAAAAAAATGTGCACTTACTGTAAATCACTTTAAGTAAAAGCGTCAGTGAAACAGTAGAGTGATAAATTAAATTACCAATTTCACATTGAAAAACACAACTGCAACCACAATCACATTAGGAGCTCTTTGTGAAGCCTAAACCCTGGCTGTGGGAGGAGAAAGGGGCTCATAATGGATAGTGAAAACTAAATTTCTAAACAGCATCAAAGACGTGCACAGAGACTAATAGGACTGGAGGAATGAAGTCAAAATAAAATCAAGAGAGCTGGTGAAGGTGGATCCCAAGGAAAATAGAAGACCTTTCCACATAAATCCATATACAGATTATTCCAAGTGTAAATGCAGCTATGGTGCATGAACATCTGGAATAAACAATGTACGTGGGTGGGGGGTGAGGACACTGAGGGAGAGAAGAAAATGATGTCTGACCGTGATGCCTTCAGCCTCGTACTCCTCCTGCTCTGACTTTAGGGTGAGCTCAATGAAGAGCTGCTGCAGCTTCTCGTTACAGTAGTTGATGCAGAACTGCTCAAAGCTGCAAAACACAACGATACACACAATTCTTATCAATTCATATTATTTTGGTAGTGGGTGACTAATACTACCCACATACAGTGGTCTTATCATAATACATACTATATTTACAAATATGGGTTACAAAAACACTGCGTAGGTTAAGGTCTGTTAATTTTTTGACCTTAGATATAGTGGTTTGACACAATTCCTTGCACAAGGTCCACTTGCTGGGAATGTCTTGAGCTTTGTGGGTGTGGGTTAGTTTTTGTGTGTGTTTTTTGTTCTATTACTTTCAGGTTTCAAAGGATATGTATGTAAAATAAACAGAATTAAAAGCCCCCTATTGTAAAAAGTGCAATTTCCATCTCTTGTTTGATTATAAAGCAGGTCGAGGTGCTATATAAATAGTATGAAAGTATCAAAATGCTCAATCCACAGAGAAATCCACACAGCCCTTATTCATAAACAAGCTGTCAGTACTTCTGTACGGTTGTGATGTCACAACTATACTATATGTAGGTAGAAAGTGCTGCTACAGTGCCATTACATCGTAACTTCATTGCCTGCCTGCACTGATGGTGCAGAGACTCCGGGAGCACAGATGCAGAATACTGAGAAATGCTGACCAATCACAGCAGGCAGGGCTTTTTCGGGAGGGGGGCTTAAAAGGATATATACGTATATATACACACACATTCAGAGAGACAGAATGTGAAAAATAATGTTTTTTAAATATTAAAGCATGTAAACATGTTCTAGTAGGAACCCAAAATAAAAGTATGAACCTAAAAATGAGCATAGAATGGGACCTTTAAGTCTAAAATGTTTTTCACTTTTAAATAGCTAAAGTTTAAATTTAGCATTAACAAAAATCATTAATACTGTACCTGTTGTGCTGGAAGACCTCAAAGCCATAGATGTCCAGCAGGCCAATGACCGAGTAATTCTTGTGGGAGTCATCCTGTAAGAGAATCAGAACAAATGACATCTTCATATGGATTTGAAAGAGAAAACTCTACTTAAAAACACAAAGCCTTTAAATAAAACTTAAAAATCTGCATTTCAAATTGAATAAAATGTGCATTGAAGTAAAATTATAATGTCACTATAGGTTTTGCACATTGACCGATTTTCAAAAGCTGTATTTAGAAAAGAATTTATATTGTGAATACTATTATAGAGTCAGTATATTTGTCTAAACCTGTACGGTAATAACTAAACCCTAAACAAGATTAAGATATTGTTGATATTATACTGTATAATATTGAGGTATGTTCACCTTGTGGAAATGTCCACAAGATGGAGCTGTGCTGTAATAAAATGAAGGGAAGACAACATGCTCTGCACTACTGTGGTGGATAGTGTTTGGGTTTAGTTTGAGAAAAACAGCATGATGAAGTAAAAATGTATCAAAACATTACATCAATGGTCACTGGAGTGTGTGTGTGTACCGTGTATGTCAGAGAAGCATTGATCTTGTTAACCAGCCAGGTGAAGGTGCGTCCATACACCGCCTTGGATAAAGCATCCCGAGCTGATGACGCTTGCTCTAGGTTCAGCGGGCTCATCAGCTGATGAACACACACACACACACACACACACACACACACACACACACACACACACACACACACACACACACACACACACACACACACACACACACACACACACACACACACACACACACACACACACAACACACACACACACACACACACACACACACACACACACACACACACACACACACAGGAAGAAGAGAGACCGAGTAGAGATAGGCAAAGACCGACAATAACAGAGTTACACAGAGTTCAGCAGGGACAGTCAGACAAGTTACAATATAATTACACTGGACCAGACCAGACATTACACAGACAGGAAAGCTTTGTATACAAATGCCTATCACACACTCGCGCTACAATGAGAATGTGTATCTAAACCTACCTCCTCTCCCTTGGCAATTATCTTCTTGTGTGTGAGTGCCTCTGTCAGCACTGCCCCATTCACTCCTAACAACTGGAAAAGCACAACAACATTAGCACGCTGCACCGCAAACGTCAAATAAATGATGTTGTCATGTAAACAGACAGAGGTCATGCGGCTCAGCAGCAGTGACATCCTGTGTATGGCATTTCTTGATTATGTCTCATGAAGTATAATTGGAAAATTGAGCCGGGAAGTGTAAGAAAAGTGTTTTATCTAAAGTACGAGCCACATTTCTGAAACAGTGTGCAGACTATTTAGATGAATAAGTCTTTACCAGTATTTGTTGGATATTTAGATATGTAAATTCTAAAGAAAGTATGTGGCTGAGGCTTATCCATTGCCCTATGAATCATAATTCAGGTACAAGCCTGTATTTCCTAAGCGTTTAACTGGCCAAAAGGCTGGCTCCAGAGGTGTCCCAACCGGTTAGGAGTTACTAGGAGAAGGTGTTTAGGCATAAACAAGGACTATAAATAATTCTTTTAAAGATCATTTTGACAAAAAAAATATATGATTTTTGTGACCAACAACTTCTGCAGTTATAAATCAAACTTCACTGTAAAAATGCCTCAGATATTGTCCATGACTTAAAACTTTTATTTAACCATAAATTGCGTTCCCCTGAATGTCACCTGCTTAATAAAATAAAAGGATGACTTGGAATAATTTATGCAGCTGCATCAAAATACCTACTATTTCCATTTGTACATATATTTATTTTGAAGCCACATTTTATAAGGCTTACCAATGTTAACTTACAGCCTCTTATGTAAATGGAAAATTATATATATATATATATATATATATATATATATATATATATTTTTTTTTTTTTTTTTTAACTGTATTTGGGTCATAGATGCTTGATAAATACGGGCCCAGGCCTTTCAAAATCTCCCCATCTCCCCACTGGCCTATTAAGAGTGTTTATGAGCCTGCTCAATGCAGCATCTTACCCTGGCCAGGTACTTTATCTGCGTGTCAGAAGTGATGCAGACATTGCCTTCTTCCCCGCCGTACTGCACATTCCCCAGGTGGAGCACACTGGCAATTATGTTCAACAACTCCTACACAGAGAAAACACAGACGAGGAGGGGTAGGGAAATTAAGGAGCAGAAAGAATATGGGAATTAAAATGATGGATTAACTGTAACAAACATGTGTGGAGAGAGAAGGACAGAGAGAAGAAAGGTAAAGAGATGACAGGCACGATGCAGCACAATAAGATTATACAGATCTTAAGTTACTGCCAAGGCTATCTTTATGACCGACTTGGCAGATAAGAGTGGCTTTGATTAAAATAAGGTCAAGAATTGAACAGGATAGGAATGTAGCAATGTGCTCATAAAATATCATACTAGAGCTGTACACCTGCTCTCCACTGTATATAAGCAGTGTGAGATCTTAAAAGCTTTGAAAGCAAGCCCAGACTCATGAGCATGTAGGAAGACTCCCACACAGAGCACAATATAAATCACAGCCACACACAAAGCTAACACTTTAAAATACAAACATCCAGTGTAAATCTAAAACAGAAACAGTCTCAGACCCCTCAGGCTCATGGAGTACTTTACTCTTCAAAGTAAAAACCTGTGGTGTATAGCCAGCAACACACATAGTGGGGGTTGTAATGTTTGTTAAAGTTTGTCTGGGGGTAAACCTCAACTTTTGTAGTTTCAAGAATTTAGTAGTTGTAAAATAAGTGAGAATGCCAAATTATTCTGTGTATAAGCTTCATACTGCCTTTTGAAATTTCAGGGGAAAAGGTCATAGCTTCAACCTGCAGTCTACTTCGGGGTAACTGAGACAGCTGCTAAAAGTTTCTAAAGTTTACACTTCACACACAGCTTAAGGTGACAAAACAAAAATGACACAGATTGGACTTGGTCCTTACCTCCACATCGTCCTCGTTGAAGCCAATCACAGTCAAGGCTTTCCTCACCGTCTTCCAATCACTGCGATCGTTGATGGAGCTCACTTTGGGACAGTTACCCTTTGGAACACGAACACACACACACGAACACACACACACGAACACACACACACGAACACACACACACACACACACTTAATTCCTAGTAAAGTTATAAACATGTCCAGCAAAATCCACGAAGTAGGTGATGGTGTAAATAGATGTTACATGTAAAGTAAACACCTTTTTATATTTGATGTAAACACTTAGTTATATGTGATGTAAACACCTATTTACACAACACACACATTAGGTGTTTTTGCTCAGTACCTGTTTGTGTGTGTGTGTTCATCGAGGGGAGTTTTCAGCCTGTGCCTTAAGGCAGATTTCCCCCCTGAGGAAAGCTCCTCTATCTGCACTGAGAATCCCTGACTAAGAGCCTATTAACCAGAACTCCCACTGGGACACACACACACACGGTACAGCCCAATGGCTTATGACAGGATAAAGAGAGAGAGTGCAAGAGTGAGAAAAATATTTGCTGCAACTTCGCTGCAGTATTTACAGATGATTTATATTCACCTACAGGTTTCTCTACAGGGCCAACGGTGTGGCTGGTCAATGACTCCATTGAGACTTAACTATGAATTGGTTTTGTTGCAGATGTATGAACAATTAAAGAAAAAAAAAAAAACTTATATATACTTATACTTACATATATAATGTACATTAAAATAAACTACATTAAATGCACAATATGTAATTGTCTGCCTTTATGGGTCTCTCAATCAAAACAATAGCAAAAGACGGAGTCTGGTGACAGTGAAGTAGCGTGGGATCGTGGGAGTTGTTGTCGTCACAACCACTGTGGTCATTGCAGTCAGCTTCTCTCGGTTATTTTTAGTGTTTATCGTCCAAGAGGTTTTTACCGGGAGCTGAATTATCCGCAGAGTTTTCCTCCTCTACAAAAAAAACAGATAAAAATCTGTGTTTCTCCGACACTGTTCGGTGAATAGAGGATGTCTCGTAGGGGCTGCGAGCCGGGCTGCCGCTAACGTTTGCTCAGCTTGTTTCTCTGATAACGTAAGATCCGATGACTAAAATCCTTCATCTGGTTATAATATATGGTTAAAAACAACTAAGATCAACAACCAATAGACAGCTTCTGACCGACAACCACAACACGACGCATGGGATATGACACCACTGACAGGCGACCAAATGTAATGGGACTGATACCTTGATTAAAACTACGGATTTCTCTCGGTTGAACATTGCTGGAAAAATTTGTGAAAATGTTCACAACTCAACAAAATATATATAACATAGGTCTAGTCGTTTCTAGACATTTTAATGCGCAAAAAATGACATATTATACCTTTAAATCATCGTAGCTAACATCTACCTTGAAGTTTTTATGGACGCAGGCTTGTACCTTCCAACTTTTTATCAATGAAGTAGATCTTTTGTAAAGCAGTTCTTAGTCATTTGTACAAATGATTTAACAGGGGGAGTTTCATGTCCATTCAAGCCACAGAAGTGCTTCAACTGTGAGTCATGTAACATTGTCCATGGGAAAAACAAATAGGACTTTTACTTCCACAACCATGAGCTTCCGAAATAGCTCCTGCAACTTTGCAACTCTATACAAGTACCATATACTTACTTTGACCAGGTACTGGTACTGCTGAGGGTTCCTCTCCAGGCCCAGGGCTCTCAGCAGGTCCTCCTCCCCTCCCTCGATCAGCTGATAGAAAATGTGGAAGTTCCTCTCCCCGTGGTTCTGGTGGACCACACGGGACTTCTCCAGCAGGTAGTTAATGATGTGGCCTCCAACTGGGGCACCCTGCCGACGGGATAAAGGCCAGGGAGGAAGGGGGGAGGAAGGGTAAGAGGAGGAGAGGGTAAGGCTGGGGTACTGAGGTGTTATGTAGGGTTGATACAACATGCAGGTCGACAGGGGTTTTGTAGTCCATAACATATTTTGTGTACCCACAAAAAAGGGATTCAGGAGGGAGGAATGATGTGAATAATTACACAAAATAAAAAATAAAAAATCATATGCAGAGATTCTATGCAAAAATACAGGGACAGAAACAAAAGTATATTTACATTGGTATTATTACCATGAAAACCACAATTAACCAAATTAAGTTTGGTTTTCAATATTTTGAGGTAACAATATGTTTGGCTCTTGCAACATTCTGCTTTCCTATGAAGATGACATGACATGTAGTGTTAGTGTAGCCAGTGTAAATCAGACTGTCCTACTCACCTTAAAATCAAACTGAATGTCCATGTACTTGCCAAAGCGGCTTGAGTTGTCGTTACGCAAGGTCTTGGCATTGCCAAAGGCCTGGAGAGAGGGATAGAGGATAGAGTAGGATGAAGAAAAGAGAGGAGTGTTGATTGACAGATTAAGGGGTAGAGAGATAACAGGGAACAGAGAGAAAAAGTGTGATAAAGACAGGATGGCAGATGAGGAAGTAGCAGTGAAATAAAGAGAAAACCACAGACATTAGATTCCCTGCTGTGTTTGTCTGGAACAGAAGCAAAGAATACAGGCCATAGTGTACTGTACACTCACACACTTATACACATCTGGAAAGCATCTGGCAAAGACATGCCAGACATCTAAACAAGTGCTTCCGCGCCTCTGTATTGCCTTGATTCTCCAAAAACACTGGCTTTTAACTAAACGCAGAATCACTCTATACTTTACAGTTTCACATTCATTTCCAAAAAATATTTCAAGTATATGTGTAAGCAAGAAATGTATTGGAGTATCAAAAAAGATGTGTTTGCAAGTGTTCAATCAATGTGGACTTTTGAAAACACATTGCAGTATGAATATGGAATACATGTATGATAATTTAGTCAAACAAAACTGAGCACTTCTCAAAATCATACAAAACTTTCACAGTTTTAGCGTTGCTCATGTCGGGTTGGAAACATTTAGACGGTGGGACATTTAAAAGTTACAATTAAAGTCCAGGATAATCAAATAAACTGCACAGTGGAGTTGAAAAATACTGACTGCAAGCTCCACAATTTTCCCCAACTGAGCCAACAATACTAAAACACTTCATATTTGGCAGAAGAAAAAAAAGAAAAACAAAAAAACACTGGTTATTAACTGGATTGTCCTTTTCTTTGACTCCTGTGGGCCACTGTACACTTAGACTAACTGTTGGCAAGTGAAAGCACATCAATGCCTCTTTATTAAACAGGTTATTGAGTGGCTGCTGGGTATACTGCTCTAAAAAAAGATAACACTCGATAGAGAATAACAACATTAGACAGATTTCAAACCACAAATCCAATATGCTGAACAGCTTCGCTCTCGGTGTGGTACCACAGATTAATATAGTGCCGTGGCATCTCACCTCCAGCACAGGGTTGGACTGCAGCAGGCGGTCTTTGATGGTCTGCACCTGCTCGCTGGCTGGACAGGTGAAGGCGTAATACTGCAGGATCTTCTTTGACGCCTCCGTCTTCCCGGCGCCGCTCTCCCCAGAGATCAGGATGCACTGGTCCCTCCTCTCGGTCCTCATGGAGCGGTACGAGTTGTCTGCCACTGCATAGCTGGAGGAGTGGAAGGAGAGACAGGATCAGGCAGATGTATAGCAGGATGTTGAGAAGAGTTCAGAAAACTGAACAACAAACAGGCCTCAGGCTCCAAACGGGGAAACACAAAGAAACATTTGGTGTACAAAATATTTTACAGTGGGTACAGAAAAGCCAATAACAGTTAACTAGTTATCACATAATTAAAGAAAAGAAAATAAACCATTACATATTGAGTTTATGCTTAACATTTCTAAACTGAACTGAATGAATGGGTAAAATAGAAATGTAAATTTACACAATCTACAGTGTGCCAACAAAACAACAAAATCTCTTGGAAAACTTGAATCTGAATGTAAACAAATGATAGCATATCATAGTGTGTGTGAACATTGAAAGACACCAGTATGAACCATGAAGTCCAGAGTGGAGCAAACCTGTTTTAGTTACAGTATCATTTGTCAGCTCTGTTGCTGTTATCAGCACTGCTATGTTGTTTCAGCCTGACACATCTCTGACACCAGACTAATAGCTGGAAGATAAAATCACCAGTTTGGCCATAGCTGCATCATGTACTCTATGTGTGTACTGTATGTGTGTGATATTAGGGAGGGCTGGGGGGGGGGTCAGGCTCAGGTCAGAGGAATTCCCTCTCAAGGGAGGAAATCTCTTGCCTGGTACCATCATTTGCTTACTTACTCTTTCCACCTCTCCCTCCCGTTTTCTCTCTCAAACCCTCCACCGCTACTTGCCAAAGCACATCTTTCTTTCCACTCAGAGGGAGAGAAAACATTCGGCCCTATGCGCTAAGTGCCGAAGTAAAGAGAGAGAAAAAAACACCAGTGGTGAGAGCAGAGAGAAAGAGCTAGTGAGAGATTCTGAAATGATTTCGATGATGCCACTTCAAGTCTCCATAATGCAGTCGATTGTTTTGTAGCTGACCTATGGGGTCCGGGAGGATTAAACAGGGAATTCCCTGACCATTCCTGTGGCATGCCATGATGTCTTGCAAACAGTCGGAGACCATGAGAGCATTACGTAGCTGGTTGACTAAGTGAGAGTGGCGCTTAGGGCAAAAATTAATGTGCACTCTAAACATACACACTGTGACAACATTTAGAAAGCAGGTGCAACACATTTTATGTCATCCTCGGGTAAAAAAAAAAAAAAAAGCTTAAAAAAGCATCAACAGGCTCCTTCTATTAGTGTTGGAGCCGTAAACATGCTGTCTACTATGAATGATGCAGTCAATCGGGGGAAAAAAATGTGTTTCACCTGTAATGGCAAAGAAGTGCAATAAATCATTCCATTCATGACAGACTGTTTTAATGATTGAATGATTATTTGCTGAAACCAGCTTCTCTCCATTTGATTTCAGTGTGTCTTTCCTAACTTTTTGTGTGCGTTCCTTTGTGAGTTGAATGCCGTAAGGTGTGCAGAGGTCGTGTACTCACATGTGTGGTGAGACCTCGTAGAAGTTGACTCCACGGTATCGCTCCATGTGGTTCTTGGTGTAGATCTCCAGGTCTTTGTATGGGTTAACTGACACTAGCACTGAACCAATGTATGTCTGATGGAGAGGGAACATACAGTCACACTACATTCATATGACAAATACTCTATCACCCTTCGACAGGTCCACATTAGCTGTGTCAGTGTGGGTGTGTTCAATTCAAGCATGATGAGTGTATTTAATTCAAGATTTACCCCTGTACTTTGTTGAGTAATTCTGCAGTAAAACAATTCAAATTGAGGTAAGACCAAACAGCTGTCTGCATCATCCACAGGTCTTGGCCTTCTTCCAAGTTAAACATACAGTATAATCCTAATCGACTACAGGAAACCATCCCAAAGGCCAATGTTAGAATGGTCTGAGGAGAGGCTTATAGGCCATTCTGTCATCTATTTTGAATAAAGTCTCCAAATCTCTCACCAGGTAAGGCAGTACTTGTACTTGATTTCTTTTTTTTTACTCTGGTCCTCTCTAAATGTTGCAATGTGCAGCAAACTGAACCATGTATGCAAATGAAATAAGTTAGATTTTTCACTGTGACTGGGACTAGGCAAAGAAAACAAACTGTAGGTGGCAAATTGTCCCTGTGTCCACATCAGTGTAATCCAGACACACGTCTGTGGATTAAATGATATTGACCACTTTTGTCTCCGTTTCTGATATTTTGTTAAACAAGTTAAATATGACACTTTACCATAAAATGCAGAAACACTGGCACATAGGTCGGCCACTAAGTAAAAATAATTACAGTAGAAAAATGTAAAAAGATAAGATATGTTGGGGGAACTTTAGAAATTCTGTCCGTGACAGGTCCATTTTACAAATGTACAACATTCTGCTCATTATACATCTTGGTCGCAATTCTTTAATAACCAAATTTAATGAAATCTGTATTAATGTGTTTATTTTATGTACTTAGTATCTCATACCAATATCAACCTGGAAATTAGAATTGGTCAGGCTCTACAGTAATACAAACACATGCAGTTAAAGCCCCACCCTCCTCACTACACCCACTCACATAGATGAGGTTCTCTTTGAAGCGTTTGCGCAGGTTCTCTATGAAGGCGGCCTCGCTGGTGAAGTTCTCCAGCAGGACAAAGTCCTGCACGCCCACCCGGTCTCTGGCTGTCAGGGCCGACTCCATCATAGCCCGCACCCCGTCACTCGCCACCACCTAGAGGAGGACAAGCAGGGAGTAGGTGGGGTTAGTGACTGAACGTAACAACATAAGTTAACCTATGTGGTGTAACACTTCATCAGTCAAACTCTGCTTGTCCTATGCAAGGACAAATAAGAGAAATGAAGAAGGGAGAGGGAGGGACCGAAGAACACCAAAAGCTACACATCATGCTCACATAATCCATCCTTCTTAGGGAAGAAGGAATGAGAGGACTAGAAGAAACCAGCAGTTGAAATCATGAATCAGTGCTGCACCAACTAGGAGACAGATGACTATAGGTAGGTATGAACAGTTTCTCACTGAACTGTGATTATGGAATAAGTGAAAAAAACATTTCAGGCAAATTTTAATAGTCGTCTGTCTCACCTGTGTCTGACAGGAAAGATACGCTTCTATTTTAAATCAGCCCAGCTGTCTACACAGGCCGCATAATGTTTTGCTTTTTACTCAAACTTTACTTGTGTAAACATGACCCGAACATTCTTTCTTTTCAAGTCTCTTTTCTTCTGTTTTCCGCATGTAAGAGTGATTGTCGGGGCGGCCTCTGGCTCACCCAGTGGGAGCGTTCGCCCAATGTTGGCTGACTCCCATCTCTCTCCCCCTTTCAATTCTATCCACTGTCACTTCATAATAAAAAAGGGAAAAAGCCCCCAAAAATAATCTTAAAAAAAAAAAAGAGTGATTGTGTGTTGGGCCTGAGTGCTGCCAAAACGCAGGTGGCCCACACCAAGTACTATGCCTGAAGGCATTCTGTGAAGACACAGACGGAGAACTAAGGCTGCACGGTATTGTCATAAACTCAAAGAAGAACAGCAAATCTGCACATTGGAGAAACTGTAACAAGAGAATTAATGTTTGAAAAATGACTGAAATGATTAATCAATTGTCGAAATATTTGCCGATTACTTTTCTGTCAAACGACTAATCAATTAGCGGCCTAATCATTTCAGTTCTAAATGTTGGGCCAAATTATTGGCTGTCATCATCTTTAAACCAAAGATTAGTCATTAATCATTAATAAGTCCTACCTGTACCATAAGCTCTCCTCACATCTTTTAGGTCTTAGAGAAAGTCCCCAACTTTTAACCCTACAATAGAGCACATTCAGACCAATGGCTGTTTAAAATCTAAAAGCCATTCACAGACAAAATTCATTCATTCAAACATACAAAAACATAAAAAGGAGATTTTATGTTTAGCCCCTAAGTGATCTTACTACCTCTAAAAATTAAGACAGAGCCAAACCCAGATGTGGGTGGAAAATGTATCACTTCGACCAAAGTGCCCCAACCAGGTTGCACATATCTAAAAAAATACAGCACAAATTTAGAATAACAAAACTTACATCGTTTGGCAGATCAAAACGCATGCCCAGGAAGCCGTTTTCTAAAATAGAGACTTGAGTTTTACGCATAAGATTGCGAATGTCACCCACATCCATGTTTACCATGCACTCAGTTGGACAGATCTAAAACCAACTCAACTTTGTGCTGAGGGTAGAGGCAGGGACAACCTGCGCACAGACCAACACACACACACACACACACACACACACACACACACACACACACACACACACACACACACACACACACACACACACACACACACACACACACACACACACACACACACACACACACACACACACACACAGTACAGCAGGTGTTGTTGTTAAGCAGTACAGTAGTCTTTATCTCTCAGGAGACTACAAAGAAGAGATGGTTAAAGGAGGAGAAGAGAAAGCTTGAGGGACGAGAGAACATATTAATTAGCGCAGGGTGAGACAGGAGAGAAAAATACAGAGGAGAGGTGTTCGAGAAAGAAGAGAAAAAACTTGGGGAAGAGAAGATGGTGGATGCCAGGTTATGACTCCAGTCCTGCATTTAAACCCAACTGGAAAGTTAACAATACTCCCTGAAATTCCACACAGCGGCGCCCTCAATAACACAACACCGACCGCATTCAATCACTGCAGTCTATTCACTGCAGAACACACACGTGCACAACATGTTGATCGGATTTCATTTTGTGTGCATGATGAGGTTTGATCCTGGGTTCCAAAGGGGAATCACGGTGCTACACACATGGGGAGAAGCCATGGGAAACTGGTGTGGACCTAGATCTGTGTCTGTAAGTCCACTTAAAGGAGGCAGAACTGCCACCACAGCAGGGAACAATGAACCTAATAACATTAGCCAGCACTGCAGGTTATGTTTATGCTCTTTAATTAACTAAACCACCCCTGCACTTTATCTTTACTGCCTCTCAAAGAGACGAGTGGCCTGGCTAAGTGGGAAGCTGTTAGAGCTGACTCGCCTCTCATCTTTATGATCGGATGATGACTCAAACTTTCATCTGTGCCCCACTTTTACTTCTTAATCCAGGCTGTAACAACTGCGAGCATATGTGTTAGTGTGCAATGGTCCTCACAAGGACACAACAATGGCACAAATCCAAAATGTGGACAATTTGATTTCATCTCTTTAGGTTTTACAAGGCCCTACAATATATGTGTACAATTCCAAAAAACTTTGGAATGCATTGAATCAGTGTGGTATCAATAGAGGTAGTATTTTTTTGTTCAAGTTTTAATGCAGGCATGTGTGACTTCCCGTGTCCCACATCCCATACATCCTTGTTTCTCTCACCCCTGGACGCCATGAGCTCTGGTGACCTATTGTTTCACACATCACTACAGAAAGCAATGAAACTGCAGCTGTGTGTGTGTGTGTGTGTGTGTGTGTGTGTGTGTGTGTGTGTGTGTGTGTGTGTGTGTGTGTGTGTGTGTGTGTGTGTGTGTGTGTGTGTGTGTGTGTGTGTGTGTGAACCCTGAGAGCGGAGGGAGTGTGACTCTAACATTCCTTGTTACCAGTCGCTGCAGTTCTCACCTGTCAATCAAAAAGTACAGTATGTCTAGTGTTTTTGACCTCTGTGTTTTTTCTGGGGATTTCTGTACTTCTCTGTCCAGCTATTTTTGCTATTGCTGCTAATGCTAACTACGCACTTCTTTTTCTTAATCCAAAACACACATACTGTATGAAACATGACTTCCCGTGGAGCAGAGGATTTTTTTCCTGGGAAGTAGTTACAAGACAGCGGGTGTTTAGACCAAAAGTAAAGATTCATCATCTTGGAACAGGTTAAATCACCGTTAGGTGCAGCAAAATGGACATTTACATTAAGATGTCATGGTTTATTACAAATCCCTCCAAATATTATGGCGCCGGGGAGGAAAGAAAGCAGAGCCTTATTTCCTCACCTCTCCCCTTTTCTTCCTCCTCTATACATTCTATTTCTCAGTCACTTTCCCTCCTTGTTACAGTCTCTCGCCCTCTCTCTCCATTACTTCATTGTTTCCCAATGCCGCTTTCACTGTTTGGCTTTCCTGTGTGTAGTGTCGCACACCGGCCCTCCACCCGGTCTCAGGAACACGCCAAGTACGTGCCTACCCGGTTCCTACAGTACATGTCGTCATGTTTTCCAAATCTTGTGCAGCAAACAAGGTAGCTTGGAGCCAAATTAGCAGGAGGAGACCTGAAGAGGTACAACTCTCTGCTAAGACCTCTACCTCTATTAGTGTCTGACTCGTAGGAGTTTTTGAGGGCAGGTACCAATAAACATGTAAACCAACAAACAGCAGCACGTTATTCATATCAGACGTTAAGAAGAGCAATTGGCAGATTAAGTTTTTCCAAAAACAATTATCTGCCCAGTAGAGTAGATTAGTCTAAAACAATCCTCTCTACCACACTGCCAGATCTTCCTCATTTATCTACCTCTCTCATCCATTCTTCAGCTCCACATCTTCTCACAATACAAACCACAACAACAACAAAACCCTAGAGGAATTTATACAACACTAGGAGTTCTGTATGTCAAAAAAATGTTTACCGTAGAGAGCAATTAGGGCTGGGTATCATTTTCTAATGTTACTTGGGATGGCAATATCGGTTGGTTCCCCACTTTGGCCCAGACTGAAAAATCTGTTTTGGCACAACATGTTGTGCAGACATTCATGGGTCCGAGACGATGAATCCTACGGACTTTGGTAATCCCCAGACTTTGCCTCTAGAGCCACCATAAGGTTGACACTTGTGGTTTTGAGTGAAATGGCTCAGAAATCCGTTACAGACATTCATGTTCCCGTCCCCCAGGATGAATCACAATCACTTTGATGATCCTCTGACTCTTGACATTTTAACCTCGTCACTATCAAATCAACATTACACCTGCTAAACATCACCACACTGTCACTGTGACCAACAGTCCAAAATACTATTTAAGTGTCCCTCATGCCACCAAGTATTTTTCGCCACCTATTTTAATCACTTACATCTTGAATCTCACTATATTTTTTTCTACTGTGCTCTCTCCTCCCTTTAGTAACCCCCCTTCCTCTTTCACAGGACAGATTGAACAAGCTGCGAAAGGAGGAGAAAGCAAAGGGATCTGATCATCCGGCCAGCCTGTGAACAATAGCAACCTGACATTCACGTCGCCCCGGGTGCGCTCACAGAGCTCAGATGTCACACTGTTTATGTAAACCTCATCTAACCTGCTGCTTTCACTGCGCCATACAGTGCGCATGGATGGATAATGATTTGAATTAGAAGACATAACAGCCATCTAAAACCTACATAACCAGGCTTGAAGTCGACAGTGTTTCCACTTTACTGGCTTTTTGTGTTGGGTTGTACCAGTGCTGCTGCTTTGTCATTGCTGATACCAACACTGAGCACTTAAATAGCTTGAGTCTTAAGTAGCTTTATTGAACTTTATACACACCTTTCAACAAAGAGCAAAACTTGTATGTGTTCATCACTAGCAAACATAATTAAAATATGGCTGTGGATCTTAGAGGTGTGTCACTCAACTCCACTTGTGTAAACATCATGTTTTAGTATACTTTAATTAATAGTACTGGCAAGTCTTATCTTTCTTAGGTGTCTGTAAACAATGTAAAAATTAAGCAAATTTGCTTTATTTCCAACATTTACAATAATGTTGAGCTGAAACCATTTGTTGACTAATTTATTAGTAAAGCAATATAAAATGAATCCACAACTATTATGATAAATGATGAATTCATTCATTAAAATGTCAAGAGTTACAACTTCTCAAACATGAAGATATAGTAAGCCATTTTTAGGGGAGTTGGACAAGAAATAATGATAATTTGAAGACCTCTTTTTGGACTCTGAAGAATACATTTTTCAAACTAAACAATTGGAAAAATGAACAATAGATCAATCCTTAGTTGCAGCCCTACAATAATTACTTGTTTAGATTTAAAACAATTAAAAAGGGTAGTTCAGCAATTTAGTATTGGGCATCCATAAAGTGGTGGTACTCACAAGAGACGGACTTAAGAAGGCATGGTCAAAATTGAAGCAAAGGCTTTTGACTGTTAGTCCTTAATATGGGTCATAGTCAATATAGCCTAGTGTCTTTCATTAGCCCTTCTCTGATTCTTAAACGCCCACTTCTTTCCAACTCCACACCTCGATTTGAAAATGCAAGCTTTCTGTTAAATAATTGTAAGCCTCAATCAAAGGCACAGTAGTGCTAATGAGTAAGATAGAGTGCCCCTTTAAGAATTGCACTAATCCATATACAAAGTCAATACAAAGTCTAATTTCTGACATCGGATGGGTACGTAAAATTATTTTACTTTGTATGACACACGGCCACATACAGCATGCCTGCATGCAGTATGTCTTTCTCAGACTGAAAAGGGATTTAAAGAGCTAAGAAACAAATCAGGCCCCTGAGCGCTTAAACCAACTGGAATTACATTTTTGCAAATGAGAAAGCTTCAGGTTAAATATGCAAAAAGGTCAGGTCAGGTGCAGCAGTCAGTCCTGAAAATAAACTCGCATCCAATGTCGTTCGACTACCGTTTCACATGATTTGTGAAACTATAATTGCAACCAAATGGGTGAAGCGTGTGGTTCTGATGAAGAGATGGTTAGCTAGTCGCAGAATGTTTTGCCCTTTTTCTGCATTTTTCCACTATGAATCAGTTGTCTGGCACTGATTTCCCCCTCTTCTCTCATCTGTTCTGCACTAAAGAAAGGGGCATGAAGTGAAGAAACACTGAACGTCTAGATCCATTTTTTGAGACATGAATGTGGTCCTTGTGAAATTGTAGTAAGGTCAAAATGATGCCAAGTGTGACATCAGAAGTCATGCAAGGGCTTATGGTGCCCTATTTTATTAGTCAGTCTGATTTTTATTGACATTTTAAGAACATAATAAAAAATATGTCTGACTACGTGGACGCAAGCTATATTACCAGGTGTTACAGGTGAATGCAGGTGGAACAGAAAACAGACAATATATCACACTAAAGCATTTTCCATTTTTCCACACCTGTACAGGATCCAAGCTTATTAACGTTTTGATTATGATTACCATGGAAACACCGCTCAAGGCTAAGCAGTGAGCATGTTTATTTCAATCTCAAGAGACTGTGGAGCTGCTCTGCAGAGCAGTCAGACAGGTGGGACGAGCTAGCGGAGCCTCCCTGCAGGCGGCAGAAATGAACCAGCCTACCACAGGACATGTGGGCCAAAACAAGACAACCAGCAGCTGGGAGTACTCTACATGGCATATGTGGTCACTACTTCACTGAGGACCCACCATGATTACGTGTTACTGAGCAGGTCACTACTCTGCTGCATTTTTACCAGCTGCAGGTGTTCCATTCTATAGCTTACCCTGAACTTTGATCTCCTTTGAGGGGGCAGGGGAGCAAGTGAACGGACAACTTCCCCATACTGTGGAGTATCACATTTTGGTCACCGATTACAACCTATACCATAAAAGTGACAAATATACAACGACCGGTCAAAAGTTTGGGGTCACTTAGAAATTTCCATTCCACTCCATTATAGACAGAATACCAGCTGAGCTCAGTTGCATTGTTTTTTTTAACCAGGGCAGCAGTTTTCAGATTCCATTATGTGTTTACATAATTGCAAAAGGGTTCTCCAATGTTTTCTCAGTTATCCTTTTAAAAGGATATCAGATTAGAAAACAGAATGTGCCTTTGGAACATTGGATGAATGGTTGCTGATAATGGGCAATGTAGATATTGCATTAAAGATCAGCCACCCACTCAGATCAGCTGGTATTCTGTCTATAATGGAGTGGAATGGAAATTTGTAAGTGACCCCAAACTTTTGACCGGTAGTGTATTCTTATGTAGAACAGACATGTTGCTATATGGTGTTGAAACCAACTTCACCCAAAGTAAAATGTAGCTGAATTTAAAAGCACAAAAAATCCATAATAAAATATCCACGCACCTAAAACTAATACAAAATAGATACAGAAACAGATACAAAACTTCTCATATTAGTACAGGCGCACAAAAAACCCACAACTAGAATAACAGTGGACAGGCAGCTGAGTTTCACCTTGGTTTCACGATGCCCGAGTAGCTTTTACGGCAGGCTGGTTAACACTAAAACTCCAGTTACCATCTACCATCAACTAAACAGACAAGACTCCTTTACTCGGTTACTTTAAGTTGAGTAACTACCTTTACTTTTACCCTTCAAATCAAACATTTATCATTTTTACGAGACATTCATGAATCAGTCAGACACAAGAATTAAGCTACAACTTACCCGACACCAACGATACTCCATGGAGAAATAGCTTTGAGGTTTTCAAGTCCTTAGGTTTGTATTCCAGGTACAATGAGCTAGTTTACCAAGCCATTCAGAAGTTTTTTTACTTCATCACAAAGTGACAGAAAGTGACTGATAGCCTGAGGAGAGTGAGGCGAGCCCAACATAAACTACCTATTGGAGGCAGATGCCCTACAGGCAGTAATGACAACTGTGTCAGGAATCTCTCAGTGCATTGTGCGATCCTGACAAATCGGTGCTCCAACTCCCACACACACTGTTGTAGAAGCAGAGAAGGCTCGTAAAAAATGATCAAATCCTTATGGATGCATATGCATGTGCCAAAATGTGAGGGTAAAAACTCCTATATATGTTTAACTCTAGGAGTTCAATCCAGCATATTCTATCAGTAAGAGAAAATACATGCAGCACAAAAAAGAAGGTTTTAAGTCTCACATACCAATACATCACAGATACAGCATTGATAAATCGACACACACTTTTCTCATTAACATGCTCAATGTTACTCTCAGTAAATGCCAAAGAATGCTGCCTGGCCACATACAACACTACCATGTGATTGCCTCGCCCTGGGACGGCACACACACACACACACACACACACACACACACACACACACACACACACACACACACACACACACACACACACACACACACACACACACACACACACACACACACACACACACACACCCCTTCTCGGACATCAAACAGATTCAGATTCATTCTGACATTAACATGACAAATACAGAGTCACAGTGAAGAAGGATGCTGAGATCAAGGAGGTAACAGTTAAGGTAAGCATGTTGCTGTTACGGCTCTGACTTTCACCTGCCTCTCTCTCACCTATGTCCACGAAGTTCAAGAGCAATTTAACACACAATTTAAATGCCACAGTAGGTAGTCATTACAAATTCTCCCTCTTCCATTCCAATAAACTCCATCCCCCACCTCAATAGCCTGACCAAAAGTGAACCCATCTCTCATATAACTCCTTACCTTTCACACTCTTGAACGCAAACCTGCATGTGTAGACAACCAATTCTCGACTAACACTAAACCATCAGAAGGTGCTTTGATTTGTCCACGTTCTGACTGATTTTTTTCTGCAAGATGAACGTGTGGCCGGGTGTCTTACCAAAGGTCTGTACTTCATGGCTCCTTCCCTGCTCTCGAGTGATTTGGAAAGGTCTTTTCGTTCCCAGTGCGGTGATAGTCCGGCTATAAGAATGTGGCCTCCAGCGCCGCGTCACGACCACGATTTAGCCGAGAGTTTGTTTTTAGAGGCTCTCCCCTTCGTCCTGAGAGCCAGCTGCCATAGCTTCTCCTCTTACTGCTGCTCACACAGGCACACACCTCACTAGGACTCTCTTGCTCGCCACTCGTTCACCCAGTTTTCTTCTCCCTCCCTCCAGAGGAAATAGTCCCTGTGTTGGGTGACATATAACCCCCTCCTTCCCTCTCGCTTTGCTTTTTTTTCCCTTGTCCCCCTCTCCTCAATCCAACAGGCATTTATGCTAAGAAACGTACCATAGTTCCTCTCATTTTCTCTCTCTGCTCTTAAGAGAAGGAAGGGTATAAGAGAGCTAACACATCTCCTATCATATGCACACATACATCTGGCCCTAACCACCCCTGGAGAGAGAAAAAGGATGAGAAAGGAAAACATGTGTCCTGATTCCAAAGGGCTAAAGTGTGTGTGTGTGTGTGTGTGTGTGTGTGTGTGTGTGTGTGTGTGTGTGTGTGTGTGTGTGTGTGTGTGTGTGTGTGTGGATCCAAGCGTGCTTGTATGAAAAAGGGAAACTAAAAGTAAATGCAGCATGAGCCAATAAATAATCTTTTTGAGCAAAAAGAGTTTCCTTTTTCTTCCCTTCCCTCTCTCTCCAGACAGGCAGCCAAGAGTACCACTGTCATAAATACAGCTCCTAATGCTTACTGCATCTAGCACACACACACGACTTATCATCATTAGTCCAATATCATTACAGGGAGTGTAATTACTCCAGACCAGTGCTGCGCACACACACACACACACACACACACACACACACACACACACACACACACACACACACACACACACACACACACACACACACACACACACACACACACACACACACACACACACACACACACACACACACACACACACACACACACACACACACTCGCTGCAGATCAAAGACCTCAGCAGTCTAATGCATTTGCTTGTTAACACTAATAACAACTGACATCTTACAGGCAATGGGGGTGTGTTGCTGAGAACAAAGAGGAAGACAAGTTTCCGCTAAAGTTGCCAGACTTATACATAGACATTAATGAGGGATAGTTTGAAGCCTGGTGTCTGTTTAATTTTGTTTTTGTTGACGTGAGAATGCCATTTGAACTTGGGCCTCCCCAACTAAAATGGGATAGTTATCCATTTTGGGAAATACACTAGCTTTCTTACTAAAAGTTAGATGATAAGATAGATACCACTCTCATATCCGTCAATCTTCACACATTTTCGGATAAAAAAAAAAAAATGTACACATGAAAAGAGTCAAAAGTTGCTGATGCTGGACAGTAGGGCATTCTAGTCTATGGTGGAAGAGGCATCAAAGAGCAGAGCAGCAGCAGGAAAGCCAGCTTTTATAGGCCTCATTAGGATGACTCGCTCCTTCCTGCTGATCTAAGAGAATAGGCCCATAAATCCAAAGATGTGGCGCTTGCTGGTACTGTATAGTCCACGTCTTTAGGTCCATTTTAGATATCTTAATCTTTTGCCAACACACACACCTGAAAAAAAAAAAAAAGAGAACTGTGTATGTGCAGAAGGGTTTTTATCATGATAGGAGTATAATAATAATAATTTAAAAAAGGAGCTGATGGAAAAGTAGAGAGTAGAGTTTAGAAAAGTTGGAAATGAGGAAGAAAAGAACAAGTAAATGAGGGAATATATGAGTGCAGGTAAAGAGAGAATGGGTGTAATCTCTCTTGTTTCAGAAATCTGAACAGCCGTCCCCTGTCCTCATCAGCTCACAGAGCTCAGGTAAAGTCTTGGTCAAGGTCATTCTATAAATGCTTCTATTCAGCTCCTCCACTCAGACCAAGGAAAAGAAAACATCCTTCAAGGGGTTTTCGGATAGCACAAAGGTTCTTTACAAAACAGTAAATTGAGTAAAAGAACCCAATTTTAACAGCAGCACAAACCACAGAGCTATGAAGAATCCAATAAAAGTGGAGGACAATTAGGGCTGCACAATATATATATATTTTTTTGTATTATTGTCATCGCGATATCAACTTGCACAATAAACCTATCGCAAAAGGCTGTGACGTATCGCGAATGACGCTCACATTTTTTGTGTTAGTTGAAAATAGAATATCAATAGAAAATTACACTTTAAAATGTAACTATCATTCTTTTTTTGTGGTGCCTTTTACATCCAATGTAATGTTCAATTTGCTCAATGAAGTAATGTTGGAAATGATTTCCTTTCATTTGTTTTAAATTACAACAAGCAACTTGTTGTAGAACTCAAAAAAGCAGCAGAAAGGCAGAACTGAGTACACTCTAATATCGGTTTATTTATCGCATGTAATATCGTTATCAAGATATTCAACAATGTTATCGCGTATCATACACAAACGGCAAAATCACTGGACTCATACACAGACAGAGAGCAGGTGGAACTTCCATCTCTTATCAAAGAGTACTATAGGGACAATGTAGGAGAACACACCCTGGCATAACAAGGACGACCACACACACACACACACACACACACACACACACACACACACACACACACACACACACACACACACACACACACACACACACACACACACACACACACACACACACACACACACACACACACACACACACACACACACACACACACACACACACACACACACACACACACACACACACACACACACACACACACACACACACACACACACACACACACGATGCCCTCTGCTGGTCACCCCCATCTAAATGAAACTCAATAAGGAGCCATTAGGTTTTTGCTGAGGCAGACATGAAAATGCCTGAAAATAACCCCCATCTCCATCTCCCTGCACGCTCACAGCGAGTGACCTATGGAAATCACACACTTTGTACAGGACTTAGCAGTGTCCGTGTCAGAGATTAAACTTTGTACTTCTCCTTTGAGTCCCCTTCCCTTTTCTCTTTCTCTTCATTGCCAGTATAATCAGAGCCCCTGCTGCAGGAATCGGAGTAATGTTTTCCAGACTCTCTCTCTCCCCCCACTGTGTGAGAATACACTGGACAGACGGCAGGAAACAGACAAAGATACATGAGAAGATAGAGGGTTGCAGTTGTTAAAACACCCAACATATCAACTAGATTCATCCGTTTGTTCATCCGCGCTAATGTCTCTGGCTAAAACTTCAGTTGTTTTGGGCAAGTGTGCAGACTTTAAAAGGTGTGTTCCTGAGTGTGTGTGTGTTTCTGCAGGCTCATGCTGAGGCAGCATTCTTGTGCAGAGTTGGAGGAAGGAGGGGCTGTATCTGACCACCAGTATCTCGCTCAGCTGTCAGAGACTTTAACCCTTTCTTATCCACTTTTCTTATCCCACTTCTGCATCACTTACATCCAAAGTTAACCCTTTAGGGTTACGTGGGCAGTACACAGATTGGATCAGAATTTATAGACACCAAAAGTATGAGGCACAAAAATTAATTATTATCAATTATTATTGAGCCTTTGTCCTCTCCTCCCACATACTGCCTGACAGCCCCTCCTGTCTACACACACACTAGCTGAAGCTAAAATACAGTTTATTCAATCTGTCTTTTATAGCTCTGAAGCTATAAATGATGTGACATAAAAGCACTATGAGGGGCATAAAGCCATGGAAACAATACAAACATTGTTTTATATCTGCCGTTTGGCCAGAAGAAGAGTTTTACAACTACAGGCTCTGATGCCATATGCAGCCTTTTGGCAAGCAGTGCCAAAGAAGGTGCAACAAATTGTGTTATTTTATTTACATAGGAGGACTGTCAGGGTCATTGTTTGCAGGGTTTCCCAAATACTCTGTGTGTGTCATTAAAATAAGTCAAAAATCCTATTCAAAGCACAGCCTATGTTGATGTTCTTAACCAGAGACACACACACACACACACACACACACACACACACACACACACACACACACACACACACACACACACACACACACACACACACACACACACACACACACACACACACAAACACCACACAACCACACACACACCCACACACACACACACACAACTTTCAGGGAAATGCATGTGACCTTGACTCCGTGGGAAATCAGAAATGGGAACTTGACTTCCCCCCTCCTCTCTCTCTCTCTCTCCCTCTGTTCTCCTCCCCTTAAATTCTTCTTTGCTCTCTCACTTCCTTTCCAGCAAAGTTTGTTCAGAGTTATCTTGGATATATATATAGCAATTTTCCACTTTCCCTCCATTGCCCATACAGTCCAGAAATAGGGCTTGGGAATGTATCATCATGTAACATCATGCCACACTAATCTGCCATATTTATTAGAAGCTAATACTGCTGTACTGCATTGGTGTGACTTGGCCTGTAGAAGGATCAGCTGCAATATTGTCTTTAGTACAGCTGAAGAATGTGTGATATTTCCTCTCTCTAACTCCATGCCATGTTGTCTTTGGATCATTCGTTCATTATTTGGGGGTGGGGGGGTTAAAATGTGACTAAAGTAAAGCGCAACTAAAAGTGACGTCTACAGCAGCTGCTCCGTGTAAACAAAAGACAACTGCAGCCACACGTGGCGGGTTGTATTGTGGAGCACCCACAATGCAGTGTGCCACAACATCCATTTCCAACTCCAACACTATCACAGCATCCTGGACATGTTCAATTCAATGAGGTCAAACTCTAACACTAACTCACAGACTGAATACAGAAGATGTCCCCATACTAGTATTAGCCATGGTATTGTTTCTCTTACACAAGGCAGATATTGGTCTTTCAGTAGACATTAGGGATGCACTGACCCGATACGCCCGATCGTTAGTGGCCCAGATACTGACCTTATTTAGCAGAATGTGTCCATGTTTTGTTTGTCTAAGGACACAGATGCTGCGCTAGAGATGTGATGGACTTCCTGCCATCAGTTTCATGCGATTTCACTGATCTACAGTTGGTAGCAGTAATGTGCCAAGAAAGGCAGTGAAAAGACTGCAAGCAAGTACACATGGATGAAAGCAATGCACAATTTAAAATACAAAAAAACTACTACTAAGTAACAACCACTTTGCAAAGGTTTTATGAGCAAGGAAATGCACTCAACACGTTTAAGCCTCAAGGACACACATAAGAAACACTAAGAAACTATTTAGAAATAACTGGGTTTTCAGCAAAAAGCGCTGGTGCCTTGTTATACTCATAACAATAACATTGTATTTTTTATGGGTAGTGGGAATTTGTATAAAAACAATAAACGTTAAAAACACTAAATATCATAAAATACAGATTGCTATAAGCAGCTTGAAGCTAAAATCTGTATCATCTGTATCATCAGTGGAAGCCTAGAGTTAGCCACAGCTCTAACATGACATACACTATGGAGATCTCTATCAGTGCTGTACTGTTGCATCATGTTGAGCACACCCTTCATCACAAGTTTGCACGGGTTCATTTTCAGCCTGTAAAGGTTTCATAAGACTGATGAATCCTAGGCGTAAACTGGGATGCTAATATACAGCTATACTAGGCTATGACATCAGTAATGCAACATGGGACCAGTACTTGTTGCCATTTAACACTATAAACCAAAATCATCAATGGTGCCAGGAGGATTAGCCTGGGATGGAACAATAAGTAGCATATACTGAACGCTAAAATGTGTAGAAGGGTGGTTGAAATATATCAAACAAAACTCCCCTCTACAGTGATGTCCATGTGGATTTTCCCTGCCATTATGAGGTGAGGTTGCAGCACCTAAGCCAAATGAATGCAACTAAAAGACTTTTCTCAGATCTAATGATTGTAGTTGGTCTTCTTTAGCAAGTTCTGTCTTTAAGCTTTTTGAGTGTTAGTTATTATTTGCCCTAGCTTTTCCAACATTTTAGACCCACATATGGGAATAATAACGGTCCAAAACGATGTATAAAAGACGCAAATCTAACACAAAGGGACACAAACCGACGCCAAATGACCACAAAGAGACAAAATCCCTTGGAGAGACACAAAATGCTATGGGAAATTGCATTTCTTTTTGTTTATTTTATATAGTGAAATAACATTTTCGTGAGAATGGATGCCTAAACCTCCAGCCAAATACTGACAGTAAAGTACAGTCCATATGATGACTCCACCCGTCTCTATTACAACATGATCAACAATCATTTTACATGTCATCTAAAACCTCAGTCCCAGTGGGCAGAATTACACTATAGCTGGCTTCCAACCAAAAACAATATGTCTACTCCTCTATGCTCAGTTATAAGTTATGTTAAAGGGACACACCTAGTTTTGGGGAATGTTGGCTTCTTTTGGCAACTTAGCTGTTATGTGTTGAAATATTGTCCAATAATCTACCAGGCACGCCTGTCCCTGGTAGATCAAACTTAACCATATGCAATGCTCAATGAAAGGAGCATTAAAACGGAAAGTGGAAAGTAAGATGAATGACTTGCAATCAGGTTTGTGCATCCCCCTAAGCATAACAAAGCATCAGGTCACATGTTACACACAGTCATCTCCTTCATGTTACTACTACATGTCTATTTGTTCAATGTATAGAGAGTTAACACCTACCAAAGTCAAATTCCTTGTATGCAAGTATACTTGGCCAATAAATCTGATTCTGATTCATAAATGTCTTTCTCTGGCTGTTTTTGTATATTGATACTTTACATTAGCCTAACAAAGCCAGCATTGTAATCGGTAGTAATACAAGTCTTTACAATAGCTTTAACAGCACTATTGGATGAACCTTTGGCCTGTCTTTGCCGTGGAATAAAACTGTCAATGTGAGCTGTGAGAGAAAAGCCAGAGATGGATTAAACCTTAACCCCTGGCTACAAATCAAAGAATAAAGGAAATACAAAGTGTCTTAAAGTGCCCCTTTGAACTGTTAAAAGCCTGCTCAAATTCACTGTAAATCTGCACATAACCCCCACCAACCTAAACACACTCATGCAAACAAGATCCTGACCATTCCACCATCATCTCCTGCCTTCACCTTTCACTTTGCCTCTCTTCCACGCTGTTACCCTTACTCTACTTTCACATTTTTCACTGTTTCACACTCACACATTGGTACAAGATATCAACCATCTCTTGCTTTAGTCCTGTCTTCTTATCACCCAACCTGGATGGCTCATTTCCAATATTTAAACTAATTAAATGTCAAGAGGGTAAGGGGGAACGAGGGATCCAGGACTGACAAAAGGGGCGAGGGACCAAAGAGAATTAGACCAAAAAACTAAAGAGAGAAAAAAAAAAAAAAATGGCAGGGCGGCTGTGATGTCAGAGTGAAAGAATGCAAGCCGTGTGGGCGGCAAACAAGAGTCGGGGAACAGAGACGAGAGGGCAGAAGAGAGAGAGTGAAATACGGTGAAAGAGAAGTATCAGAAAAGAGGATGAGAGGCAGGAAGTTGATGACAGATGGTGAAGTGTTACAGTAACGACAAATTAAGATATTAAATGAGGGTGCATGAATGTGAGTGTGTGTGGTTTGTTTTTGACGTAACCAGCGGCCTGTCAACTTATGGTGGCCCAGCACTAAATATTGACACAAGGGGGTTCCCAGGGGCAAGTCAATCTCTCTCTCTCTCTCTCTCTCTCTCTCTCTCTCTCTCTCTCTTTTTTTTTTTTTTTTTTTTTTTTTTTTTTTTTTTTTTTTTTTTTTTTTTTTTTTTTCTCTCCTTTTTTTCTCTCTCTCTCTCTCTCTCTCTCTCTCTCTCTCTCTCTTTTTTTTTTTTTTTTTTTTTTTTTTTTTTTTTTTTTTTTTTTTTTTTTTTTTTTTTTTTTTTTTTTTTTTTTTTTTTTTTTTACTGAACCACCGCACTTGTGAATCGATAACAGAGCACACACACACACACACTCACACTCACACTCACACTCACACACTAAGGAGTCACTCCCTGTCCTTCACACACATTTAACCAACTTTACACACCGATGCAGCAACTTTGTGATTTCCTATAATCCTAGAGGATTGTGGAGTTAACTCTTTCTGGTGAGGAAGCCGGTAGTACCAGCTCTTCTACAGAATCTTCCGACTGATTATAACCCCGGATATGAGGCTCCAAATACAAAACACTGCTTTTAATTTAACACCCTATTTTAAACTTCGGGGTTTTCGCAGCTGGTGTTGTCAACGTGTACGAGGTCAACAAGTTTTACACTTTCCTTTTTCACAGAAGACATTTTGACATCCCACAGTAGGATAAGCAGGAGCGTAAATAATCAAATAAATGACGGCTGAATTCCATTTGGCTGCTTCAGTTGTTTCTCCTGGTATTGTGCATCCTGACTCGCCGTCATGGCTTACTGAACAGAACGACTACCACACACTCACGCTGCATAGCAAGTTTGCTTTTACAATGTAGTTCTTCTACTCATTATGTTAGTAGCGTCCTATTACTTGAACTGACATCCATTGACTAACTTATCTGTTTTGGAATCTCAACTTTAAACCAAAGTGTAAACCATAAACTAACCTCTTACCAATAGCGGGGACTGCCAGGAAGTCTTTATTTATGTTCATGACTGATAGAGGTAAAAAGAAAAAGACACATACTCCACTCTCCCACAGTCGACAGGCCCTCCCAGTCAACAGGGCAGGTGGTGACTTGCTGAGAAGGAACTCAAAACATTGGGAACATTCTACCTCTCCAACCCCTATTCCCACCCTTTTTTACCTCTGTGCATAATTCTCTCCCCTCTCTCTCTCTCCCTCTCTCTTTTCCTTCCTCTTCTGTCTCTATCCCTTTCTATAATCCCTTCTCCTTCTCTCTTTATATCCCATTACTTCGCCTCATATTCTCTTTCTACCACATCTCTCCTCTGTCTTCTTCGCCCCTATGGATAGAGGGCCTCTTGGTCTTATTTATACCCAGCAGGCCTTATGGAGAAGAGCTTTAGCTGTAGGTTAAAACAATGCTAGCCTGCCTGCACTCTGTGGCCCAACCCCATGATACAGACCAGCACAATAGGCTCTTGGCTTGTTATTCTAATGCTGATTTCCACCCTGAACTTTAACGGACGATATTTGGGCTAATAATCAGTGCCTTTAAATTCTACTTGTTTTAACGCCCAAAAAAATTAAAAAATGGATATTGTCCTGTCTTCATCCTGACATATGAAACTGCAGACTCCAAAAAATGGCTGAAATAATGTCTCTTAATGCAATCTTATAGTCTCATGAGGGCCTAAAGGCTATTTTAGAAAGTGTGTAATACTGTCAAAAATATTATCTTAACTGCAACTTCAAGCTAAAATTTGGGATACTACCCTGAAAGAAAGCAATTTAGCATTTCCCTCCTCCCCCCACCTCTTCCTGTTCCTCCTCTCTTCCGTCGCTTTTGTCATTACCTCGTACGCCAGATAGCTAAACCACCAAACAAAGTTGCAGCTAATAATGTTTGGATTGCACAACGTAAATAAGGAAGTATTTCATCAGATTTTACTGTCTGTAAGAAATGTGGGCCTAGTATCAACATGTAGTCAGTCCTCAGTTATTGTATGGCATTATATCAGCCTCAACAAAGTTGATGAAATGTCCAAACAGTGAATTTCCTGTTTACTCCAAGCATTTCCTATTTGCTGATGGGACATTAATAACAGCTGTACTGCGGGACAAAACAAAACCAGACTGATTAGAACCAACAGATACTCTAATAAATACTATACATTACAGAGATAGTGCTATGTCGTGCTACAGGGCACATTCTCTAATAGCAGTGTTTCGCCTGCATACAACGCAGCGCGGCTGCTAAATGATGAGCGCCGCTGCTATACAACTCTCCCCCAACGCAATAATCACTCTCTCTACGTTATGCAGTGAGAGTCGGGGACGAGCGAAGATTATAGATCGAATCATCTGGATTTTGAAAAGTAAGGACACATTTTTGGAATAGCATTTAAAGAAAATGTATAAAGTGTTACGTTTGAGAATGGAATATGGTGTGGTGTTCTGATACCTTATAGCACTATATTTTTTTAATAGGGACATTTGTTTGTTTGTTATATTCAGTAACCTGCTAAATAGTCTTAAAACCTGAAGAAAAAGAATTTTCTTTTTCTTCAGGTTTTGTGTGAGAAGATTGCAGATCATGATCCTGCCTGAAAAGAAATTGTGGTATGATCTTTTTGCTATATGGCCCACCCATAGTAGGTTTCTCTCCCCTCCATTGTACCCATCTTTCCCTCTCTTATTAGCCATCATCTTCTTACGTCAATCCCCTCAGCTGACACACACACACACACACACACACACACACACACACACACACACACACACACACACACACACACACACACACACACACACACACACACACACACACACACACACACACACACACACACACACACACACACACACACACACACACACACACACACACACACACACACACACACCTTAGCTGGAGGGGCGGGAAGACTATTTGGAAAGATAGAAAAGTGAGAAAGACAAGATTTGAAAGTAAGTGTGACAATTTGGAAAATAGTTCCTCAGAGGCCATCGGTTTCTCATTAAAGTAGGTTGACATGTCAGCATCCACCTAAAACCCTGACAAATAGATGGGAATTTCATGTGTGAACTGCTTGAACTCTGAGAGGAATCTCTGGAGAAAGTAACTTAACACAGACCCTCTCCCAATACTAGGGGATAGCTCACACAATTTGGTCACCCAGGTCATTGCAACATCTCTGGAATCTCCTTAGAGATTTATTACCAAGGGTTGGGCTGCTGAGATAGAAAATATACACACACAACTGCTCAAAGGGCAGGCAGGCGCGCACACACACACACACACACACACACACACACACACACACGCTAAGAGGATCTTCCATTCACTACACTCATTTGCAACCATAATCATAATCCATGCTCTACTTTAACTCACATTACCTCTTATTTCTATCCACACACACACACACACACACACACACACACACACACTAGTAAAAATAATGGAGCAAAGCTGACAATGCAGCGCGTACACACACTTTTGTTCAGGATGTCGCAGGTCATTTGGTTACAGTCAGCCAGCAGTGACCAGACAGCTACCCAACCCTTACAACACAAAGACACACCACCCTTCCAGCCATCCCCATGAAAATGACGAAATGTTATACAGTGCCAGGCATGACTAGTGTCCCCTGAGACTGAGAGACAAGCATAGAGACAGAGATGCAGTGTGTAAGTGTGTGTGTGTGTGTGTGTGTGTGTGTGTGTGTGTGTGTGTGTGTGTGTGTGTGTGTGTGTGTGTGTGTGTGTGTGTGTGTGTGTGTGTGTGTGTGAGGGGGGTTGGGGGGGGGGGTGGGGGACCATGTGTGGATGCCACTAAATGTCAACAATAAGTATGCTTGAGATTGTAGCAGCCTATATCACACAGTAGCATTGTTAGTGTTAGGTTATCTATCAATTAAAGACTACATTTCCCATGTACTCAGTAGGACATAGATTTATAAGAAATGTAGTGTGGAGGCCAGTAGAGGTTGCCGTCCTTCTCAATTATGTTTTTGAGTGTTTACAGTAATTGTACTAATACTGAATATATATAAGGTTAATGTTTGTTGTTAAAATGCTAAACATAGCACCCTCGATTGTTGCCACTGATACCCAACACTGATATTCACTCGTGAACTTGAAGGCAAAAAGCAGTGGTAATATAACTGACAACATGCACAAATCTGATTAACAATGACACAACTAGGGGCGCTTCATCAAGAAACCAAGGAATATCAAATATACATTTCTTAAAAGGAGAACACAGGACAAGTTATTTACAGGAAAGATATGGGTGTTGTAGGAGACAAAACTGCTTTTTGAATTCAGGTGGAATTAAAGAATGTCCTCTGTAAAGTCCAGTGCCACACCCAGAAAAATGTCACCCCACTGGGAACAGACCTAAAGGAACAGTTGTTCCAACTCTCTTTAAAACTGCAAAAGACACAAACACACACAAACACACACAAACACACACACCACTTGTCATAGTTAGACTGGGAAGGGCAGCTGTGGCATGTTAGATAGTGTGCTTTGATTATTTGTGTTTGTTAAAGAGGTATGCGGCTCACAGCTGTGTTGAGGATAAAAATACATTAATTAAGAAACAACTGTGAAATCCTGGTGGCCTAGAGATTTAACATGCAGACCATGTAATGCCAACGTTCCCAGTTTGAGTTCCACCAACAAACGCAGCTTCTCTAAGCACTTCTTCACTTAGGCACAGTTGTGCTTTAAGCCAAATGCTAACATCAGCATGCTAACATGCGCACAATGATTATGCTAACATTCACCCTCTATGCTCCATGAATCTGTGTACCCAATTATGTGGGAATCCCTCCAATAGTTTCTGAGATGCTGCAACAATGGAAAAGATTGCAACACAGGTGAATATTAACCTCATTAGGAGAGAACAGCAACCAGCTTTTCAGGATGAGGCTGCTCCCACTCAAGTCTTTCCATTCATTTAAAATAGGGGTAGTGCATTTTTAGGCTGCAGCGAGAGTTTTAAAAAACTATGAGGGTAGAAGGCGAAAACACAAGCACTTAACTGCCCAGGAGTTTGACTGTTTCCATCCAGCAACAAACTCCAGCACAAGGCACAGTCCCTCCTCTTTTCTTTCTCTGTGAAATGAAGCTGCCATCAAGTGAGGTTGGAAATGTCAAGATCTATAAACAATCTGACGAAAAACACTTGGTGACACTCCCACACCGCTGCGGCGAATCGCCGTACCGACTGATCTAGTGTGAATGAACTCTAATGCAGCATAGAAAGTGGACTGCAAGTGACAGGGAGTGTGGTCTGATAAGGAACTTTCATGGCAGCAAGCACTGTCTGTCCTTCACACTCTTCAATATCTGTGTCAACTTTGGATTGCTCCCAGTCCAGGGTGTTACCCTGCTTTACTTTCAATCCATGCTGGAATACGATATTGCTCAGGTATCTGTAGCTAGGGGTGCACGATTCACAAAATGTCACGATTCGGTTCAATATTGATTTTCAGGCTCAAGATTCGTTAAATTAATTTAAAAAAATGATTCACAGTATGCAAATGTAGTTACTTTTCCCATGTGATTGCAGTATACATACAATTAAAAAAAAAATGTAATTAAAAAATATGAAAAGATTTTTGGAATTCTATGAATCGATTTTGAACTGGTAGAGCTTGAATCGTGATTCGAATGTGAATCGATTTTTTTGCACACCCCTATCTGTAGCCATCAGAAAGGTCCGTGTCGGTCAAAGCCATACCAGCTATCTTTTCTATTGTTTTTGCATTTCTTTAGGCTCAATTGGCTGCTTCTTTTCCTCCTATCTTTCTGCTGGAATGTGGCTATGCTTTCAATACCGCATTTACTTTTTATCTTCTTTCAACCTCACAACAACAGATTAACTTATTTATACGCCACTTTTCTGCTGCTTTCCACATTCTACGTCCTACCCCATCACCTCTTGCTCTTCCTTCATTTCACTCCTCCATTTTCCCCAATCTCTCTCTTTTTCTATGTCCAAGGACACACCTGCTCGTACTAAACTAACATTATTAAAGCTCCACGGAAAGATTTGGTTAAAGGTTAACAAAAGGTATTGAGTGAGAGAGGAAGCTTTCATAGTCTTAACCAAGGACGTTTGCTGTATTGTCGTCGTAGTCAAGGCTATGGAAAACACACTGTACGCACACAGTTTATTTCCGCTAAGTTACACTGCCATTTCAGAGAACTCCTATTGTCCTGCAGCAGGATTTGGTAATACATAGTATTGTTAAACCATTGTTGTCAGGCGTGTCATGTTGCTCATAGAGTAAAGGACCAGTCACACCCGCATTTCAAACGTCTGAATTTTGTGACATCACGATATTTCATATCTCGATAACAATTTGTATCACTAATCTCTATATAGCATATTTTCTGGTAATTCAATACATAAAAATGTGCACCGTTGACCAATAGTAAGCCATGTTCAAACTGCTGATCTTTAAAGGAAGAGCGCTGGAGTGTCCAAAATGGCAGAAGCGTATTAGCTCGGTTGCATCATTATATTTTATATAAACCTCCAGAGTTAATACTGCTGCACAAAAGAGGACTGTTTTTAAACACAAACTATGTGAACGATGTATCATTAGCAAGCTGAGCTAACAAGCTTTAAACAGCTGGCAACATGCTAGCACAAGCTGCTGTGACAGACGAGCATGTTGCCCACTTGCTGTGTGTGCGTGTTAGCAGTTAGCTTGCCAACTAGTCCACAAAGATGTGCAAATTCATTCATACCAATTTGTGTGAATGTTTATTTAAATATGCAGAAAATGTACAGTAAAGGCAATTATAAACTCCTAATGTACACTATCAATCAAAAAAAGACTGGCCTGATAAGTTCACAGTAACAATGGTTCATTAAACATCCTAAAGGTTAAAAGGTAAAAACTGCTCCAGCAGAACATTTCCGATAATGCGGCTATTAGTCACACACAGGGCAAAGTTGTTCATGTTTGAATGCTCAAGTCAA
Source organism: Perca fluviatilis (assembly GCF_010015445.1). Classification (NCBI taxonomy): domain Eukaryota; kingdom Metazoa; phylum Chordata; class Actinopteri; order Perciformes; family Percidae; genus Perca; species Perca fluviatilis. The sequence goes on along the minus strand of NC_053113.1, from coordinate 17,358,159 downwards.
GCCATCAAGCTCATTTTATGCTAATTATCATAGTCCAACTTTTCCTTTCCCATGTCGTTTAGTGTTTCTCCTGATACAAACATGCCTCATTCGCTCCGCCTTTTTCAATTTTAACACATGAACGAGAGATATGGGCTTAGCTAAAACTAGTAAAACTAGAGTTTATCTTAGTTTAAAAAGGCTTGGGTAGGGGCGGGGGTTAAGGAGAGGAATTTTATTTGGTGATTATTATTTCCGTCTGTTGAGTAGAGCTCCAATGTGCTCCAGAGTCTCCCATCAAGCCAACACTAACAGGGACACAGCATATGCACACTTGTTTCAACAAACACTAAGATTTGCCTTTGGTGTCGTATCACAGCAAACAGAGTGGGTAGGTGTGTCTCAACACTGACAGTATAGTTAGGAAGCAGTTGAAAAAGCACCGGTACACAGGAGAGGAGCTGACATAGTAATTACAGTCATGATGTAGTACAGCACCCAGAGGGCTCAGGTCAGTTTGTCATGATTACAAGGATGGATGGAGAGGGAGAATGGATGAACACACACTGCGCACGTACAAAAACACACAAGATGCTTTAAGTCTTGTTATGAATTGATACTATAAATAAAACTGAATTGCTTAACAGGCACGAATGCAGACAAGTCATAAATGTATGACTGAAGGTGGTCCTAATATGTTGCTCACTACAGGTACATTTACGTGTGTCATAAGTCTATTTTGGAACGATATACACAGTTTATCTTGCGCACTCTGGGGGAATGTTTTTTCATTCCTTAGACCACCTACTTTCTCCATGTGTGGGAGGCAGAGCTGGAATAAAATCACTCCCATTAATAGGTATTCAAATAAACACCATAGTCTATTATTGTACATGGATTATTGTTATAACTAACATGGGGTCAAGGGCTTAAGTAATGTCCAATAGGTCTGTGGAAAATCAGTCTGGTAAGGTATCCAGAATGTTACAACAGGATTTAAATGAACCTTCTTTTTTTTTTTAACAGAACATCCCTAAAATAGTCTCAGAAATGTAGGCGCACACACACACACACACACACACACACACACACACACACACACACACACACACACACACACACACACACACACACACACACACACACACACACACACACACACACACACACACACACACACACACACACACACACACACACACACACACACACACACAAAAAAAAAAAAAACTCCTCTCTTTCTGGCCTGAAGATGTGCAAGAGCAGATGGAATTGGATTACAAATTATCTTGTATTATCTGGTTAATCTGAGTGAAGGTGTGCAGGTGAGGGTAAGGGTGTGAGAGTAAAGACTGGAACAGGATTAGGAAGTGAGCAAGTCAGCACTGTGAGAAGTAAACATGGATGAGCAGTTCTGTCCTCAGTTGACACCGAAAAGGCAAAAGAGGCAGGAGAAGGGACAGTGAAATGGACAAAAGAAAACAGCCCTTCAAGTGTTCTAATACATTACCAAAGATACATGCAGTTGTCACTAAAAAAAAAAAACACATAAATGAATTTGTGAATAATATTCTCTTGATGGTTAAATCCCTTGCACGACTTCCAATGTGTTCTATGTTTGTATTCCAGTGATTTTAAAGACTCTGGATTATTAGAGAAACCGATAAAAGCCTACATTCTAAAAAGTTTCATCAAGTCAAAGATATTTGAAAGAAAGATATCTAAAACAATGATACTAAAATGAAGGAAAGTCTTTGTCATACACATTCATTTTCAAGTCATTTGAGGACTTCCCAGCTCCTGCAGATACATATACAAAAATGGCAGTGAAGCTGGCATGCAGGATTTTGAGTCATTTCCAGGGTGGTTTCCAGTCCCACAGCAGTCAAGTCTGTAATACTGAGGAGAAGCAGGACTCAGTCACTCATAATGTTTATTCCCAGCAGGGCGGGGCTCGCTCTACCGCTGGGCTAGCTTTGGGATGTGGGGGGGAAAAAGCTGGCCACAGCAGCGGGCTAAAACTAACCAGACACACACACACACACACATACTGTACACACACACCCTCCAAGACTGTGAGACATCAACATACAGGTAACAGTCTGAATCACTGCCAGACACATACACTCATTACTTTCATTCCACTAGACCCTCTTCTTACTTTACAAAGACCGCGCTTCTGCATCATTTCCAACACATTCTGAAGATCTCTGCCATCTGAGACAATTAAAAAAAAGGTAGACAGGCAAGATCCTGAATTGCAAAGTGGTGATGCAACAGAAAAGAGAGAATGGCTCACTACCTTAGATGCCATACATTAATCCTGATTAACCCAAATGCAATTGTTATTTATTCGGCAGTAAATATTTTAAAAGTCACATCATTTCAATAATTTAAAAATTTCTGACATGTAGCCCCAGCATTACAAAAAATGTCTATCATCAAACTGTAACACTATTTTCAACTACTTTAAGATTTCACACGTCAAATGACATATCAGCTGCATTCATCTCTTTCTCTTCAACTAACACTTCAACCCCTTTCAGGTCTCAATCATAATTTACTTAATTGCTGCATACACATCATCAGAAGTCCATACACTTGGACATCGACCATTTCACTTCAACTGACACTGACCAGCCGATATATAAGCGGATATTTCAACTCCTTTCATTGCTTGAGCTTTAACTGAACTCATTTTAACACTCTCATTACACCTTAAATGACACTTCAACTTCATTGAGTGCATACACACTTTAACTAGAACTTTCAGTTTCACTTTAAATGCCATTTCAACCCCTTTCAGTATTTATATTTCACACTATAACCTCAAGTGTTTTAGTATTACAATTACTTCAAATGTTTCAAATGCAAAGTTTGAGCAGTGAGCACACATTTCTCAGATTTCCCCTATGTAGTTTTTGATTTTGTCTTTGTTAACATCAAAGTTTCATAAACAGTCAGTTATTAGTTGAAAAAAAATATACTTAACTTCATTTTTATGTTAAGGTCCGTAACAATAGCTTGAAATTATCGATTGAACCATTGAAAGACTTCTGAGTGTTCAAACCATTTCCAAACACTGACCTCTCACTAAAATTCACAGCAATGTTCAAATATGCCAAGTGTTACTATTCAGTATCCACAGAATATGTGATAGTTGATATCAGCTTTAAAAAAGGTGTGAGGATGCTAAAGAACAAAAAGGAGAGTGAGCTAAGTGGATATGAACCCCCCACTACATCTCTGCTTAAGACAACTATGTGCTCAAATGGTGAAACACTCTCTAATGCACATGCTACCTCTCATCATATATCTGCATCTCTGTCTCCTGCTGTCTGTCTGATGAAGCCTAGATCAATAGCCATCTCCATCCACTGTCTCCAACACATTCCCATCTCGATGTCTAAGTCGAGTCAACTTCCCAAATGCTCGCAGTCTCTATCAGCGTTAGTCATCTTCTAAACCACCTCCCACACATAGCACCAACATTACCAACTAATAAAGCTCATTTTGTTCACTCAGTTTAATTATCACTTGACCTGATCTTTGTCTCATCCCTCAGGTATCTCGCCCAGGAAATAAGGAGTGCTCAATCCATGTGTCAGTTTGCAGACACTGGACCTTTTGTTAAATCTGATAAGAGCTTGTCTGTGTCATCCACTTCTGATGGAGATTTGCCATGACCACAGGGAACAATGTAATACAAATGGCTGAGAAACTGTTCTTGTGCCAAATATAAGTGTCCTTTTTCAAAAGGCTCAGAAACGTGGAACTGCAGCTGTACGGTCTTACAACCGAGGACATGGTCTAGAAAAAGTTGGAGGGGAAAAACTAATTCAGTCACTCTTGTTCCTGATCATTATTTAAACCTCATGTAAGCTTTCTTCAACATTTGATTTGTCATTTTTTTCAGTACCTGTAAAGCCCTGTAAAACAATCTAGGGCATGACAACTGTCAAATTTGAATATTTATAAATATTATTAATAATAAAATCTGATTTTGTCCAATAACCCCATGCTGACCCACCTCTTCATGTCTTAAGAAATGGGTACAAAGGCGATGAGTCAACTTTGAACTGCAAACTGCTGTTGCACTAGAACCTTATCAGTCCTATTCCAGGCTTAGTCTAGTGTGATATCTGTGCTTAACGTTATCAGAGCAACATGTCCAAAGCGCTGACCGTATCTTCATGGTTTGGGTTCATACAGTAGTCACAGATGCCAGGTTTTAAACCAGGCATGTCTCACCTAATGCATGTCAAGGAACAGATGTACAACCCATGACAAGTTAGCAGTTAGTTGACCTATATCACTTCAGTCGTTTCTCCTGTTCCTGCCTGCTCTCTCACATCTTTCATTAAAAGGTAACATACACAGCACCTTAAAGGAATAGTTCAGTATTCACATTTAATAATGACTCCACGGTGGGGGGGCTAATTGACAAAGATTCTTTTTGTTTCCTTGACTTTCCTATTGTGCACTATGTCAAATACATTATTTTAATTACCCTTCAAGCCTCTCTATTCAATTTAGAATTTTCTGACTGAAAAACACATTCATTTTCTAGCTAAGAATAAGAAGAAAGGATTGAAAACACTTTCATGTCTGAATGCTAAAAAGGAAGCTACAGCCAGCTGCTGGTAAGTTTAGCTTTGCTTAGCATAAAGATTGGCATCAGGGGGAAACAGCTAGAGTGGCTCTAAACAAAATCAGCCTACCCGCACCTTACCCGCAGTTGTTCAAAAACCATGCTAAGATAATACGCACATTTGCTAACATGTTGAACTATTTCATTAACATCTATAAATAATTTCCAAATTATGTTTGCAACATAACTAAAGACAAGACTGTAAACAACAAAAAGGAGAAGATCATTCCGTTTTGCCAGGTGGAACTGGTGGAAAAACTTTTGCCTGGCACTTAAGGTAGAGGGTGTTGTTTTTCCAGTGCAAATTAAAAGCTAAAGCTAAACTAAAGCTTGCAATGGTGGATGACGAAAGGATGGTAAAATTCCTGATATTTGAAAAAGCCACACGCCTTAATCCAAACCCTTAGTGCAGGCGGCCCAATCAACGAGGACTAAACTTGTGAAGTTACAACGTCACGATCCCTCACCGGCTTCCCATCCGTGCCAACAGCGCTGGTCGCAAAGTCAGACAGTTCACTTCTTGGAACTCAATCCCGGCCTCTGCTGTGATGGCATGAGTGTTTTGCCCATTTCTTTCATTTGTGTGCAGTGTAAAAATCCTTCAGCGTGACAGCTTTATCAAGTTTGATATGACACGTTTAAAAAGGTCATGAAATTGGAAATAAACCCCTCGCTGAGCATTTCCTATAACATGGTTCAAGTACATGAGTCTGTGCGAACTGCATATGAATGCATGAGAGTCTTTCCTGTTGTATAGGCGATGGTGAAGGTCTGGCTAACAGCCAGTCAGGTGTATCCTATGGGTTCCTCCCAGGATCCACACCACATGTAGCGGGGAGACTACATGACGTGGAAAACCTTCACCCTGTCAACAGCTGTTGCTGTATCCGCCAGAACAGAAAGCAGTGGTTCTCAAAGCACATTCAACTTCCCAATAATGTATTTTACTAGTTCACTACTTCAACGCATGCATACTCCTTGAAATAGGGAATTGGTAAGATAAGGAATCTGCTACGAAGGAATGTACTAACTGACATAACAATGGGGGCAAAGTCAGACTGCAAGCCAGGGCAAATGAATCAACAGTCTCCTCAATCTTTGACTGCTTAAGTTAGGAGCACCTTGAATAAAATGAAAAATATGCCCATTATACTTTGTGCTTGATCATTCTTATATTCATATGAACCCATTTGACAAGCCATGTGTCTTTGCTTACATAAGTATGCAGGGCCAAAGGGGAAATGCCTAACCATGCAGAAGCGGGTTGACATTTGGGGTAAAAGCTCTTTCTAACTCCAAACAACCCAAAACCACTCTGACCACAACTCTGTCCCAGCCACAAAACAGAAATACTACCAAAAGACCCAGCCCATCAAGATTAAAAAAAAAAAAAAAAACTTGAAGCAAAGAACAAAAGAGAAAAATCAACTTTAAAGCATCTATGCCACATCAGTCCAATGGAAACTACACCTAAATGTATCTCACCAGGGACAGGGGGGGGAACTGCTTTGGAAAAATTAATTGACAACAGCACATTGATGTGTGTTTTGTTCCAAGTCAGATAATGGTGCAGACTGTGCATGCTGAATATTCTGCACTGTGCACTGTCCTCGAATAGCCACCGTTCTTAAATCAGACATTTACATCACAGGTAGAAATGAACACCCTGTGTAGTCCAATGCTGCAACACTGCTGTCTTTGCTACTCTGGCTACAAAGCCAATCATCTCTAATAATAAGCTGTCATTTAAAAGGAGCTTACATCTAAGTTACAGCAGAGTGACAGTGAACTTAGTGGCAGCTGAAGGCAGCAGTGAATGCTGGGAGGCCCTGCCCTCCAGGTGACCGTGAAGCAACAGGTCAGCTGCTCTGAGCAGTTTGACCCCTTGAGGAATTGGCCTATTTCGCCCAATCTGGCTCATTCTTTAACACTTCTGGTTTCAATCTCCATGTGCATCCTCCTAACGTAGAGTGCAGTACAAGGCTATTTTCTTTTCTTCCCTGCTGCGTGGTTAATCTCCCTCAATCATTAACAAGGTGGAGATCAGCCGATTATAAAGCCAAAGAGAAAGAAAGTGTTTCTCCAAAGAGAACAGCTGAAAAGCAATGTAAACAGCAGTGAGAGAATCATTTAAATGACCAATCCCACATCTGCATATATTCATATTATATTTTCAGATCATTTTTTTCAGTTACAGCATCACACACGTTTTTCAAATCATTAGATAGGATTTATTGTCTACATTATGTCTGGGCATGAACAGGTTACACTGTATGCCAGGTGCTTCCCTTGTATTTACATCAAACCACACACACATTAACAGGTGGGCAGGCATGCTGACAAAGCCTTCCTTGCAGAGACACTTTCTCACGCTGAGCTAAGACAGCTAAAAAAATATTTAGGAACAAAATACATGACACAGAAAGTATCATCAAACTGACCAATGTTAAATGGGAATTTGGTAGGCAATGCTATTTAGGGAAAACAGCCGACATGTTAGTGTTGGTGGTTGATATCCTTATGATGGAGATGGTTACCAACTATTCATTTACCACAACAACATGGATTATAGCTTATGTTGCAAAAAAAAAACAAAAAAAAACATGGTCCACTCCCTCCTGACAGGGAGGGATACATCTAGCAACTTTACAGCAGCCCTTAACAGGTGTGATAGGCTTTGATGTTAGTTATAGGCTATCTAACTATCTTAATCTAGGTGTCTGTCTGGCGTCTATAAAAAGACAACCTGAAGGATTTGAAGTTGTAGGCTACACGCCAACTCAGTACGTGGCTTAAAGTTCACAACACTGCCTCAATGATTACAAGTCCTGATAACGGTCACGTAAAGAAGAGACCGCATTTGGTTTCTTTTTCCAACGACAGCCCAAACGGAACACACGTTCAGAAAGCATAGATAGCAATAGGCTAGTTATTTAAAACCGGTTACAACACCGGCATACACACAATACATTAACACCGTAGTTGAATCAAGTTTTCAACGAGATCCCAATAACCTCTATCGCACCACATTTTGGTAGCGTTATGGGGAATATGGAGTTAGCGGTAGACCGGTCGAGTGTAAACGCAAAATATTGTCAAAGTTCTCGAGTTGAACATATGCAGAACTGAACAGTGGCTCTCACTGATTTGTCACATGTCTTAACGTAGGTTTCACTGAGTAAATGAGTTGCCAACATGCTGTACGGCGTTAAATTGACACATTTTTGAATGCCATCTGGCATTGCGTTTTCTCCATACGGTAACGTCACGCATCAAGGCTATCAGCCCACTCACTCAAGCATGCTGCAATGTCACACGTTACTCTGCGGAGACTTTCCAAATGTCACAACTGTACCTAATACAACAACCTCGTCGTTACAAGTAACAGTTAGCTAAACTAAAAGTAACCCTGTTTATGCGGTATAAGCAGTGAGGTGCGTGTTTGTACTAAATTAACATCAAACGTAGCCTACCTTAAAACAGACGAGGTCAAAAAGAGTGCGGTAGTCTCTCTCTCTTCTTTGACTGAGGTTGTATCGTCCAAGTCCAGACAGACTATACGTTAGTGTGGGTATTTGGTTCAGTCCCTCCGCTGTGAATAGGTCAGCCCAGTCAGCCAGCCAGTCAGTCAGTCAGTCAGTGACTGGTGTCTGCCTGTAGGTTGGCTAAACGTGCAGTAGCCTACTGCGTGCGAGCCCTGCCGGGTTTCTCTTGAAACCTCCCACCACTCCCAGTTCAGACCAGCGCTCCCACTGTGGGCTCAGTTAAATTGTGGTTTCTCCCAGACTGCAGCCTCAGCAGAGGACTTCACCTCATCTTTAGCGGTATTAGTAGTAAGTTAACAGACACAGTCATGTTATTAGTAGCATATAATGATGCACTGCTCATGTAAAAAAAAAAAATAAAAAAAAAAATAAAAGAAACAGAGTAGGCTATGCGGGTTTTTTTGGGACTCCGTTTCCCTAAAACCCCATATGGGAGTGGTGTGGCAACGTGCAATGTCCCCCTTCCTTTTCTTTCACCGAAGGGCAGCACAGCCCTGTAATACCAGGAAGTTCACCAAAAACCCATCCCACAGCGCGTGCATGAGTGATGTATTTTAGTCAAGCCATGCACCATGTCGTCATTGTTTTCTCTACAAACACGTCAAGGGAAATAACCAGGGCCAGCCTTGCAATATTCTTGTCCAATGAACAAAAAACGCAGCAGTGCTCAGATCTCCACATCCTTCACATACTTTGAGTAGCCCTGTAAAAATAATTTCCCATGCTGAGATAAATCGAAGCGTGCCAGGTTCCTTTAAGACTAAAGCCCCTCGTGCTGGGCTAATGTAGAATAATATACAGACAGCTTTCATGAGTGGAAGGGAATAATAAACCATGTCCCCATACAGCAAAGCTACATTCAAAAATGTATAGGCTATAGCCTAATTTCATTATTTGCAAACTGACACGCCTGACTACAAAATTAAATCCAGACGGGGGAAAAAAAAAAGTCGTTATCCATGGCTACTTTTAAAAACACTTTCAACTTTTACAACTGCTGCCACTGGACGAAGTAGCTGCTTGTGCACAGATGTAAAACAGTCATTAAAATGACCAGATATTCGAGCGGAGTTTGACGCTGCCGCTAGGAATTCATCTTTCTCTTCATTGCAGGTTGTAGCCTAAGCCTACTCAGGGTAATTCATCTGTAAATTACACCACAGTGATAATAGAAAAGGCCAGGGTTGCATCAAACTTTTCACCAATTCTCAACAACCTTCAAACTAGTTAGATCAGTTTCAAAGAGTTCTTGTACCCCCTACCGATACCAAGGGCGTCACTGCACCTTCACACTGCAGTCTCCTCCTTCATACCGCCTTCATGACAAAGCCAGTAATAAGAGGCTGAGGCTTAGATTTCAATATTGAGCTGAAAGGTTTATCATTACACACATAACCTTTCTATTTCATTTTTTTTTTAATCTCTACAGCAGTAATAGAGTCCGGACACCTACAGGTGGTCCTTGAATGATATGTAAAGTCAGTCCCAACAGTTTTTTTTTATTTCACTCCCTAGAATTCCCAATGACAGAACTTGAGAGAGGCTATATGTGATAAAATGTTTGTATAGCAATGCTCAACCCCCAGCAGCAGTATACAGGGCCATAGCTAAAAAAAATATATATAAATACTGAGGTCAAAAATGTAACTCAACCTGCTGATCTCTATGTTTTGTTGTTGGGATTATTCATAGTTTGTTCATTCAGTACAACAGTTCAGTCAAGTTTTCTGTACATTTTTTTTTCACAACATGAATGTCTATTGATTTTTTATTATTATTATTAGTTTTCTTGGGCTAAAAAAAGTCAAATTTTAAAATGTAAAGCCTATAAAACACCCACCATGTGTTAGTCTTTAATTGCAAACAGGTTGTTTTTTTTTACACCTGAAACTAAAGATACTGAGTTCATGGCCTTAGTGTCCAGCATTATTTACAATTTCTGGTAGTGTGTATCAGTTTGGGGGTCCCCCACATAACACAGTTTTGGGAGATCAATGTACTGTATATGGAATGCCAAGAAAGAACGAAAATTCTCCACAACAGCCTCTCTATCATTTCATATATCACTGCAGAGTTATGCGTCCCCTGCTGCGCCATGAGAAGGTGACCTCCAGCAGCTGGTCAGCTGGCTGCCATGCCAGAGCTGGACTGCAATATGGCTGCACTGCCAGAGGGGGGAGTGATCCCTTCAGCCTCAAACAACCCACAAACACTGGCACACACACACACACACACACACACACACACACACACACACACACACACACACACACACACACACACACACACACACACACACACACACACACCAGTGGAAGGTAACTAAGTTCATTTACATTTATTTAATTACAAATGTGAGGTACTTCTACTTTACTTCAATCTTTTCTTTTCATACCACTTTTTATTTCTACTCCACTGCATTTCAGAGAGAAATATTGTCCTTTTTACTCCACTACATTTATCTGACAGCTTTAGTTACTAGTTACTTTACACATTAAGATTTTTGCACACAAAACACATGTAGTTTATAAAATGTGATGTTTTATTATAAATGAAACCCAACCCAACAATATATCGGCCTACAAGTCCAGCTGAAATGATTAGCCGATTAAACGATTCCAGTTTCTAAAATGTGAGGTTTTTTCGGCATTGAGTACTTCTACTTTTAATACTTTAAGTACATTTTCCTGATGATACTTACATACTTTTACTCAAGTAACAATTTAAATGCAGGACTTTTACTTGTAATAGAGTATTTTTTACAGTGTGGTATTATTACTTTTACTTAAGTAAAGGATCTGAATACTTCTTTCACCTCTGAAACTCTCACACACACCACACACACACACACACACACACACACACACACACACACACACACACAGGTTGTATCCTGTTGACAAGGCAATGTTAGACAGACAGACTGTACTGGACGGAAAAGGCCAGTCGTCACACTGACCCTTCCACCTCGTTGGAGGAATCTAATCAAATAAAGAAGGTTAGGAGTGATTGATGCCAAACGACAAAACATACCGAATGTTACAGGGTCTTGCTCATAGCTTAGTAAACAATTGATGACCTTTCTCTCTCTCTGTCTCTCACACACACACACACACACACACACAAGCAGGGTGATTTGACCTTGGAGGAATGTGGGAAGGGGAAAAAAATGAATCTGTGTACTGGAATGTCTTTGTTGTTTCCTCCCGTCCAGGCTACAGTACATTCCACCCCCTCCCAAAGCATCACTGACCAGCATACAGCACATTCCTCTTACTATACATCCTAATCCTGTGTCAGGACTGATTTTAAAAAGCCTACTCCCTTCATTCCTTAGATACAGTATGTATAGATATCAGACATCAGCTGTCTGTCTGTCAAGACAAGAAGTATGAGGTATGTAACATATGTCAGAATGTTTAAGAGCTATGGATGTCTCTCCCATGTCTCATTCCTGCATGGAAACATCACTAAGGCAAAAGTGCAGAAGCTACAGGATAAGTCAGTGCACATCCTTCAAACCCAATGCCCTCAGTATGTAACACAGGCTTTCTGTTATTTAATGCTTATTTGTATAGGGACAGGTATGTAAACCTATGGCACAGCATTTACAGCCTAAGCTCATTTGCAATGCCCGTCCCTAGATGGGTCTTTAAAATACGTAAAACTCAACAACAAATACATAAAAGATAAAACACAAACTCAACAGACAAAATAAATATAATATACATATATTATTATGTTATTTATACTTTGTTGTCTCCAAGCCCAAGCCCAGATAATGATGACACAGTCAGGGTCAGATTCCAGAGCCACAGAAGACATTATACAACCGCGTTCACAGTCTGAGTAAAACTCCTGCTGAGTAAACTAACCATCATGTCAAATTGGTGGAGTAGAAATTATATTTAACAAGATTTACTAATTTCCTGTTTTGGTGCACTAACATTCTCTCAGTATGTTTTGTTTTTTATGTAAGTGATTTCCTACATTTCCATTGGATTCTGGACTGTTGAGGCTACAATTGGTTCAGAAATCAGTGCTTTTTCATAATGGATTTCTCTAACACAAATATTGACCCAAAATGTAATATCTATAATTAATCATGTGGGACTGACACTAAACCTGAACTTTGCAGTTGGAATTGTCTTGCTGTGACATGACATTGTCTGTTTGTTCAGTTATCAGTGATACTGAGGCAAATCTATTTAAACCTTGAAATGCATTATATTTCATTTCGCTAACTTGTTCAACCATTTACTGTATCCTTTACTTTTAGCTATATCAACTATTTATCCACTGCTTTTTAGCTACCATCAATCATTTAACCTATTCATTACTTTTAGCTAAAGTTTTCCACCATTTTTCCATTACTTCTTGGCTAACTGTTCCAACCATTTTTCCATTCCTTTTATCTAAGCTTTCCTACCATTAAACCATTAGGCTACTTTTAGCCTTTTCACCATTTATCTGTGTAAACTGGACCCTGAAATGCATTCTGCATCACCATGAGGATATATTTAATGTGGCATTGGTATTTTATGTACTGTGAACTTTAAACTCGTTAAAAAAGGATTCTTATTTGCTGTATTTAACACGCAGGATTCTTAGTATGTACTAATATCTGTAACCAATCTAGTTATTTTGCATGGATGGGGTAAATTCCATCCTATTAATGTAAATAAATACATGTTTATATAACATTCTGTTTTAATAGGAGTCCACAGAGGCAGCCCATTTTAACATGCTTAACCAACTATGGCTGATGCTTATTATAATTCTAAATGCACTGCTTGGAGACAGAGGGGATTTAAATGTATTTACTAAACCCAGCTGTTCTGATTTATCAATGCAGTTTACATGACATACAGTATACTCTGAAGCAATTTACAGTTCTTAAATGTAAATGTTTCTCAACCTCATCCTTGTGTGAGATGAACCTTATAACATCGTACAGTATGATTTAGTTTAGGGACATTTGTATAGAAGTGTGTTGTTTGTATGATGTTCATTGTGTCTATATTTTAATTGTCTTCCTTTGTTTTCTTATAACATAATATAACTTTGTACAGCACTTTGATCAGCCTAGGTTGGTTTTAAATGTGCTCTATAAATAAAGTGACTTGACTTGACATCAGCTGCAGCACCAATTTCTACCCACTGAGCTGCAAGAAACCCATCCGAATGAAATGAAAAAATCGGACTCCAGATCTGGTGTCCAACCTGGCCACAGTGTGTGAACTGACCTTGCAGCAGTGGCAGTAGTTTTCTCCGTTCTTCCCTGGAGGAAGGATGATTTCCCCTGTAGGGATCAGCTGGATCCTCAATTCCATCATCGTTCCCTTTTTCTCCTTTTCCCCCCGTCCCTTTTCTTAAAGTGATTCCGACTTGTTTGTTGCTGTTTGTTCCTCTCACAGGAAAAAAAATATATCACACCTCTCCCCTCAGGTCCGTTGGCAAATCCTTCAGGTCAGACAGAAAGAGAATGGGCCTAAAAGACAATCCCAGGAGAGGCCTGAAAAGCAAACACGTAACTTTTATAGTAACTTTACTCTCACCAGAAATATATGCAAAGTAGATCATATCTCTCTCCGACATGCAAATAAAGAGAAATCCCTAATCTTTCAGGTTGGAGATCTTACCTGACTGATAAATTGTACTTCCTGATACGCAGATGAAAAAAGCGGATGGCAGTGATTGCAGATTTCGAACTCTGGCTCAGAGTTTGGAATTAGGGTGTTACCTGTTGCAGAGCGGAGAGTCCAGTGAGGCCAGCTTCCCCTCGCTGTAGCCAAAGGATGTTGCCTCTCTAGTTGAGGGATCATGGGGAGGATATGGAGCTCAGCCTGGCCTGAGATGGATGTCACATGCAGAGGATATGTGTCTTTTGTCTCACTGGTGTGTGTGTGTGTGTGTGTGTGTGTGTGTGTGTGTGTGTGTGTGTGTGTGTGTGTGTGTGTGTGTGTGTGTGTGTGTGTGTGTGTGTGTGTGTGTGCGCGCGCGCATGGGAAGACAAAAGTGTGCCCTCATAGGGAGTATGCAATTTTTATATCTTGCTGAGTGTAAAGTCTTAGCTGGTGA